>NC_071993.2:38522500-39147500 GCF_028885655.2 Pongo abelii
AAGAGGTGGCTGGGGTCATCCAGCGGAGGCCGGTGCCTTTCCAGCATGAGACAGACCTGTCCCAGAGGGGTCGTGGAGTCCTACGCTCCCCACCCCCAGGCATTGGGTCTCTCATCAGGCAAGATGGCAAGAAGTCCCTCAAGGGACAGAGACAGGCCCCTAGGTTTCAGGGGGACATTGAGGCAGGCCAAACAAAAAGGCGGCGAGGGCGAGGAGTCTGTTGGGGTCGGCCAGAGGAGGCCAGTGCCTTCGCGGCATGCCCCATGCCTGAGCCAGGGGAATCATGGAGTCTTGGGCTTTTACCGAGAAAACCTTCCCCTCCCCAAAAGGGCACCTCAAGGCGACAAAAATCCCTGACAGGAACAGGCCCCTAGAGTTTCAGGGGGACTTTGAGGCAGACCAACAAGCAAAGTGGCAAGGCAGAAGAGGCGGCTGGGGTCATCCAGCGGCGGCCAGTGCCTTCCCGGCATGCCCCACACCCAACACGGGTTTCTGGAGTCCCGGACTCCCACCCAGCGGCTCTCTCATCAGGAGGGCTCCCAAAGATGGCTGGCAGTCACCTGGGGAACAGAGACAGGCCCCTAGGGTTTCAGAGAGACGTTGAGGCAGGCCAAGAAATAAAGCGGCGAGGGCGAGCAGGGGGCTGGGGTCATCCAGCAGAAGCCAGTGCCTTCCTAGCATGCACCAGGCCCGACCTAAGGCTGTCGTGGAGTCCCGGGCTGTCACCCAGTACCCGTGTCTCTCACCAGGAGGGCACCCCAAGGCGACAAGAAGTCCCCCCGGGGGACAGAGACAGACCCCTAGGGTTTCAGAGGGAGGTTGAGGCAGGCCAAGAAAGAAAGTGGGGAGGCAGAAGCTGAGGCTGGGCTCATCCATTGAAGACCAGTGCTTTCCTGGCAAGCCCCAGGCCAGACCCAGGGTGGTCATGGAGTCCCGGGCTCCTACCCAGGATGGGTATCTCTTATCAGTGGATCACCCCAAGATGGCAATAAGTCCCCCGGGGGATGAAGACAGGATTCTAGGGTTTCAGGGGGATGTTGAGTCAGGTCATGAAAAAAAGCGGCGATGGCGTAGAGTTGTCTATGGTCTCCAGCTGAGGCCAGTGCCTTCCCGCCATGCCCCAGGCCTGACCCCGTTGTGGAGTGCCGGGCTCCCACCCAGGATGCATGTCACTTTCCAGGAGGGCACCCCAAGGAGGCAAGAATTCCCCCAGGGGACGGAGACAGGCCCCTAGGGTTTCAGGAGAAGATTGAGGCGGGCCAAGAAAAAAGTGGCGAGGGGAAGGAGGCGGCTGAGGTCATCCAGCAGAAGAAAGTGCCTTTCTGGCATGCCACCAGCCCGACCCAGGAAGATTGTGGAGTTTCGGGCTCCCTCCCAGGGATCGTGCCTCTCCCCAGGAGCTCAACCCAAGGTGGCAAGAATTGTCCCGGGAAACAAGGACAGGTCCCTAGGGTTTCAGGAGGACATTGAGGCAGGCCAAGAAAAAAAGTGGCTAGGTAGAAGAGGCGACTGCGGCCATGCAGCGGAGGCCACTGCCTTCCCTGCATGAACCAGGCCCGTCTTAGAAGAGTTGTAGAATCCCAGGCTCCCACCCAGGGAGCATGACTCTCATCAGGGGGCACCACAAGATGGCAAGAAGTCCCCCGGGTGACACAGATAGGAACCTAGGGTTTCAGGGGGACGTTGAGACAGGCCAAGAAAAAAAGCGTCTAGGCAAAAGAGGAGGCTGGGGTTATCCAGCAGAGGCCAGTGCCTTCCCCGCATACACTAGGCCTGACCCAGTGGGGTCTTGCAGTACCGGGCTCGGACCCAGGGAGCGTGTCTCTCATCAAGAGGGAACCCCAAGATGGCAAGAAGTTCCCCGGGAAACGGAGACAGGCCCCTAGCGTTTCAGGGGGAGGTTGAGGCAGGACAAGAGGGTAGCCCAAATCGACAAGAAGTCCCCGAAGGACGGAGACGGGCTCATAGGGTTTCACGGGGGTGTTGAGGAAGTCCAAGAAAAAAAGTGGCATGTCAGAAGAGGCGGCTGGGGACATCCAGTGGAGGCCAGTGCCTTTCCGGCATTCCACAGGCTCATCCCAGGGGGGTCATGCAGTCCCGGGCTCCTAAGCAGGCAGAGGGTCTCTTGTCAGGGGGGGATCCCAAGTCGGCAAGAAGTCCCCTGGAAAATGGAGACAGGCCCCTAGGGTTTTAGGCAGGTTGGCGGAAAAAAAGGGCGTGGCCAAAGAGGAGGCTGGGGTCGTCTCCCGGAGGCGAGTGCCTTCTCGGCAGGGCCTGCGCCGGACCCGGGGGGGGGCCGTGGAGTCCCTGCCTCCCACCCCAGAGTGTGTGGGGGTCACCGCAAAGCGGCAAGAAGTCCCCTCGTGTGACGGGGACAGGACGCCAGGCTTGCAGGCTTTCAAGGGTCATTGAGGCAGGCCGGGAAAAAAAAAGCGGCGAGGCAGAAGAAGAGGATGGGGTCCTCCCCCAGAGGCCAGTGCCTTCCCAGCATGCACTGCACTGGACCCGGGAGGGCGGTGGTGTCCCTGGCCCCCACGCCAGGGTGGGTGGGCGGCACCTTAAAGCGGCAAGAAGTCCCCCTGGGTGACAGGGACAGGACGCCAGGCTTGCAGGCTTTCAGGGGGATGTTGAGGCAGGCCGGGGAAAAAAAGCAGCCAGGCCGAAGAGGAGGCTGGGGCTCTCCCCCTGAGGGCAGTGCCTTCCTGGCAGGCGCTGCGCCGGCTCCGTGGGCGGGGGAGCGTGGAATCTGGATCCCACACCAAGGTGGGTGGAGGGCACCCCAAAGCGGCAAGAAGTCTCCCCGGGTGACGGGGACAGGACGCCAGGCTTGCAGGCTTTCAGGGGGACATTGAGGCAGGCCAGGGCAAAAAAGCAGCAAGCCGAAAAGGAGGCTGGGATCCTCCCCCGGAGGCCAGTGCCTTTTTGGCAGGCCCTGCGCCTGACGGGGTGAGTGGGGGCGTGGAGTTACTGGGTTGCATCCAGGGTGCGTGTCTCTCCCATGGAGGGCACCCCAAGGTGGCAAGAAGTCCCCGGGGAAATGGTGACAGGATACCAGGCTTGCAGTGGGACATTCAGGCAGCCCGGGGAAAAAAGCGACGAGGCTGAGGAGGAGGCTGGGGTCGTCTCCCAGAGGCCAGTGCCTTCCCGGAAGCCCCTGTGCCATGCCTCTTCTACCTTGTTTTTTTTTTTTTTTTTCTTGGCCTGTCTCAACGTCCTCCTGAAATCCTAGGGGTAGGGGCCTGTCTTTGTTTCCAGGGAAACTTCTTGCGTCCTTGGGGTGCTCTTCCAGGGAGAGCCCGGGACTCCACGACCTCCCTGGGTCAGGCCTGGGGGATGCCGGGAAGGCATTGGCCTTTGCTGGATGACCTAAGCCGCCTCTTCTACCTCACTGCTTTTCTTTTTGGCCTGCCTCATGTCCCCCTGAAACCCTAGGGGCCTGTCTCTGTCCTCCGGAGGATTTATTGCCATCTTGGGGTGCCCCCTTGAGGAGAGACCTGCTCCCTGGTTGGGAACCCGGGATCCACGACTTCCCTGGGTAGGCCAGGGGTATGCTGGGAAGGCACTGACCTCCGCTAGATGACCCCAGCCGTCTCTTTTGCCTAGCCGCTTGTTTCCTTGGCCTGCCTCATCGTCCCGCTGAAACCCTAGGGGCAATCTCCATCCCCCGGGGGACTTCTTGCCGTCTTGGGGTGTCCCCTTCGGGAGAGACACATCCTGGGTGGGAGCCCAGGGCTCCACAGTTCTTTCTGGGTTGGGACTGGGGCATGCTGGGAAGGCACTGGCCTCCTCTGGATGACCTCAGCCACCTCTTCTGTCTCACTGCTTTTCTTCTTGGCCTGCCTCAAAGTCCCCCTGAAATGCTAGGGACATCTCTCCTTCCCCCAAGGGACTTCTTGCAGTCTTGTGGTGACCCCCTGATGAGAGACATGCTCCCTGTGTGGGAGCCGGGGACTCCACGGCCCCCCTGGGTCGGGCCTGGGGCCGGACGGGAAGGCACTGGCCTCAGCTAGGTGAACCCAGCCATTTCTTGTGGCTCGCTGCCTTTTTTCTTGGACTGCCTCAATGTCCCCTTGAAACCCTAGGGGCCTGTCTCTGTCCCCCAGGGGACTTCTTGCCACCTTGGGGTGTCCTCCTGGGCAGAGACATGCATTTTGGCTGGGAGCCTGGCAATCCACGACCCCCCCTGGGTCTGGCCTGGGGCATGCAGGGAAGGCACTCGACTCCGCTGGATGACCCCAGCCTCCTCCTCACACTCGCCACTTTTTTTCTTGGCCTGGCTCAACGTCCCCCTAAAACCCTAGGGGCCTGTCCCTGTCCCCTGGGGGACTTCTTGCCGCCTTGGGGTGACCTCCTGGTCAGGTGATGTTCACCTGTGCCACACTTTCACGAGCCTAGTAAGTGGCAGGTGGGTAAACACCAGCTAAGTGCCTGTGACTCCACCCTCTTACCTCCCACTCAAGTGGCATTATAAGCATAACCTTACATTTAATCTAATTTTGCATATTCTTCTTCTCATAACATTTCTAACAACAGCCCTCACAACCAAATAAGAATGGGTTACAGAACACACGGGCGAGGCTGGGGTAGCTGGTTTCATTTACTTTATTCCAATATGAAATGAAGATGTGATGGTTTAAGAATAAGAAAAATTTGTTTATCAGCTGTGGGGTTTCTACACTTGCTAGCTCATGCTCACTTCCCTTCAAATAAGAATATCTGGACAGACCATATTCATAAGCAGCTCTCTGTAAAACCCCAGGCAGAAGCCCCAGTCAGACACAGCTCCCTCAGGCTCACAGGGTGGCAACGTCCTCCTCCATGTTGGACTCTGACAGCAGGCAAGGGAAGGAGCACAGGGAGGGGGGAACAGGGAGAAGGCCAGGGCCTTAGGGATCCCCAGACATCCCAGAGCTAGTCTCTGTAGAAGGGGCTGTGTGGCAAGGACCAGGTAGGGCGCTGGGCTCCACAGAGATGTGACAATCACTCCTGTATCTCTAAATTTCCCCCAGGCTCCATGATACAGCCCTGGTTTCCCCAAGGCCCTTCATCCACCCTACCTCCACTGTGTGTTAGGCAGCTTGGGTGGAAATGGGAGAATAATACATTCAGATTGTAGCCTCCGAGTATTCCCATCTGGTGTGCAGAAAGTAAGGAGGCAAGTCAGGGCCTGTGATGGTGCCTCTTTCTGTGCCTGAGGGCAGGCAGACCAGAGTTGGGCATACGAATGTCTATGGGACCACCTCTGCTGACTCCCTCCCCTTCACCCAGAGTTACAACCAGGCCAGATCCATCATGATTAATAAAACTGTTGTAGCTCTCATCCTGTCACAAAACTAATGTGCACCCAACCCCAGCCCTACACAGATTTCTGGCTTCCTATCCCAGGACACAGAAAAGCTTCTTAATTTTTCTCCTTAAAACCCAGATATTAAGCCAGATTTGTTCTGGGGATAGTGGCAGCAAAGGCAGCAGCCAGATGTATACACTCCAGATGTATACACTGATGGACATGGGCATGTTCCACACTTGCTGGAGGATGAGAGGACTGAGAGGCACCTGTTTCCCAGCTGCTAACTGATGTCCACACACTCCATTAATGTATCTTTATTTGGGCCTCTGCATCATATATTCATTTAGCAAACACACCTTTTGGGGGGCATCATTAATTGCAGCACCAGACTTCACTTGTTCTGAAGGCAGTCAGGAGGGATCTGGTCAGCTCTTAATCCCCTAGGACAAAGGTGCTGTCCTCTTGCCAGCACTCACATCCAGCAGCACTGTCTTGGCATGTTTTTTTTTTTTTTAAACAGGAGCATCCTGAGGTAGCAGGCATGGCATGACAGGCTCAGGGCCATGGGCAACTGACTGCTGAAGAAGCAGCACACAGCAGTTGCATCTATCAGTAGTGCCATAACATGCAAAGGGAGCCACAGACCCTAACCCCCACAGCCCCAGACCAGATGGTATTCAAATCTTCCCAGATGGTATTGGGGTGCCCGATGCCCATCACTTGCCAGCTCATTAGCACTGACTTGTGTGGGTTACTCAGGGACTAAGGAGAGGGGGTGGGGGATGTAGATCCAGGGTGGGCACCACCTCACAGCCAGAGTCCACCTGACTGCAGGCCAGCAAGCAAGTACAAGCAGCACAGCTCTAGACACTTGGCCTCATCATCTCTGGCTGCACTTTCTATGTGTACTTTGCACAAAGGTAGCAAAAAGAGGCCAATCATAGCTGTTGTGACATGAAAGTCTATGCCCCATTAAGACCTTATAAAATATTGTTGTCTTAAGCCCTCTTTCTTGTAATAAAATTTGTACAAATACACACATACAAGCCTGAAACTACTATAAATGAAATATTAGGATATTTTAAACCCATAAATAAACAGAAACACGAGAACAGTCACTGTTTGATTGTGGAGAAAGTGGTAGTCTAAAGCAGTTGACCTCAAAATGGCCTCACCAAGCCCCAGGCAGGCCAGGCAGTCTGAACACTACAAGACCACGTGATGGTCATAGAGGATGACAGCTCCCATGGATACTTGTCAGGCACTGTGCTAGCTTCTCACTCACAGAGTCTCAAAATGCTTCCTCGCCAAAACACTGTGAGGGGAGACCCTGCCTCACTAGAGCACAGGAGGTTCCTGAGCTCTTCCCAGAAGACGGTTATCAGTAGGTGGAGCTGGGGGCAGCCCCGACAGAACAAGTGAGTCCCCGGGGTCTCCTTACCCTCCCTCTGCTCCTCCACATGGGGCCTTGAGAGGAAGTGAGCAGCCTCCTAACCCCCTTGATAGGGTTTCAGTCCCGAAGGTCTCGACTCTCTCATTTTCTGGTACCATAGTCGGTGACAAAGCGACCATAGACCCATTGTTTACCATCCTTCAATTCCAGGCCAGGCCTAAAGGCCTTTGCTAGCACAGCTCTGGGGGTTCTTGAGGCCCATCTCAGCATAGTCACCCATAGTGTCATGGAATGAGCAAAGAGATGCAAGTAGGCACAAATCCCCAAGGGTGTGACCTCAGGTATGTTCCACAGGCTCAGGGCATCCCTGATGAGCTCACTGCCCTCTTTAAGGAAGCCTGCAGAGCATACCCCCAGGAATTGATGCTCAGATGAGCAGACAGGCCCCAGATTTCCCACCCCATGATGCTCTGTCCCACTTTGCAGAGCTTCCGCATTGGCCAATCCTCACTGATTTCTAGTGAGATGTCTGAGTTGAAGTGAGTGTTGAAGGCCATACAGCTGATGGAGCTGACTGCTTTGCACATGTTGTAAATCACCTCCTGGCTCCAAGGGTCAGCTGTGGAGACACTGCTTGACAGAAGGTAGTGCCACACCACCATCAGTGTGGCTAGGCTGTCCTGATCCACACCCCCACCTTGCTGAGATGCCTGCCTTCTTCTCTCAGGGACTGGGTCATGAGCCACCCCTGGCAAGGACCAGCTGACAGAACAGTCTGGACATTCTCCCCAAGCATGCTCAGCAGCCTAACCTCTGCTGTCGTCACTTGTGCTGATGATCTCCATGGTAAGATTATGGGATATATTTTTAAAGAAACTCTTCCCCCCTCATTTTTCTATCTTAATAACAGCACTGATAACTTTTAAGCCCTAGCAAGCTGAAACTGTAAGACAAAAAAGCTCCTGCCTTAGAAGGGCCAAGTTTGGGCAGTGTGCGACCAAGTGAGAGCCCACTGGTTCTTAGTGGAGGGGGAGAGGTGGATGGCCCTGGCCACTTAGCCTAGTGAAAAGTAGGACCCTCTTCTTCCAGAGAATCAAAGTCTCTGAGGCCAGAAAAAGATGCTTGGATAGTCTGCCAAGAAGCAGAAGGCTAGAAGGCCTTGCAAGGAACCCCAGACTGCCTTCAGGGCGCCTGAGAGGCTGGGCTCATTCCTGCTTTCCTTGATTTCATCCTCTCAGCAAGAAAACCTGCCTGCAGGTGGTAGGTGGGCCTAAGGCAGCCAGTCAGTCATTAGGGGCTGTAGGCACTTTGATTGTGGTTCTTTTTTGAAGCAGCTGCTCAGGCTGGTTACTGCAGAAGAGTTCCCTCATTGTCTGCAGCTCCTTATTCCAGTCATGGGTCTGCAGAGGGACCAGGGAGGGAGGCAAGGGCTCAGCCTGTGCACCACAACCTGCTCTGAGAAGTCTCTCTCTTTTTTTTTTTTTTCAGACGGAGAAGTCTCTTTTGTTACCTCCCCATGGACAGCTTCAAGCTTTCAAATGAACAGACCAGCATGGAACCTCCAGGAAAGTGCACAGAATTCTGTCTAGTACCCAGGAGGAAGGGGGTTCCCAGGGAGGGCAGGATCAGGATGCATGCACCTGATCAGGAATGTTCTCCTCATAGTCCAGCCTCAAGGTGTTGGCATCCTGTGTGCACACAGTCCATGGCAGCCTCTGCCTTGGGAGCTGTCCAGCTGCACACCTGGAGTGGGGTGGTGACCTGGGTGAATGGGTGATGCTGGATCTCATGGCAGGCAGGGGAGAGGGAGATACACAGCCCACCAAGGCCAGAACCTGCCATAGGCTTCTTCTCTGAGACTTCCATCTGCTCTAGCATCTTGTTGCCCTGAGAAGCTGCCCTGAGGTCAGATAGAAGCAGATAGGCACTACTCCCAAGGATGCCCTCTTTCACACTGACAGCTCCCTAGAGGGGACTCAGGCAGTGGGGGCAGATTATTTGGTCAGAAGCTCTGGAGTTTCGGCTAGCTGGTTCATCCCATAAGTCCCCGTGACATCACACAAGTCAGAGGCAGACGAAACAAAGACATTTCCTTTTCTTTCTTTTTATTTATTTATTTATTTATTTACTTATTGAGATGGAGTCTCGTTGTGTTGCCCAGACTGGAGTGCAGTGGCACGATCTCGGCTCACTGCAACCTCCGCCTTCCGGGTTGAAGTGATTCTCCTGCCTCAGCCTCCTGAGCAGCTGGGACTACAGGCACACACCACCACGCCCGGCTAATTTTTGTATTTTTAGTAGAGATGGGGTTTCACCATATTGGCCAGGCTGGTCTTGAACTCTTGACCTCGTGATCCACCTGCCTTGGTGGCATCCCAAAGTGCTGGGATTACAGGAGTGAACCACCATGCCCGGCGCCATTACCTTTTCTTTCATGGCATAGCAAAGTGTTTTGTGAAGTTGAGGCAGCTGTACTTGAGCAGCTCCTGTGGGGAATGGCTTAGAAAGCAGGAGCTGATGGGCTTGGGGTTGAGCGATAGGCTGTAGGCCTACAAGGGGGAAGTGGGCACTGAGCAAGTGCCCTGGTTGTCTGTCCACAGACCCAGAGCAAGTGGTATCCCAGGAGCCTGTGGGGAGCTGGCAGAGACTTACTGGTTCCAGTAAAAGCCCCATGTGGATGCAGTGATGCTGCCCTTCTGGTCCTTGTCTGTAATTACAAACACGTACAAGAGGTCCCCATGCATCTTGCAGTTTCCAGGAAGTGGGTTCCAGCTGCTCATGCTAGACACTTTTAGGCACTGAAAATGCTGCAGTGATGGCCAAGGAAAAATAAGATTTCCACCCACTGAAGACCCTCTTCCTTCCTCCCTTTGGGAGTTCCACCTTCCAGTCATGGCTCTGGAGACACAATGGCCCCTCCTGGGTCCCTGGAAAGTTGTACTCAGGTGGCACACAATCAGTGGGGCTTATCTCCAAGCCATTCTTCCACTTCCCACTATTCGAGGGACCCGAGGCTGGTGCTCAGCACAGGGCCACCCAGAGCCAGGTATCTTTACCTAAATTTGGGTGCCACCAGGCCAGACCCTTCCAGGTGAGAACATCTGGTCCTCATTCCCTGGCTGCCATGCTCCCTTTCCCTCTTTTCAATCCCGGCCCCAATGTCTTCCCCACCTCTCAGGTCATTGGAGAAGATGCTCTGGAAGAACAAGCAGGTTTAGTCAACCCTGCTGAAGGCAGCAGATGGGCCCAGGCTCTTGAGCTGGTCTTGGATGTGTTACAAGTGGATTCAGGCCTTGAGAAGTTGTGCAGCTCTTTCAGAGAGGGGGGAAGTAGAATGTTACCAGGGCGTTGTACCCTAAAACAGCCCATCTAGCACAGAAAATATTTTGCAAGATGCTTTCATGAGTGATTTTAATTTCCAGCTTTAGGCTCCCATTTTCAAATTCCACAATGAACACATAAGGTAGAGTTCTAATTTCAGAACACATACACACACACACACATACACACACACACACACACACACACTCATGTCTGCTAGTGGGCAGGGATCCTTGCTCACAAAGAATCTTCTGCCAAATGCCTCTGAAGCACACGTAGGTGTTGGGGAGCCCACAAGGCCAACTGCTTTTGGTGCACTAGTTTCTTGGGTAGACGGAGCCTTTGGAGCTGTCTTTTTGGGTAGCCCTCATGCAGGAGTGTCCTGAGGACTCCCCAGGGCCTCCAACTTCAGCACTGTCTTCCAATGTGTGTTTCATGGGATTTAAATGGTGGTTCTTTTTGGAAAGAGGAAAGGTTCTGTGAGCAACTATGGGCACCATTGAGCTACAGATTGTTTCCACAATTGCTCTTAGCAAGCAAGTAGACCCTGGGAACATGAGTGCTTCTACCCGGGGAACTTGAGTACATGAGAGATTTTGCTTTACAACAAGGCTAATCTCACCACAGCAGTTGGTGATGCTGCACTGGACAGACTTCCCCACTCAAATACTGTGAAGCTTTTTAAGCTTTTATTTCATTTATTTATTTTTTACAAGACGTCATTTATCTCTATAGAATTTGATTGGGCTGATGTAAAACCTCGCTTGGTACTGCCTGATAGAATCACATCTGTGTTCTTTAACTGGTGGACTATGAAGTTAGAAGGTGCTGGTGTGATAGCTGGAGTAGGCCTGTGCTCAAATCCCACCTTCCTGTGCTCATCTGTGATGCAGAAGCCTCAGAGAAGTGGAGAAGTGCTGCCTGGTCCGGCTTCTGGGGGCCCTCCCCAAGGCAGTCCACCCAACTTCCAAACCAACCTTCCATCACACACAGCCCTGAGCCCTCCTGCAGCTCCTCACTGCTGAGAAGCTCTTGGAAGTGGTTAGACATGTTGCTGTTCAGGTGCAGTGAGAAGCGGGTGCAGTGATACATGTCTTCTTGGACCATGAGCACCAGGTAAATCTCCTGCTCCATATCTTTAAGGGACACCTGCATGGAGAAGGCCCCCAAAACTCTGATGAGAAACCACATGGCAGGAAGCAAGGATTTACTCTTTCCCCAACCCAAATTCCTGAGAATCATGCCAGAAATTCTCAGTTTCCCACTTTTTGAAAATTTATTTTTTTAGAATCCCAGGACCCATCTATACATGCCATGCCCACTTGCACCTGTCTGTGTGTGCAGAACAGAGCATAGCCACACTGACTATTCCTGCAGACCAAGAAAAATCCCTATGCAGAGTAGGGGGAGATGGAAGAGCTGAGGGAGAGGAAATGGCAGCCTTGCCTCCTCCCTTGACCAGTTCTAAGGTCCCCAAGGCAAACGGCTTTTGCCTTCAACTTCAAGTTAACAGCATACAAAATATATACATTTTTACTTCCCCCACTTTCTTATTAATGTTATGAAATATATCTCTATATATTGTGTTTATTTTCACAGAGATTTAAGAGTTTTATGTACCATTATTATTACAATAGCAAATTGTATATCTGTGTATATATCTACATTTAACAGAGACCTTTATATTTTCATATGGTTTTATGATGCTCTCCAGCATCATTTAATTTTTCAACATAATTGACTCTCTTTAGCATTTTTTTCATAGATTTTTTATTTTAGTCTTTGAAAGTCTTTATTTTTTACTATTTTTTCAAGTACCATTATTCCCAGATCAATTATTCTTGGTTGCTAGTATTTTTTGTTTCATCACTGAAACATGTAAAGTTCTCAGCATGCCCCTTTTTTCTCCCACATATTTATGCCATTTTCTACCTATATTCTTTTTATAAGACTCTTTCTCTGAATATATTGGTCTACTTGATGGTGTCCAGTAAGTCTCATTTTCTCCCTTATTTTTCCCATTCTTTTCAAAAATTAGTTTCCAGACCTAAATATTTGTGAATAATATATGTTTAATTTCCTGATTCCTTTTTCTACTCCATTGTTTGCTGTTGTGTCTCTGTAGTAAATTTTTAAAACTCAGTTTTTGTACCCTTCAACTCCACAATTTCTGTTGGGTTTTTAGGAAAAGGTTTTATCTTTTTGTTGATATCACATTTTGCTCATTTATTATTTTTAAATGTTATTCAATTGTCTATTTTTGTTTTATTTTTGTTCACTGAGAATGCTTAAGTTAATTATTTTGAATTCTTTATCAGATATGCAAAAATCTTTGTTTCTTAAGATTCAACTTCTGAATATTTATTCTGTTTCTTCCAGTGGAGCACATTTTCCACCTTCTCTGTAGGCCTTGTGGTTTTTTTATAAGACCTGGAAATGTATACAACATTTATCAAATCTAGCATTTAAAGACTGGCAGGGCCAGGCACGGTAGCTCACGCCTGTGATCTCAGCACTTTGGAAGGCAGAGATGGGCAGATTACTGGAGGTCAGGAATTTGAGACCAGCCTGGCTAACATGGAGAAACCCCATCTCTACTGAAAATACCAAAAATTAGCCAGGCATTGTGGTGCAAGCCTGTCATCCCAGGCTCTCAGGAGACTGAGACAAGGGAATCGCTTGAACCCAGGAGGCGGAGGTTGCAGTGAGCCGAGGTCACACCACTGTGCTCCAGGCTGGGTGACAGAGCAAAACTCCATCTCTCTCTCTCTCTAGTAAATGCTTAGGAAAGGGGGATACTGACAGCAATCAGCCAGGCTATAGACTCTGGGTCCCAGACACATTCTCAGATATGTCTGAATTTGTGTGTATTTCTAAGTTAAAGAGAATTTGTTTCATTGTTTTTAGATTGATTACCTATTTTCTTTCCCAGTTGACTGTGATATTGCAGTTTCTCTAGTGCTGTAATCAGCATTCATATTTCTTCTCATCAGACACAACTGTCATCCATATGACCCCATCATGTCGTTCAGCAGTACATGTCAGGAGAGACAGAATCTAGTCATTAGACAATATCTCATAAAGTGAAAAATTTCAACACATAGTCTACAGTTTTAATTGTCTCCTGAGGAAGATGCTGGCAGTTGGGCATTTTCTGATGAGCCCAATTACTGTTCTGGAGAAGAATTAAAAAAAAAAAAACTGTAGTAGATAGTCTGCAGCAAAGAAAAAATGCCTGGAATGTGAAAAGAGATGAGGCAACAACCACGTACAAAGCAAGGTGAAAATAAATGAACAGGTAACAAATAGGAGAGGTCTAAAAGTCACAGAGAAGGCCAGAGTTTAAATATGGTTTGGTAATCTCTGCTCCAGTGGAAATTGTTTTGGAAAAACCTAGTTTTGTTTATTTTTGCCGTCACAGAGGAACATGTTCCTGTCCCATGTTTACTATGCTCTTCAATCGTCTTAGGCTTCTTCTCCCCCTCCAATAATCTTTAGTACATTAGCACTGAAAGCCAAAGTCCTCCCAGAATCATTAAGAACCTACATGATCCGACTAGTTTTGGGGATCTGGGGAAACCTGTGCACATTTCTGGAGACCTCTATGTTATGCCAGTTTTTAGAAATATGTGGTGCCTCAAGTCTGAAGTGTGTGAGGGGAGTTGTAGAGGCATTGGGATTTGGTTTAGAAATTCCAGGAACACCAGAGATAGATGACATATGTTTTCTGCTTTATAATTTCAAGTCCTATGAAGGCTTAAAACATAATTCTACAAAAAATTCGACCGAAAAACTTTATGTGCAGAAAGTGTCCTATTAAATATAAAAAAAAAATTATTTTGTGCAGAAATTTTCTTTTTCTTATCAGGACCTAACCTTAAAAATTTAAACTCTATATGCCAACAGCCTCTACTGTAGGGTGGCTTATTGTATGTACTCATTTTATGGATTCTTTACAAAAACTTTTCCCATAAGGGAAATTAGAAAGTTTCTCAACATATATTGAAATCCCAGTTATTACCTTATTTATCACTTATTATTTTATGATTGTGTCTTCTTTAACATGAAGATTTCCATGACTGTGTTTTCACTTTCTGAATTTTCATATGTCTGTAATTTCACTGTAATCTTAGTTTCAGAAGTTCTACAATAACATGCTCGAGGCAGGGCACGGTGGCTCTCGCCTATAATTGCAGCACTTTGGGAGACCGAGGCGGGTGGATCACAACGTCAGGAGTTTGAGACAAGCCTGGCCAACATAGTGAAACCCCAACTCTACTAAAAATACAAAAAATTAGCTGGGCGTGGTGGCAGGCACCTGTAATCCTAGCTACTCTGGAGGCTGAGGCAGGAGAATCGCTTGAACCTGGGAGACAGAGATTGCAGTGAGCCAACATCACACCACTGCACTCCAGCCTGGGCAATAGAGCGAGACTGTGTCTCAAATAAATAAATAAATAAATAAATAAATAAATAAAATAACATGCTCAAATATATATATTATATATAAATTATATAATTTATTAAAATATTTGTCTTGTAAGTTTTGACTGTAGGCACAATGTTATTATTAGAATTTCATTCCAGTTTCCTCAACATTTGCCTGAATAATGGCACAACTCATTCATAATTTTATTTCATGTATCAATGTTTTATACTGTATTTACAATATATGTAGTTATTGTATTTAGAAATGTAAGACTTTTATTCTAAAGGTTAGATTACAGCCTTACCATTTTGCAAGAAAAGCAGCAATGCGTCAAATATGGTGGCTCATTCCTGTAATCCCAGCACTTTGGGAGGTCAAGATGGGCGGATCATCTGAGGTCGGGAGTTTGAGACCAACCTGACCAACATGGAGAAACCCTGTCTCTAATAAAAATACAAAATTAGCCTGGTGTGGTGGTGCATGCCTATAATCCCAGCTACACGGAAGGCTGAGGCAGGAGAATAGCTTATACCCGGGAGGCGGAAGTTGCAGTGAGCTGAGATTGCGCCATTGCCCTCCAGCCTGGGCAACAAGAGTGAAACTCTGTTTCAAAAAAAAAAAAAAAAAAAAGAAAAGCAGCTATGTATCAATGTATCAGTAGCATAATTTAAAAGTTTCTCTAGTATTAAATACTTATATTTTAAAACTTTCTCATCAAAGCTCTTTATGAATAATTATGTTGTGTTTTCTTTGAAATGTTGTTGCCCTAACTGTATCCAAATGATTCAAAATTCATGCTTTTCATGGATGCACAGTTAGAGTTGAAAACTGAATTCTTTTCTATGTTTATTCAGAATTTTATGGGTTAAAGTTTCTCTTCTTTATGTTTTGTATTTTATATTTCTGTATTTTTTAGAGTAGCCTGCCTCAAATCAGTTGTGTTTCTAGTTTCTACTTATTTATTAAGGTTTTGATTAACAGTATTCAAATCAGAATTTTTGGGGCTAATGTTAACTTTAACTTTGTTTGCAATTTTGTATTTGTGCGTTTTATTTTTTAGGGTAGGCCACCTTACATCAGTTTACTGTTTTTAGTTTTAATTTGTATATTATAATTTTGTATGATAATATTCCACTCTGTATACCTTAAGACAGTGTGGGGCAAAAGTCAACTATAAATCAGCCCTATGTCCTTTGTCAATATAATTATCTAAGTGTTTGATTGCTTGTGTAAATATTATCCTTATTTTATGATTTCTATATTTTTCTTCTTCGCTCGTGGCCAATAATTGATTCTGTCTAGGTGAGTAGTCATGGAAATTGTCTTAGTTTCAACATCTTTATCTTATATTTTCTTAGTGTGAAAGAAACACTTTGGTGGTTTGAAGGTAATTTTTCAGAAAGTTTGTAACTCTATCTCTGTTAGGTTTCTTTGTTTCTTTCTTTCTTTTTTTTTTTAGACAGTGTCTTGTCTTGTCGCCCAAAGTGCAGTGGCACAATCTCGACTCACTGCAACCTCCGCCTCCAAGGTTAAAGTAATTCTCCTGCTTCAGCCTCCTGATTAGATGGGATTACAGGCATGCACCACCATGCCTGGCTAATTTTTGTATTTTTAGTAGAGAAGGGGCCAGGCTGGTCTTGAATTCTCAACCTCAAGTGATCTGCACATCTCGGCCTCCCACAGGTGATTTGGTTGTGATAAAAATACATAACATAAAATTGAGAATCTTAATTTTTTTAATACAATTTAGTCATGTTAAGTGTATTTACATTGCTATGCAACATATCTGTAAAACATTTTTTGTTGCAAAACTGAAAGTCAATACACATGAAATTAGTTAATAATACACATTTTTTTTTAATCACCTGGCTCCCGATAAAAACCATTTCATTTTCTGCTTCTAAGATTTTCAATACTTTTGATATTACATGTAAGTGGAATCATAGATTATCTGTTTTATTGTGGCTAAGTTTGCTTAGCCTCATGTCTTCCAGGTTTGTCTTTATTGCAGATATTACAAGATTTTCTGTTTTTGAAAGCTGAGTAGTTTTCCATTACTTTTATATTACAAATTGTATTTATTCATTCATTCAGTGAGGAAAGTTTGTTTTGCTTTCAAATGTTGGCTTTTGTGAATAATGCTTCAACGAATATAGGTATTCAAATAATTATTTGCCCATATGTGCAAGATTTGCATCTGTGCTACACTGTGTTTTATTGGAAAACTTGCCTGTCTTTATGCCAGAACCAAACTGTTTTTATTACTGTAGCTTTGTAATGTGCTTTGAAATCAGAAAAGGTGAGGTCACTAACATTGTTTCTTTTTTTAAACATTTCTGAACTCTTTATTTTCCCTTGAGATTCCATATAATTTGCTGGTGGCTTTTTATATTTCTAAAAAAAAACCTGTTAATTTAAAAAGGATTGTATTGAATCTGTAGCTCACTAGGCAGCATGAACATCTTCCCAATATTAAGTCTTAAAACCCTTGAACATGAGCATGTTCAAAAGTGAGTTGTTTAATTTCCATATATACGTTGATATTTTTGTTTTCTTCTGTTACCAATTTCTAGTTTTATACCATTTTGATCAGAAATAATTGTCTTTAAGACTACTATTTTTTTTAAAATAATTGTTAGGTTTTGTTTTGTGGCCTAATAGGTAGTGTTTCTAGCAGAATGTCTTATGAGATATTGAGAAAATTGTGTGTGTTTCTGTTGTTGAATATTCTTTATATGCCCTTTATGTCTAATTTTTCTCTAGTGTTTTCAAACTTTCCGTTTCCTTATTAATATTTTGGCTAGCTCTATTATTTGTTATCAAAAGTTTGAATTAAAGTATTCTACTATTATTATTCTTCTGTCACATTTGGGAACATTGTTGTGAGAATTATATACATATATATGTACACATATATATAAGAAAATTTCATAAGTTCTCAGAGAATGAGTCCTTTTATTATTATTTAATGGCCTTCTTTGTCTCTTGTAACAGTTTAACTTAAAGGTTATCTTATGAATTATGACTAAAATGTAATTTGCCTAACACAGTTGTGACTAGCACTGCTCTCATTCAATTACCATTTACATCAAAAGTTTATTTTCATCTTGCTACTTTCAGTCTAGTTTTGATATTAGATCTAGAGTGAGTCACTTATAGAGAGGATAAAGTTGGGTTTTGTTTTATTAATCCCTCTGTTCAATTTATATGTTTTGATTGAAAAGTTTCATTCATAAACATTAAAATAGGTTTTTGAATGTGAAGAACTTACTTTTGTCATTGTTTTCTCTGAATTTTATAGCTATGTGGCCACCTTTACCCATTCTTTTTAATCTTCCTTTTTGTCTTGATTTTTTGTAGAGACATGCTTTAATGTATTTTTTATTTTCTTTTGTGTATTTCTGTAAATATTTTTCTTGTGGTTACCATGGGGATTACATAAAACCTCTCAAAGTTACAATATATTTTAAATTGGTAACATCTTAATTTTTTTTTTTTTTTTTTGAGATGGAATCTCTCTCTTTTGCCCAGGCTGGAGTACAATGGTGTGATCTGGGCTCACTGCAACCTCTGCTTCCTGAGTTCAATGATCCTTCTGCCTCAGCCTCCTGAGTAGCTGTGATTACAGGCCCTCACCACAATGCTCATCTAATTTTTTTATATTTTTATTAGAGACAGGGTTTCACCATTTTGGCCAGGCTGGTCTCAAACTCCTGACCTCAGGTGATCCACCTGTCTCAGTCTCCCAAAGCGCTGGGATTACAGGTGTGAGCCACCACACCCAGTCAACTTAACTTTATATTTATTCATTTATTTATTTATTTTGAGATGGAGTTTTACTCTTGTAGCCCAGACTAGAGTGCAGTGGTGCAATCTCGACTGACTGCAACCTCCGCCTCCCAGGTTCAAGTGATTTTCCTGCCTCAGCCTCCCAAGTAGCTGGGACTACAGGCGCCTGCCACCACACTCTGCTAATTTTTTTTGTATTTTTAGTAGAGAGGGGGTTTCATAATGTTGCCCAGGATTGTCTCAAATTCCTGAACTCAGATGATCCACCTGCCTCAGCCTCCCAAAGTGCTGGGATTAAAGGCATGAGCCGCCATGCCTGGCCAGTAACAACTTAACTTTAGTTGCTTACAAACATTCGTCCTCTTTCCATCTGCCTCAACTTTATATTATCGATGTCACTAATATCTTTTTATATTGTATATTATTAACAAATGTTTTTGAATATTTTTAGGCTTTTGGTTTTTTAATTATATAACATAATTACATTTGTTTTATGAACCATCATTTGAATTCATCAGAATTGTATTTTCATGCCTGTATATATCTTTCCCAGAGAGTTTCGTACTTTCATGTAATTTTATGATGCTGTGCGGCATCACTTTATTTTTAATGAAAAAAACACTCTCTTTAGCATTTCTTGTAGTGCAGGACTAGTTGTGATATACTTTTGTAGTAAGTGGTCATCATAAAAAAACTTTAATTTTTCTTCATTTTGATATATAGTTTATCTGGATATAGTATTGTTGCTTAAAAGCTTTTGTTCTTTCAGCACATTGACTATATTACCGATGTCCCATCTGGCTGGCAATAATTCCTACAGCTAGATTCACTGGTTATCTCATAGAAACACGGTTGTAAATGACAAATAGCTTTCCTTTTTGGGTTTCACGATTATCTACTAATCTGTGACTTCCAAAACTTTGCTTAAAATTTTTCTACTATGAATCTTTTTGTGTCTGTCCTAGCTAAAATTTGTTGAATTTTTTAATTTTTATGTTTTTTTCCTCAAGTTTGGTGATTTCTCAGACATTATTTCTTTTTATATTCTTCAACTCCATAATTTGCTTTTTAATATTTTTTATCTTATTGTGTATGTTCTCATTTTCCTGATTTTATTTAGTTGTCTATTTTCACATTTTGCTCACTGAGGACCATTTAGATAATTATTTTAAAATTTTTTTGGTAATTTATACATCTCTATTTCTTGAGGGTAGATTTCTGGATATTTATCTTGTTTTTCTTATTGGGCCATATTACCCTAATACTTTGTATATGTTGTCATTCTTGGCTGATTATATTATATTTTATTATATATGTCCTTTAAACTTGGGCATTTAAAAAAATCACCAGTCACAGTTTTTACATAGTGGCTTTGTCCAGAGGGAGTCTGACACAAACTGATTGGCCTAGAAATTCTGAAGGTCTCTCAAACCTTTTCTCAATATTCATTTTTTTTATTATCTTTGGTCTCAGCCAAAGCAGTCTGCCAAAGTATACCACCATGTCTTTGAGTATTTTGTGTCATGGCAGACCCAAACCACTCTTTGGAAAAGCCCCAAAAGCCAGAAGTATGAAGATATGTTCTACTATTCTTTTCCTTGTTAAAGGAGAAGCCAGGAGTTGGGAGTCCACTCCTAGTTGCATCATGCTGTATTGGGAAGGAGAAAGGACTGTCGTGTGTAAATGTAACAAACAGTCCTTCCTTTTTTTTTTTTTTTTTGAAAGAGTTTCATTCTTGCTGCCAGGCTGGAATGCAATGACTATATCTTGGGTCACCACAACCTCCACCTCCTGGGTTCAAGCAATTCTCCTGCCTTGGCCTCCCAAGGAGCTGGGATTTCAGGCATATGCCACCACCATGCCTGACTAATTTTGCATTTTTAGTAGAAACGGGATTTCTCCATGTTAATCAGGCTGGTCTCGAACTCCCAACCTCAGGTGATCCACCCACCTTGGCCTCCCAAAATCCTGAGATTACAGGGGTGAGCCACTGCGCCCAGCCACAAACATCCCTTCTTGTGAATGTGGAGGACATGTATGTCCCTGACAAAGAACAGTTTTAGAGTTTTTAAAAAATTTGTTATGGGGGTGGGGGATAATCTAACCACTAATACCTAGAAGAAATCCTCATGGAATTTTGTCAGCTGTGAAGCAACAGCACCCATCAGTATTAATAGCCTGTATGAAGTGTTTTTTCCCACTGAGTTCTCCAAAAAAGTCCTCAGTGCAGAGATGAGAAAAGAAAGGCTTTGCAATTTGAAATGGCTGCTGAAGAGCACATGGGTTGGAACTAAGAAACTTCCACAGGGAGAGCTGCATGAAATTCCCTCTAAGCTACCTGAAACACAGCGGCTTCTGACATTGAGTGGAAGAACCTGAAGAAGCCTTATTTCCTCTCCATATTGGAGACAGTGAACAGGGCAAGACAGCTTAGAAGAACCCTTTTGAATTAAATCAACATATTGATTTTCTTTCTTTAATATTAAAGAAAGTCTTAAGAAAGAGAGACAATATTTTCAAATCTGGCAAGAAGACAAACACTGGGAGACTCCACGATTAATGACAGAGCCAAGGATCTAAGAAGATAACTTGAGGAACAGAAAATCCAAATTGATATTTAAAATAACAACTAAAATCTGATTCAAACATATCAGTTGGAAAACTGGAAATAAAAAGAACAATGTGTTTTTATTTGCTCCACAGACATGAGATTGTCAAAAAATTAAAAGAATATTAACAACAAAAGGAGGCTGGGTCCACAGAAGCAACTATATTCAGGGACTGTTGATGACAATGTACTTGCACAGACCTTGTAAAAAGTCATCTGGATATAGGTATAAAAATTTTACATATGTATATCCTTTTACTCAGTAATCACTTACCTGGGAATCTACCATCAACAGGGAGTTAACGCATATTATGTTCTAAATTGTGTCTCTTCTCCCAAATTTATATGTTGATATTCTAATATTTATATGTTGACATTCTAAGCCATATATAATGTAATCAGCCTCAAATTGTGAGTGAGTGTTTGGACATATGATTTGTAAAGAGGTGACTATGATTAAGTAAGTTTGGTAAAGCGGACCCTAATCTAACATGACTGGAGTCTTTTTAAAAAGAGTAAAAACACAGACATGCTCAAGAGAAGACCCCGTGAAAACAGAAATAGAAAGTGGTCATCTAATCTCAAGTAGAAAGAAGCATTAGAAAAACCACTCCAGCCAATAGCTTGATTTTCAATTTCTAGCCTCCAGAATTATGAAAAACTCAGTTTTCATTGCGACCTTCAGTCCAATGTACCGAGTTATGGAAGCCCAAGCAAACTGTTACAGCCAATGATGACACATAGATAACATTTTCTGCATTACAGCTAAAATGAAAATAGAATGTTATCATTGCAGGTTTCACCAGCATTGAAAGGCTAAACCACTATAGAAAATGACCTCCTTTTATACAACATTACAAAGACATGTGAAGACACAGCTTCTGCCTTGATGGGCTATGGGGATGATTTCTCTGAGATGAAGCATTGCAAACAAATGCAGGGAAAAATGTGACCCCTTTTTCATGTGACCTCTTCCCTATTTTTGTGGAAAAATCACCGTAGTAATAGTGGTGTCTTTTGAGTCTCAGAGAATGTCTGTCAGTACAGTGAAGCTGCCTGCTATAGAGGATACCTGGGGTAAATAGTTAAAACAATACAAACTGTAGCAACATGAATAAATACAGCCTACTTTAAAATAAAAACAACACAAAGGCCTTCTCTGATATTTCTACAAGTATGTAAACAGGGACTTTACACCGAAAAAAGTTGTCATAGGGTCCAATGAAGGCAAGATTTTTTGAGGGCAGAACTTTGGGTCACTCATAGAAAAAAGCTCTAAGACAGAGCCAAGGGAGTCCATATTTGGGTCTGAGTCCTGGGCCTATCCTGGTCTTGTCAGGCCACTTTCCTTAGAGACTCCCATGTGCCTGCTGTCACCATAGCTCATTGTGGGCCATGCTTGTTGGTGTAGTGAACATGCTCCTTGTCAAAGGAGATGGGGGATTGAACCCATCAAACAGCTGCTCATTGATTTTTATTTTATTTTATTATTTTTTATTATATTTTATGTTTTAGGGTACATGTGCACAGTGTGCAGGTTTGTTACATACGTCTACATGTGCCATATTGGTGTGCTGCACCCATTAACTCGTCATTTAGCATTAGGTATATCTCCTAATGCTATCACTCCCCTCTCCCCCCACTCCACAACAGGCCCTGGTGTGTGATGTTCCCCCTTCCTGTGTCCAAGTGTTCTCATTGTTCAATTCCCACCTATGAGTGAGAACATGGGGTGTTTGTTTTTTGTCCTTGTGATAGTTTGCTGAGAATGATGGTTTCCAGCTTCATCAATGTCCCTACAAAGGACATGAACTCATCCTTTTTTATGGCTACATAGTATTCCATGGTGTATATGTGCCACATTTTCTTAATCCAGTCTATCACTGATGGACATTTGGGTTGGTTCCAAGTCTTTGCTATTGTGAATAGTGCCACAATAAATATGCGTGTGCATGTGTCTTTATAGCAGCATGATTTATAATCTTTTGGGTATATATCCAGTAATGGGATGACTGGGTCAAATGGTATTTCTAGTTCTAGATCCCTGAGGAATCACCACACTGACTTCCACAATGGTTGAACCAGTTTACAATCCCACCAACAGTGCAAAAATGTTCCTGTTTCTTCACATCCTCTCTGGCACCTGTTGTTTCCTGACTTTTTAATGATTGCCATACTAACTGGTGTGAGATAGTATCTTACAGTGGTTTTGATTTGCATTTCTGTGATGGCCAGTGATGATGAGCATTTTTTCATGTGTCTTTTGGCTGCATAAACGTCTTCTTTTGAGAAGTGTCTGTTCATATCCTTCGACCACTTGTTGATGGGGTTGTTTGTTTTTCTCTTGTAAATTTGTTTGAGTTCATTGTAGATTCTGGATATTAGCCCTTTGTCAGGTGAGTAGATTGCAAAAATTTTCACCCATTCTGTAGGTTGCCTGTTCACTCTGATGGTAGTTTCTTTTGCTGTGCAGAAGCTCTTTAGTTTAATTAGATCCCATTTGTCAATTTTGGCTTTTGTTGCCATTGCTTTTGGTGTTTTGGACATGAAGGCTTTGCCCATGACTATGACCTGAATGGTATTGCCTGGGTTTTCTTCTAGGGTTTTTATGGTTTCAGGTCTAACATTTAAGTCTTTAATCCATCTTGAATTAATTTTTGTATAAGGTGTAAGGACGGGATCCAGTTTCAGCTTTCTACATATGGCTAGCCAGTTTTCCCAGCACCACTTATTAAACAGGGAATCCTTTCCCCATTTCTTCTTTTTGTCAGGGTTGTCAAAGATCAGATAGTTTTAGATATGTAGCATTATTTCTGAGGGCTCTGTTCTGTTTCATTGGTCTATTTCTCTGTTTTGGTACCAGTACCATGCTCTTTTGGTTACTGTAGCCTTGTAGTATAGTTTGAAGTCAGGTAGTGTGATGCCTCCAGCTTTGTTCTTTTGGCTTAGGATTGACTTGGCGAAGTGGGCTCTTTTTTGGTTCAATGTGAACTTTAAAGTAGTTTTTTTTTTTTCCAATTTTGTGAAGAAAGTCTTTGGTAGCTTGATGGGGATGGCATTGAACCTATAAATTACCTTTGGCAGTATGGCCATTTTCATGATATTGATTCTTCCTACCCATGAGCATGGAATGTTCTTCCATTTGTTTGTATCCTCTTTTATTTCATTGAGCAGTGGTTTGTAGTTCTCCTTGAAGAGGTCCTTCATGTCCCTTGTAAGTTGAATTCCTAGGTATTTTATTTTCTTTGAAGCAATTGTGAAAGCGAGTTCACTCATGATTTGGCTCTCTGTTTGTCTGTTATTGGTGGATAAGAATGCTTGTGATTTTTCACATTGATTTTATATCCTGAGACTTTGCTGAAGTTGCTTATCAGCTTAAGGAGATTTTGGGCTAAGATGATAGGGTTTTCTAGATATAAAATCATGTCATCTGCAAACAGCGACAATTTGACTTCTTCTTTTCCTAATTGAATACCCTTTATTTCCTTCTCCTGCCTAATTGCCCTGGTCAGAACTTCCAACACTATGTTGAATAGGAGTGGTGAGAGAGGGCATCCCTGTCTTGTGCCAGTTTTCAAAGGGAATGCTTCCAGTTTTTGCCCATTCAGTATGATATTAGCTGTGGGTATGTCATAGATTGCTCTTATTATTTTGAGATACATCCCATCAATGCCTAATTTATTGGGAGTTTTTAGCATGAAGGGCTGTTGAATTTTGTCAAAGGCCTTTTATGCATCTATTGAATTAATCATGCGTTTTTTTGTCTTTGGTTCTGTTTATATGCTGGATTGCATTTATTGATTTGCGTATGCTAAACCAGCCTTGCATCCCAGGGATGAAGCACACTTGATAATGGTGGATAAGCTTTTTGATGTGCTGCTGTATTTGGTTTGCCAGTATTTTACTGAGGATTTTTGCATCAACGTTCATCAGGGATATTGGTCTAAAATTCTCTTTTTTTTTGTTGTGTCTCTGCCAGGCATTGGTATCAGGGTGATGCTGGCCTCATAAAATTAGTTAAGGAGGATTCCCTCTTTTTCTATTGATTACAATAGTTTTAGAAGGCATGGTACCAGCTCCTCCTTTTACCTCTGGTAGAATTCGGCTATGAATCCATCTAGTCCTGAACTTTTTGTGGTTGGGAAGATATTAATTATTGCCTCAATTTCAGAGCCTGTTATTGGTCTATTCAGATATTCAACTTCTTCCTGGTTTAGTCTTGGGAGGGTGTATGTGTCGTGGAATTTATCCATTTCTTCTAGATTTTCTAGTTTATTAGCGCAGGGGTGTTTATAGTATTCTCTTATGGTAGTTTGCATTTCTGTGGGATCGGTGGTGTTATCCCCTTTATCATTTTTTAATTTATCTATTTGATTCTTCTCTCTTTTCTTCTTTATTAGTCTTGCTAGCGGTCTATCAATTTTTTTATCTTTTCTAAAGACCAGCTCCTGGATTCATTGATTTTTTGAAGGGTTTTTTGTGTCTCTATTTCCTTCAGTTCTGCTCTGATCTTAGTTATTTCTTGCCTTCTGCTAGATTTTGAATGTGTTTGCTCTTGCTTCTCTAGTTCTTTTAATTTTGATGTTAGGGTGTCCATTTTAGATCTTTCCTGCTTTCTCTTGTGGGCATTTAGTGCTACAAATTTCCCTCTACACTCTGCTTTGAATGTGTCTCAGAGATTCTTTTATGTTCTGTCTTTGTTCTCATTGGTTTCAAAGAAAATATTTACTTCTGCCTTCATTTCTTTGTGTACCCAGTAGTCATTCAGGAGCAGGTTGTTCAGTTTCCATGTAGTTGAGCGGTTTTGAGTGAGTTTCTTAATCTTCAGTTCTAGTTTGATTGCATTGTGGTCTGAGAGACAGTTTACTATAATTTCTGTTCTTTTACATTTGCTGAGGAGAGCTTTACTTCCAACTATGTGGTCAATTTTGGAATAAGTGTGGTGTGGTGCTGAAAAAAATGTATATTCTGTTGATTTGGGGTGGAGAGTTCTGTAGATGCCTATTAGGTTTGCTTGGTGCAGAGCTGAGTTCAATTCCTGGGTATGCTTGTTAAGTTTCTGTCTCATTGATCTGTCTAATGTTGACAGTGGGGTATTAAAGTCTCCCATTATTATTGTGTGGGAGTCTAAGTCTCTTTGTAGGTCCCTCAGGACTTGCTTTATGAATCTTGGTGCTCTTGTATTGGATACATTTATATTTAGGATAGTTAGCTCTTTTTGCTGAATTGATCCCTTTACCATTATGTAATGGCCTTCTTTGTCTCTTTTGATCTTTGTTGGTTTAAAGTCTGTTTTATCAGAGACTAGGATTGCAACCCCTGCCTTTTTTTGTTTTCCATTTCCTTAGTACATCTTCCTCCATCCCTTTATTTTGAGCCTATGTGTGTCTCTGCTCGTGAGATGGGTTTCCTGAATACAGCACACTGATGGGTCTTGACTCTTTATCGAATTTGCCAGTCTGTGTCTTTCAATTGGAGCATTTAGCCAATTTACATTTTAGGTTAAAATTTTTATGTGTGAATTTGATCCTGTCATTATGACGTTAGCTGTTTATTTTGCTCGTTAGTTGATGCAGTTTCTTCTTAGTCTCAATGATCTTTACATTTTGGAATGATTTTGCAGCGGCTGGTACTGGTTGTGCCTTTCCATGTTTAGCGTTTCCTTCAGGAGCTCTTTTAGGGCAGGCCTGGTGGTGACAGAATCTCTCAGCATTTGCTTGTCTGTAATGTATGTTATTTCTCCTTCACTTATGAAGCTTAGTTTGGCTGGATATGAAATTCTGGGTTGAAAATTCTTTTCTTTAAGAATGTTGAATATTGGCCCCCACTCTCTTCTGGCTTGTAGAGTTTCTGCCAAGAGATCTGCTGTTAGTCTGATGGGCTTCCCTTTCTGGGTGACTGACCTTTCTCTCTGGCTGCCCTTAAGATTTTTTCCTTCATTTCAACTTTGGTGAATCTGACAATTATGTGTCTTGGAGTTGTTCTTCTCAACGAGTATCTTTGTGGCATTCTCTGTATTTCCTGAATTTGAATGTTGGCCTGCCTTTCTAGATTGGGGAAGTTCTCCTAGATGATATCCTGCAGAGTATTTTCCAACTTGGTTCCATTCTCCCCGTCACTTTCAGGTACACCAATCAGACGTAGATTTGCTCTTTTCACATAGTCCCATATTTCTTGGAGGCTTTGTTCATTTCTTTTCATTCTTTTATCTCTAAACTTCTCTTCTCACTTCATTTCATTCATTTGATCTTCTATCACTGATACCCTTTCTTCCAGTTGATCGAATTTGCTTCTAAGGCTTGTGCATTCATCATGTAGTTTTTGTGCCATGGTTTTCAGCTCCGTCAGGTCCTTCAAGGACTTCTCTGCATTGGTTATTCTAGTTAGCCATTCATCTAATTTTTTTTCAATGTTTTTAACTTCTTTGCCATTAGTTGGAGCTTCCTCCTTTAGCTCGGAACACTTTGATTGTGTGAAGCCTTATTTATTTATTCATTTTTTTCTCTTTCTTTCTTTTTTTTACTATTATTATACTTTAAGGTTTAGGGTACATATGCACAATGTGCAGGTTAGTTACATATGTATACATGCACCATGCTGGTTTGCTGTACCCATTAACTTGCCATTTAGCTTTAGGTATATCTCCTAATGCTATCCCTACCCCCTACCCCCACCCCACAACAGTCCCTGGAGTGTGATTTTCCCCTTCCTGTGTCCATGTGTTCTCATTGTTCAATTCCCATCTATGAGTAAGAATATGCGGTGTTTGGTTTTTTGTTCTTGTGATAGTTTACTGAGAATGATGATTTCCAATTTCATCCATGTCCCTACAAAGGACATGAACTCGTCATTTTTTATGGCTACATAGTATTCCATGGTGTATTTGTGCCACATTTTCTTAATCCAGTCTATCATTGTTGGACATTTGAGTTGGTTCCAAGTCTTTGCTATTGTGAATAGTGCCACAATAAACATACATGTGCATGTGTCTTTACAGCAGCATGATTTATAGTCCTTTGGGTATATACCCAGTAATGGGATGATTGGGTCAAATAGTATTTCTAGTTCTCGATCCCTGAGGAATCGCCACACTGACTTCCACAATGGTTGAACTAGTTTATAATCCCACCAACAGTGTAAAAGTGTTCCTATTTCTCCACATCCTCTCCAGCACCTGTTGTTTCCTGACTTTTTAATGATCGCCATTCTAACTGGTGTGAGATGGTATCTTACTGTGGTTTTGATTTGCGTTTATCTGATGGCCAGTGATGATGAGCATTTTTTCATGTGTCTTTTGGCTGCATAAATGTCTTCTTTAGAGTAGTGTCTGTTCATATCCTATGAAGACTTCTTCTCTCAACTCGTCAGTGTCATTCTCTGTCCAGCTTTGTTCTGTTGCTGGTGAGGAGCTGTGTTCCTTTGGAGGAGGAGAGGTGCTCTGATTTTTAGATCTTCCAGTTTTTCTGCTCTGTTTTTTCCCCATCTTTGTGATTTTATCTACCTTTGGTCTTTGATGATGGTGACGTACAGATGGGGTTTTGGTGTGGATGTCCTTTCTGTTTGTTAGTTTTCTTTCTAACCCTCAGGACCCTCAGCTGCAGGTCTGTTGGAGTTTGCTGGAGGTCCACTTGAGACCCTATTTGCCTAGGTATCAGTAGCAGAGGCTGCAGAGCAGCAGATATTGGTGAACAGCAAATGCTGCTTGATCTTTCCTCTGGAATTTTTGTCTCAGAGTAGTACCCGGCTGTGTGAGGTGTCAGTCTGCCCGTACTGGGGTGTGCCTCCCAGTTAGGCTACTCAGGAGTCAGGGACCCACTTGAGGAGGCAGTCTGTCCATTCTCAGATCTCCAGCTGTGTGCTGGGAGAACCACTACTTTCTTCAAAGCTGTCAGTCAGGGACATTTAAGTCTGCAGAGGTTTCTGCTGCCTTTTGTTTGGCTATGCCCTTCCCCCAGAGGTGGTGTCTAAGGAGGTATGCAGGCCTCCTTGAGGTGTAGTGGGCTCCACCCAGTTCGAGCTTCCTGACCACTTTGTTTACCTACTCAAGCCTGGGCAATTGTGGGCTCCCCTCCCCCAGCCTTGCTGCTGTCTTGCAGTTTGATCTCAGACTGCTGTGCTAGCAATCAGTGAGGGTCTGTGGGCATAGGACCCTCCAAGCCAGGCAGGAGTTATAATCTCCTGGTATGCTATTTGCTAAGACCATTGGAAAAGTGTAGTATTAGGGTGGGAGTGACCCTATTTTCCCGGTGCTGTCTGTCACCCCTTTCTTTGACTAGGAAAGGGAATGCCCTTACCCCTTGTGCTTCCCAGATGAGGTGATGTCTCACCAATCTTTGACTCATGCTTGGTGCACTGTGCCCAATGTCCTGCACCCACTCTCTGACACTCCCCAGTGAGATGAACCCAGTACCTCAGTTGGAAATGCAGAAATCTCCCATCTTCTGCATCACTCATGCTGGGAGCTGTAGACTCAGCTGCTCATTGATTTTAATGCAGCTCCATAAAGACAGTGCCCATCAGCCAAGACAAAAAAAAAAAAAGTTAATGGTCTGCCTTGTTTTTACCTCAAGGTGACATTCCCATTAGAAATTCTGCTCCCCAGATCAGGCACATAGGAGCATCTGCATAGACCCCCAGACAGTGAGGAAACCAGAGAACAGCTTAAGGTCTTTGGAGTCACATCTGAGTCAACAAACTTTGTCCCCAACACTCAAGTTGTTGTTCTACCAGCTATGACCTGGGTGTGAACATGACAGGCAGATCCACCAGGGTTCCAACGTCTGACAACATGCTCCTGTCAAGAAGAGGCCCCTCCTTTCCTGCTCCCCCTGCAACACATAGTTATAATGGGCCAGGTTGGTTGCCCAGGTTAGATGACAAGAGAGGCTTAGCATGGACAGACCTGCCCTAGGCTACACTGTGTTACCTGTGTGTGCCTCTTGTCAAATGGACAGAGGCATCAAGGATGCGGGCTGACCCAATGTCTATATTATTAGAAAAGGCTCTTGCTTTGAGCCTTCTTTCTAAGGCAACAGCTTAGGAATGTCACCATACAATGAGAACATAGTTCTGTCTTAAGCATCGCTCATGAAATGAGCTAGGTACAGGGCTGTCTCTAGAATGTGAGTGTCTGGTTTTCAAAGTTCTAAATTCTCTCAGGTTCTGTCACAACAGAAGTGTGTTAATTCTTCAACGTTTAATCCCCTGATCCCTTTTCTTCCATAAATCTATGCAAGGGCCCTGCACAGCTGCTGTTTACTCACCCTCCTCTCCCATGTCAACTCTCCACCTGTACACAATTATGCAAATATAAGCCCCTTACCTCCTGAAAACATCTAAAAGCAGCCTGTTCCTCAGGTTTGAAGGAAAAGAGCTGGGTTAGAGCATTTGTTTTCTTTTCATTTCTGTGACCATATAAAAGTCATTGTGTGTTTCAGGTCTCCCCAGCCCTGAAATATGCACAATGGGTACTATGCTAACATTGACTTCCAAAAAATTTCCTTGGGTATATATGAGGTAGAATAAATAAAATTCATCATGTGCAGTGGCTCCTGACTGTAATACCAGCACATTGGGAGGTCAAGGCGTGTGGATCAACTGAAGGCCAGGAGTTTGAGACCAGTCATGCCAACATGACAAAAACCCAGTAGGCTGGGGGAGGCAGGTCACTTGGACCAAGGGGTTGGAGGTTGCAGTTACCTGAGATGCACCACAGCACTCCAGCCTAGGTGACAGAGAGAGACTGTTTCTCAAAATACTACTACTACTACTACTACTACTAATAATAATAATAAAATGTGAGCTGGGCGTGGTGGTGCATGCCAGTAGTCCCAGCTACTCGGGAGGCTGAGATAAGAAGAAGATCACTTGAGGCCTGAAAGGTCGAGGCTGCACTCAGCCATGACCCAGTCTAACCTGGGTAATCCTGTGCTAATGAAAGAAGGAAAGGAAAAGAAAGGAAAGAAAAGGAAAGGAAAGGAAGAAAGAGAACCAAGGAAGCCAGTGTGCAATGTACTATGTATAGATGCTCTACCTTTACTGATAATTAATGAAAGGGCTACTGGCCACGGGGTCAATTTTATACAATGGCAAGGCTACACCTACCAAGCAGGAATACAGCAATCTGGCTGGACACGATGGTTCATGCCTGTAATCCCAGCACTTTGGGTGGCCGAGGTGGGAGGATCATGAAGTGAGGAAATCAAGACCATCCTGGCCAACAAGGTGAAAATCCCTCTCTACTAAAAATACAAAAGTTAACTGGGTGTGGTGGCATGTACCTGTAATCCCAGCTACTCAGGAGGCTGAGGCAGGAGAATCGCTTGAACCAGGGAAACGGAGATTGCAGTGAGCCAAGATCACACCACAGCACTCCAGCCTGGTGACAGAGCATGACTCCTTCAAAGAAAAAAAACAAAAAGAAAAGAAGGAAAGAAAATGGAAAAAAAAAAAAAGAAAACTGCAATCTAAACTTCTCCATCATCCCATGTGCAGCTCATACTGGATCTGCCCATTTGTCAACTCAGATCTATATTTTCCTTCTTCCTTTCTTTCTCTCTCTTTCTTTCTTTCTTTCTTTCTTTTTCTTTCTTTCTTTCTTTCTTTCTTTTTCTTTCTTTTTTCTTTCTTTCTCTTTCTTTCTTTTTCTTTCTTCTTTCTTCCTTTCTTCCTTCCTTCCTTCCTTTCTTTCTTTCTTTCTCTCTCTCTCTCTTTCTTTCTTTCTTTCTTTCTTTCTTTCTTTCTTTCTTTCTTTCTCTCTTTCTTTCTCTCTTTCTTTCTTTCTTTCTTTCTTTCTTTCTTTCTTTCTTTCTCTCTTTCTTTCTCTCTTTCTTTCTTTCTTTCTCTCTTTCTTTCTTTCTTTCTCTCTTTCTTTCTTTCTTTCTTTCTTCTTTTTTTGAGACCGAGTCTCCCTCTGTCATCCAGGCTGGAGTGCAGTAGTGCAATCTCAGCTTACTGCAACCTCTGCCTCCTGGGTTCAAGCGATTCTCCTGCCTCTGCCGCACGAGCAGCTGGGACTACAGGCGTGCACCTCCACTGCCAGCTAATTTTTGTATTTTTAGTAGAGAAGGGGTTTCCCCATATTGGCCAGGCTAGTCTCGAACTCCTGAAATCGTGATCCACCTGCCTCGGCCTCCCAAAGCGCTGGGATTACAGGCATGAGCCACCATGCCCAGCCTCATCTTTCTTTTTTTTTTTGAGACAGGGTCTCACTCTGTCACCCAGGTCGGAGTGCCGTGGCGCGAATTCAGCCCACTACTACCTCTGCCACCCAGGCTCAAGTGATTCTCCTTCCTCGGCTTCCCTGAGTGACTGGGACCACAGGCAAACACCACCATGCTCGGCTGATATTCGTATTATTAGTGGAGACGAACAGGGTTTCACCCTGTTGGCCAGGCTGGTCCACTAACTTTATTTATTTATTTTTTTACTTCATTTTTTGGAGGCAAAGTCTCACTCTGTTGTGCAGGCTAGAGTGCAGCGACTGCGATTTCTGCATACTGCAACCTCTGCCTCTCAGTTTCAAATGATTCTTCTGTCTCAGCCTTCTGAGTAGCGGGGATTACAGGCTCCCGCCACCGAGCCCAGTTAATTTTTGTACTTTTAGTAGAGATGGGGTTTCATCATCCTGGCCAGGCCGGTCTCGAACTCCTGACCTCAAGAACCACCTGCCTCAGCCTCCCAAAGTCCTGGGGATACAAGCGTGAGCCACCGTCCCTGGCCCCAATCATCTTTAAGATCACTACACTGTACGGTAATTTAAGAAAACAAGATGTATTTACCGAATCCTATACACGTTCCTTCCTTGTTGGGTTTATGTACTTTTAGTCACCAGTCAAGAAGATACGCCTCCCCCCATTGTTTTCTTTTTCTTTCTTTTTTTAATGCTCCTGCCTTGGCCTCCCAAAGTGCTGAGATTACTGGGGTGAGCCACCATGCCTGCCTGGTCTAAAGAGACATCCATTGAAATTAAGAAATAGAGAGATCCTTCCAGTTATTTGATTGATTGATTGATTTAGAGACAGCGTCTCACTATGTCACCCCAGCTGGAGTGCAGTGGTGCCATCATAGCTCATTCTCTGCAGCCTGGACACTCCTTAGCTCAAGCAATCCTTTTGCCTCAGCCTCCTGAGCATAATACCTGGGACCACAGACATGTGTCACTATGCCCAGATCATTTAAAATTGTTTTCTACCGATAGGGTCTCATTACTTTGTTGCAGTCCTCCTGACCCAGCATCTCAAAGTTCTGGGATGGCAGGCGTGAGCCACTGTGCCTGGCTTCCAGGCAATGATTCACAACCACGACTCCTGTGCAATTTTTTGTTTTCTTTTGGCATTTTTTTTTTTTTTTTTAGACGGAGTTTTGCTCTGTGCCAGGTGAGGCACATCACTTTGGAAACCCGGAAGCCACAGCACCGCTTCCAAAGCCCCATTCAAATGCACAAGGCTTGTTCCCTTCCTGGAGTCTGAGCTGATGACTTCCATGGCCTCAGGCTTCTCTCCACTCAGCTTTGGCAGGCGCCACCCCACCGGAAGACTGGCTGTTGCTGGGGATTGGGGGATGTGGTGGGGCTGCAAAGTCAGTCCCCCACCTTTGCTAGCTAGGCCACGATATCCCCCAGCCGCCACCACTTACTCAACCTTCAAGATCTCCTGCCTCCACTGCCTTGGAGGCTGACCTTTTACTTTACTTTCTGTCTTTCTTCCTTTCTTGGGATTGAGTAGGGGGTGTAGGGTAAAGGGTGTGTGTGGAGAGGGGAGTTTGGGGTGAGGAGGAAGGGGAGTGTCTGAAGGGTCGATTTAGTGTCATGCCTCCTTCACCAACATCACTGAAGATTAAACCAACAATAAACTACATATGGCATGTTCTCATCTATAAGTGGGAGCTAAATAATGAGAACATGTGGGTAAAAAGAGGGGGACGACAGACACGGGGGCCTACCTGAGGTAGGAGGAGTGGGAGGAGAGACAGGTTCAGATAAAAACATGAAAACTATCGGGTACTGTGCTGAGTACCCGGGTTATGAAATAATCTGCACATTGAATCCCCTGTCAGAAGTTTACCTACATAACAAACTTCCACACGTATGCTTGAATAAGAAATGAAAGTTGAGAAAGAGAGAGAGAGAAATAAAACCAAACACAACCTCCTCAACCTGAGTCAGGGGGTTTCTAGCCTTGTGGGGGATGTTCAGTGGCAATGGAAGAAAGCCACAGTTAGCCCCATGGAATATATTCTGCCTCTTAAGGGATGAGAAACTGTTAATCACTGTAGGTTCTGAAGGGGGAAAAGGAAAGGAAGGCGGGGGAGTAGTTCAGTCTTTTTTTTTTTTTGAGACTAAGTCTCTCACTCTGTTGCCCAGGCTGGAGTGCAGTGGCACTATCTGGGTTGACTGCAACCTCTGCATCCCTGGATCCAAGAATTCTCCTGCTTCAGCCTTCAGTAGCTGGGATTACAGGTGCACACAACCATGCCCAACTAATTTTTGTATTTTTAGTAGAGATGAGGTTTCACCATGTTTGCCAGGCTGGTCTCGCAATCCTGACTTCGTGATCTGCCTGCCTCTGCCTCCCAAAGTGCTGGCATGACAGATGTGAGGCATCACCCCCAGCCACCTTCATTGGTTTTAACTGGAGATTCTAGATTCGAGCCACACCTCATTCTATGCCACAGAATGACTTCTTTATCCTACTGAATCAGGAAAGCTGGGCCCCTTGTCATCCATATAAAACCGAGAGTCAGTACATGTTTGGAAAACGGTTCTGCTTTCAAGTTCAGTGGAGGTATGTGGCATGTAGGATGAGGGACTGTTCCTTCTGACTTGGTCTGCACGATGGGGCCAAGGGCTAGAGCTCAATGCAGACCGATGGCTCCCTATACCTTGTGTTCCATCGTCCCCATCCTGGAACATGGGCTTTGGCAGATCCTGGCCCTTACTGACCCTTAAGGTGCTGTCAGAAGACCCATCCCATGCTAGAATGCCCCAAATGACTGTGGCTCACGCCTATCCAGAAACATTGGAAATCCATTCTCTACATGTGGCCAATGAAAACCACAGCAGCACGGGACAAACTCAGCAGCCATCCATCTCACTGCTTTCAGAGAAGAATGCTGAAAGTCTCTTGTTGACTCTCTCTTGATGTGTTTTCATGGGCATGTGGTCAAGACCTAGTGAGACCAGATGTATTAAGCCAGGCCAGGTGCAGTGTCTCATGCCTGCAACCCCAACACTTTGGGAGGCCGAGATGGTAGGATCACTTGATTTCAGGAGCTTGAGACCAGTCTTGGCCAACATGACCGAAACCCGAGGTGTGAGCCTGTGGTCCCAGCTACTCAGGAGGCCAAAGTGGGAGAATTATCTAACCCTGGGGAAGTTGATGCTTCAATCAGCCATAATAATGTCATTGCACTCCAGCCTGGGTGACAGAGTGAAACCCTGTCACAAATAGATGGACAGACAGACAACAGCTATATTATGTCCTTCTCATGGTAGAAAGCAAAAATAACAGAATACTGCATTTAAATTTTTTTAATTTTAAATTTTAATTTATTTATTTATTAAATTTTGTGTCCAGGTTATGAAACAAGCTAATTTTTCTATTTTTGTAGAGACAAGATTTCACCATGTTGCCAAGGCTGTATTCGGTTGCCTGGGATCAAGTGATTCACCCACCCTCAGACTCCCAAAGTGCGAAGATGACAGATGTGAGCCACTGCTCTTGACAGCATTGGTTTTTGTTTTGTTTTTCTTAGTCGCTTGTCTTTATGAGAGTTTCACTGCAGAGTGTTTGGCTGGCTTGTTTAAATTTATTCTCAATAGAAATTTAGGATGCCAGTTTCTGGCCTCATGGACCCTGAGCTGATGAGTACCCTAATATGTCTATCACAGGACTGTACACTTAAGGAGTAAAAAAATGGTAACATTTACAGTAAGTATTTTTGTTATACAGAAATACACGGATGCACCCCAAACACAGAAACAATTCTTTTAAAAGTTGTCTTACTCGTGGTGGGTGTTCCAGTGGTTCTTTTAGGTTTGGACCTTGACTGAGAGAATTTCCAGTTGGTATCTTGTCTCCAGAAGTTCCAGATGATCTGATGGGTGGGGACTTAGGCTATGTTCCCCAGGGGCCCTGGTCGATTATTTGTGGGGACTGCCTGGGAGGGTACAGCTACACACTGTGCTGTGGGGGCCTCCATTCTTCCCCTCCTCCCTCCCGCTCCTGGTGATCCCAATTCATTCTGGGCTGACACTCTCATTGGCAGACGTCAGGCATCACCTAGCGGTCACTGTTATTCTGAAAACCAAGACTTCAAGGAGGAAGGAATCTCAGGCCATCTGTGCACAGCCCAGGACAACTGTGACTTCTCTCCTGCCCGTGTCCATATCTCCAAGTCCCTCCTTTCCTTGTTGTCTAGGGAATCGCCACTATCATGACTGGGTCTGATTCTTCTTTGATCTTATATTAAAAAATAGACCAGGCATAGTGGTTCACACCTGTGATCCCAGCACTTTTGGAGGCCGAGATGGGTGAAACAAAAGGTCAGGAGTTTGAGACCAGCCTGGCCAGCATGGTGAAAGCCCGTTTCTAATAAAAATACAATAAATTACCAGGACATGGTGGAGCACGCCTGTAATCTTAGCTTACCTTGGGAAGCTGAGGTAGGAGAATTGCTTGAACCCTGGGGACAGAGGTTGCAGTGAGGCAAGACTGTACCACTGGACTCCAGCCTGCATGACAGAGAGAGACTCCATCCTTCCTCCAAAAAAGAAATCACAACTTCTCAACCAAAACTGGACAGAGAATAATCTGATGAATTGACAGAAGTAGGCTTCAGCAGGTGGGTAATAACAAACTCCTCTGAGCTAAAGGAGCATGTTCTAACCCAATGAAAGGAAACTAAGAACATTGAAGAAAGGTTACATGAATTGTTAACTATAATAACCAGTTTAGAGAAGAAAATAAATAACTTAATGGAGCTGAAAAACACAGCACAAGAATTTTGATACACAAGTATCAATAGCCAAATCAATCAAGCAGAAGAAAAAATATCAGAGGTTGAAAATCATTTTAATGAAATAAAGTGAGAAGACAAGATTAGAGAAAGAAGAGTAAAAAGAAAAGAATAAAGCTTCCAAGAAATATGGGAATATGTGAAAACACCAAATCTAGGTTTGATTGGTGTACCTGAAAGTGATGGGGAGAATGGAACCAAGCTGGAAAACACTGTTCAGGATATTATCCAGAAGAACTTCACCAACCTAGCAAGACAGGACAACCTTCAAATTCAGGAAATACAGAGAACACCACAAAGATATTCTTTGAGAAGAGCAACCCCAAGACCTATAATCATCAGATTCACCAAGGTTGAAATGAAGCAAAAAATGTTAAGGACAGCCAGGGAGAAACTTGAGCCACTCACAAACGGAAGCTCATCAGACTAATATTGTGGGATTTTCGGTTTTTCACTATAGGCCTCAATAGGCTCCGAAATGTCCCTTTATAGAGTATACAAAAAGAGTGCTTTCATCCTGCTGAATCTAAAGAAAGGTTTAACTCTGTAAGATGAATCCACACATCACAAAGCAGTTTCACAGATAACTTGTTCATATTTTTCATTGTGGAAATTTCTGTTTTTCTCTATAGGCCTTAATGGACTACAAAATGTCACTTTATAGATTATACAAAAAGTATGTTTTCATCCTTCTGAATCTAAAGAAAGATTTAACTCTGTAAGATGAATCCACACATCACAAAGCAGTTTCACAGATAACTTGTTCATATTTTTTATTGTGGAAATTTCTGTTTTTCCCTATAGGCCTTAATGGACTCCAAAATGTCCCTTTGCAGATTCTGCAAAAAGAATTTTTCCAACCTACTTATCAAAGGAAAGGTTACCTCTGTGAGATTAATCCACACATCTTTAAGTGGTATCACAGATAGCTTGTTTCTTGTTTTTAACACGAGATATTCTGTTTTTCACTATAGGCCTTAATAGGCTCCAAAATGTCCCTTCGTGGATTCCACATAAATAGTGTTTCCAACCTGCAGAATCAACAAAAAGTTTACCTCTCTGAAATGAATGAACCCATTGCAAAGCAATTTCACAGATAGCTTCTTTATAGTTACTATTGTAGGATATTCAGTTTTTCACTATAGACCTCAATGGGCTCTGAAATGTCCCTTCGTAGATTCTGAAAAAAAGAGTGTTCCCAACCTGCAAAATCAAAAGAAAGGATTAACTCTGTGAGATGAATCCACACCTCCCAAAGAAGTTTCACAGATCGGGGGAGGAGCCAAGATGGCCTAATGGGAACAGCTCTGGTCTACAGCTCCCAGCACGAGCGATGAAGAAGATGGGTGATTTCTGCATTTCCATCTGAGGTACCGGGTTCATCTCACTAGGGAGTGCCAGACAGTGTGTGCAGGACAGTGGGTGCAGTGCACCATGCACCAGCCGAAGCAGGGTGAGGCATTGCCTCACTCGGGAAGCGCAAGGGGTCAGGGAGTTTCCTTTCCTAGTCAAAGAAAGGGGTGACAGAAGGCACTAGGAAAATCGGGCCACTCCCACCCGAATACTGCACTTTTCCAATGGGCTTAGGAAATGGTGAACCAGGAGATTATAGCCCGCACCTGGCTCAGAGGGACCTACAACCACGGAGTCTCGCTGATTGCTAGCACAGCAGTCTGAGATCAAACTGCAAGGTGGCAGCGAGGCTGGGGGAGGGGCGCCGCCATTGCCCAGGCTTGCTTAGGTAAACAAAGCAACTGGGAAGCTCAAACTGGGTGGAGCCCACCACAGCTCAAGGAGGCCTGCCTGCCTCTGTAGGCTCCACCTCTGGGGGCAGGGCACAGACAAACAAAAAGACAGCAGTAACCTCTGCAGACTTAAATGTCCCTGTCTGACAGCTTTGAGGAGAGAAGTGGTTCTCCCAGCAAGCAGCTGGAGATCTGAGAATGGGCACTGCCCAAGTGGGTCTCTGACCCCTGAACCCCAAGCAGCCTAACAGGGAGGCACCCCCCCAGTAGGGGCAGACTGACACCTCACACAGCCAGGTACTCCTCTGAGACAAAACTTCCAGAGGAACGATCAGACAGCAGCATTCACGGATCACGAAATTCAGTGGTTCTGCGGACACCGCTGTTGACACCCAGGAAGACAGGGTCTGGAGTGGACCTCTAGCAAACTCCTACAGACTTGCAGCTGAGGGTCCTGTCTGTTAGAAGGAAAACTAACAAACAGAAAGGACATCCACACCAAACACCCATCTGTACATTACCATCATCCAAGAAGAAAAGTTGATAAAACCACAAAGATAGGGAAAAAACAGCAGAAAAACTGGAAACTCTAAAAAGCAGAGTGTCTCTCCTCCTCCAAAAGAACAGAGTTCCTCACCAGCAATGGAACAAAGGTGGACGGAGAATGACTTTCACTAGTTGAGAGAAGAAGGCTTCAGACGATCAAACTACTCTGAGATACAGGAGGAAATTCAAACCAAACGCAAAGAAGTAGAAAACTTTGAAAAACTTTAGACGAATGTACAACTAGAATAAGCAATACAGAGAAGTACTTAAAGGAGCTGATGGAGCTGAAAGCCAAGGCTCGAGAACTACGTGAAGAATGCAGAAGCCTGAGGAGCCAATGCAATCAACTGGAAGAAAGGGTATCAGTGATGGAAGATGAAATGAATGAAATGAAGAGAGAAGGGAAGTTTACAGGAAAAAAAATAAAATGAAATGAACAAAGCCTCCAAGAAATATGGGACTATGTGAAAAGACCAAATCCGTGTCTGATTGGTGTACCTCAAAGTGACGGGGAGAATGGAACCAAGTTGGAAAACACTCTGCAGGATAACATCTAGGAGAACTTCCCCAATCTAGCAAGGCAGGCCAACATTCAGATTCAGAAAATACAGAGAGCACCACAAAGATAATCCTCGAGAAGAGCCACTCCAAGACACATAATTGTCAGATTCACCAAAGTTGAAATGAAGGAAAAAATCTTAAGGGCAGCCAGAGAGAAATGTCAGTTACCCACAAAGGGAAGCCCATGAGACTAACAGCAGATCTCTCGGCAGAAACTCTACAAGCCAGAAGAGAGTGGGGGCCAATATTCAACATTCTTAAAGAAAAGAATTTTCAAACCAGAATTTCATATCCAGCCAAACTAAGCTTCATAAGTGAAGGAGAAATAAAATACATTACAGACAAGCAAATGCTGAGAGATTTTGTCACCACCAGGCCTGCCCTAAAAGAGCTCCTGAAGGAAGCGCTAAACATGGAAAGGCACAACCGGTACCAGCCGCTGCAAAATCATGCTAAAATTTAAAGATCATTGAGACTAGGAAGAAACTGCATCAACTAACGAGCAAAATAAACAGCTAACATCATAATGACAGAATCAAATTCACACATACCAATATTAACTTTAAATGTAAATGGACTAAATACTCCAATTAAAGGACACAGACTGGCAAATTGGATAAAGACTCAAGACCCATCAGTGTGCTGTATTCAGGAAACCAATCACACGTGCAGAGACTCACATAGGCTCAAAATAAAGGGATGGAGGAAGATCTACCAAGCAAATGGAAAACAAAAAAAGGCAGGGGTTGCAATCCTAGTCTCTGATAAAACAGACTTTAAACCAACAAAGATCAAAAGAGACAAAGAAGGCCATTACATAATGGTAAAGGGATCAATTCAACAAGAAGAGCTAACTATCCTAAATATATATACACCCAATAAAGGAGAACCCAGATTCATAAAGCAAGTCCTGAGTGACTTACAAAGAGACTTAGACTCCCACACAATAATAATGGGAGACTTTAACACCCTACTGTCAACATTAGACAGATTAAGGAGACAGAAAGTTAACAAGGATACCCAGGAATTGAACTCAGCTCTGCACCAAGTGGACCTAATAGACATCTACAGAACTCTCCACCCCAAATGAACAGAATATACATTTTTATCAGCACCACACCACACCTATTCCAAAATCGACCACATAGTTGGAAGTAAAGCACTCCTCAGCAAATGTAAAAGAACAGAAATTATAACAAACTCTCTCTCAGACCACAGTGCAATCAAACTAGAACTCAGGATTAAGAAACTCACTCAAAACCGCACAACTACATGGAAACTGAGCAACCTGCTCTTGAATGACTACTGGTACATAACAAAATGAAGGCAGAAATAAAGATGTTCTTTGAAACCAATGAGAAAAAAGGCATGACATACCAGAATCTCTGGGACACATTCAAAGCAGTGTGTAGAGAGAAATTTATAGCACTAAATGCCCACAAGAGAAAGCAGGAAAGATCCAAAATTGACACCCTAACATCACAATTAAACGAACTAGAGAAGCAAGAGCAAACACATTCAAAAGCTAGCAGAAGGCAAGAAATAACTAAAATCAGAGCCAAACTGAATGAAATAGAGACCAAAAAAATACCCTTCAAAAAATTAATGAATCCAGGAACTGGTTTTTTGAAAGGATCAAAAAAATTGATAGAAAGGTAGCAAGATTAACAAAGAAAAAAAGAGAGAAGAAACAAATAGTCTCAATAAAAAATGATAAAGGGGATATCACCACTGATCCCACAGAAATACAAACTACCATCAGAGAAGACTACAAACACCTCTATGCAAATAAACTAGAAAATCTAGAAGAAATGGATAAATTCCGCAAAACATACACTCTCCCAAGACTAAACCAGGAAGAAGTTGAATCTCTGAATAGACCAATAACAGGATCTGAAATTGTGGCAATAATCAATAGCTTACCAACGAAAAAGAGCCCAGGACCAGATGGATTCACAGCCGAATTCTACCAGAGGTACAAGGAGAAACTGGTACCATTCCTTCTGAAACTATTCCAATCAATAGAAAAAGAGGGAATCCTCCATAACTCATTTTATGAGGCCAGCATCATCCTGATACCAAAGCCGGGCAGAGACACAACTAAAACAGAGAATTTTAGACCAATATCCTTGATGAACATTGATGCAAAAATCCTCAATAAAATACTGGCAAACCGAATCCAGCAGCACATCAAAAAGCATATCCACTATGATCAAGTGGGCTTCATCCATGGGATGTAATGTGGGTTCAATATACACAAATCAATAAATGTAATCCAGCATATAAACAGAACCAAAGACATAAACCACATGATTATCTCAATGGATGCAGAAAAGGACTTTGACATAATTCAACTACCTTCATGCTAAAAACTCTCAATAAATTAGGTATTGATGGGACATATCTCAAAATAATAAGAGCTATCTATGTTAAACCCACAGCCAATATCATACTGAATGGGCAAAAACTGGAAGCATTCCCTTTGAAAACTGGCACAAGACAGGGAAGCCCTCTCTCACCACTCTTATTCAACATAGTGTTGGAAGTTCTGGCCAGGACAATTAGGCAGGAGAAGGAAATAAAGAGCACTCAATTAGGAAAAGAGGAATTCAAATTATCCCTGTTTGCAGACGTCATGATTGTATATCTAGAAAACCCCATCATCTCAGCCCAAAATCTCCTTAAGCTGATAAGCAACTTCAGCAAAGTCTCAGGATATAAAATCAATGTGCAAAAATCACAAGCATTCTTATACATCAATAACAGACAAACAGAGAGCCAAATCATGAGTGAACTCGCTTTCACAATTGCTTAAAAAAGAATAAAATACTTAGGAATCCAACTTATAAGGGACGTGAAGGACCTCTTCAAAGAGAACTACAAACCACTGCTCAATGAAATAAAAGAGGATACAAACAAACGGAAGTACTTTCCATGCTCATGGGTAGGAAGAATCAATATCGTGAAAATGGCCATACTACCCAAGGTAATTTATGATTCAATGCCATCCCCATCAAGCTACCAATGACTTTCTTCACAGAATTGGAAAAAACTACTTTAAAGTTCATATGGAATGAAAAAAGAGTCCGCATCACCAAGTCAATCCTAAGACAAAAGAACAAAGTTAGAGGCATCACGCTACCTGACTTCAAACTATACTACAAGGCTACAGTCACCAAAACAGCATGGTACTGGTACCAAAACAGAGACATAGATCAATGGAACAAAACAGAGTCCTCAGTAATAACACCACATATCTACAACTATCTGATCTTTGACAAACCTGAGAAAAACAAGCAATGGGGAAAGGATTCCCTGTTTAATAAGTGGTGCTGGGAAAACTGGATAGCTGTACGTAGAAAGCTGAAAATGGATCCCTTCCTTACAGCTTATACAAAAATTAATTCAAAATGTATTAAAGACTTAAACGTTATACCTAAACCATAAAAACCCTAGAAGAAAACCTAGGCATTACCATTCAGGACATAGGCATGGGCAAGAACTTCATGTCTAAAACACCAAAAGCAATGGAAACAAAAGCCAAAATTGACAAATGGGATCTAATTGAACTAAAGAACTTTTGCACAGCAAAAGAAACTGCCCTCAGGATCAGCAGGCAACCTACAAAATGGGAGAAAATTTTCGTAACCTACTCGTCTGTCAAAGGGCTAATATCCAGAATCTACAACGAACTCAAACAAATTTACAAGAAAAAAACAAACATCCCCACCAAAAAGTAGGCAAAAGATATGAACAGACACTTCTCAAAAGAAGACATTTATGCAGCCAAGAGACACATGAAAAAATGCTCATCATCACTGGCTATCAGAGAAATGCAAATCAAAACCACAATGAGATACCATCTCACACCAGTTAGAATGGCAATCATTAAAAAGTCAGGAAACAACAGGTGCTGGAGAGGATGTGGAGAAATAGGAACACTTTTACACAGTTGGTGGGACTGTAAACTAGTTCAACCATTGTGGAAGTCAGTGTGGAGATTCCTCAGGGATCTAGAACTAGAAATACTATTTGACCCAGCCATCCCATTACTGGGTATATAACCAAAGGAGTATAAATCATACTGCTATAAAGACACAGGCACACGTATGTTTATTGCAGCACTATTCACAGTAAGAAAGACTTGGAACCAACCCAAATGTCCAACAATGATGGACTGGATTAAGAAAATGTGGCATATATACACCATGGAATACTATGCAGCCATAAAAAATGATGAGTTCATGTCCTTTGTAGGGACATGGATGAAATTGGAAATCATCATTCTCAGTAAACTATCACAAGGACAAAAAACCAAATACCGCTTGTTCTCACTCATAGTTGGGAATTGAACAATGAGAACACATGGACACAGCAAAGTTAACATCACACTCTGGGGACGGTTTTGGGGTGGAGGGACAGGGGAGGGATAGCATTAGGGGATATACCTAATGCTAAATGACGAGTTAATGGATGCAGCACACCAGCATGGCCCATGTAACTAACCTGCACACTGTGCACATGTACCCTAAAACTTAAAGTATAAGAAAAAAAAAAAGAAGTTTCACAGATAGCTTTTTTCTAGTTTTTATCTCCAGATATTCAGCTTTTCACCAAGGCCTTAATGGGCTTGGAAATGTCTCTTCATAGATTCTACAAAAAGGTGTTCCAGCCTGCTAAATCAAAAAAAAGGTTTACCTTTGAGATGAGTCCACACAGTGCAATGCAGTTTTACAAATAGATTGTTTCTTGTTTTTATCTCAGGCTATTCATTTTTTCACAATAGACTTCAGTGGGCTCTGAAATGTCCCTTTCTAGGCTCTAGTAAAACAGTGATTCAAACCTGCTCAATCAAAATAAAGGTCACCTCTGTGAGATGAATCCACACATCACACAAATTCTTCACAGATAGCTCGTTTCTAGATTTCTTTTTTTCCTTTCTTTCTTTCTTTTTTTTTTTTTTGGAGATGGAGTTTTGCTCTTGCCACCCCAGCTGGAGTGCAATGGTGTGTTCTCTGCTCACCGAAAACTTCACCTCCAGGGTTAAAGCAATTCTCCTACCTCAGCGTGCCAAGTAGCTGGGATTACAAACATGCACCACAATTACGGGTTACAGACTTGAGTCACAGCGCCTGCCCTTGTTTCTAGTTTGCATTGTGGGATATCCAGTTTTTCACAATAAGCCTCAAGGGGCTTCGATATGTCCGTTGCAAAGATTGCACTTAAAGAGTGTTTCCAACCTGCTGAATCAAAAGAAAGGTTTAACTCTGAAATAAATCAAAGTATGGCATAGCGGTTTCACAGGTAGCCTGTTCTAGTTTGTATTGTGTGATATTCGGTTTTTCACTGTAGGCCTCAATAGGCTCTGAAAAATTTCTCGTAGATTCTACAAGAAGAATGTTTCCAACCTGCAGAATCAAAAGAAAGGTTTAACTCTGGGAAATGAATTCACACATTGAAAAGTGTTTTCACAGATAGCTGCCTTCTAGTCTTTATCACAGGCTATTCAGTTTTTCACTATAGGCTTCAATGGGCTCCAAGATATCACTTAGTAAGTTCTACAATAAAAGTGTTTCCAACGTGCTGAATCAAAGAAGGGTTTAACTCTGTTGGCTGAACTCACACATTACCAAGCAGTTTCGCAGATAGCATGTTTGTAGTTTTTAATCACATGATATTCTGTTTTTCACTGTAGTTCTCAAAGGGCTCCGAAATGTCCCTTTGTAGATTCCACAAGAAGAATGTTTACAACCTGCTGAATCAAAAGAATGGTTTAACTCTGTAAGATGAATCCACACATAGCAAAGTGGTTTTACAGATATCTTGTTTCTAGTTTTTATCATAGGATATTCAGTTTTTCACTATACACCTCAATAGGCTCCAAAATATCCCTTAGTAGAGTCTACAAAGAGAGTGTTTCCAACTTGTTGAATCAAAAGTGAGTTTTAACTCTGTGCAATGATTGCACATGTCATAAAATGGTTTAACAGAAAGTTTGTTTCTAGTTTTTGTTGCAGGATATTCAGTTTTTCACTATAGGCCACAATGGGCTTTGAAATGTCCCTTCATAGATTCTACTAAATGAGGATTTCTAACCTCCTGAACCAAAAGAAAGGTTTACCTCTGTGAGCTGAATCCACACATCACAAAGCAGTTTCACAGATAGCTTCTTTCTAGTTTTTATCATGAGATATCAGTTTTTCACTATAGGCCTCAGTAGGCTCAAAATACCCCTGTGAAGATTCTACAAAAAAAGTGTTTCCATCCTACTGAATTAAGGAATGTTTTATTCTGAGCTAAATCAACACATGCAAAGTGGTTTCACAGATAGCTTCTTTCTAGGTTTTATCATGGGTTATTCAGCATTTCACTATAGGCCTCACAGAACTCTGAAATGTCTATTCAAAAATTCTATACATAGAGCATTTTCAACCTGCTGAATCAAAAGAAAAGTTTAACTTAGTGAGATGAATCCACACATTGCAAAGTAGTTTAATATATAGCTTCTTTCTAGTTTTTATTTTGGGATATTCAAAATAATATTTGGGATATTTGAAATAATATTCAGGACATTTTTCTCTATAGGCCACAGTGGGCTCTTAAGTGTCCCTTCATAAATTCTACAAAATGAGTGTTTCAACACAATAAATTAAAAGAAAGATTTAACTCTTTAGGATGAATCCACACATGACAAAATGGTTTCACAAATAGCTTCTTTCTAGTTTTTATCACAAGATATTTGATTTTTCACCATAGTCCTCAATGGGATCCAAAATGTCCCTTTGTATATTCTAGAAAAAGAGTGTTTCCAACCTGCTGAATAAAAATAAAGGTTTAGCTCTGTAAGATACATCCAGAAATCACAAAGCAGTTTCACAGATAGCTTCTTACTAGTTATTATTGTGGGATATTTCGTTTTACAATGTTCGTCTCAATCTGCATTGAAATGTCCCTCTGTTGATTCTACAAAAAAAGTGTTTCTAACCTGCTTAATTAAAAGAAAGATTTAGCTCATTGAGGTAAATCCATACCTCACAAAGCCGTTTCACTTATAGCTTCTTTCTAGTTTCTATCATGGGATATTCAGTTTTTTACTGTAGACCTCAATGTGGTCTTAAATGTACCCTCATAAATTGTACATAACGAGTTTTCCAAGTTGCTGAATCAAAAGAATGGTTTAAATCTGTGAGATGCATCTACACACCACAAAGTAGTTTCACCCATAGTTTCTTTCTTGTTTTAATCATGGGATATTTCGTTTTAAAAATGTGGTCTCATTCGGCTTTGAAAGGTCCCTTCATAGATTCTACAAGAAAAGTATTTCTAACCTGCTGAGCTCTGTAAGATGAATGCACACCTGGCAAACCTGTTTTACTGACAGCTTCTTTCTAGTTTCTATCATGGAATATTCAGTTTTTTACTATAGGCATCAATGGGCTCTGAAATGTTCCCTTGTAGATTCTAGAAAAAGAGTGTTTCCAACCTTCTAAATCTAAAGAAAGTTTTAACTCTGTGAAATGAATCCAAACATCAAAAAGTTCTTTCACAGGTAGCTTCTTTCTAGTTTTTATTGTGGGATATTCAGTTTTTCACTAATGGTCTTAATGGAATTTGAAATGTTTCTTTGTAGATTCTGCAAAAAGTGTTTCCAACCTGCTGAATCGAAGGGAAGTTTTAAACATGTGAGATGAATCCCCACAACCCGAAGCAGCTTCACACATAGCTTATTTCTATTTTTTTATCACAGGATATTTCAGTTTTCCACTAGGGGCCTCAGTGGTTTCTGAAATGTACTTGTGTATATTCTACAAGGAGAGTGTTTCCAACCTGCTGAATCAAAATAAAAGTTTATTCTTATAAGATGAATTCAGACATCACAAAGCAGTTCTGCAGATAGCTTCTTGCTAGTTTTTGTCTTGGGAATTTCAATTTTTCACTATAAGCCTCAATGGGCTGTGAAATGTCTCTTTGTAGATTCTAGAAAAAGAATGTTTCCAATCTGCAGAATAAAAAAAGTTTTAACGTTGTGAGATGAATTCACACATTGCACAGTGATTTCACAGATAGCTTCTTTCTGGTTTCTATTGTGAGATATTCAGTTTTTCACTATAAGTCTCAGTAAGCTCTGAAATGCCCCTTCATAGATTCTACAAAAAGAGTGATTCCTACCTTCTGTGTCAATAGAAACATTTACCTCTGTGAGATTTATCCACACATCACAGAGTGCTTTCACACAGAGTTGCTTTGTTGTTTTTATTGCGGGATATTCGTTTTTTACCACAGGCTTCAATCGGCTCTGAAATGTCACTTCGTACATTCTGCAAAAAGAGTGTTTATAACCTGCTTAATAAATAGAAAGTTCCAAATCTGTGAGATGAATCCACACATCACAAAGCAGTTTCACATATATCTTCTTTCTGGTTTTTATCATGGGATATTTGATTTTTCACTACAGGCCTCAATGGGCTCCGAAATGTTTTTGTGTATATTCTTCAAAGAGAGTGCTTCCAACCTGCTGAATCAAAATAAAGACTTAACCCTGTGAGATGAATACACATTTTGCAAAGTAGTTTCACAGATATCTTCTTTCTAGTTTTCCTCATGGGATATTTTGTTTTACCATGTTGGTCTCAATCATTTATGAAATGTCCCTTTGCAGATTCTGCAAAAAGAGTGCTTCTAACCTGCTGAATCAAAAGACAGTTTTAGCTCTGTGAGATGAATCCACACCTCACAAAGCAGTTTCACTGATAACTTGTTTCTAGTTTCTCTCTTGGGGTATTTTGTTTTTCAATACAGGCCTCAATAAGCTCCAAAATATCCCTACATAGATCCTACAAAAAGAGGTGCTTCCAACATTCTGAATCAAAAGAAAGATATAACTCTGTGAGATGAATCCACACGTTGCAAAGCACTATCACAGATAGTTTCTTGCTAGTTTTTATTGCAGGATATTTTGTTTTTCACTATAGACGTTCATAAGCTCTGTAACGTACCTTCATAGATTCTGCAAAGATTGTTTCCAACCTGCTGAACCAGAAGAAAGGTTAAACACTGTGAGAGGAATCCACACATCAAAAAGTAGTTTCACAGATACCTTCTGTCTAATTTTCATGTAGGATATTCTGTTTTTCCCAATAAGCCTCAAAGGGCTATGAATTGTCCTTCACAGATTGTACAAGAAGAGTGTTTCAACCTACTGAATCAAAAGAAAAATTTAGCTCTGTGAGATGAATCCACACATTACAAAGTCGTTTCACAGATAGCTTTTTTCTAAGTTTTATGGGGGATATTAGATTTTTCCCTATAGGGCCCAATGGGCTCCCCAATGTCCCTTAACAGATTCTACAAAAAGAGTGTTTGCAGGCTGCTGAATCAAAAGAATAGTTTATCTCTGTGAGATGAATCCACACATTGCAAGGCAGTTTCACAGATAGCTTCTTCCTAATTTTTATTGTGGAATATTCGGATTTTCTTTACAGGACTCTGTGGGCTCTGAAATGATCCTTTGCGGATGCTACAAACAAAGCATTTCCAATCTCCTGAAGGAACAGAAAGGTTTAACTCTCTGAGATGAATCCACACATTGCAAAGTAGTTTCACAGACAGATTCTTTCTAGTTTTTATTGTGGGATAATTTTTTTTCCCCTATAGGCCATGATTAGCTCTCAAATGTTCCTTTGCAGGTACCACAAAAAGAGAATTTCCAACCTGCTTAATCAAAAGAAAGGTTTACCTCTGTGAAATGAATCCACACATCACAAAACAGCTTCACAGATAACTTCTTTCTAGTTTTTATCACAGAATTTTCAGTCCTTTGTATAGGCCTCAAAGGGCTCCAACTTGTCTCCTCTCAGATTCTGCAAAACCAGTGTTTCTAACCTTCTGAATAAATGGAAAGTTTTAAGTCTGTGAGATGAATCCACCTATTGCAAACTGGTTTCACAGATAGCTTCTTTACACTTTTTATTGCTGGATATTTGGTTTTTCCCTATAGGCCAGCCACAAAGGGCTTTGAAATGTTCCTTTGAAGAGTCTACAAAAGGAACATTTCCAACTTGGTGAATCAAAAGAAAGGTTTAATTTATGAGATGAATCCACACATCAAAAAATGGTTTCACAGATAGCTTTTTTCTACTTTTTCTCATGAAATATTTATTTTTTCCTTATAGGCCTCAATGGGCTCTGAAATGTCCATTCACAGATTCAACAAAAAGGTTGTTTCCAACCTGGTGAATCAAAAGCAAGGTATAACTCTGTGAGATGAATCCACACTTTGAAAAGCAGTTTTGTAGGGAGCTGAAGGCCTTTGGGTCATGACCAACTCATCAATCCACTGAAGGCTATATGATCAAAGAGCAAACTGTTTATTATGAATTCAGGATGTGGGCCAACTCACATCTGAACCTGCCACCAGATGGTATGCTGAGTGCAATCACTCCATGTTGCTGTGCTCCTTGAGGTTAAATGCTGGAACATCTAAAGACTACTGTTCAGAGGATGCAGTCATGCAGGCCTGCACCGAGTCAAGCAGCTGACTGACAACCACCTCCCTCACTCTGTCTCCTTTACTCAATAAATACAAAAGGCTCTAAAAGCTCAGAGCCCTTGCTCACTAGAAGCAAGAAGCCCCCTGACCCCTGCTTCAAAATACACTGTCGTGTCTTTATCTTTATTCCCACATTCATCCCTTCTCATTCTGTCCAACAGTGATTGGGTCTGCATTAAATTGGCATTTGAACACAGGGACTCTGAGGATGTGAACAAAGAAGGTCTATTGGAGCAGAGAAACTGAAATTGACAAGATAGATGGGAAACCTGGGAGAAGTCTGCTGGCAGCTAATATAAGGTCAGTGCTCTAAAGAAGCACTGGGAATGGGAAGTTTATGAGTCAGGGTAACATGGGGCAGAATTTGTCTGTTGAAGTAAAACGTTATGTGCAGCAGCTTAAAGTTTTGTCAAAATAATCTGGCGCTCAACTTAATTCTCAGACTCTAACTAAGCTTCTGCAAGACATTTTTACTCATACCCCATGGTTTTCACAGGCAGGCACGCTTGATGTGGAAAATTGGGACAGAGCAGGAGAAGGATTAAAACGGGCTCATCTAAAAGGTCTTAAAGTTGATCCTTCTGTTTTCTCCACTTGGAGTTTAGTTTGTACTCTCCTGCCATTATCTCCTTCTTATTCTGCTGGACAGCAGGAGTTGTGTTCTGAGTCTAAAAATCTGTAAGAATCTGTTGTTCCATCCACAGCATTAATTGAAAATATAAAAACAAGAAAGGGAGGATAAAAATTGGTCTATACCGACCCCTTCAATATCAGAAATATCTGTACTGTCTCCTTTGGTAGCAGAAATATAGACCACAATATAAAGAATTTTGTGCTCTGCTTCTATAGTTGGAGAGCCCTTAAAACTTGTATTTTTATATTTCCATAATGCCTGATCCAAATAATCCATAGCAGTTTGTTCATGAATACACCCCACTAGAGTTTAAGTTGTTGAAGGAATTAAAAGCTAGTGTAGTTAATAGTGGGGTACATAGTCCGTTCACTTTAAGATTGCTAGAATCTGAATTTGGTGCTATGCACCTTTGACCCTTTGATGTAAAATATTTGGATTGCATTTGTTTGTCTGCTAGTGCATACCTGACATGGAATTTAAATTGGCAAGGAATGTGTGCAGACCAGACTAGACAGAATCATGCTGCTGGACACAGAGACATTACAGAGGATATGCTGTTAAGTAATGGCCCTTAATCAGACCTGGGACTTCAGATGCCACTCCCAGACACTGCATATCAGCAGTGTTCACAGGCCACTAAACGTGCCTTGGCCACAATTCCTGAAGAGGGAGTCTCAGTACAATCCTTTTTACATAGCATGCAAGAGTGACAGGAGCCCTATGTACATTTTCTTGCAAGATTACAAGAGGTGGTGAAGCATCAAATTCCTCATAACACTGCTGCAGAAATTGTAACTTTATCTTTAGCTTTTGGGAATGCAAACGTGGATTGTAAATGTGCACTGGCACCCATGAGGTATACAAAAACTTGGGAAGTTTTCTCAGAACTTGTCAGGATGTAGGAACTGAGATTCATTGCTCTGCAATGTTAGCCCAAGAAATGGTTAATTTAGCACTTGAGAAATCTAAAAAGAGCCAAGGGTCAAACCCTAAAATGGGAAAATGTTATAATTGTGAAAAAACTTTAAAAAGGAGTGTCACCAGATCTCAAGACAGAAAGAACCTTGCAATGCGATGACCCCTGCCATCCACCCAAGTGGAAAAAACGCCAGGACTCTGTCCTCACTGTAACAACGGAAATAACAGGGCTAATCAATGCCACTTAAAATTTCATGAAGATGGCAAACCCATGTTGGGAAATGAGAAGGGGGCCTGGACCAGAACCCCTCTAACAATGAGGGCATTCACATTTCAGACCACAACCCCATTTCAGCAGTGGGCCCCAGGAGGTAGATTGATTTCCTCAACCCAGGAACACCAGAAAGTGCAGGATTAGATCTCCCAGTCAGAGAAAATATTACGTTAGTTGGAGGAGACAAATCTACAAAAATACCCACTGGCATTTGGGGACATTTACCAGCAGGATACATGTGACTAATTTTAGGCAAAAGCCACATTAACTTGCAAGACATCACTGTAGTCCCAGGAGTAATTGTCTCTGATTATGAAGGAGAAAGTCAAGTAGTTTTAATGTCACAGATCTTTGGGTTTTTGAACCGGGAGAATATATTTCTCAATTATTGCTTATTCCTTGAAAATTACACCCTTCTCCATGAAAGGAGAAACGAGGAAATAAAATGTTTGGGAGCACAACTACACGCAAAATCTATCTAACACAACCTATGACCTCTAATATATCCACCTGTGTAGTACAAATTAAAGGAAATAAATTTTATGGGCTTAGGGACACAGTAGCTGATGTATCAGTAATATACAGTAAGGATTGGCCCAAAACATGGCCTCTCAGACTAACTTTTACACCTCTAGTATGAGTAGGAGCAGTTCAAAGCATTCAACAGAACGCTGAGATTTTACCTTGTCTTAGTCCGGAGAGACAGTCATGCACTTTCCAGGCTTACATTGCAAATATAGCTATCAATTTATGGGATTGAGACTTACAGCATGAGATATGAGACTTACTAATGAAAACTTTAATAACCTAGGATTCAAAATGTTGAAGGACGTGGGATATCAGAGTGGGAAAGGTTTAGGGAAATTCTTACAAGGAAATCCTAACCCGATATCAATAGCTGGAAAGACAGGTTAAAACATGCAAGGAGATTCTTCATTAGATTCCCTGTGGCAATTAACCAAAGAGGCAGGAGCTGAGTTGCAACTTGTGGAACAGATGGTTCAGCAACAGCATGCCTCCTGGCTACAGCCATAAAAACTTTTGCTTTCACTATCCCTCAGACAAAACTTTCCAGTTTTATAAAGTCCATTCTTTCATTCTTCCTGTGATTACTGACTTATTTTACTGATGGCCCTTCCAAAGGCCATACAGCTATTTATGGACCTAAACATATTCAAACAATAACGACCTCTGGGGTTTCAGCTCAGTGCTCAGTATTAATTGCAGTAATTCAGGTTTTACAGCTCACAGCTTCAGATACTATCAACATTGTCTGTGATTCAGCTTATGTTGTAAATGTAGTCAGTTGCATAAAAATTTCTACAATTAAATGTACCCTAGAGCCAGAACTGCTTAATTTCTTTGTAGGACTTCAGCAAGCTATTCACCCTCATGCAGCTCCTTTTTATATTTCTCATATTCTCTCTCACATACAACTTCCTGGACCACTATCTCTAGGTAATAATAAAACAGATAAATTGATTTGTTCTGTGTACTGCTTAATTTCTTTGTAGGACTTCAGCAAGCTATTCACCCTTATGCAGCTCCTTTTTATATTTCTCATATTCTCTCTCACATACAACTTCCTGGACCACTATCTCTAGGTAATAATAAAACAGATAAATTGATTTGTTCTGTGTTTCAGCAAGCTCAAGCATCTCATGCACTACTGCATCAAAATACTTCTGCTCTTACTTTCATGTTTCATTTGTCTTGAAGACAAGCTAGGGCTATAATAGGGCTAGGCGTGGACTCAGTGTCTTGGCCCACTGGCTAGAAAACAATCTATGTTAACTGGGGACATTGTGGAAATGGGACCTAAAGGTCAACTATTTGGCAAAGATGAAAATCAGAAATCATGGCACAAACTTCGCTGGCATTGGTGGCAAGTTTTTAATGCTTCTTCTTTATACCACAAGAGGATCCAATCCCAGTCTGCCACCCAGACTGCTTGGCATGGACCAGGCTTTAGCCCACCTCTTCCTCAGTGGCATTATCTAGAGAGGAAAGGACCAATCCAAGAGACTTTATGGAAGGCAGCATTGCATTCTCATTTATGAATGGCAGCATCTCGGTTGGGATACTATCCAATAATCGCAATAGTAAGCAACACAGTTTTAATGTTACGTTTGTAAAGAATATCACCACTCAAATTACAGTTCGTGTTTTTAGTCCTTCTGTCTTTTTGGCAGCTAAGAAGGACTAGCTCCAGGTAAACAATACCCAATTGACCTGTAAATCTTGCCAGTTATATCACTGCATTAATCATAGCACATTGCAAACATGTAATATCTCTACTTTGATAATTTGGGGTCACATCCCTGGGCTATGGCTTCCCATTAATCTGTCTTAGTCTTGGGCTGCCACCCCTGCTTTGCACTTCATGAAACGTCTTCTAACTCAACTTATTCATTGTGTCCATAGAGCCTTAAGCATGATTATTTTTGCTATTGTTTTCTTCGTCACACTAATAACTTCTGTTGTGATGTCCTCTGTAACTTTGCAAAGTTCTATTCAAACAGCTCAGTAAATGGAGAACTGGATGTGTACAGCCAACCAACCATGGCTACCTCAGAATAAAATTAACACTGAGTTACAAACTGAAGTGGTAATATTGAAATCCATGGCTCTATGGTTAGGATAACAAGTACAAAGCTTACAATTGCAGCAGCAATTGCACTGTCATTTTAATCATACTCACATTTGTGTAACCAACTTAGAACGTAATCTAAGTGGGTATCCAGGGGACCTGGTGAAAACCTATTTGCAGGGAGCTTCCACACTAAATATCACCTTTGATATTGGTGAATTACCAAACAAAATTCGTGATTTAAATAAGCAAACTCAAGAGATTCAGCCTTCTTTAGAAGACTGGACCGAATTCCAGCAAGGCCTGGAGAGCCTCAATCCTTAGACCTATCTAAAGCACCACATTAACAACTCATACGTGGTTCTTGGGGTAATGCTGTTCTGTTTCTATTTTCTGTTCACATTCTGTAAAATTGGATGGAGCACCAATCAGAAAATGAGAGCTGCCCAACCTGGCCTTACATTTATTCAATTAATACATAAACAGAAAGGGAGAAATGTAGGGAGCTGAAGTCCTGTGGGTCGTGACCAACTCAGTATTCCACTGAAGGCTATATTATCAAACAAAAAACTGTTGGTCAGGAATGCAGAATGTGGGCAAACACATCTGTGCCTGCCACCATAAGGTATGTTGAGTGCAATCACTCCCTGGCATCATGCTTCTTGAGGTTAAATACTGGAACATCTGGAGGCTACTGTTTAGAGAAAGCAGTTGTCCAGGCCAGGACCAAGTCAAGCAGCTGACTGACAACCATCCCCCTTCTCCCTATCTCCTTTAATCAATAAACAAAAGGGCTCTAAAAGCTCAGAGCCCTTGTTCACTAGAGGCAAGGAGCCCCTGACCCATTCTTCCAAATGTACTCTCTTGTCTTTATTCCTGTGTTCATCCCCCCTTGTTCAGTCCAACAGGGATTGGGGATGTGTGGGCTCCAAATTGTCCCCTCACAGATTCTACAAAAAGAGTGTTTCCAACCTTCCAAATCAAAAGAAAGGTTTAGCTCTGTGAGATAAATCCACACATTGCACAGTGGTCTCACATGTAGCTTCTTTCTAGTTTTCAACGTGGGATATTTGGTTTTTTCCTATAGGCCTCAATGGGCTCTAAAATGTCCATTTGCAGATTCTACACAAAGAGTGTTTCTGACCTGCTCAATCAAAGGAAAGATTTAGCTCTGTGAGATAAACACATCACAAAGCAGTTTCACTGATAGCTTCTTTCTAGTTTTTATCGTGGGATATTCAGTTTTTCCCTATAGGCCTCAATGGGCTCTGAAATGTCTCTGTAGATTCTACACAATGAGTGTTTCTGACCTGCTCAATCAAAGAAAAATCTGGCTCTGTGAAATGAATCCATACATCACAAAGCAGTTTCGGAGATAGCTTCTTTCTAGTTTTTATTTTGGGACATTTGCTTTTTCCTATAGACCTCAATGAGCTTTGAAATTTCTCTCTGAAAACTCTTCAAAAAGAGCATTTCCCTTTCACAGATTCTACAAAAAGAGCATGTCCAACCTGCTGCATCAAAAGAAGGTTTAATTCTGTGAGATGACTTCACACATTGCAAAGCAGTTTCACAGATAACTTCTTTCTAGATATTCTTGTGGAATATTCGTTTTTTAAAGATTATTATACTTTAAACTCCAGGATACATGTGAACAACGTGCAGGTTTGTTACACTGGTATACATGTGCCATTTTGGTTTGCTACACCCATCAACGAGTCATTTACATTAGGTATTTCTCTTAATGCTATTCCTCCACCAGTCCCCCACCCTCCAACAGGCCCCAGTGTGTGATGTTTCTTGCCCTGTGTCCAAGTGTTCTCATTGTTCAATTCCCACCTATGAGTAAGAACATGCAGTGTTTGCTTTTCTGTTCTTGTGATAGTTTGCTGAAAATGATGGTTTCCAGCTTCAGCCATGTCCCTACAAAGGACATGAAATCATATTTTATATGGCTGCATAGTATTCCATGGTGTATATGTGCCATATTTTTTTAATCCAGTCTATCATTGATGGACATTTGGGTTTGTTCCAAATCCTTGCTATTGTGAATAGTACTGCAATAAACACACATGTGCATGTGTCTTTATAGCAGTGTGATTTATAACCCTTTGGATATATATCCAGTAATAGGATTGCTGGATTAAATGGTATTTCTAGTTTTAGATCCCTGAGGAATGGCCACACTGTCTACCACCATGGTTGAACTAATTTACACTCTCACCAACAGTGTAAAAGCATTCCTATTTCTCCACATCGTCCTCATCATCTGTTGTTTCTTGACTTTTTAATGATCATCATATTAACCGGTGTGAGATGGTATCTCATTGTGGTTTTGATTTGCCTTTCTCTGATGACCAGTGATGATGAGCGTTTTCTCACGTGTCTGTTGGCTGCATAAATGTTTTCTTTTGAAAGTGTCTGTTCATACCCTTCACCCACTTTTTGATGGGATTGTTTGATTTTTTCTTGTCAATTTGTTTGAGTTCAATGTAGATTCTGGATATTATCCCTTTGTCAGATGGGTAGATTGCAAAAATTTTCTCCCATTCTGTATGTTGCCTGTTCACTCTGATGGTAGTTTCTTTTGCTGTGCAGAAGCTCTTTAGTTTAGTTAGATCCCATTTGTCAGTTTTGGCTTTTGTTGCCATTGCTTTTTGTGTTTTAGACATGAAATCCTTGCCCATGCCTATGTCCTGAATGGTATTGCCTAGGTTTTCTTCTAGGGTTTTTATGGTTTGAGGTCTAACGTTTAAGTCTTTAATCCATCTTGAATTAATTTTTGTCTAATGTGTAAGGAAGGGATCCAGTTTCAGTTTTCTACATCTGGCTAACCGGTTTTCCCAGCGCCATTTATTAAATAGGGAATCCTTTCCCCATTGCTTGTTTTTCTCAGGTTTGTCAAAGATCAGATAGTTGTAGATATGTGGCATTATTTCTGAGGGCTCTGTTCTGTTCCATTGGACTATATCTCTGTTTTGGTGCAAGTATCATGATGTTTTGGTTACTGTAGGCTTGTAGTATAGTTTGAGATCAGGTAGCGTGATGCCTCCAGCTTTGTTCCTTTTGCTTAGGACTGACTTGGCGCTGCGGGCTCTTTTTTGGTTCCATATGAACGTTAAAGTTGTTTTATCCAATTCTGTGAAGAAAGTCATTGGTAGCTTGATGGGGATGGCATTGAATCTATAAATTACCTTTGGCAGTATGGTCATATTCATGATATTGATTCTTCCTATCCATGAGCATGGAATATTCTTCCATTTGTTTGTGTCCCCTTTTATTTTGTTGAGCAGTGGTTTGTAGTTCTCCTTGAAGAGGTCCTTCGCATCCCTTGTAAGTTGGATTCCTAGGTATTTTATTCTATTTGTAGCAATTGTGAATGGGAGTTCACTCATGATTTGGCTCTTCATTTCTCTGTTATTTGTGTATAAGAATGCTTATAAACAAGGTGATTTTTGCACCTTGATTTTGTATCCTGAGACTTTGCTGAAGTTGCTTATCAGCTTAAGGAGACTTTGGGCTGAGATAATGGGGTTTTCTAAACATACAATCATGCCATCTGGAAGCAGGGACAATTAGACTTCCTCTTTTCCTAACTTAATTTCTTTCTCTTGCCTGATTTCCCTGGCCAGAACTTCCAACACTATGTTGAATAGGAGTGGTGAGAGAGGGCCTCTTTGTACCACTTTTCAAAGGCAATGCTTCCAGGTTTTGCCCATTCAGTTTGATATTGGCTTTGGGTTTGCAATAAATAGCTCTTATTATTTTGAGATATGTTCCGTTGATACCTAGTTTACTGAGAGTTTTTAGCTTGAAGGGCTGTTGAATTTTTTTGAAGGTTTTTCTGCATCTTTTGAGATAATCATGTGGCTTTTGTCATTGGTTCTGCCTATATGATGGATTACGTTTATTGATTTGCATATGTTGAACCAGCCTTTCATTCCAGGGATGAAACTGACTTAACTGTGGTTGATAAGGTTTTGATGTGCTGCTGGATTTGGTTTGCAGTATTTTATTTAGGATTTTTGCATTGATTTTCATTGGGGATATTGGTCTCAAATTCTCTCTTTTTGTTGTGTCTCCACCAGGCTTTGGCATCAGGATGATTCTGTCCTAATAAAATGAGTTAGGGAGGATTCCCTCTTTTTCTTTTGATTGCAATAGTTGCAGAAGGAATGGTACCAGCTCCTCATTGTACCTTTGGTAGAATTCAGCTGTGAATCTATCTAGTCCTAGATGTTTTTTGGCTGATAGGCTATTAATTATTGCCTCAATTTCAGAGCCTGTTATTGGTCTATTCAGATATTCAACTTCTTCCTGGTTTAGTCTTGAGAGGGTGTATGTGTCGAGTAATTTTTCCATTTCTTCTAGATTTTCTAGTTTATTTGTGTAGATGTATTTATAGCATTCTCAGATCATAGCTGGTCTTTCTGTGGGATTGGTAGTGATATCCCCTTTATCATTTTTTATTGCTTCTATTTTATTTGTCTCTCTTTTCTACTTTATTAGTCTTGCTAGTGGCCTATCAATTTTGTTGATATTTTCAAAAAACCAGCTTCTGGATTCATTGATTTTTTAAAGGGATTTTTGTGTCTCTATCTCTTTCAGTTCTGCTCTGGTCTTAGTTATTTCTTGCCTTCTGCTAACTTTTGAATTTGTTTGCTCTATCTTCTGTAGTTCTTTTAATTGTGTTGTTAAGGTATTGATTTTAGATCTTTCCTGCTTTCTTTTGTGGGCATTTATTGCTATAAATTTCCCTCTGTACGCTGCTTTAATTGTGTCCCAGAGATTCTGGTACTTTGTGTCTTTGTTCTCATTGGTTTCAAAGCACATCTTTATTTCTGCCTTCATTTCATTTTTTACCCAGTAGTCATTCATGAGCAGGTTGTTCGGTTTCCATGTAGTTGTGTGGTTTTGAGTGAGTTTCTTAATCCTGAGTTCTAATTTGATTGCACTGTGGTCTGAGAGGCAGTTTCTTGTGGTTTCTCTTCTTTTACATTTGCTGAGGAGTGCTTTACTTCCAATTATGTGGTCAATTTTAGAATAAGTGTGATGTGGTACTGAGAAGAATGTATATTCTATTGATTAGGGGTGTAGAGTTCTGTAGATGTCTATAGGGTCCGCTTGGTGTAGAGTTGAGTTCAAGTCCTGGATATGCCTGTTAACTTTCTGTCTCATTGATCTTTCTAATATTGAGAATGGGGTGTTGAAATTTGCCATTAGTATTGTGTGGGAGTCTAAGTCTCTTTGTAGGTCTCTAAGGACTTGCTTTATGAATCTGGCTGCTCCTGTTTTGGGTGCATATATATTTAGCATAGTTAGCTCTTCTTGTTCAATTGATCCCTTTACCATTAGGTACTGACCTTCTTTGTCTCTTTTGATCTGTGTTGGTTTACAGTCTGTTTCATCAGAGACTGTAAACAGTTTGAAACTCCTGCTTTTTTTGCTTTCCATTTGCTTGGTAGATCTTTCTCCATTCCTTTATTTTGAGCCTATATGTGTCTCTGCACATGAGATGGGCCTCTTGAATACAGCAGACTGATGAGTCACGATTCTTTATTCAATATGCCAGTCTGTGTCTTTTAATTGGGGCATTTTGCCCATTTATATTTAAAGTTAATATTGTTATGTGTGAATTTGTTCCTGTCATTATGATGTTAGCTGCTTATTTTGCCAGTTAAATGATGAAGTTTCTTAATAGCATTGATGGTCTTTACAGTTTGGTATGGTTTTGCAGTGGCTGGTACTGGTTGTTTCTTTCCATATTGCAGGAGCTCCTGTAAGGCAGACCGGGTGATGACAAAATCTCTCAGCATTTGCTTGTCTGTAAAGGATTTTATTTCTCCTTCACTTATGAGGACTAGTTTGGCTGGATATAACATTCTGGGTTAAAAATTATTTTCTTTAAGAATGTTGAATATTGTCCCCCACTCTCTTCTGGCTTGAAGGATTTCTGCCAAGTGATCTACTATTAATTTTATGAGCTTCCTTTTCTGAGTAACCCAACCTTTCTTTCTGGCTACCCTTATGTTTTTCCTTCATTTCAACCTTAGTGAATATGATAATTATGTGTCTTGGGGTTCCTCTTCTTGAGCATTATCTTTGTGGTGTTCTCTGTATTTCCTGAATTTAAATGTTGATCTGCCTTGCTAGGTTAGGGAATTTGTTCTGGATAATATCTTGAAGAGTGATTTCCAACGTGGTTCAATTCTCACCATTACTTTCAGGTACACCAATCAAACGAAGATTTGGTCTTTTCACATAGTCCACATTTATTGTAGGCTTTGTTTGTTTCTTTTTACTCTGTTCTCTAACCTTGCTTTCTCACTTTATTTTATTAATTTGATCTTCAATCACTGACACCCTTTCTTCCACTTGATCAAATCAGCAGTTGAAGCTTGCTCATGTGTCATGAAGTTCTCGTGCCATGGTTTAAGCTACGTCAGGTCATGTAAGGTTTTCTCTACACTGTTTATTATAGTTGGCCATTCACCTAACCTTTTTTCAAGATTTTTAGCTTCCTTGCAATGAGTGCAAACATGCCTTTTAGCTTGGAGAAGTTTGTTATTACCGACCTTCTGAAGCTTACTTCTGTCAACTCATCAAAGTCATTCTCCATCCAGCTTTGTTCCATTGCTGGTGAGGAGCTGCAATCCTTTGGAGGAGAAGAGGTGCTCCTGTTTTAGCATTTTCAGCTTTTCTGCTCGGTTTCTCCCCATCTTTGTGGTTTTATCTACCTTTGGTCTTTGATGTTGGTGACCTACAGTTGGGGTTTTGGTGTAGATTTTTTTGTTGATGTTGATTCTATCCCTTTCTGTTTGTCAATTTTCATCCTAACAGTCAGTTCCCTCAACTGAAGGTCTGTTAGTGTTTGCTGGAGGTCCACTCCAGATCCCGTTTGCCTGGGTATCACCAGTGGATGTTGCAAAACAGCAAAGATTGCAGAACTGCAAATATTTCTCTCTGATCCTTCCTCTGGAAGCTTCATCCCAGAGGGGCACCTTCCTATATGAGGTGTCTATCGGTCACTACTGGGAGGTGTCTCCCAGTTAGACTACATGGGGTTCAGGGACCCACTTGAAGTGGAAGTCTCTTTGTTCTCAGAGCTCAAGCACCATGCTGGGAGAAACACTACTCTCTTCAGAGCTTTCAGACAGGGACATTTAAATCTGCAGAAGTTGTCTGCTGCCTTTTGTTCAGCTATGCCTTGCCCACTGAAGTGGAGTCTATATAGGCAGTAGGACTTGCTAAGCTGTGGTGGGCTCCACATAGTTCGAGCTTCCAGGCTGCTTTGTTTACCTACCCACGTCTCAGCAATGGCAGATGCCCCTCCCCCAGCCAGGTTGCTGCATCACAGTTTGATCTCAGACTGCTGCACTAGCATTGAGCAAGGCTCCGTGGGTGTGGGTCCCACCAAGCCAGGCATGGGAGAGAATCTCCTTGTCTGCCTGTTGCTGAGACCTTGGGAAAAGTCTCAAGCAACTTTGGGTGGGAGTGTCCCATTTTTCCAGGAACAGTCTGTCATGGCTTCCCTTGGATAAGAAAGGAAAATCCCCCAAGCCCTTGTGCTTCCTGGGTGAAGTGATTCCTTGCCCTTCTTCAGCTCTCTCTCCATGGGCTGCACCCACTGTCCAACCAGTCCCAATGAGACAAACCATGTACCTCAGTTGAAAAAGCAGAAATCACCCATCTTCTGTGTGGATCATGCTGGGACCTGCAGACTGGAGCTCTTCCTATTTGGCCATCTTGGAACGGAGCCAGAATATTCATTTTTTTTTTTTTTTTCCTGTAGGCCTCAAGGGCTCTGAAATGTCCCTTTGCAGTTTAAACAAAAATAGTTTTTGCAACCTGCCAAATTAAAAGAAAGATTTAACTCTGTGAGGTGAATTTTCCCATCACAAAGTGGTTTCACAGAGATCTTCTTTCAAGGTTTTATTGTGGGATATTCTATTTTTCTTTATATGCCACAAAATGTTTTGAAATGTCTCTTCACAGATTCTACAGATACAGTGTTTTCAACCTGCTGAGTCAAAAGAAAGGTTTAACTACATGAGAGGAATTCACACATCACAAAGCAGTTTCAAATATAGCTTCTTCTTAGTTTTTATTGCAAGATATTGAGTATTTCCTTATAGGCCTCAATGGGTTCTGAAATGTTCCTTCACAGAATCTACAAGAAGATTGTTTCCAACTGACTGAATCAAAAGAAGGTTTACTTCCGTGTGATGAATCCTCCATAAAAAAGTGGTTTCACAGATAACTTCTTTCTAGTTTTTATCATGAGATTTTTTTTTTCATATAGGCATCAGTGGGCTCTGATACACCTCTTTGCAGATTCTACAAAAAGAGTGTTTCCAAGCTGCTGAATCAAAAGAAAGTTTTAACTCACTGAGATCAATCCACATATCAGAAAGTGGTTTCACAGATATCTTCTTAAATGATCCTTTGCAGATTCTCCAATCTCCAGAATCAAAAAGAATGTTTAATTCTCTGAGTTGAATCCACACATTGCAAAGTAGTTTTACAGATATCTTCTTTCCAGTTTTTATTGTGTGATATTCATTTTATCCCTATAGGCCTCAATGGGCTCAGAAATGTCTTCTCACAAATTCTACAATAAGAGTGTTTCCAACCTGCTAAACCAAAAAAAAGGTTTAAGTCTGTAAGATGAATCCACACATGGCAAAGCAGTGTCACAGACAGCTTCCTTCTAAATTTTATCACAAGTGTTTAGGTTTTTCCCTTAAACCATTCTTGAGATTCTGCAGGTTGAAAATATTATTTTTGTAAAATCTGAGAAGAGACATTTTGGAGGCCAATGAGGCCTATTTTGAAAAACAGAATATCCACAGACAAAAACTAGAAAGAAGCTATCTGTGAAACTGCATTGTGATGCGTGGATTTAGCTCACAGAGTTAAATCTTTCTTTTGATTCAGCAAGTTGGAAACACTCTTTTTGTAGAATATGCTTAGGGACATTTTGGAGCCCACTGAGGTCAACAGTGAAAAACAGAATGTCCCACAATAAAAACTAGAATGAAGCTACCTGTGATCCTGGTTTAAGGTGTGTTAATTCAGCTATCAAAGTTAAACCTTTGTTTTAATATAGCATGTTGGAAACACTCTTGTAGAAACTGTGAAGGGACATTTCAGAGTGCACTGAGGCCTATAGTGAATAACAGAGTACCCTGTGATAAAAACTAAAGAAGCTATTTGTGAAATTGCTTTGAGATGTGTGCATTCAGCTCACAGAGATAAGCATTTCTTTAGATCCAGCACGTTTGAAGCACAGTTTTTAAAGAATATGTGAAGGGACATTTTGGAGTGCAGTGAGGCTTATAGTGAAAAACTGAATATCCAGTGATAAACACTGGAAAGAAGCTATTTGTGAAACTACATGGTAATATATGGATTCAGCTCACAGAGATAAACCTTTCTTTTGATTCAGAAGATTGGAAACACTCTTTTTGTAGAATCCAAGAAGGGACATTTTGGAGTCTGCTGAGGTCAATAGTGAAAAACCGAATATTCCATGATAAAAACTAGAAAGAAGGTATCTGTGAAACTACTTTGTGATGTGTGTGTGTGGATTCAGTTCACAGAGTTAAACCTTTCTCTCAATTCAGCAGGTTGGAGACATTCCTATTGTAGAATCTGTGAAGAGCTATTTCAAAGTGCACTGAGGCCTGTAGTCAAAACCAGAATATCCCATGATAAAAACTAGAAGGAAAATATCTGTGAAAATAATTTTTGATGTGTGTATTCAGCTCACAGGGTTTTATTCTGCAGATTGGAAATACTCTTTTTGTAGAATGTGTGAAGGGTTATTTCAGAGCCCACTGAGGCCTGAGGTGAATAACTGAGTATCTCATTACAAAAACTAAAAAGAAGCAACGTTTGAAACTGCTTTGTGATGTGTGGATTCAGCTCCCAGAATTAAATCTTCCTTTTGATTTAGCAGGTTGACAACAGACTTTTTGTAGAATCTGCAAAGAGACATTTCAAAGCCTTCTGAGGGATACAGTGAAAAACTGAATATCCCATGACAAAAAGTAGAAAGAAGTTATATGTGAAACTGCTTTGAGATGTGTGCTTTCAGCTAAGAGAGTTAAACCTTCATTTTGATTCAGCATGTTGTAACTTTTCCTTCTGTAGAATTTCTGAAGAGACGTTTTGAAGCCCATTGAGACATTTAGTGAATACTGGATAACCCATGATAAAAACTAGAAAAAAGATGTGAAACTCTTTTGTGATTTGTGGATTCAGCTCCCAGAATTAAAACTTTATTTTGATTCAGCAGGTTGGAAACTCTCTTTTTGTAGAGTCTGCCAAGGGAAATTTCAAAGCCCAGTGAAGTTTAATTTGAAAAATACTTTATCTGGAGATGAACACTAGAAAGAAGCTTTCTGTAATACTTCTATGAGATGTGTGGATTCAGCTCACAGAGATAAGTCTTTTTATGATTCAGCAGGTTTGACACACACTTTTTGTAGAATATGTGAAGGGACGTTTTGGAGCCTTCTGAGGCCTATATTGAAAAACCAAATATCCTGCAATAAAAACTAGAAAAAAGCTATCTGTGAAACTGCTTTGTGATGTGTGGATCCAGCTCACAGTCATAAAATTTCTTTTGATTCAGCGGGTTGGAAACATCCTTTTTGTAGAATCTGTGAAGGAACATTTCGGAGCTCACTGAGGCCTACACTGAATAACTGAATATCCCACAATACAAACTAAAAAGAAGATATCTGTGAAACTGCTTTTTGATGTGTAGACTCAGCTCACAGAGTTTAACCTTTCCTTTGATTTAGCAGGTATGAAACACTCTTACTGTAGAATCTGCAAGGAAACATTTTGAAGTCCTCTGAGGCCAACAGTTAAAAACAGAATATCCCATGATAAAAATTAGAAAGAAGGTATTTGTGAAACTGCTTTGTGATGTGTACATTCATCTTACAGTGTTAAAAGTTTCTTGTGATTTAGCAGATTAGAAACACGTCTGTTTTGTAGAATCTGCAAACAGACATTTCAGAGCTTAGTGAGGCCTATAGTAAAAAAAAAATCCTCCAATAATGACTTTAAATAAGCTATAAGTGAAACTGTTTTGTGGTTTGTGGATTCAGCTCATAAAGTTAAACATTTCTTTTGATTCAGCAGGCTGTAAACCCTCTTTTTTGAGAGTTTGTGAAGGTACATTTCAAAGCCCACTGAGGCCTACAGTGAAAAGCAGAATATCCTGTGACAAAAACTAGAAAGAAAAAATCTTCAAAACTGCTTTGTGATGTTTGTATTCAGCTTACAGACTTAAATCTTTCTTTTTATCTAGCAGGTTGGAAACACTGTTCTAGCAGAATTTGTGAAGGGACATATAAGAGCCCACAGAGGCCTTTAGTGACAATCAGAATATCCCCTGATAAAAACTAGAAAAAGTGTATCTGTGTAACTGCTCTGTGATGTGTTTATGGTTTCAGCTGACAGAATTAAATCTTTCTTTTGATTCTGCAGGATGGAAACCCTCCTTTTCTAAAATCCACAGAGAGGCATTTCAGAGTGCTCTGAGGCTTATATTGGAAAACTGAATATCCTGTTGTATAAACTAGAAAGAATCTGTGAAACTGCATTGTGATGTATGGATTCAGCTCACAGAGAGAAACATTTCTTTTGATTAAGCAGGTTGGAAACACTCTATTTGTAGAATCTGCAAATAAACATTTCAAAGACCACTAAGGCCTGTAGTAAATAACTGAATATTTCAAAATAAAAACTAAAAAGAAGCTATCTGTGAAACTACTTCTAGATGTGTTAATTCAACTCACAGAGTTAAAACTTTTCTTTGTTTCAGCAGATGTGAAACACTCTTATTAAAGAATCTGTGAAGGGACATTTTGGAGCCCACTGGGGCCAATAGTGAAAAATCGAATATCAAGTGATAAAAACTAGTAAGATGGTATCTTTGAAACTGTGATGTGTGTGTGGATTCAGCTCACAGAGGTAAGCCTTTTTCTTTATTCAGCAGGTTGGAAAAGTCTCTATTTTAGAATCTGTGAAGAGACATTTCAGAACGCAGTGAGACCTCTAGTCAAAAACAGAATATCCTGTTATAAAAACTAGAAAGAAGATATCTGTGAAACTGTTTGTGATGTGTGCACTAAGCTCAAAGAGTTAAACATCTTTTGATTCTGCAGATTGAAAACACTCATTTTGTACAATGTGCAAAGGAATATTTCAGAGCTTCCTGATGACTGAGGTGAATAACCGAATATCCCATGATGAAAACTAAAAAGAAGCTATCGGCAAAAGTGCTTTGTGATGTCTGCATTCAGCTCACAAAGATAAAACTTTCTTTTGATTCAGCAGTTTTGAAACACTCTTTTGGTAGAATCTATGAAGAGACTTTTTGAAGCCCCCTGAGGCCAATGGTGAAAAATTGAATATCCCGCAATGAAAACTAGAAAGAAGCTATCTGAAAAACTGCTTTGTGATGTGTGGATTCAGCTCACAGAGATAAACTTTTTCTTATGATTCTGCAGGTTGGATACACTCTTTTTGAAGGATATATGAAGGGACATTTCAGAGCCTTCTGAGGCCTATGGTGAAAAACCAAATAACCTGTGATAAAACCTAGAAAAAAGCTTTTTGTGAAACTGCTTTTTGACGTGTGGATTCAGCTCACAGAGATAAACCTTTTTTTTATATATATAGAGAGAGAAGGTTGTAAACATACCACTGAGGCCTACTGTAAGTAAAGGAATATCCCACAATAAATACTAAAAAGAAAATATCTGTGAAACTGCATTTTGATGTGTTGGTTCAGCTCACAGAGTTAAACCTTTCTTTTGATTTAGCAGGTATGAAACACTATTACTGTAGATTCTGTGAAGGGACATTTCAGAGCCCACTGTGGGCAATAGTTAAAAACTGAATAACATGTGTTAAAAGCTAGAAAAAAGCTATCTGTGAAATTACTTTATTTGTGGATTAAGTACAGTGTTAAACCATCCTTTTGATTCAGCATGTGGGAAAAACTCTTTTTGTGGAATCTGGGAAGGGACACTTTGGAGCCCATTGAGGCCTATAGTTAAAAAACCAAATATTCTGTGATAAAAATTGGAAAGAATCTATTTGTGAAAGTGCTTCCTGATTTGTGGATTAGGCTTACAGAATTAAGCCTTCCTATTGATACAGCAGGTTGGAAACACTCTATTTGCAGAATGTAAAAATGAATATTTTGGAGCCCACTGTGGCCTATATTGAAAAATTGAACATCCTGTGATAAAAACTAGAAAGAATTTACTTTTGAAAATGCTTTCTGATTTTCAGATTCAGCTGACAGTGGTGAAAGTTCCTCGTGATTTAACAGATTGGAAACACTTTATTTGTAAAATCTGTGAACAGATATTTTAGAGCTTACTGGGGCCTATAGTGAAAAAACAAATATGCTGTGATAAATACTTAAAAGAAGCTTTCTGTGAAACTGTTTTGTGGTGTGTGGATTCAGCTCACAGAGTTAAACCTTCCTTTTGATTCAGCAGCTTGTAAACTTTTTTTTTTTTAAGAATCTGTGAAGGTACATTTCAAACCCTACTGAGACCTACAGTGAAAAGCAGAATACCCTGTGAAAAAAACTAGAAAGAAATAATTTTTAAACTGCTTTGTGATGTTTGGATTCAGTTCACAAAGTTAAAAATTTATTTTTATCCAGCAAAATGAAAACACTTTTTTAGTAGTATTTGCAAATGGACATTTGGGAGCCCACAGAGCCCTATCGTCAAAATCAGAACATTCCCCCCCCCCAAAAAAAATAGAAAGAATAGAAAGAAGATATCTGTGAAACTGCTTTGTCATGTGTGTGTGGTTTCATCTGACAGAGTTAAACCTTTTATTGGGTTCAGAAGATTGGAAACTCTCCTTTTGTAGAATCTGTGAAGAGGCATTTCAGAGTGAGCTGAGGCTTATATTGGAAAATCAAACATCCCATGATGAAAACTAGAAAGAATCTCTCTGTGAAACTGCTTTGTAATGTGTGGATTCAGTTCACAGAGTTAAATGTTTCTTTTGATGTGGCAAGTTGGACACTCTTTTTGTGGAAACTGCAAAGGGACATTTCAAATCCCACCGAGGCTAATAGTCAAATATTGAATATTCCACAATAAAAACTAGAAAAAAGCTACCTGTGACACTGCTCTGTAATGTGTGGATTCAACTCACAGAGTTAAACCTATCTTTTTATTCAGTAGGTTGGAAACACTATTTTTGTAAAATCTGTGAAGGGACATATTGGAGCCCACTGCAGACTATAGTGAAAAATAAAATATCCCATGATTAAAATTTGAAAAAAACCTCTCTGTGAAACTGCTTTGTGATGTGTCCCTTCAGCTCAGTGAGTTAAACCTTTCTTCTTATTCAGCAAATTGGAAACACTCTTTTTGTAGAATCTGTGAGGAAACATTTCAGAGCCCCTTGAGGCCTATAGTGGAAAACGAAATGTCCTGCAATAAAAACTAGAAAGAAGCTATCTGTGAAAGTGCTTTGTGATTTGTGGATTAGGCTCATAGAGTTAAACTTACCTTTTGATTCAGAAGATTGAAAACACTCTTTTTGTAGAATGTTCAATGGGACATTTGAGAGCCCATTGTGACCTATGGTGAAAAACCAAATATTTCCAGATAAAAACTAGAAAGAAACCCTATGTGAAACTGCTTTGTGATGTGTGGATTCATCTCATAGAGTTAAACCTTTGTTTTGATTCAGCAGGTGGGAAACACTCTTTTTGTAGAATCTGCTAAGGCACATTTCAGAGATCAGTGAGACCTAAACTGAAAGAGCAAATATCCCTCTGTAAAAACTGGAAAGGAGCTATCTGAGAGACTGCTTTGTGATGTGTGGATTCAGCTCACAGAGTTAAACTTTTATTTTTATTCATTAGGTTGAAAACACTCTTTTACTAGAATCTGCAATGGAACATTATGGAGCACACTGAGGCCTATAGTGAAAAACTGAATATTCAGTGATAAAAACTAGAAAGAAGCTATCTGTGAAACTACTTTGTGATGTGTTGACTCAGCTCAGAGTTAAACCTTTACTTTGTTTCAGCAGTTTGGGAACACCGTTTTTGTAGAATCTACATAAGGACATTTCGAACTGCAGTGAGGTCTATAGTGAAAAATGGAATACCCTGAGATAAAAACTAGAAAGAAGCTATCTGTGAAACTGCTTTGTGATGTGTGGATTCAGGTAACATAATTAAACCTTCCTTTTGATTAAGCAGTTTGGAAACACTCATATGTGGAATCTGCAAAGGGACATTTCAGAGCCCACTGAGGCCTATAGTGAAAAAGCAGAATATCCTGTGATGAAAACTAGAAAGAATCTCTCTAGGCAACTGTTTTGTGATATGTAAATTCAGCTCACAGTGTTAAACTTTCTTTTTATTTAGCAGTTTGGAAACACTCTATTTGTGTAATCTGTGAAAGGACATTTCAAAGTGCTGTGAGGCCTATAGGGAAAAGCTGAATATGATGTAATAAAAACTAGAGACTGAATAGGATGTGATAAAAACTAGACAGAAAAACTAGAAAGAATATTATGTGAAACTGCTTTTTATGTGAGCATTCAGCTCACAGAGTTAAACTCTTCTTCTGATTCAGCAGTATGGAAACTCTCTTTTTGTAGAATCTGTGATGGGAAATTTCCAGTGCAGTGAGGAAATATTAGTGAAAAACCAAATACCGCATGAAATGATAGAGATAGATGCATCTGTAAAACTGCTTTGTGATGTTTGGATTCTGCTCACCAAGATAAACGTATCTTTTGATTGAGCAGTTTGGATACACTCTTTTTTTATGATCTGTGAAGGGGCATTTCAGAGGGCATTGAGGTCTATATTGAAAAACCAAAAATCCAGTATGAAAAAATCTAGAAAGAAGCTATCTGTAAAAATGCTTTGTGATGTGTTGATTCAGCTCACAGAGTTATACCTTTCTTTTGATCCAGCAGTTTGGAATCACTCTTTTTGTAGAATCTGTGAAGGGACATTTCTGAGTGCAGTGAGACCTATAGTGAAAAACTGAATATCCTGCAATAAAATCTAGAAAGTAGCCTTCTGTGAAACTGCTTTGTGATGTGTGGATTCAGCTCAAAGAGTTAAATCTTTCTTTTGATTCAGCAGTTTGGAAACTCTCTTTTTATAGAATCTGAGATGAAAAATTTTGGAGCACTGTAAGGCATATAGTGATATACAAAAATCTCGTGATAAAATATAAAAAGAACCTATCAGTGAAACTGCTTTGTGATGGTGGATTCAGCTCACAGAGTTAAAACTTTCTTTCAATTCCACAGTTTGGAATCACTCTTTTTGTAGAATCAGTGAAGAAACATTTCAAAGACAACTGAAACTTATAATGAAAAAGTGATTATCAAATGATAAAAACTAGAAAGAAACTAGCTGTGAAACTGCTGTGTGATGTGTTGATAGAGCTCACAGAGATATATTTTTCATTTGATTCAGCGGTTTGGAAACACTATTTTGTAGAATCTGTGAGGAGACATTTCAGGGCCCACTAAATCTTATATAAAAAACAGAATATCCCATGATAAAAAGTAAAATGAGGCAATCTGTGAAACTGTTTTTTGATGTGTGCATTCAGCTCACAGAACTGAACCTTACTTTGAATTCAGCAGTTTGGAAACACTCTTTTTGTAGAATCTGTAGAAAGACATTTTGGGCACAATGAGGCCTATAGTGGAAAAAAGAACACCCCACAATAAAATCTAGATAGACCTATCTGTGAAACTGCTTTGTGATGTGTAGATTCAGCTCACAAAGTATAAACCTTCTATTGATTCAGCAGTTTTGAAACTCTTTTTTTGTAGAAACTGTGAAGATACATTTCAAAAAGCAGTGAGGCCTACAACAAAAATAGAATGTCCCATGATAAAAATTAGTAAGAAGCTACCTGTGAAACTGTTCTGTAGAAACACTATTTTTGTAGAATCTTTGAAGGGACATTTCCAAACCTACTGAGGCCTACAGTGAAAAATGAAATATCCTAGATAAAAACTAGGAAAAAAGTTATCTGTAAAATGGCTTTGTGATGTGAGCATTCAGCTTACAGATTATACCTTACTTTGAATTCAGCAGTTTGGAAACATTCTTTTTGTAGAATCTGTGAGAGGACATTTCTGGCACCAATACCAAATATCCATGAAAAGATCTAGAAAGGCCTATTTGTGAAACTGCTTTGTTACATGTGGATTCAGCTCACAGAGTTAAACCTTTCTTTTGATTCAGCAGTTTGGAAACACTTTCTTTCTGGAATCTGGGAAGGAACATTTCGAAGCCCTCTGAGGCCTATAGAGAAAAATGGAATATCCCTAGATAAAAACTAGAGGAAGGTATCTGTGAAACTGCTTTGTGAAGTTGTGATTCAGCTCACAGAGTTAAACATTTCTTTTGATTCAGCAGGGTAGAAACACTATTGTTGTGGAATATGCAAATGGACATCATGGTGTCCACTGAGGACCATAGTGAAAAACTGAATATCCCACAATAAAATCTATAAAGTAGCCTTCTGTGAAACTGCTTCATGATGTGTGCATTCAGTTCACAGAGTTAAACCTTTCTTTTGACACAGCAGTTCAGAAAATCTCTTTTTGTAGAATCTGTGAGGTGACATTTCAGAGGGCATTAAGGCCGATAGTGAAAATCTATATATTCCCTGATAAAAAGTAGAAAGAAGCTATATGTGAAACTGCTGTGTGATGTGTGGATTCAGCTTGTGATTTAAACCTTTCTTTTGATTCACAGTTTGGAAACACAGTATTTGCAGTATCAGAGAAGGGACATTTAGGGGTGCAGTAAGACCTATAGAGAAAATCTGAATATCCTATGATAAAAACTAGAAAGAAGCTATTTGTGAAAGTGCTTTGTAATGTGTGCATTCTGCTCACAAAGTTAAATATTTACTTTGATTCAGAAGGTTGAAAACACTGTTTTTGTAGAATCTGTGAAAAGACAAGTTGGTGCACATTAAGGACTCTAGCGAAAAACTGAATAGCCAGTGTTAAAAACTAGAAAAAAGCTATCTGTGAAACTGCTTTGTGATGCGTTCATTCAGCTCACAGAGTTAAATATTATTTTTGATTCAGTAGTATTGAAACACTCTTTTTGTAGAATGGGCAAAGGGACACTTTGGAGAATATTGAGGCCTATCATGAAAAACTGTATATACCACAATAAAAATTAGAAAGAAGCTATCTGTAAAACTGCACTGTGATATGTGGATGCAGCACACAGAGTTAAAACTTTCTTTTGATTCAGCAGTTTGAAAACACTCTTTTTGCAGAATCTGCAAAGGGACATTTTAGGGTGCAGTGAGGCACATAGTGAAAAACAGAATATCCTATGATAAAAACTAGAAAGAAGCTATCTGTGAAACTGCTTTGTGATGTGTGCATTCAACTCAAAGAGTTAAACTTTTCTTTTGATTCAGCAGGTTGGAAACGCTCTTTTTGTAGAATCTGCGAATGGACATTTCGGAACCCATTGAGGCTTATAGTGAAAAACTGAATATCATGATATAAAAATCAGAAAGAAGCCATCTGTGAAACTGTGATGTGTGCATTTGTGTGATGTGTGCATTCAGCTAACAGAGTTAAACCTTATTATTAATGCAGCAGTTTGGAAACACTCTTCTATTAGATTATGTGAAGGGACATTTCAGAAGGCATTGAGTTCTATAGTTAAAAACTGAATACCCCTCTATAAAAAATAGGAAGATGCTCTCTGTGAAACTGCTTTGTGATGAGTGGATTCAGCTCACAGAGTTAAACTTTTTTTTTGATTCAGCAGTTTGGAAACACTTTTTTTTGTGGAATCTGCAAAAGGAAATTTCAGGACGCAGTAAGGCATATAGAAAAAAACACATTTCATGATAAAAACTAGAAAGAAGCTATCTGTGACACTGCTTTGTGATGTGTGGATGCATCTGACAGAGGTAAAACTTTCTTTTGATTCAGCAAGTTGGAAACGCTTTTCTGGTAGAATCTGCAAAGGGATATTTGGGAACCCAATGAGGCCTATGGTGAAAAACTGATTATCCTCAAATAAAAATTAGAAAGAATGTATCTGTGAAACTGCTCTGTGATGTGTGCATTCAACTCACAGTGTGAAGCCTTCCTTTTGATTCAGCAGGTTGAAGCACTCTTTTTGTAGAATGTGCAAAGGGACATTTTGGAGCCCACTGAGGCCTATAGTGAAAAACTGAATATCTCTAAATAAACACTTGAAAGAAGAAATCTGTGAAACTGTTTTGTGTTGTGTGCATTCAATTCACAGAGTTAAACCTTATTTTTAATTCAGCAGGTTGGAAGCACTCTTTTTGTAGAATCTGCAAAGTGACATTTCAGAGCCAACTGATGCCTGTATTGAAAAACAGAATATCCGAAATGAAAACTAGAAAGAATCTATCTGTGAAGCTCCTTTGTGATGTGCCCACTGAGCTCACAAAGTTAAAGAATACTTTTGATTCAGCCTTTTGGAAACACTCGTTTTGCAGAATCTGTAAAGGGACGTTTCAGAGGACATTGAGGCCTATAGTTTAAAAATAGTTTATTCCAAGATATAAACTGGAAAGAAGCTATCTGTCAAATGCTTTGTGATGTGAGAATTCACCTTACAGTGGTAAACCTTTCTTTTCATTCTGCATTTTGGAAACAGTAATTTTGTAGAATCTGTGATAAAATGTTTTGGAGCCCACTGAGGCATAGAGTGAAAAACTGAATACCCCTATATAAAAACTAGAAAAAATCTATCTGTGAAACAGTTTTGAGATGTGTGCATTCAGGTCACAGAGTTAAAACTTATTTTTGATTCACCAGTTTGGAAACATTGTTTTTGTAGAATCTGCAAGGGGACACTTCAGAGCCCACTGAGGCCTATAGTAAAAAACAGAATATCATGAAATAAAAACTAAAAGTAAGCTATCTGTGAAACTGCTTTGTGGTGTGTGCATTCACCTCACAGAGTTAAACCTTACTTTTGATTCAGCAGTTTGGAAACACTCTTTTTGTACAATCTGCAAGGGGACAGTTCAGAAGGCCTTGAAGATTATAGTGAAAAACTAAATACACTTAGATAAAAAGTAGAAAGAAGCTATCTGTGGAATAGCTTTCTGACATGTGCTATCAGGCTGCAGAGCTAAACCTTGTTTTTGATTCAGCAGTTTGGAAACACTTTTTTTGTGAAATTTGAGAAAGGACATTTCACATCCCACTAAAGCCTACAGTAAAAAAGCAACTATTTCAAAATAAAAACTACAAAGTAGCTACCTGTGAAACTTTGTGATGTGTGCATTCAGCTCATAGAGTTAAACCTTACTTTTCATTCAGCAGTTTGGAAAAACTTTTTTGTAAAATCTGAAAAGGGAAGTTTCAGAGGACCTTGAGGATTATGATGACAAATTGAATATCCCTAGATAAAAACCAAGAAGAAGCCATTTCTGTAACTACTTTGTGATGTGTGCATTAGGATCAAAAAGTAAAACCATTCTTTTAATTCAGCAGGTTGGAAGCATTCTTTTTGTAGAATCGGTAAGGGACATTTTCAAGCTCACTAGGCCTTTAGTGAAAAACAGAATATCCCACAATAAAAACTAGAAAGAAGCTATCTATGAAACTACTTTGTGATGTGTGCATTCATCTCACAGAGTTACACCTTTCTTTTAATTCAGAAGTTTGAAAACATACTTTTTGTATAATCTGTGAAGGGATATCTTGGGGCACAGTAAGGCCTATTGTCAAAAACTGAATATTTCATCATAAAACCTAGAAAGAAATTATCTGTGAAACTGCTTTGTGATGTGTGCATCCAGTTCACTGAGGTAATCCTTACTTTAGATTCAACAGGTTGGAAAGACACATTTTGTAGAATCAGTGAAGGAATATTTCAGGGTGCCTTGATGCCTATAGTGAAAAACAAACTATTCCACAATAAAAACTACAGAGAAACAATGTATGAAACTGCTTTGTGATGTGTGCATTCAGCTCAAAAAGTGAAAATTTTCTTTTGATTCAGCAAGTTGAAAACACTCTTTTTGTAAAATGTATGATGGGACATTTCGGAGCCCTCTAAAGCTTATGGTGAATAATCAAATATCACCAGCTAAAAATTAGAAAGAAGCTATGTGTGAATCTGCTTTGTGATGTATGGATTCAGCTCACAGAGTTAAACCATTCTTTTGATTTGGAATGTTGGATACATTTTTTTTTTATAGAATCTGTGAAGGGACATTGTGGAACCCCTGAGGCCTACAGTGAAAAACTGAAAATCCCAAAATAAAAACTAGAAAGCAGCTATCTGTAAAAATGTTTTATGAAGTGTACCTTCAGCTCATAGAGTTAAACATTACTTTTGACTAAGCAGTAGGAAAACACTTTTTTTTCTGGAATCTGCGAAAAAACATTTCAAAGGGCCTTGAGGCCTACAGTGAAAAACCTAATATCCCCATATAAAAACGAGAAGGAAGCTATCTGGGTAGAAGCTTTGTGATGTGTGGATTCAGCTCACAGAATTAAACATTTCTATTGACTCAGCAGTTTGGAAACACTATTTTTGTAGAATCTGTGAAGTGACATTTTGAATTGCAGTAAGGTCTCTACTGAAAAACCAAATATCCTGCAATAAAAACTAGAAAGAATCTATCTGTGAAACTGCTTTTTGATGTTTGCTTTCAGCTCACCAAGATGAATGTTACTTTTGATTCAGCATTTTGGAAACACTCTTTGTATAAAATCTGCAAAGGGACATTTTGACGGACATTAAGGACTACAATGAAAAATGAAACGTCCCACAAAAAAACTAGAAGGACGCTATCTGTGAAACTGCATTGTGATGTGTGCATTTAGCAAATGGATTGAAATCTGTCTTTGGATTCAGCAGGTTAAAACACTCTTTTTGTAGCATCTGCAAAGGAAAATTTCAAAGCCTACAGAGGCCTGTAGTTGGAATATCGGAAATAAAAACTAGAAAGAAGTTATCTGTGAAACTGTTTTGTGATGTGTGCATTCAGCTCATAGAGATAAACCTTACTTTTGATTCAGCAGCTTTAAGACACTCTTTTTGTAGAATCTGTGAAAGGACCTTTGGGAGGACATTGAGGCTTTTAGTGAAAAATTGAATAGACCACGCTAAAAAAATTACAGAGAAGATACATGTGAAAATGCACTGTGACATGTGCATTCAGGTCACAGAGTTAAACCTTAGTTTTGATTCTGCAGGTTGGAAACATTCTTTTTGTAGAATCTGTGAAGTGACACTTTGAAGCTGCCTGAGGCCTATAGTGAAAAACTGAGTATCCAAAATAAAGACTAGAAAGAAGCCTTCTGTGAAATTGCTTTGTGATGTGTGCATTCAGCTCAGAGTTAAACCTTACTTTTTATTCAACAGTTTGGAAACCCTCTTTTTGTAGAACCTGTGAAGGACATTGTCAAGAACGTTGAGACCTGTAGTGAAAAACTGAGTATACCATGATAAAAACTAGAAAGAAACTATCTGTGAACCTGCTTTGTTGTGTATATTTTCACTCAGAGAGGTAAAACGTTCTTTTGTTTCAGCATGTTGGAAACACTCTTTTCTAGAATCTGCAAAGCGATTTTTTCAGAGTCCACTAAGACTTAGAGTGAAAAATTGAATACCCCAAAATTAAAGCTAGAAAGAAGCTATCTGTGAAACTGCTTTGTGACGTGTGTATTCAGTTCACAGAGCTAAACTTTGCTTTTGAGTCAGGAGTTTGGAAACACACTTTTTGTAGAATTTGCAAAGAGACATCTTGGAGCTGATTGAGGCCTATAGTAAAAAACCGAATATCCTGAGATAAAAACTGGAAAGAAGTTATCTGTGCAACTGCTTGGTGTTGCATGCATTCAGCTGAGAGAGTTAAATATTACTTTTGATTCAGAAGTTTTGAAAATCTCTTTTTGTTGAATATGCAAGGGGATATTTCGGGGCACAGTAAGGCCTATAATGAAAACTCGAATATTGTGTGATAAAAACAAGAAAGAATGTATCCATGAAACTGGTTTGTGATGTGTGTAGTCAGCTCACAGAATCAAACCTTCCTTTTGATTCAGCAATATAAAAACACTCTTTTAGTAGAATCTGCAGAGTGACATTTTGGAGGGCATTGATGCCTACAGTGAAAAAGGGAACTACCCACAGTAATTAATAAAGTGAAGCTACCTGTGGAACTGCTTTGTGATATGTGCATTCAGCTCACAGAGTTAAATCATTCTTTTGACCCAGGACATTGGAATCACTCTTTTTGTAGAATCTGTGAAGGGACATTTCAGAGTCAACTGAGTCCTATCATAAAAATCCAAATATATACAGATACAAACTGGAAAGAAGCTCTCTGTGAAACTTCTTTGACACATGTGCATTCAGCTCACAGACTGAAAACTTACTTTTGATTCAGCAGTTTGGAAACATTCTTTTTGAAGAGTCTGCAAAGGGACACTTTATTTTTTTATTTTTATTTTTATTTTTATTTATTTTATTTTATTTATTTATTATTATATTTTAGGTTTTAGGGTAAATGTGCACAATGTACAGGTTAGTTACATATGTATACATGTGCCATGCTGGTGCACTGCACCCACTAACTCGTCATCTAGCATTAGGTATATCTCCCAGTGCTATCCCTCCTCCCTCCCGCCACCCCACAACACTCCCGAGAGTGTGATGATACCCTTCCTGTGTCCATGTGTTCTCATTGTTCAATTCCCACCTATGAGTGAGAATATGTGGTGTTTGGTTTTGTGTTCTTGCGATAGTTTACTGAGAATGATGATTTCCAATTTCATCCATGTCCCTACAAAGGACATGAACTCATCATTTTTTATGGCTGCATAGTATTCCATGGTGTATATGTGCCACATTTTCTTAATCCAGTCTATCATTGTTGGACATTTGGGTTGGTTCCAAGTCTTTGCTATTGTGAATAATGCCGCAATAAACATACGTGGGCATGTGTCTTTATAGCAGCATAATTTATAGTCCTTTGGGTATATACCTAGTAATGGGATGGCTGGGTCAAATGGAATTTCTAGTTCTAGATCCCTGAGGAATCACCACACTGACTTCCACAAGGGTTGAACTAGTTTACAGTCCCATCAACAATGTAAATCTCTTCCTATTTCTCCACATCCTCTCCAGCACCTGTTGTTTCCTGACATTTTAATGATTGCCATTCTAACTGGTGTGAGATGGTATCTCATTGTGGTTTTGATTTGCATTTCTTGGATGGCCAGTGATGGTGAGCATTTTTTCATGCGTTTTTTGGCTGCATAAATGTCTTCTTTTGAGAAGTGTCTGTTCATGTCCTTCACCCGCTTTTTGATGGGGTTGTTTGTTTTTTTCTTGTAAATTTGTTGGAGTTCATTGTAGATTCTGGATATTAGCCCTTTGTCAGATGAGTAGGTTGCAGAAATTTTCTCCCATTTTGTAGGTTGCCTGTTCACTCTGATGGTAGTTTCTTTTGCTGTGCAGAAGCTCTTTAGTTTAATTAGATCCCATTTGTCAATTTTAGCTTTCGTTGCAAAGGGACATTTTAAAACCCACTGAGGCCTATAGTATAAAACAAAATATCCCCTAATAAAAACTATAAAGGAACTACCTGTGAAACTGCTTTGTGATGTGTGCATTCAGCTCACAAATTTAAACCTTACTTTTGATTCAGCAGTTTGGAAATACTCTTTTTGTAGAATCCACAAAGAGACATTTTGAGACAGCGTAAGGCCTATAGTGAAAAACTGAATATCCCCTATAAAAACTAGATAAAAGTTATCTGTGAAACGAGATTGTGATGTGTGGATTTGGGTCACAGAGGTAAATCATTTTTGTGATTCAGAAGGTTGAAACACTCCTTTTGTAGAATCTGCAAAAAGACATTTTGGAGCCCACTGAGGACTATAGTGAAAAACAGAGTATATGCTGATATAAACTGGAATGAGACTATCTGTGAAACAGCTTTGTGATCTGTATATTTAGTTCACACAGTTAAACCTTACATTTGATTCAGCAGGTTTGAAACACTTTTTTATAGTATCAGTGAAGGGATATTTCAGGGTGTTTTGAGGCCTAAAGTGAAAAAGCAAATATTCCACAATTAAAACTAGAATGAAGCCATCTGTGAAACTGCTTCATGATGTGTGCATTCAGCTCAGAGACTGAAAACTTTCTTTTGATTCAGCAGGTTGGAAACAATCTTCTTGTAGAATCTGTGATGGGACATTTCCAAGCCCACTAAGGCCTACAGTGAAAAATTGAATATCATCAGCTAAAAACTAGAAAGAAGCTATCTGCAAAACTGCTTTGTGATGTATGGATTCAGCTCACAGGTTTAAACCATCCTTTGTATTCAGAATGTTAAAAACATTCTTTTTGTAGAATCTGTGAAGGGACATTTCAGAGCCCACTGAGGCCTACAGTGAAAAACCCAAATATCCCAAAATGAAAACTAGAAAGAAGCTATCTGTGAAAGTGTTTTGTGATGTGTGCATTCAGCTCACAGAGTTAAAGCTTACCTTTGATTTCACAGTTTGGAAACACTCTTTTTGTAAAATCTGTAAAGGGACATTTTGATGGCCATTGAAGCCTATAGTGAAAAACTAAATATCCTGTGAAAAAAACTAGAAAGAAGCTATCTCTGAAACTGCATTGTGATATGTGCATTCAGCTCATGGATTAAAACCTCTCTTTTGATTCAGCGGGTTAAAACCCTCTTTTTGTAGAATCTGTACAGGGACATTTTGGAGCCTACTGAGGCCTATAGTGAAAAACATAATATCTCTAAATAAAAACTTGAAAGAAGAAATCTGTGAACCTGTTTTGTGTTCTATGCATTCAATTCATGGAGTTAAACCTTACTTTTAATTCAGCACGTTGGAAACACTCTTTTTGTAGAAGAAGTGAAGGGATATTTCAGATTGCCTTGATGCCTTTAGAAAAAAAAACAAATATTTTGCAATAAAAAAAACTAGGAAAAATCTATTTGTGAAAGTGCTTTGTGATGTGTGGATTCAGCTCAGAGAGTGAAAACTTAATTTTGATTCAGCAGGTTGGAAACACTCTTTTTGTAGAAGAAGTGAAGTGATATTTCAGAGTGCATTGAAGCCCTTAGTGAGAAAGCGAATATCCCAGTATAAAAACAAGAAAGAAGCTATCTGAAAACTGCTTGATGATGTGTGCATTCAACTGAGAGGGTTAAACATTACTTTTGATTCAGCAGTTTTGTAAAACTTATTTTGTAGAATATGCATGAGGATATTTCATGGCACAGTAAGGCCTACAATGAAAAATTGAATATTGCATGATAAAAACCAGAAAGAAGCTCTCTGTGAAACTTCTTTGTGATGTGTGCATTCAGCTCACAGGGTCAGACCTTCATTTTGATTCAGAATGTTGGAAACACTGTTTCTGTAGAATCTGTGAAGGGATATTTTTGAACCCACTGAAAACTATAGTGAAAAATTGAATATATGCAGATATAAAATATAAAGAAGATATCTGTGAAACTACTTTGTAACATTTGCATTCAGCTTCCAGAGTTAAACCTTACATTTGATTCAGAAGTTTGGAAACACTCTTTTTGTAGAAATTGCAAAGGGACATTTTGGAGCCTACTGAAAATTGTAGTGAAAAACCGAATACACTGAAATAAAAACTAGAAGGCAGCTATCTGTGAAGCTCCCTTGTGATCTGGAGATTCAGCTGACAGACCTGAACCTTTCTTTAGGTTTAACAGTTTGGTGACATGCTTTTTATACAATCTACAAAGGGACATTTTGGAGCCCACTGAGGACTGTAGTGAAAAACTGAATATTTTGAAATGCAAACTAGATAGTTGCTATCTGTGAAACTGCTTCATGATGTGTGCATTCAGCTCACATGGTTAAACTTTACTTTTGATTCAGCAGTTTGGAGACACCTTTTTGGTAGAATCTGTGAAGGGACACTTCAGGTGCAGTAAGGCCTATTGTGAAAAAAATGAATGTCTCAATCCAAAAACTAGAAAATAAAGCTATCTATGAAACTGCTTTCTGATGTGTGGGTTCAGTTGATAGTGTTAAACCATTCTTTTGATTAAGAAGGTTGGAAACACTATTTTTGTAGAATCTGTGAAGACACATTTTGAAGCCCTCTGAGGCCTATATTGAAAAACAGAGTGTCTGTATATAAAAACTAGAAAGAAGCTATCAGTGAAGCTGCTTTGTGATGTGTGCATTCAGCTCACAGATTGAAACCTTACATTTGATTCAGCAGTTTGGAAACACTCTTTTTATAGAATCTACAAAGGGAAATTACGAAATGCATTGAGGCCTATGATGAAAAACAGATTATTTTGTGATAAAAACTGGAAAGATGCTATCTTTGAAACTGCTTTGTGATGTGGGGATTGAGCTCACAGAGTGAAATTTTTCTTTTGATTCAACAGTTTGGAAGTACTCTTTTTGCAGAATATGTGAAGGGACATTTTAGGGTGTAAAAGTGAATATCCCCAGATGAAAACTAGAAAGAAGGTATCTATGAAACTGCTTTGTGATGTCGGGATTCATCTCACAGAATTATACCTTTCTTTGGATTCGGCAGTTTGGCAAAATTCTTTTGGTAGAATCTGCAAAAAAATATTCCAAAGGCCATTGGGGCCTATGGTGAAAAATGGAATATCCCCGAATAAAAACTTGTAAGAAGTTATCTGTGAAACTGCCTTGTGATGTGTTGATTCATCTCAGAGAGTTAAACCTTTCTTTTGATTAAGTAGGTTTGAAGCACTCTTTATGTAGAATCTGCAAAGGGACATTCAAAAGCCCATTGGGGCCTATGGTGAAAAAAAGAATATACCGAGATAAAAACTAATAAGACACTATCTGTGAAACTGCTTTGTGATGTGTGGTTTCTTCTCACAGAGTAAACTTCTTTTGATTCAGCAAGATGGAAACACACCTTTTCTAGAATCTTTGAAAAAATCATTTGAAAGCCCATTGAAGCAAATGGTGAAAATCCAAATAACTCCTGATAAAAATTAGAAAGAAGCTACATGTGAAATTGCTTTCAGTGTGTGCTGACAAACAGAATATCTCCAGATAAAAACTAAAAAGGAGCTATGTTGAAACTGCTTTGTGATGGGTGGATTCATCTCACAAACTTAAACTTGTCTTTTGATTCAGCAGGTAGAAAACAGTCTTTTCATAAATCTGCAAATGGACATTCAAGCGACCATTGTGGTCTATGGTGAAAAACCGAATATATTCATATAAAAACTACAAAAAAGCTATCTGTGAAACTGCTTTGTGTTGTGTGGATTCATATCAAGGAGCTAAAACTTTCTTTTGATTCAGCGGGTTGGAAAACTTTTTTTGTAAAATCTTCAAAGCAACATTCAGAAGATTATTAAGGCCTGTGGTGAAAATCGAATAGCCACACAAAAATACTAAAAAGAGGAGATCTGTGAAATCACTTTGTGATGTGTGGTCTAATCTCACAGAGTTAAATCTTTCTTTTGATTTAGAAGGTTGAGAACACTCATTTTGTAGAATCTGCGATGGGACATTCAGGAGCCCCTTGATGCCTGTGATGGGAAACCAAATATCCCTGATAAAAACAAGAAAAAAAAATCTGTGAAACTGGTTGGTGATGTGTGGATCCATCTACAAAGTTAAAATTTTCTTTTGATTCAGCATCTTGGAAACACTCTTTTTGTAGAATCTGTGAAAGGACATTCGAAAGCCAGTTGAGGACTACAGTGAAAATAGAAGTATTCCCAGATAAAAACTAGAAAGAGCTATCTGTGAAACTACTTTGTGATGTGTGCATTCATCTCACAGAGTTAAAACTTTCTTTTGATTCAGCAAGTTAAAAACACTCTTTTTGAAAAATAAGTGAAGGGACATTCAAAAGCCCATTGAGGCTTATGGTAAAAAAACAAATATTCTGAGAAACAAACTAGAAAGAAGTTATCTATGAAACTGCTTTGTGATGTGTGGATTCAGTCCAGAGTCAAACCTTTCTTTTAATTCAGCAGGTTGGAAACCCTTATATTGTAGAATCTGCAAAAAGGCATTCAGGAGCTTATTGAGGCCTATGGTGAAAAACTGAATATCTCCAGATATATACCAGAAAGAAGCTATCAGTGAAACTTCCTTGTGATGCATGGATTCAATTCACCCAGTTAAAACTTGTTTTTGATTTAGCAGATTGGAAACACTCTTTTTGTATAATCTGTGAAGGGACGTTTGGGAGCCCCTTGAGGCTTACGGTGAAAAACCAAATACCCCCAATAAATAGTGGAAAGAAGCTATATGTGAAACTCTTTTGTGATGTGTGGACTCATCTCAGAGAGTTAAACCTTTCTTTTGATCCACCAGTTTGGGAACGCTATTTTGTAGAATTTTTGAAGGGACTTTCGGGAGCCCATTGTGGCCTGTGGTGAAAAACAGAATATCCCCAGATAAAAACTAGAAAGAAGTTATCAGTGAAACTGCTTTTGGTATGTGGACTCATCTCACAGGTTTAAACTTTTATTTTGATTCAGCAGTTTGGAAAACATCTTTTGGTAGAATCTATGAATGGACATTTGGGAGCCAATTGGGTCCTATGGTGAAAAAAGCCAAACAACCCCAGAAAAGAACTATAAAGAAGCTATGTGTGCAACTGCTTTGTGACGTGTGGATTCATCTCACAGAGTTAAATCTTTCTGTTTATTCAGCAGATGGGAAACAATCTTTGTGTAGAATCTGTGAAGGAACATTCCAGAGCCCTTTGAGGCCTATAATGAAAAACCAAATATTGCCAGACAAAAACTATAAAGAAGCTTTCTGTGTAACTGCTTTGCAATGTATGGATTCATCTCACAGATTTAAATCTTGTTGATTCAGCAGGTGAATACACTCTTTTTGTACAATCTGTGAATGGACTTTTGGTACTGCATTAAGGCCTATGGTTAAAAAACAAACACCCCAGCTAAAAACTAGAAAAAAGCTATCTGTGAAACTGTTTTGTAATGTGTGGATTCATCTCACAGAGAAAACATTCTTTTGATTTGGCAGGTTGGAAATTTTTTTGTAGAATCAGCAGAGGGACATTCAGGAGCCCATTGAGACCCATGTTAAAAAAGTGAATATCCCCAGATAAAAACTAGAAAGAAGCTATCTGTGAAACTGCTTGTGTGGATTTATCTCAAAAAGTTAAGCTTTTTTTTAATTTAGCAAGTTGGAAATACTCTTTTTGTAGAATCTGTGAAGGGATATTTGGGAGCCCATCTAAGTCCCTGGTCGAAAATAAAATATTTCCACATAAACACTAGAAAGAAGGTGTATGTGAAACTGCTTTGTGATGTGTGGATTCATCTCATAGAGTTAAAGCTTTCCTTTGATTCAGCAGGTTGGAAACACTCTTTTTTTTTAGAATCTGCAATACGATATTATGGATCACATTGAGTACCAAGGTTGAAACAGAATATCTTCACATAAACAACAGAAAGAAGCTATCTCTGAAACTTCTTTGTGATGTGTGGATTCATCTCATAGAGGTAAACATTTCTTTTTATTCAGCAGGTAGGTCAAAAGCTTTTTGTAGAATCTGTGATGAGAATTTCGGGAGCCCATTGAGGACTATGGTGAAAATTTGAATATCCCACCAAAAACGAGAAAGAAGCTATCAGTGAAACTGCTTTGTGGTGTGTGGATGCATCTCACAGAGTTAAACATTTCTATAGATTCAGCAGGTTGGAAACACTCTTCTTGTAAAATCTGGGAAAAGACATTAAGGAGCCCACTGAGTCCTATGCTGGAAAATTGAATATTTCCAGATAAAATCTTTAAAGAAGCTATCAGTGAAACTGCTTTGTGATGTGTGGATTTACCTCACAGAGTTAAACCTTTCCTTTGATGCAGCAGATTGCAAACTCTTTTTGTCAAATCTGTGAAGAGACATTGAGGAGCCCTTTGAGGCCTTTGGTGAAAAACTGAATATCTGCAGATAAAAACTAGAAGAAGCTATCTATGAAACTGCTGTGTGATGTGTGGATTCATCTCACAGAGTTAAAGGTTTCCTTTGATTCAGCAGGTAGAAACACTCTTTTCATAGAATCTGCAAAAGAAAAGTCGGGGGCACATTGATACCCATGGGGAAAATCTGAATACCCCCAGATAAAACTAGAAAGAAGCTATCTGTGAAACTGCTTTGTCATGTGTGTGTTCATCTCACAGAGTTAAACATTTTTTTTGAGTCAGCAGGCAGGAAAATCTTTTCTTGTAGGATCTGTGAAGGGATGTTCTGGAGCCCATTGAGGCCTATGGTGAATATATGAATATCCCCAGATAAAAACTAGAATGTAGCTATCTGAGAAACTGCTTTGTGATGCATAGGTTCATCTCACAGAGTTAAACCTGTCTTTGAATTCAGCAAATAGGAAACATTCTTTTTGTAAATCTGCAAAGGGACAATAAGGAGCCCATTAAGGCCTATGGCAAATATATGGATATCCCCAGATAAAAACTAGGAAGTAGCTATATGTGAAACTGCTTTGTGATATGTGGATTTGTCTCACGGAGTTAAACCTTTCTTTTGATTCAGCAGGTTAGAAACACAGTTTTTGTAGAATCTACGAAGGGACACTTGGTAGCCCATTGACGTCTATGGTAGAAAACAAAAATACTAGAAAGAAGAAATCTATGAAACCGCTTTATGATGTTTGGTCTAATCTCAGAGTTAAACCTTTCTTTTGATTTACAAGGTTGGGGACACTTATTTTGTAGCATCTGCAAAGGGACATTTGGGAGCTCCTTGATGCCTATGATGGAAAACCAAATATCCCTGATAAAAACAAGAAAAAATTATGTGAAATTGCTTGGTCATGTGTGGATCCGTCTCACAGAGTTAAACCTTTCTTTTGATACAGCAGGTTAGATACACTCTTTTTGTAGAATCTGCAATGGGACATTTGGAAGCCAATTGAAGCCTGTGATGAAAAAAGAAATATCCCCTGGTAAAAACTAGAAAGAAGTTATCTGCAAAACTGTTTTGTGATGGGTGGACTCATCTCACAGAGTCAAACCTTTTTGTTTAATTCAGCAGGTTGGGAACACTCTTTTTACAGAATCTGTAAAGAGACATTCATGAGCTCATTGAGGCCTATGATGCAACACTGAATATCCCCAGGTAAGAACTAAAAAGAAGCTATCTAAGAAACTGCTTTGTGAGGTGTGGATTCATCTCACATAACTAAATCTTTCTTTTCAATCAGCAGGTAGGGAACACTGTTTTTGTTGAATCTGTGAAGGGACATTCTGAATCCCTTTGCTGCCTATAGTGTAAATCTGAATATCCTGTGATAAAACCTAGAAAGAAGCTATGTGTGAAACTTCCTTGTGATGTGTGGATTCATCTCAAGAGTTAAACCTTTCTTTCGATTTAGCTGGTAAGAAATACTCCTTTGTAATATCTGTGAAGCAACATTCAGGAGCCCATTGAGGCCTGTGTTGAAAGTCTGAATATCCCAGATAAAAACCAGAAAGGATCTATCTCTGAAACTGCTTTGTGATGTGTGGGTTCATCTCAAAAAATTTAAACCTGCCTTTTGGTTTAGCAGGTAGGAAACACTGTTTTTGTAAATCTGTAAATGGACATTCAAGAGTCCATTGAGGTTTATGGTGAAAAACTGAATATTACCAGATATACACTAGAAAGAAGCTATCTATGAAACTGCTTTGTGATGTGTGGATTCATCTCACAGAGTTAAAGGTTTCTTCTGATTCAGCAGGTAGGAAACAATCTTTTTGTAGAATCTGTGCAAGGAAATTTCGGAGCAAATTGCTGCCTATGGGGAAAATCCAAATATCCCCAGATAAAAACCAGAAAGAAGCTATCTTTGAAACTGCTTTGTGATGTGTGGATTCATCTTACAGAGTTAAACTGTTCTTTCGAGTCAGCAAGTAGGAAACTCTTTTTGTAGAGTCTCTGGAGGGAAGTTCAGGAGCCTGTTGTGAAAATCCAAATATCCCCAAATAAAAACTAAAAGAAAGCAATCTGCAAAACTAATTTGTGATGTGTAGATCCATCTCACAGAGTTAAACATTTCTTTTCATTTAGCTAGTAAGAAACACTCTTTTTGTAAAATCTGAGAAGTGACATTGGGGAGCCCATTGAGGTCTGTGGTGAAAATCTGAATATTCCCAGATAAAAACTAGAAACTGCTTTGTGATGTGTGGATTCATCTCACAAATTTAAACCTGTCTTTTGATACAGCAGGTAAGGAAAAAACTTGTTACTTTTAAAAACATGTTTTAAAGCTGCCAATGGAAATTCAAGAGCCTGTTGAGGACTGTGGTTAAAAACTGAATATCCTCAGATAAAAATTAGAAAGAAGCTATCTGTGAAGTTGCTTTTTGATGTGTGGATTCATCTCACAGAGTTAAAAGTTTCATTTCATTCAGCAGGTAGGAAACACTCTTTTTGTACAATCTGCACAAGGAAATTTGAGAGCATATTGCTGCCTATGTGGAAAATCCCAATATCCTCAGATAAAAAAGAAAGAAGCTATGATGTGTGAAACTTCTTTGAGATGTGTGGATTCATCTCACAGAGTTAAACCTTCTTTTGATTTAGCAGGTTGAAAATACTCTTCTTATGGAATCTGCTAGAAGAGAACTTTGAGCCCATTGAGGCCTATGGTGAAAACCAAATATCTCCAGAAAAATACTAGAAATAAGCTGTTTGTGAAACTGCTTTGTGATGTGTGGATTTATTTTTTATTTCACAGAGGTAAACCTGTCTTTGGATTCACCAGGTAGGAAACATTCTTTTTGTAAATCTGCAAAAGAACATTCAGGAGTCCCTTGAGACCTATGGTGAAAATACAAATATCCCCAGATAAAAACTAGAAAGAAGCTGTCTGTGAAGCTGCTTTGTGATGTGTGGATTTATCTCATAGAACTAAACCTTTCTTTTGCTTCGGCAGATTGCAAACTCTTTGTCGAATCTGTGAAGGGACATTGAGGCCTATGGTGAAAAACTGAATATTCCCAGATAAAAACTAGAAAGAAGCTGTCTATGAAACTGCTGTGTGATGTGCGGATTCATCTCACAGAGTTAAAGGTTTCCTTTGATTCAGCAGGTAGAAACACTCTTTTTGTAGAATCTGCACAAGGAAATTCAGGAGCACATTGTTACCTATGGGGAAAATTTGAATATCCCCAGATAAAACTAGAAAAAACCTATCTGTGAAACTGCTTTGTCATGTGTGTATTCAGCTCACAGAGTTAAACATTTTTTTTGAGTCAGCAGGTAGGAAAATCTTTTTTTGTAGGAACTGTGAAGGGATGTTCTGGAGCCCATTGAGGCCTATCGTGAATATATGAATATCCCCAGATAAAAACTGGAATGTAGCTATCTGAGAAACTGCTTTGTGATGTGGATTCATCTCACAGTGTTAAACCTGTGTTTGGGATCAGCATGTAGGAAATATTCTTTTTGTAAATCTGTGAAGGGATATTCAGGAGCCAATTGAGGCCTACGGTGAAAATATGAATATCCCCAGATAAAAACTAGAAACAAACTATCTGTGAAACTGCTTTGTGATGTGTGGATTCAAATCACAGACATAAATCTTTCTTTTGATTCAGCACGTTGGAAACACAGTTTTTGTAGAATCCATGAAGGGACATTTGGGAGCTCATTGATGCCTATGTTGAAAAACAAAATATCTTCAGATAAAAGCTTGAAAGAAGCTATCTGTGAAACTACTTTGTGATATGTGGATTCATTTAACAGAGATAAACCTTTTTTTTGATTCAGCAGGTTGGACACACTTTTTATAGCATCTAGGAATGGACATTCAGGAGATTATTGAAGCCCATTGGGAAAACTGAATATCTGCAGATAAATACCAGAAAGAAGAAACTTGTGAAAATGCTTTGTGATGTTTGGCCTAATCTCACAGAGTTAAACCTTCATTTTCATTTAGTAGGTTGGGAACACTTATTTTGTAGCATCTGCAGAGGGACTTTTGGGATCCCCTTGACGCCTATGATGGAAAACTGAATATCCCCCAGAAAAACAAGAAAAAAAATCATGAAACTGCTTGGTGATGTGTGGATCCATCTCACAGAGTTAAACCTTTCTTTTGATACAGCAGGTTGAAAGGTTGAAAACACTTCTTTTGTAGAATCTACGAAGGGACATTTAGAATCCAATTGAGGCCTCTGATGAAAAAAGAAATATCCCCAGGTAAAAACTAGAAAGAAGGTATCCGTGAAACTGCTTTGTGATGTGTGGACTCATCTCACAGAGTTTAAAACCTTTCTTTTGATTCAGCAGGTTGGAAACACTCTTTCTGTATAATCTGCGAAGAGATATTCGAGAGTACATTGAGGCCTATGGTGAAACATCGAATATCCCCAGTTAAGAACTAGAAAGAAGATATCTGACAAACTTCTTTGTGATGTCTGGTTTCATCTCAAAAATTTAAACCTTTCTTTTGAGTCAGCAGGTAGGGAACACTTTTTTTGTTGAATCTGTGAAGGGACATTCACGAGCCCATTGCTGCCTATAGTGAAAATCTGAATATCCCCTGATAACAACTAGAAACAAGCTATGTGTGAAACTGCCTTGTGACTGTTGATTCATCTCACAGAGTTAAATCTTTCTTTTGATTTAGCTGGTAAGAAACCCTTCTTTGTAAAATCTGTGAAGAGACATTCAGGAGCCGATTGAGGGTGTGGAGAAATCTGAATATCCCCAGATAAAAAGTGGAAAGGAGCTATCTCTGAAACTGCTTTGTGAAGTGTGGGTTCATCTCAAAAATTTAAACCTGCCTTTGATTCAGCAGGTAGGAAACACTCTTTTTGTAAATCTGTGAATGGACATTCAAGAGCAAATTAAGGCTTATGGTGAAAAACCAAATATCCCCAGACATAAACTAGAAAGAATCTATCTGTTAAACTGCTTTGTGATGTGTGAATTCATCTCACAGAGTTAAAGGTTTCTTTTGATTCAGCAGGTAGGAAACACTCTTCTTGCAGAGTCTCTGCAAGGAAATTTGAGAGCACATTGCTACCTATGCTGAAATTCAGAATATCCCCAAATCAAAACTAGAAAGAAGCTATTTGTGAAATTTCTTTGCAATGCATGGACTCATCTCACAGAGTTAAAACTTTCTTTTGAGTCAGCAAGTAGGAAACTCTTTTTTTGTAGAATCTGTGAGGTACGTTTGGGAGCCCATTGCTGCCTGTTGTGAAAATCTGAATATCCTCAAATAAAAACTAGAAAGAAGCTATCTGCAAAATTTCTTTGTGATGTGTAGATTCATCTCACAGAGTTAAACCTTTAGTTTGATTTAGCTGGTAAGAAACACTCTTTTTGCAAAATCTGTGAAGTGACATTGGGGAGCCCATTGAGGCCTAAGGTGAAAATCTGAATATCCCCAGATAAAAACGAAAAAGAAGCTATCTCTGAAACTGCTGTGTGATGTGTGGCTTCATCTCACAAATTTAAACCTGTCTTTTGATTCAGCAGGTAGGAAAAACTCGTTTTGTAAATCTGCGAATGGAAATTCAAGAGCCCATTGAGACCTGTGTTTAAAAACTGAATATTCCCAGACAAAGTCTAGAAAGAAGCTATCTGGGAAACTGCTTTGTGATGTGTGGATTCATCTCACAGACTTAAACGTTTCTTTTGATTCAGCAGATACGAAACACTCTTGTTGTCGAATCTGCACAAGGAAATTTGGGAGTACATTGCTGCCTATGGGGAACATCCAAATTTCACCAGATAAAAACTAGAAAGAAGCTGTCTTTGAAACTGCTTTGTGATGTGTGGACTTATCTCACAGAGTTAAACCTTTCTTTTGAGTCAGCAGGTTGGAAACATAGTTTTTGTAGACTCTGAAGAAACACTTAGGAGTGTATTGAGGCCCATGGTGAAAAACAGAATATCCCAATATAAAAACTAGAAAGAAGCTCTCTATGAAACTGCTTTGTGATGTGTGGATTCATCTCACAGAGGTAAACTTGTCTTTGGATTCACCAGGAGGAAAACATTCTTTTTTAAATCTGCAAAGGGACTTTCTGTTGTCCATTGTGGTCTATGGTGAAAATACAAATACCCCCAGATAAAAACTAGAAACTGCTTTGTGAAGTGTGGATTCATCTCACAGAGTGAAAGCTTTCTTTTGATTCAGCAGGTTGATAACACAGTTTTTGTAGAATCTGCAAAGCAACATATGGGAGCTCATTGAGGACTTTACTAAAAGCAGAATATCGTTAGATAAAAACTAGAAGGAAGCTATCTGTGAAACTGCTTTGTGATGTGTGGATTTATCTCACAGAGTTAAATCTTTCTTTTGATTCAGCACATTGGAAACACTCTTTTTGTAGAATCTGTGAAGGGACATTCAGGAGATGATTGAGGCCTATTGTGAAAACTGACTATCCAGAGATAAATAGTAGAAAGAAGAAACCTGTGAAACTGCTTTGTGATGTTTGGTCTAATCTCACAGAGTTAAACCTTTTTTTTATTTAGAAGGTTGGGAACGCTCATTTTGTAGAATCTGTGAAGGGACATCTGGGAGCCTCTTGACACCTGTGATGGAGAACCAAATATCCCCCAAGAAAACAAGAAAAAAATGCCAGTGAAACTGTTCAGTGATGTGTCAATCTATCTCACAGTGTTAAACATTTCTTTGGTTACAGCAGGTTGGAAACACTCTTTTTTGTAGAATCAGTGAAGGGACATTCAGAAGCCAATAGAGGGCTATGGTTGAAAAAGAAATATCCCCAGATAAAAACTGTAAAGAAGCTATTTGTGAAACTGATTTATTATTTGTGGATTCATCTTACAGAGTTAAACCTTTCTTTTGATTTAGCAGGTTGGAAACACTCTTTCTGAAGAATCTGAGAAGGGACAGTTGGGAGTGAATTGAGACCTACAGTGAAACACTGAATATATCCAGATAAAAAATAGAAAGAAGCTATCTGAAAAACCATTTTGTGATGTCTGGATTCATCTCACAGGGCTAAGTCTTTCTTTTGAGTCAGCACATAGGAAACACTTCTTTTTGCTGAATCTGTGAAAAGACATTTGGGAGCCCATTGCTGCCTATAGTGAAATTTCAAATATCCCCATACAAAAACTAGAAAGATTCTATGTGTGAAACTGCCTTGTGATGAGTGGATTCATCTCACAGAGTTAAACATTTCTTTTTATTTACTGGTAAGAAACACTCCTTTGTAGTTCTGTGAAGCTATATTTGGGAGCCCATTGAGTCCTGTGGTGAATATCCCCAGACAAATCTAGAAAGGATTTATATATGAAACTGCTTTGCGATTTGTGGGTTTGTCTCAAAAATTTAGACCTGCCTTTTGATCAGAAGGTAGAACACCACCTTTTTGTAAATCTGCCAGAGAACATTGAAGAGTCTATTGAGGCTTAAGGTGAAAAATTGAATATCCCCAGATATAAACTAGAAAGAAGCTATCTGTGAAACAGTTTTGTGATATGTGGATTCATCTCACAGAGTTAAAGGTTTCTTTTGATTCAGCAGGTAGGAAACACATTTTTTGTAGAATCTGCATAGGTTAATTTGGGAACACACTGCTGCCTATGGGAAAAATGAAAATATCCCCACCTAAAAACTAGAAGGAAGCTATATGTGAAACTGCTTTGTGATGTGTAGATTCACTGCACAAGGTTAAAACTTTCAGCAGGTTGGAAACACTCTTTTTGTAGAATCTGCGAAGGGACATTTGGGAGTGCATTGAGGCCTATGGTGAAACACTGAATATCCCTGGATCAGAAATAAAAGGAAGCTACTTGGGAAACTGCACTGTGATGTGTGGATTCATCTCACATATATAAACCTTTCTTGTGAGTGAGCAGGTAGGGAACACTTTTTTTGTTGAATCTGAGAAGGGACATTCAGGAGCCCATTGTTGCCTTTAGTGAACATCTGAATATCCCCAGATAAAAACTAGAAAGAAGCTATGTGTGAAAATTCCTTTTGTCGTGTGGATTCATTTCCCAGAGTCAAATCTTTCTTTTGATTTAGCTGGTAAGAAACATTCTTTTTGCAAAATCTGTGAAGTGACATTCAGGAGCACATTGAGGCCTATGTTGAAAATCTGAATATCCCTAGATACAAACTAGAAGGGAGCTAGCTGTGAAATTGCTTTGTAATGCATGGGTTCATCTCACAAAGTTAAACCTGTCTTTTGATTCATCAGGTAGAAAATACTGGTTTTGAAAATCTGCAAATGGAAATTCAAGAGCCCATGGAGGTCTATGGTTAAAGACGGAATATTCCCAGATAAATCTAGAGAGAAGTTATCTGTGAAACTGCTTCATGATGTGTGGATTAATGTCACAAAGTTTAAAATTTCTTTTGATTCAGCAGGTAGGAAGCACACTTTTTGTAGAATCTATGCAAGAAAATTTGGGAGTACATTGCGGCCTATGGTGAAACATTGAATATCCCCAGATAAGAATTAGAAATAAGCTGTCTTTGAAACTGCTTTGTGATGTGTGGATTTATCTCACAGAGTTAAATCTTTCTATTGAGTCAGCTGGTAGGAAACTCTTTTTTTCTGGAATCTGTGAAAGGACATTAGGGAGCCCATTACTGCCTATTGTGAAAATCTGAATATCCCAAAATAAAAACTAGAAAGAAGCCATCTGAGAAACTGCTTTGTGATGTGTGGGTTCACCTCACAGAGGTAAACCTGTCTTTGGATTCAACAGGAGGAAAACATTCTTTTTGTAAATCTGCAAAGGGACATTCAGGAGCCCATTAAGGCTTATGGTGAAAATACGAATATCCCCACATAAAAACTAGAAAGAAGCTATCTGTGAAACTGATTTGTGATGTGTGGATTTATCTCACATAGTGAAAGCTTTCTTTTGATTCAGCAGGTTGGAAATAGAGTTTTTGTAGAATCTACAAAGGGACATTTTGGAGCCCATTGAGGCCTACGGTGAAAAACCAAATATCATAAGATAAAAACTTGAAGGAAGCTATCTGTGAAACTGCTTCATGATATGTGGATTTACCTCAGAGAGTTAAACCTTTCTTTTGATACAGAAGGTTGGAAACCCTCTTTTTGTAGAATCTGTGAAAAGATATTCAGAAGATTATTGAGGCCTATTGTGAAAACAGAATACCTTCAGATAAATACTAAAAAGAAGAAATCTGTGAAACCACTTTGTGATGTTTGGTCTAGTCTCACACAGTTAAACCTTTATTTTGATTTAGAAGTTTGTAACACTCATTTTATAGAATCTGCGAAGGGACATTTGGGAGCCTTTTGATGCCTGTGATGGAAAACTGAATATCCCTGATAAAAACAAGAAGAAAACACCTGTGAAACTCCTTGGCGATGTGTTGATCCATCTCACAGAGTAAAACATTTCTTTTGACACTACAGGTAGGAGGCCCTCTTTTTGTAGAATCTGTGAAGGGACATGCAGAAACCAATTGAAGCCTATGGTGAAAAAAGAAATATCCTCAGATAAAAACTATAAAGAAGCTATCTGTGAACCTGCTTTGTGATATGTGGATTTATTTTACAGAGTTAAACTTTCCTTTTGATTTAGCAGGTTGGAAACACTCCTCTTGAAGAATCTGAGAAGAGACATTCGGGAATGCATTGAGTCCTACAGTGAAATGCCGAACATCCCCAGATAAGAACTAGAAAGAAGCTATTTGAGAAACTGCTTTGTGATTTTTGGATTCATCTTAAAGAGTTAAACCTCTATTTTTATTTTGCTTGAAACAGACACTCTTTTTGTAAAATCTGTGAAATGACATTCGGGAGCCCATTGAGGCCTGTGGTGAAAATCTGAATATCCCCAGATAAAAAGTAGAAAGAAGTTGTCTGTGAAGCTCCTTTGTGATGAGTGGATTCATCTCACAAAGTTAAACCTGTCATTAGATTCAGCAGGTAGGAAACACTCTTTTTGTAATTCTGCAAATGGACTTTCAACAGACCCTTGATGCCAATGGTATAAAACAGAATATCTTCAGATAAAAACTGCAAAGAAGCCATACTTGAAACCGCTTTGTAATGTGTGGATTCATCTCACAGAAATAAAACTTTCTTTTGATTCAACAGGTTGGAAATAGTTTTTTTGTAAAATCTGCGAAGTGACATTCAGGAGATTATTGAGGCATATGGTGAAAACCAAATATCCAAAGATGAATAGTTGAGAGAAGAAATCTGTGAAACTGCTTTGTAATATGTGGCCTAATGTCACAGAGTTAAACCATTCTTTTGATTTAGAAGGTTGGGAACGTTCACTTTGTAGAATCTGCAATGGGATATTTGGGATCCCCTTTACACGTGTGATGAAAAACTGAATATCCCTGATAAAAGAAAAAAGAAAAAAAATCTGGGAAACTGCTTGGTGATGTGTGGATCTATCTCACAAAGTTAAACCTTTCTTTTGATTCGGCAGGTTGGAAACACTCTTTTTCTAGAATCTGTGAAGGGACATTTGGAAGCCAATTGAGGCCTATGGTAAGATAAGAAATATCCCCAGATAAAAACTAAAATGAAGATATCTGTGAAACTACTTTGTGATGTGTAGATTCATCTGACAGAATTAAATATTTCTTTTGATTCAGCAGGTTTAAAACGCTTTTTTAGTAGAATCTGAGAAGGGAATTTTGGGAGCCATTTGGGGCATAAGAGGAAAAACAGAAGATACTCAGATAAAAACTAGAAAAAAGCTATCTGTGAAACTGTTTTCTGATGAGTGGATTCATCTCATGGAGTTACACCTTTCTTTTGATTCATCTGGTTTGAAACACTCTTTTTGTAAAATCTGCGAAAAGACATTAGGGAGGCCACTGAGGCCTTTGGTGAAAGACTGAATATCTCCAGATAAAAACCAGAAAGAAGCTATCTGTGAAATGGATTTTTGAGGTGTAGATTCATTTCATAGAGTTAAAATTTTCTGTTGATTCAGCAGGTGGGAAACACTATATTTGTAGAACCTGCAAAGGGATATTTGGGAGCTCATTGAGGCCAATGGTGAGTACTGTAAATTGCTTTTTGATGCTTGAATTCATCTTAGAGATAAAAAAATTATTTTAATTCAGCAGGTTGGAAACACTCTTTTAGTAGAATCTCTGAAGGAACATATGGGAGCTTAGTAAAGCCAGTGGTGAAGAATTGAATATCCCCAGATAAAAACTAGAAAGAAAGTATCTGTGAAACTGCTTTGCCTGAGTGGATTCATCTCACAGAGTGAAACTGTTCGTTTATTCCAGCATGTTGGAAAAAGTCTTTTTGTAGAACCTGCAAAGGTACATTCTGGAGCCCCTTGAAACCTATGGTGAAAAACCAAATATCCCCGATAAAAAAAAAGAAGGAAGCTGTCTGTGAAACTGCTTCATGATGTATGGATTCATATCACAGAGCAAAACGTTTCTTTTGATTCAGTAGGTTGGAAACACTTTTTTTTTTTTAAGAATCTGTGAAGCAACATTTTAGTGCCCATTGAGGCCTATGGTGAAAAATTGAATATCCCCAGATAAAAACTAGAAAGAACCTTTCTGTGAAACTGCTTTCTACTGTGTGGATTCATCTCACAGAATTAAACTGTACTTTTGATTCAGCAGTTGGAAACACTCAGTTTGTAGAATCTGTGAAGGGAAATTTGGGAACTTCTAGCAGCTTATGGAGAGAAACAAAATATACCCCTATAAAAACCAGAAAAAAGCTACCTGTGAAACTGCTTTGTTATGTGTTGACTAAACTCACAAAATTAAACTTTTATTTGGATTCAGCAGGATGGGAACACTCTTTTTCTAGAATCTGCAAGGAAACCTAGAAAGCCCTTTGAGGCTTATGGGAAATACTATATATCCCCAGATAAGAATTAGAAAGAAGCTCTCTGTGAAACTGCTTTGTGATGTGTGAATTCATCTCACCAAGTTAAACTTTTCTTTTGATTCAGCAGCTTGGCAACATTATTTTTGTAGAATCTGTGAAAGGACATTTTGTAACCCATTGAGGCCCCTGGTGAAAAACTGAATGTTCCAAGATAAACACAATAAATAAGCTATCTGTGAAACTGCTTTCTGGTGTCTGGATTCATATCCCAGGGTTAAAACTTTCTTTTGATCCAGCAGGTTGGAAACACTCTTTTAAGAATCTGAGAAAAGACACTGGGGATCCCATGGAGGTCTAGGGTGAAAAACAGGATATCCCCACACAAAAACCAGAAAGAAACTATCTGCGAAACTACTTTGTGAAGTGTGGTTTCACCTCACATAGATAAATCTTTCTGTTGATTCAGCAGGTTGCAAACACTCTTTTTGTAGAATCCATGAAAAGACATTCAGGAGCCCATGGAGGCCTACGCAGAAAAACCAAATACTTCCAGACAAAAACTTGAAAGCAGCTATCTTTAAAACTGCTCTGTGATGTGTGGATTCATCTCACGGAGCTAAAAGTTTCTTTTGTTTCAACAGATTGGAAACACTCTTTTTGTTGAATCTGTGAAGGGACATTGCGGTGCCCATTGAGGCCTGTGGTGAAAAACCAAAAATCCCCAGATAAAAGCTAGAAAGAAAGGGGAGGAGCCAAGATGGCCAAATAAGAACAGCTCCAGTCTACAGCTCCCAGCATGACTGATGCAGAAGATGGGTGATTTCTGCATTTCCAACTAAGGTACCAGGTTCATCTCACTGGGGAGTGTCGGACAGTGGATGCCAGACAATGGGTGCAGCCCACTGAGCATAAGCTGAAGCAGGGTGAGGCATGACCTCACCCAGGAAGTGCAAAGGGTCAGGGAATTCCCTTTCCTAGTCAAAGAAAATGGTGACAGACAGCACCTGGAAAATTGGGTTATTCCCACCAAAATACTGTGCTTTTCCAAAGGTCTTAGAAAATGGCACATCAGGAGAATATATCCCACGCAAGGATCAGAGGGTCCCATGCCCATGGAGCCTCACTTTTTGCTAGCACAGCAGTCTGAGATCAAACTGCAAGGCAGCAGCAAGGCTGGGGGAAGGGCGTCTGCCATTGCCAAGGCTTGAGTAGGTAAACAAAGTGGCCACTAAGCTCGAACTGGGTGGAGCCCACCACAGCTCAAGGAGGACTGCCTGACTCTGTAGACTCCACCTCTGGGGGCAGATCATAGCCAAACAAAAGACAGCAGAAACCTCTGCAGACTTAAATGTCCCTGTCTGAGAACTTTGAAGAGAGTAGTGGATCTCCCAGCACACAGCCGGAGACCTGAGAAAGGACAGATTGCCTCCTCAAGTGGATCCTTGATCCCCAAGTAGCCTAACTGGGATGCACCCCACAGTAGGGGCAGACTGAGGCCTCACACGGCCAGATACTCCTCTGAGAATAAATTTCCAGGGGAAAGATCAGGCAGCAACATTTGCTGTTCACCAATATCTGCTGTTCTGCAGCCTACACTGCTGATACCCAGACAAACAGGGTCTGGAGTGGACCTCCAGCAAACTCCAAAAGACCTGCAGCTGAGGCTCCTGGTAGTTAGAAGTAAAACTGACAAAAAGAAAGGACATTCACACCAAAATCCTATCTGTTGGTCACCATCATCAAAGACCAAAGGTAGATAAAATCACAAAGATGGGGAAAAAACAGAGCACAAAAAATGGAAACTCTAAAAATCAGAGCACCTCTCCTCCTCCAAAGGAATGCAGCTCCTCACCAGCAATGGAACAAAGCTGGATGGAGAAAGACTTTCACGAGTTGAGAGAAGAAGGCTTCAGATGATCACACTACCTGGAGCTAAAGGAGGAAGATTGAACCCATGGCAAAGAAGTTAAAAATCTTGAAAAAAAATTACATGAATGGCTAACTAAAATAACCAATGCAAAGTTCTTAAAGGATCTGATGGAGCTGAAACTATGGCACAAGAACTACATGACAAATGAAGAATCCTCAGCAGCTGATTCGATCAAATGGAAGAAAGGGTATCAGTGATGGAAGATCAAATGAATGAAATGAAGTGTAGAGAAAAAAGAATAAAAAGAAATTAACAAAGCCTCCAAGAAATATGATACTATGTGAAAAGACCAAATCTACGTCTGATTGGTGTACCTAAAAGTGATGGGGAGAATGGAACCAAGTTGGAAAACACTCTGCAGGAGATTATCCAGGAGAACTTCTCCAATCTAGCAAGGCAGGCCAACATTCAAATTCAGGAAATACAGAGAACACCACAAAGATACTTCTCGAGAAGAGCAACTCCAAAACACAAAATTGTCAGATTCAGCAAAGTTGAAATGAAGGAAAAAATGTTAAGGGCAGCCAGAGAGAAAGGTTGGTTACCCACGAAGGGAAGCCCACTAGACTAACAGCGGATCTCTCAGCAGAAACTCTACAAGCCAGAAGAGAGTGGAGGCCAATATTCAACATTCAAAAAGAAAATACTTTTCAACCTATAATTTCATATCCAGCCAAACTCAGCTTCATAAGTGAAGGAGAAATAAAATACTTTACAGACAAGCAAATGCTGAGAGATTTTGTCACCATCAAGCCGGCCCTACAAGAGCTCCTGAAGGAAACACTGAACATGGAAAGGAACAACTGGTACCAGTCACTGCAAAAACATGCCAAATTGCAAAGACCATCGAAGCTAGGAAGAAACTTCATCAACTATCGAGCAAAATAACCACCTAACATCATAATGACAGGATCAAATTCACACATAAGAATACTAACCTTAAACATGAATGGGCTAAATGCCCTAATTAAAAGACACAGACGGGCAAATTCAATAATGATTCAAGACCCATCTGTGTGCTGTATTCAGGAAACCCATCTCACGTGCAGAGACACATATAGGTGCAAAATGAAAGGATGGAGGAAGTTCTACCAAGCAAATGGAAAACAAAAAGAGGTAGGGGTTGCAATCCTTGTCTCTGATAAAACAGACGTTAAACCAACAAAGATCAAAGAGACAAGGAAGGCCATTACATGATGGTAAAGGGCTCTATTCAACAAGAAGAGCTCACTATCCTAAATATACATGAACCCAATACAGGAGCACCAAGATTCATGAAGCAAGTCCTTAGAGAAATACAAAGAGACTTAGATTCCCACACAATAATAATGGGAGACTTTAACACCCCACTGTCAACATTAGGCAGATCAACAATACAGAAAGTTAAAAAGGATATCCAGGAATTGAACTCAGCTCTGCACCAAGCAGACCTAATAGACATCTACAGAACTCTCCACCCCAATCAACAGAATACACGTTCTTTTCAACACCACACCACACCTATTCCGAAATTGACCACATAGTTGGAAGTAAAGCACTCCTCAGCAAATGTAAAAGAACAGAAATTATAACAAACTGTCTCTCAGACCACAATGCAATCAAACTAGAACTCAGGATTAAGAAACTCATTCAAAACCGCTCGACTACATGGAAACTGAACAACCTGCTCCTGAATGACTACTGGGTACATAAGGAAATGAAGGCAGAAATAAAGATGTTCTTTGAAACCAATGAGAACACAGACACAACATACAAGAATCTCTGAGATGCATTTAAAGCAGTATGTAGAGGGAAATTTATAGCACTAAATGCCCACAAGAGAAAGCAGGAAAGATCTAAAATGGACAGCCTAACATCATAATTAATAGAACTAGAAAAGCAAAAGGAAACACATTCAAAAGCTAGCAGGAAATAGAGACACAAAAATCCCTTCAAAAAATCAATGAATCCAGGAGCTGGTTTTTTGAAAAGATCAACAAAATTGATAGGCCACTAGCAAGACTAATAAGGAAGAAAAGAGAGAAGAATCAAATAGATGCAGTAAAAAATTATACAGGGGACATCACCACCGATTCCACACAAATACAAACTACCATCAGAGAATACTATAAACACCTCTATGCAAACCAACTAGAAAATCTAGAAGAAATGGATAAATTCTTCGACACATACACCCTCCCAAGACTAAACCACAAAGAAGTTGAATCTCTGAATAGACCAATAACAGGATCTGAAATTGAGGCAATAATTAATAGCTTATCAACCAAAAAAATCCAGGACCAGATGGATTCACAGACGAATTCTACCAGAGGTACAAGGAGGAACTGGTACCATTCCTTCTGACACTATTCCAATCAACAGAAAAAGAAGGAATCAATTATCCTGACAGCAAATCCTTGCAGAGAGAGAACGAAAAACGAGAATTTTAGACCAATATCCCTGATGAACATCGACGCAAACACCCTCAATAAAATACTGGCAAACTGAATCCAGCAGCACATCAAAAAGCTTGTCCACTATGCTCAAATGGGCTTCATCCCTGGGATGCAAGGCTGGTTCAGCATACACAAATCAATAAACGTAATCCAGCATATAAACAGATCCAATGACAAAACAACATGATTATCTCAATAGATGCAGAAAAAGCCTATGACAAAATTCAACAACGCTTCATGCTAAAAACTCTCAATAAGCTTGGTATTGATGAGACATACCTCAAAATAATAAGAGCTATCTCTGACAGTCCCACAGCCAATATCCTACTGCATGTGCAAAAGCTGGAAGTATTCCTTTTGAAAACTGGCACAAAACAGCAATGCCCTCTCTCACCACTGCTATTCAAGATAGTGTTGGAAATTCTGGCCAAGGCAATCAGGCAGGAGAAAGAAATAAAATGTATTCAATTAGGAAAAAAGGAAGTCAAATTGTCCCTGTTTGCAGATGACATGATTGTATATCTAGAAAACCCCATCATCTCAGCCCAAAATCTCCTTAAGCTGATAGGCAAATTCAGCAAAGTCTCAGGATCCAAAATCAATGTTCAATGTTCAAAAATCACAAGCATTCTTATACATCAATAACAGACAAACAGAGAACCAAATCATGAGTGAACTCCCATTCACAATTGCATCAAAGAGAATAAAATACCTAGGAATTCAGATTACAAGGGATATGAAGGACCTCTTCAAGGAGAACTACAAACCAGTGCTCAATGAACTAAAAGAGGATACAAACAAATGGAAGAGCATTCCTTGCTCATGGGTAGGAAGAATGAATATTGTGAAAATGGCCATACAGCCCAAGGTAATTTGTAGATTCAATGCCATCCCCAACAAGCTACCAATGACTTTCTTCACAGAATTGGAAAAAACTACTTTAAAGTTCATATGGAACCAAAAAAGACCCCGCATTGCCAAGTCAATCCTAAGCAAAAGGAACAAAGTTGGAGGCATCACGCTACCAGATTTCAAAATATACTAAAAGGCTACAATAACGAAAACAGCATGGTACTGGTACCAAAGCAGAGATATAGACCAATGGAACAGAACAGAGCCCTCAGAAATAATACCAAACATACACAGCTATCTGATCTTTGACAAACCTGACAAAAAGAAGAAATGGGACAAGGATTCCCTATTTAATAAATGGTGCTGGGAAAACTGGCTAGCCATATGTAGAAAGCTGAAACTGGATCCTTTCCTTACATCTCATACAAAAGTAATTCAAGATGGATTAAAGACTTAAATGTTAGACCTAAAACCATAAAATCCCTAGAAGAAAACCTAGGCAATACCATTCAGGACATAGGCTCGAGCAAGGACTTCATGTCGAAAACACCAAAAGAAATGGCAACAAAAGCCAAAATTGACAAATGGGATCTAATTAAACTAAAGAGCTTCTGCACAGCAAAAGAAACTACCATCAGAGTGAACAGGCAACCTGCAGAATGGGAAAAAATTTTCGCAATCTACTCATCTGACAAAGGGCTGATATCCAGAATCTAAAAGGAACTCAAACAAATTTACAAGAAAAAAAACAAACAACCCCATCAAAAAGTGGAGAAAGGATATGAACAGACACTTCTGGAAAGAAGACATTTATGTCACCAAAAGACACATGAAAAAATGCTCATCATCACTGGCCATCAGATAAATGCAAATCAAAACCACAATGAGGTACCATCTCACACCAGTTAGAATGGTGATCATTAAAAAGTCAGGAAACAACAGGTGCTGGAGAGGATGTGGAGAAATAGGAGCACTTTTACACTGTTGGTGGGATTTTAAACTAGTTCAACCATTGTGGAAGTCAGTGTGGTGATTCCTCAGGGATCTAGAACTAGAAATTCCATTTTACCCAGCCATCCCATTACTGGGTATACATCCAAAGGATTATAAATCATGCTGCTATAAAGACAAATTCACACGTATGTTTATAGCGGCCCTATTCACAATAGCAAAGACTTGGAACCAACCCAAATGTCCAACAATGATAGACTGGATTAAGAAAATGTGGCACATATACACCATGGAATAGTATGCAGCCACAAAGAATGATGAGTTCTTGTCCTTTGTACGGACATGGATGAAACTGGAAACCATCATTCTTAGGAAACTTTGGCAAGGACAAAAAACCAAACACCGCATGTTCTCACTCATAGGTGGGAATTGAACAATGAGAACACATGGACACAGGAAGGGGAACATCACACACCAGGGCATGTTGGGGGGTGGGGATAGGGGGGAGGGATAGCATTAAGAGATGCACCTAATGTTAAATGACGAGTTAATGGGTGCCGCACACCAACATAGCACATGTATACATATGTCACTAACCTGCATATTGTGTACAAGTACTCTAAAACTTAAAGTATAATAATGATTAAAAAAAAATTTAACTCTGTGAGATGAATCTACACATCACAAAGCAGTTTCACAGATAGCTTCTTTCTAGTTTTTATCTGGGAATATTCTGTTTTTCACTCTAGGCCTTACTGGACTCCCAAATGCTGCTTTGCAAATTCTACAAATAGAGTGTTTTAAACCTGGTTAATAAAAGAAAAGTTTTAAATCTTTAAAATAAACCCACACTTCACAAGGCAGTTTCACAGATGCTTCTTTCTAGTTTTTATCTGTGGATATTTGGTTTTTCATCTTATTCCTCAAAGGGCTCCCAAATGTCCTTTTGTGGATTCTACAATAAGTTTCTTTCCAATCTCCTAAGTCAAAAGAAAGGTTTAAGTCTGTGAGTTGAATCCACACATCACAAAGTGATTTCACAGATATCTTCTTTCTAGTTTTTCTCTGGGGATATTTCGTTTTTCACCCTTGGTGTCAGTCTGCCCCCAAATGTCCCTTTGCAGATTCTAAAGAAGAGTGTTTCCAAACTGGTGAATAAAGAAAAGTTTTCAGTTTGTGAAGTGAATCCTCACATCACAAAGCAGTTTCACAGAGAGTTTCTTTCTGTTTTCTTGGAGAATATTCTGTTTTTCCTCACAGGCTTCAATGGCCATTCAGATGTCCAATTGCAGATCATGCCAGAAGAGTGTTTCCAACCTTCAGAATCAAAAGAAAGGGTTATCTCTGCAAGGTGAATCCACACATCATAAAGAAGTTTCACAGATATCTTCTTTCTATTTTTTTTCTCTGAGTATATCTGTTTTTCTAAATAGGTGTCAATGTGCTCCCAAATGTCTGTTTGCAGATTCCACAAAAAAAAGTTTCCATCTTGCTGAATGTAAGGAAAGGTTTAACTCTTTGAGATGAATCAATACATCACAAAGCAGTTTTACAGATAGTTTCTAGTTTTTATCTGGGGATATTCTGTTTTTCACCATAGATTTCAATGGGCTTTCAAATATCCCTTCATAAAATCTATGAGAAGAGGGGTTACTACCTGCTGAATCACAAAAAAAATTATCTCTGAGAGATGAATCCACACATAACAAAACAGTTTCACAGGGTGCTTCTTTCTCGGTTTTATCTCAGGACATTTTATTTTTCATTATAGGCTTCAATGGGATTTTAGTTGTCCCTTCGCAGATTCTACCAGTAGAATGGTTCCAACCTGCTGAACCAAAAGAAAAGTTAACTCTGGGAGATGAATCCATACATCACAAAGCAGTTTTACAGATATGTTCTTTCTAGTTTTTACCTGGGTATACGTAAATATATATTTTCACCATAGGCATCAATGTGCTATGAAATGGTTCTTTGCAGATTCTACCAGACAAATATTTCCAACCTCCTGAATCAAAAGAAAGGTTTAACTCTGTGAGATGAATCCACACATCAGAAAGTAGTTTCACACATAGCTTATATCTAGTTTTTATCTGAGGATATTCAGTTTTTCACCAGAGGCCTCAAAGGTCTCCAAAATATCCCTTTGCAGATACTACAAGAAGTTTGTTTCAAATTTAGTAAATAAAAAAAAAGTTACAACTCTGTAAGTTGAATCAGCAATCACAAAGGAATTTCAAAGATAGCTGCTTTCTAGTTTTTATTTGGGGATATTCCATTTTTCATCATAGACCTCAATATGCTTTCAAATGTTCTTTCACAGATTCTACAAGAAGAGTGTTTTCAACCTGCTGAATTACAACAAAGGTTTAAATCTGTGAGATGAATATACACATTGCAAAGCAGTTACACTGATAGTTTCTTTCTATTTTTTTATTTGGTGATATTCAGTTTTTCATCATAGGCCTCAGTGGGCTCCCAAATATCCATTTGCTGATTCCACCAGAAGAGTGTCCCCAATCTGCTGAATCAAAATGAAGGTTTATCTCTGTTAGTGGAATCCAGACATCACAAAGGAGTTTCACAGATAGCTTCTTTCTAGTTTTTATCGAGGGATATTCTGTTTTTCACCATAGGTCTCAAAGGTCTCCAAAATGTCCATTCACAGATTCTACCAGAAGAGATTTTCCAACCTGTTGGATCAAAAGAAAGTTTTAACTCTGTGAGATGAATCCTAACATCACAAAGCAGTTTCACAGATAGGTTCATTCTGATTTTTATCTTGTGTTATTCAGTTTTTCATTGTAGGCCCCAAAATGCTTTAAAATGTCCTTTCACAGATGATATCAGAAGAGTGTTTTTCACTTGCTGAATGAAAAGATTGGTTTAATTCTTTGAGATGAATCCACACATCACAAAGCAGTTTGACTGTTAGATTTTTTCTAATTTTACCTAGGGATATTGGGTTTTTCACCATAGTCCTCAATGGGCTTCAAAATTTCCCTTCACAGATTTATAAGAAGTTTGTTTCCAACCTGTATAATTCTGTGAGATGAATCCACACATCACAAACCAGTTTCACAGATAACTTCTTTACCGTTTTTATCTGGGACACTCAGTTTTTCACCATAGATGTCAATGTGCTCCCAAATGTCCCTTCACAGATTCAAAAAGAAGAGTGTTTCCAACGTGCTGAATCAAAAGAAAGGTATAGTTTCCAAGATGGCTGAATAAGAATAGCTCCCATCTGCATCTCCCATTGTGATCCATGCAGATGGTGGATGATTTCTGCATTTCCAACTGACATATGTGTTTCATCTCATTGGAACTGGTTGGAAAGTGGGTGAAGCAGGATATGGTGTCACTTCACTTGAGAAGCACTGGGGGTTGGGAGATTTCTTTTTTCTAGCAAAGTGAATCCGTGACAGACTACCTGGAAAGACAAGACACTTCTGCACAAATACTGTGCTTTTCTCAAGGTCTTAGCAACTGTCAGACAAGGTGATTATCTCCCGTGCCTGTCTTGGTGGCTCCCACAACCATGAAGCCTTGCTCACTGCTAGTGCAGCAGTCTGATATCAATCTGTGAGATGGCAGCCTGGTTGGGGGTGGGAAATCCACCATTGCTGAGGCTTAAGTAGGTAAACAAAGTAGCAAAGAAGCTCAAACTTGATGGAGCCCACCACAGCTAAGCAAGGTCTACTGCCTATATAGACTTCACTTTTGTGGGTAGGGCATAGCTGAACAAAAGGCAGCAGACACATTCTGTAGACTTAAACGTCCCTGTCTGACAGCTCTGAAGAGAGTAATGGTTTTCCCAATACAGCTTTTGAGCTCTGAGAATGGACAGACTGCCTTTTCTAGAGGGTCAGTTACCCCACGTAGCCTAACTGGGAGACACCTTCCAGTAGGGGTCGACAGACACAACATATAGGTGGCTGCCCTCTGGGACAAAGCTTCAAGATGAAGAATCTGGCAGCAATATTTGCTGTTCTGCAGTCTCCACAGGTGATACCCAGGCAGCAGACAGGGTCTGGAGTGGAACTTCAGCAAAATCCAACCGACTTACAGTTAGGGACCTGACTTTTAGAAGGAAAACTAACAAACAGAAAGGAATTACATCAGTATCAACAAAAATGTCATCTACACCAAAACCCCATCTGTAGGTCACCAATATCAAAGACCAAAGGTAGATGAAACCACGAAGATGGGGAGAAACCACAGGAGAAAAGCTGAACATTCTAAAAATCAGAGTGCCTCTTCTCCTTCAGAAGATTGCAGCTCCTTGCCAGCAATGGAACAAAGCTAGATGAAAAATGACTTTGACAAGTTGACAGAAGTAGGCTTCAGAAGTTCGGTAATAACCAACTTCTTGGAGCTAAAGAAGGATGCTCGAACCCATCACAAGGAAGCTAAAAACCGTGAAAAAAAGATTTGACAAATGATTAACTGGAATAAACAGTGTAGATATGACCATAAATGACCAGATGAAACTGAAAACCATGGCATAAAAATTTTGTGATGCACACAAGAGCTTCAATAACTGATTTGGTCAAGTGGAAGAAAGGGTATCAGTGATTGAAGAACAAATTAATGAAATAAAGTGAGTTGTTTAGAGAGAAAAGAGTAAAGAGAAATGAACAAAGCCTCCAAGAAGTATGGGAGTATGTGAAAAGACCAAATTTAAGTTTGATTGGTGTACTGGAAAGTGAGAGGGAGAATGGAACCAAGTAGGAAAATGCTGTTCAGGATATTATCCAGGAGAACTTTCCCAAGCTAGCAAGAAAGACCAACATTCAAATTCAGGAAATACAGAGAACACCACAAAGATGCTCCTTGAGAAGAGCAACCCCAAGACACATATTTGTCAGATTCACCAAGGTGGAAATGAAGGAAAAAGTATTAAGGACAGCCAGAGAGAAAGGTAGAATTACCCACAAAGGTAAGCCCCTTAAACTAAGAGCAGATATCTCAGCAAAAACCCTACAAGCCAGAAAAAAGTGGGGGACAATATACAACATTCTTAAAGAAAAGAATTTTCAACTCAGAATTTCATATGCAGCCACACTAGGCTTCATAAGTGAAGGAGAAATAATTCTTTACAGAGAAGCAAATGCTGACAGATTTTGTCAGCACCAGGCCTGCCTTACAAGAGCTCCTGAAGCAAGCACTAAAGGAAAGAAATAACCAGTACCAGCCACTACAAAAACATGCAAAATTGTAAAGTCCATCAATGTTATGAAGAAACTGCATCAATTAATGGGCAAAATAACCAGGGAACATCAAAATGACAGAATCAAATTCACACAAAACAATTTTAACCTTAAATGTAAATGGGCTAAATGCCCCAATTAAAGGCCACAGACTGGCAAATTGGATAAAGAGTCAAGATCTTTCAGTGTTCTCTTTTCAGGAGGCCCATCTCACGTGTAAAGATGCACATAGGGTCAAAATAAAGGGATGGAGGAAGATCTACTAAGCAACTGGAAAGGAAAAAAAGCAGAGGTTGCAATCCTAGTCTCTGATAAAACACGGTAAACCAACAAAAATCAAAATAGACAAAGAAGGCCAATACATAATGGTAAAGGCATCAACTCAACAGGAAGAACTAACTGTCCTAAATATATATGTACACAATACAGGAGCACCCAGATTCATAAAGCAAGTCCTTAGAGATCTACAGAGACTTAAACCCCCACACAATAATAATGGGAGAATTTAACACCCCATTGTCAATATTAGACAGATCAACAAGACAGAAAGTTAACAAGGATGTCCAGGACCTGAACTCAGTTCTGCAACAAGCAGACCTAATAAAAGTCTAAAGAACTCTCCACCCCAAATCAACAGAATATACATTCTTCTCAGAACCACATCACGCTTATTCTAACATTGACCACATAATTGGGAGTAAAGCACTCCTCAGCAAATGTAAAAAAACAGAAGTCACCACAAACTGTCTCTCAGACAACAGTGCATTCAAATTAGAACTCAGGATTAAGAAAGTCACTCAAACTTCACAAGAAAAAGGAAACTGAACAACTTGCTCCTGAAAGACTACTGGGTAAATAACGAAATGAAGGTAGAAATAAAGATATTCTTTGAAACCAATGAGAACAAAGACAAAACGTACCAGAATCTCTGGGACACACTTAAAGCAGTGTGTAAAGGGAAATTCACAGGACTAAATGCCCACAAGAGAAAGCAGGAAAGATCTAAAATTGACACCCTAACATTAAAATTAAAAGAACTACAGAAGCAAGAGCAAACAAATTCAAAAGCTAGTAGAAGGCAAGAAATAACTAAGATCAGAACAGAACTGAAAGAGAAAGAGACACAAAAAAACCCTACAAAAAATCAACGAATCCAGGACGTTGTAGTTTTGAAAACATCAGCAAAATTGAGACCACTAGCAAGACTAATAAAGAAGAAAAGAGGGAAGAAACAAATAGATGTAATAAAAAGTGATTAAGGGGATATCACCACCGAGCCCACAGAAATACAAACTACCATCAGAGAATACTATAAACACCTTTACACAAACAAACTAGAAGATCTAGAAGAAATGGATACATTCCTGGACACATACACCCTCCAAAGACTAAACCAGGAAGAAGTTGAATTTCTGAATAGACCAATAACAGGCTCTGAAATTGAGGCAATAATTAATAGTCTGCCAATCAAAAATAAGTCCAGGACCAGACAGACTCACAGTCAAATTCTACCAGAGGTACAAAGAGGACCTGGTACCATTCCTTCTGAAACTATTGCAATCAATAGAAAAAGAGAGAATCCTCCCTATCTCATTTTATGAGGCCAAAATCATCCAGATAACAAAGCCTGGCAGAGACACAACAAGAAAAGAGAATTTTAGACCAATATTCCTGATGAACATTGATGCAAAAATTCTCAATAAAACTGGCAACCCAAATCCAGCAGCACATCAAAACTCTTATCAACCATGATCAAGTCAGCTTCATCCCTGGGATGCAAGGCTGGTTCAGCATAGGCAAACCAATAAATATAATCCATCACATAAACAGAACAAATGACAAAAACCAAATGATTATCTCAATAGATGCAGAAAAGGCCTTTGACAAAATTCAACAATATTTCATGCTAAAAACTCTCATTAAACTAGGTATTGATGGGACGTATCTCAAAATAATAAGAGCTATTTATGACAAACTCACAGTCAATATCATACGGAATGGGCAAAAACTGGAAGCATTCCCTTTGAAAACTGGCAAAGACAGGGATGCCCTCACTCACCACTGCTATTCAACATAGTGTTGGAAGTTCTGGCCAGGGCAATCAAGCAACAGAAAGAAATAAAGGGTATTCAGTTAGTAAAAGAGGAAGTCAAATTGTCCCTGTTTGCAGATGACAGGATTGTAAATTTAGAAAACTCCATCATCTCAGCCCAAAATCTCCTTAAGCTGATAAGCAACTTCAGCAAAGTCTCAGGACACAAAATCAAAGTGCAAAAATCACAAGCATTCCTATACACCACTAACAGGCAAACGGAGAGCCAAATCATGAGTGAACTCCCATTTACAATTGCTTCAAAGAGAATAAAATACCTAGGAATCCAACTGGCAAGGGATGTGGAGGACCTTTTCAAGGAGAACTACAAACCACTGCTAAACAAAATAAAAGAGGACACAAACAAATGGAAGAATATTCCATGCTTATGGATAGGAATAATCAATATCATGAAAATGGCCATACTACCAAAAGTAATTTATTGATTCAATGCCATCCCCACCAAGCTACCAACGGCTTTCTTCACAGAATTGGAAAAAACTACTTTAAAGTTCATATGGAACCAAAAAAAAAAGTGCTCATTGCCAAGACAGTCCAAAGCAAAAAGAGCAAAGCTGGAGGCATCACACTACCTGACTTCAAACTATACTACAAGGCTACAGTAACCAAAACAACATGGTACTGGTACCAAAACAGGTACAGATCAATGAAACCCAACAGAGGCTTCTGAAATAACACCACACATCTACAACCATCTGATCTTTGACAAACCTGACAAAAACAAGAAATGGGGAAAGGATTCCCTGTTTAATAAATGGTTCTGAGAAAACTGGCTAGCCATATGTAGAAAGCTGAAACTGGATCCCTTCCTTAAACCTTATACAAAAATTAATTCAAGATGGATTAAAGACTCAAATGTTAGACCTGAAACCATAAAAACCCTAAAAGAAAACCTAGGCAAACATAGGCATGGGCAAGGACTTCATGACTAAAACACCAAAAGAAATGACAACAAAAGCCAAAATAGACAAGTGGGATCTAATTAAGCTAAAGAGCTTCTGCACAGCAAAAGAAAATACCATCAGAGTGAACAGGCAACCTAGAGAATTGGAGAAAATTTTTGCAATCCACTCATCTGACAAAGGGTTAATATCCGTAATCTACAAAGGACTCAAACAAATTTACAAGAAATAAAACAAACATGACCATCAAAATGTGGACAAAAGATATGAATGGACAGTTATCAAAAGAAGACACCTATGCAGCCAATAGACACACGAAAAAATGCTCATCGTCACTGGTGATCAGAGAAATGCAAATCAAAACCACAATGAGATAACATCTAATGCCAGTTAGTATGGTGATCATTAAAACGTCAGAAAACTACAGATGCTGGAGAGGATGTGGAGAAATAGGAACACTTTTACACTGTTGGTGAAAGCATCAATTAGTTGAAACATTCTGGAAGACAGTATAGTGATTCCTCAAGGATCTAGAACTGGAATTAGCGTTTAGCCCAGCAATCCCATTACCGGGTATATACACAAAGGATTCTAAATCATGCTACTATAAAAACACATACACATGTATATTTATTGTGACGCTATTCACAATAGCAAAGACTTGGAAGCAACCCAAATGTCCATCAATGACAGACTGGAAAAAGCAAATATGGCACATATGCACTATGGAATACTATGCAGCCATAAAAATGGATGTGTTCATGCCCTTTGCAAAGACATGGATGAAGCTGGAAACCACCATTCTCAGCAAACTGTCACAAGGACAAAAAAACAAACACCACATGTTCTCATTCATAGGTTGGAACTGAACCATGAAGTCACTTGGACACAGACTAGGAAACATCCCACACCAAGGACTGTGAGAGTGTTGGGGTCTGGAGAAGGGATAGCATAAAGAGAAATACTTAAAGTAAATGATGAGTTGATGGGTGTAGCAAGTCAACATGGCACATGTATACCTACATATCAAACCTGCATATAGTGCACATGTACCCTAGAACTTAAAGTATAATAAAAATAAATAAATACTTGCATACATACATAAATAAATAAAACAAAAAAAAGAAAGGTTTAACTCTGTGTTATGAATCCATACATCAGAAGGTGGTTTTACAGATAGCTTCTTTCTAGTATTTAACTGGGGATATTCAATTTTTCACAATAGGCCTCAATGGGTTTCCCAAGAACACTTCACAGATTCTAAAAATAGAGTGTTTCCAACCTTCTGAATCTAAAGAAAGGTTTAACTCTGTTACATGAATGCACACATCACAAAGCAATTTCACAGATAGCTTCTTTCTAGTTTTTATCTGGGAATATTTTGTTTTTCACCATAGGCCTCAACGGGATCCCAAATGTGCCCTTGCACATTCTAAAAATACAGTGTTTCCAAACTGCCGAATAAAAAGAAAGGTTGAACTCTGTGAGATGAATCCTAACATAACAAAGCAGTTTCACAGATAGCTTTGTTCTATTTTTTAACTGTGGATATTTTGTTTTTCATTATATGCCTAGATGGGCTCTGAAATGTCCCTTAGCAGATTCCACCAGAAGAATGTTTCAAACCTGCAGAATCAAAACAAAAGTTTAACTCTTTGAGTGAATCCACATATCACAAAGCAGTTTCACAGAGTTTCTTTCTAGTTTTTATCTTGGGATATTCGGTTTTTCTCCATAGGCCTCAAATAAACTACTAAATGTCCCTTTGCAGATTTTACAAGAAGTTTGTTTCCATCCTGCTAAACCAAAAGAAAGGTATAACTCTGTGAGTAGAATCCACACATCAGAAAGCAGTTTCACAAATAGCTTCTTAATACTTTTTATCTGGGGATATTTGGTTGTTCACCATAGGCATCAATGTGCTCCTAAATGTCCCTTTGCAGATTCTACAAGAAGAGTGTTTCCAACCCTCTTAATCAAAAGAAAGGTTTAACTCTGTGAGACAAATCCACACAATCACAAAGCAGTTTCTCAGATAGCTTCTTTCTAGTTTTTATCTGGGGATATTTGGCTTTTCACAATAAACCTCAATGGTCTCTGAAATGTTTCTTCACAGACTCTATCAGAAGAGTATTTTTAACCTGCTGAATCAAAAGAAAGGTTTAACTCTGAGATGAATCCACACATCACAAACCACTTTCACTGATAGCATCTTTCTAGTTTTTTTGGGGATATTGGATTTTCACCATAGTCCTCAAAGGGCTTCCAAACGTCTTTTCACAAATTGTACAAAAGGTTTGTTACCAACATGATTCTACAAGACTCTTTCCATCCTGCTGAATCAAAAGAATGGTTTAATTGTGTGAGATGAATTCACACATCACAAAGGAGTTTCACAGATCTCTTCATTTTAGTTTTATCTGTAGATATTTTGTTTTTCCCTATAGGCCTCAATAAGTTCTGAAATGTCCCTTGCAAATTTTACCAGAAGAGTGCTTCCAACTTGCTGAATCAAAACAGAGGTTCAGCTCTGAGATGAATCCACACATCACAAAGCACTTTCACAAATAGTTTCCTTCTAGTTTTTATTTGGGGATATTCTGTTTTTCACCCTAGGCCTAAATGGGCTCCCAAATGTTTTTTCACAGATTTTACAAGAAGTTTGTTTACAATCTACTAAATCAAAATAATGGTATAAATCTGTGTGTTGAATCTACACATCACAAAGCAGTTTCACAATTAGCATCTATTTACTTTTTATCTGAATTTATTCAATTTTTCACCATAGGCATCAGTGAGCTCCCAAATGTCCTTTTGCAGATTCTACAAGAAGATTGTTCCAACCTGCTGAATCAAAGTGAAGGTTTAACTCTGTGAGATGAATCCACACATCACAAAGAAATGTCACAGATAGCTACTTTCTAGTTTTTATCTGGGGATATATGGCTTTTCACCATAGGCCTCAAGGGGTTTCAAATGTCTCTTCACAGATACTACAAGAATAGTGTTACCAACCAGCTGAATCAAAAGAATGTTTTATCTCTGAGAGATGAATCCACACCTCACTAAGCAGTTTCACAGCTTCTTTCTAGTTTTTATGTGGGGATATTTGATTTTTCAACATAGTCCTCAAATAGCTCCCAAATGTCCCTTTGCAGATTCTACAAGGAGTTTATTTCCAACCTGCTAAATCAAAAGAAATATTGAACTCTGTGCATTGAATCCACACATCACAAACCAGTTTCACAGATAGCTTCTTTCTAGTTTTTATCTGGAGGTATTCATTTTTTCCCCCATTTGTCAATGTGCTCCCAAATATATCCTCACAGATTCTACAAAAAGAGTGTTTCCAACCTGCCAAATCAAAACAAATGTTTAACTCTGTGAGTTGAATCCACACATCACAAAGCAGTTTCACAGATAGCTTATTTTCACTTTTTATCTTGGGATATTTTGACTTTTACTACAGGTCTCAATGGTCTCCAAAATGTCTTTTCAAAGATTCAACAAGAAGAGTGTTTCCAACCTGCTGAATCAAAAGAGAGATTTAACTCTGTGAGTTGAAACCACACATCACAAAGCAGTTTCACAGAGAGCTTCTTTCTATTTTTTTTTTTTTTCTGGGGATATTCAGTTTTTCAGCATAGGCGTAAATCGGCTCTCAAATGTACCTTCCAAATTCTACCAGAAGAGGTTTTCCAACAGGCTCAGTGGCTCATGCCTGAAATCCCAGCAGTTTTGGAGGCTGAGGAGAGTGGATCAATTGAGCTCAGGAGTTCAATACGAGCCTGGGAAATGGGGCTAAACCCTGTCTCTACAAAAAAAGAAAAAAAAAACAATTAGCCAGGTGTGGCAGTGTGTATCTGTGGTTGCATCTATTCATGGTTTGTTCCAGGAGGCTCACTTGAGCCTGGGAAGAACAGGCATCAATGGTCTCCCAAATGTCCCTTCAAGATTCTACAAGAAGAGAGTTTCCAACCTCCTGAATCAAAAGAAAGATTTAACTCTGAATTGAGTCCATATATCACTAAGCAGTTTCACAGAGAGATTCTTTCTAGTTTTTTATGGGATATTCAGTTTTTCAGCATAGGCATAAATTGGCTCTTAAATGTCCCTTCCTAGACTTTTCCAAAAGAGGATTTCCAACCTGCTGAATGCCATAAAGGTTTAACTCTCTGAGATGAATTTACACATAACAAAGCAGTTTCACATATAGCTTCTTTCTAGTTTTTGTCTGAAGATATTCGTTTTTCATCATAGGCCTGAATGGGCTAACAAATGTCCCTTCACAGGTAGTGTTTCAAACCTGCAGAATCTAAAGAAAGCTTTACCTCTGTGAGATGAAACCACACATCACAAAGCAACTTCTCAGACAGCTTCTATCTAGTTTTTATCTAGGGATATTCTGTTTTTCAACATAGGTGTGAATGTGTTCTGAAATGCCTCTTCGCATAATCTACAAAAAGAGTCTTTCCAACTTGCTGAATCAGGAGAAAGGTTTAACTCTGTGAGGTGAATGCATATATCACATAGTAGAGTGTTTCCAGCCTGCTAACTCAAATGCAGTTTCACAGACAGCTTCTCTATAGTTTTTATCTGGGGATATTCAGTTTTTCAGCATAGGCCTCAATGGGCTCCCAAATGTCCCTTTGCAGATAGTACAAGAACTTTCTTCCCAACATGCTAAATCAAAAGAAAGATTTAATTCTGTGAGTTAAATTGACATATCAGAAAGCAGTTGAACAGATAGCTTCTTCCTAGTTTTTATCTGGGGATATTCTGTTTTTCACTCAAGGCATCAATGTACTAACAAATGTCACTTCGCAAATTCCAGGCTGCTAAATCAATGCAAATGTTTAACTCTGAGATAAATCCACACATCACAAAGAAGTTTCAAAGATAGCTTCCTTCTAGTTTTTATCTGGGGATATTATGTTTTTCACCATAGGATTCTAAGAACTCCAAAGTGTCCCTTCACAGATAGTAGAAAAACAGGGTTTTCATCTTGCTGAATTAAAAAAATAATGTTTAACTATGTGAGGTGAATCCACACGTCACAAAGCACTTTCACAGATGGCTTCTTTACAGTTTTATCTAGGGATATTCAGTTTTTCACCAGAGGTCTCAGCCCCAAAATGTCCCTTTGCAGATTCTACAAAAAGAGGGTTTCCAACCTGCTGAATTAAATGAAAGGTTTAACACTTTGAGATCAATCCACACATTGCAAAACAGTTTCACTGACAGCTTCTTTGTAGTTTTTATCTGGAATATTCGTTTTTTCATAATAAGCTTCATTGAGCTCTGAAATGTCTATTTACAGATTCTCTTAGAAGAGTGATTTCAACCTGCTGAATCAAAGGAAAGGTTTATCCTTGTGAGATGAATCAAGAAAACACAATGTAGATTCACACAGTGCTTCTTTCTAGTTTTTATCTGTAAATATTCTGTTGTCCACCATAGGCCCCAATTGTCCCCCAACTATTCCTTCACAGATTATAGAAAAAGAGTGGTTCCAACGTGCTGAATCAAAAGAAACCTTTAACTCTGTAAAAATGAATCCACATATCACAAAGGAGCTTCACAGATAGCTTCTTTCTAGTTTTTATCCAGAAATATTTGGTTTTTCACCATAGGCCTTCATGGGCTCACAAATGTCCCTTAGCAGATTCTTCCAGAAGAGGATTTTCAACCTGCTGTATCAAAAGAAAAGTTTAACACTGTGAGCTGAATCCACACATCTCAAAGCAGTTTCACACGTAGCTTCTTTGTAGTTATTTATTTATTTATTATTATACTTTAGGTTTTAGGGTACATGTGCGCAATATGCAGGTTAGTTACATATGTATACATGTGCCATGTTGGTGTGCTGCACCCACTAACTCGTCATCTAGCATTAGGTATATCTCCCAATGCTATCCCTCCCCCCTCCCCCACCCCACAACAGTCCCGAGAGTGTGATGTTCCCCTTCCTGTGTCCATGTGTTCTCATTGTTCAATTCCCACGTATGAGTGACAATATGTGATGTTTGGTTTTTTGTTCTTGCGATAGTTTACTGAGAATGATGATTTCCAATTTCACCCATGTCCCTACAAAGGACATAAACTCATCATTTTTTATGGCTGCATAGTATTCCATGGTGTATATGTGCCACATTTTCTTAATCCAGTCTATCATTGTTGGACATTTGGGTTGATTCGAAGTCTTTGCTATTGTGAATAGTGCTGCAATAAACATACATGTGCATGTGTCTTTATAGCAGCATGATTTATAGTCCTTTGAGTATATATCCAGTAATGAGATGGCTGGGTCAAATGATATTTCTAGTTGTAGATCACTGAGGAATCGCCACACTGGCATCCACAATGGTTGAACTAGTTTACAGTCCCACCAACAGTGTAAAAGTGTTCCTATTTCTCCACATCCTCTCCAGCACCTGTTGTTTCCTGACTTTTTAATGACTGCCATTCTAAATGATGTGAGATGTTATCTCATTGTGGTTTTGATTTGCATTTCTCTGATGGCCAGTGATGGTGAGCATTTTTTCATGTGCCTTTTGGCTGCATAAATGTCTTCTTTTGAGAAGTGTCTGTTCATGTCCTTCACCCACTTTTTCATGGAGTTGTTTGTATTTTTCTCGTAAATTTGTTTGAGTTCAATGTAGATTCTGGATATTAGCCCTTTGTCAGATGAGTAGGTTGTGAAAATTTTCTCCCATTTTGTAGGTTGCCTGTTCACTCTGATGGTAGTTTCTTTTGCTGTGCAGAACCTCTTTAGTTTAATTAGATTCCATTTGTCAATTTTGACTTTTGTTGCCATTGCTTTTGGTGTTTTAGACATGAAGTCCTTGCCCATACTTATGTCCTGAATTGTAATGCCTAGGTTTTCTTCTAGGGTTTTTATGGTTTTAGGTCTAACGTTTAAGTATTTAATCCATCTTGAATTGTTTTTTGTGTAAGATGTAAGGTAGGGATCCAGTTTCAGCTTTCTACATATGGCTAGCCAGTTTTCCAGGCACCATTTATTAAATAGGGAATCCTTTCCCCATTGCTTGTTTTTGTCAGGTTTGTCAAAGATCAGATAGTTGTAGATATTCGGGGTTATTTCTGAGGGCTCTTTATAGTTTTTAATCAGGAGATATTCAGTTTTTCACCATAGGGCTCAATGGACTCCCAAATGTCCCTTCGCACATTCTACAAATATAGTGTTTCCAACCTACTGAATAAAAAGAAAGCTTTAACTTTGTGAGATAATCCATACATCAGAAAGCAGTTTCACAGATAGCTTTCTTCAAGTTTTTAACTAGAGATAGTTGGTTTTTAATGATAGACCTCAAACAGCTCTCAAATGTTCCTTCACAGATTCTACAAGGAGAGTGCTTCTAACCTGCTGAATAAAAAGAAAGGTTTAACTTTGTGAGTTGAATCCACACATCACAAAGAAGTTTCACAGATAGGGTTCTTCAAGTTTTTAACTAGGGATAGTTGGGTTTTAATGATAGGCTTCAAAAAGCTCTCAAATTTCCCTTCACAGATTCTACAGGGAGAGTGTTTCCAACTTGCTGAATAAAAAGAAAGATTTAAATTTGTGAGATGACTCCATACATCACAAAGCAGTTTCAAAGATAGCTACATTATAGTTTTTATCTCGAGATATTCAGTTTTTCATTAGTAGCCTCAGTGGGTTCCTAAATGCCCCTTAGAAGATTCTACCAGAAGAGTGTTTCCAACCTGACGAAACAAAAAGTTTAACTTTATGAGTTGAATCCACACATCACAAAGCTGTTTAGCAGATAGTTTCTTTCTAGTTTTTATCTAGAGATATTTGGTTTTTCACCATAGGTGTCAGTGTGCTCCCAAATGTCCCTTCACAGTTTCTACAAGAAGATTCTTTCCAACCTGCTGAATGAAAGCAAAAGTTTAACTTTCAGACATGAATCCACACATCATAAAGCAGTTTCAAAGATAGCTCCTTTCTAATTTTTATCTGGGGATGTTCTCTTTTTTACCAGAGGCCTCAAAGGACTCCCAAATGTGCCTTCACTGATGCTACATGAAAACTGTTTCCCACCTGATAAATCAAAAGAAAAGTTTAACCCTGTGAGACAAATCCACACATCACAAGGCAGTTAAATGGATAGATTCTTTCTAGTTTTTATCTTGGGATATTTGGGTTTTTACCATAGGCCCCAATGTACTCCCAAATGTCCCTTCACAGATTCTACAAAAGGTTTGTTTCCAACCTACTAAATCAAAAGAAAAGTTTAACTCTGTGTCTTGAATCGACACATCACAAAGCAGTTTGATAGATAGATTCTTTCTAGTTTTTAATCTAGGGATGTTTGGTTTTTCACCCCAAGTGTCAATGTAATAACAAATATCTTTTCACAAATTCTACAAGAAAAGTGTTTCTAACCTGCTGAATCAAAAGAAACATTTAACTCTGTGATATGAATCCACACATCACAAAGAAGTTTCACTGATAGCTTCTTTCTAGTTTTTATCTTGGGATATTCGGGTTTTCACCATAAGCCACAATGAGCCCACAGATGTCCCCTTGGAGATCTACAAAAAAAGAATGTTTCCAACCTGCTGAATCAAAAGAAAAGTTCAACCCAGTGATTTGCATCCACACATAAACATGCAGTTTCACAGATAGTTTCTTTCTAGTTTTTATTTGAAGATATTCATTCACTTTTTCCCAATGGCCTCAATAGTCTACAAAATGTCTTTTCACAGATTCTACAAGAAGAGTGTTTCAAACCTTCTGAGTCAAAACAAATGCTTAACTTTCGGAGATGAATCAACACATCACAAAGCTGTTTGAGAGATAGCTTCTTTCAAGTTTTTATCTAGGGATATTCTCTTTTGTAAAATAGGCCTCAATTGGCTTCAAAATGTCCCTTCGAGATTCTAGAAGAAGAGTGTTTCCAAACTGCTGAATCAAAAGAAAGGTTTAATTTTGTGAGATGAATCCATACAACACAAAGCAGTTTCAGAGATTGCTTATTTCTAGTGTTTATCTGGGGATATTCAATTTTTCAACTTAGGCCTCAATAGGCTCACAAATTTCCCTTCACAGATTCTACTGGAAGAGGGTTTCCAATCAGCTGAATGAAAAGAAAGATTTAACTCTGTGAGATGAATCCACACATCAAAAAGCAGTTTCACAGATAGCTTCTTTCTCTTTTTTATCTGAAGGTGATCAGGTTTTCATCATAGACCTCAATGGGCTCACAAATGTTTTTTTCACAGATGCTACAAGAAAAGTGTTTCAAACCTCCTGCATCAGAGCAAAGCAGTTATTCAGCTTTTCAACATAGGTCTCAACAGATTCTTGGCAGATTCTACCAGAAGAGTTTTTCCAACATGCTGAATCAAAAGAAATGTTTAACTCTGTGAGATGAATCCATACATGGCAAAGGAGTTTCTCAGATAGCTTCTTTCTAGTTTTTTTTCTGGGATACTTGGTTTTACAACTTAGGCCCTAAAAGTCTCCCAGATGTCCCTTCACAGGTTCTACAAGATAGTGTTTCCAACCCTCTGAGTCAAAATAAAGGCTTAAGAGTGTGAATTGAATCGGTTTTTCACCAAAAGCCTCAATGTGCTCCCAAATGTCTCTTTGCAGATTCTACAGCAACGGGTTTCACCTTCTGAATAATAATAAAAAAAATTAACTCTGTGAGGTGGATCCACAAATCACAATCGGTTTCACAGATAACTTCTTTTTAGTTTTATCCAGGGAAATTCGATTTTTTACCATAGGCTTCAATGGGTTTCCAAATGTCCCTTCACAGATTCTACAGTTTGTTTCAAACCTGCTGAATCAAAAGAAAGTTTTAACTCTATGAGATGAATCCACACATCACAAATCATTTTCAGAGATAGTTTCTTTCTAGTTTTAATCTGGGGATATTTGGTTTTTCACCAAAGGCCTCTAGGGACTTTCAAATGTCTCTTCACAGATTCTACAAAAATAGTGATTCCAACCCGCTGAATCAAAAGAATGTTTTATCTCTGAGAGTTGAATCCACACCTCATAATGCAGTTTCACATACAGCTTCTTTCTAGTTTTTAACTGGGGATATTTTGTTTTTCATCATATTTTTCAAATGGCTTCCAAATTTCCCTTTGCAGATTCTATAAGAAGTTGGTTCCAACCTTATGAATTGAAAGAAAGGTTTAACAGTGTGTGTTGAATCTAGACATCACAAAGCAGTTCCACAGATAGCTTCTTTCTATTTTTTGTCTGAAAGTAGTCAGTTTTTCACCCTAGACGTCAGTGTGCTCCCAAATGTCTCTTTGCAGATTGCACAAAAAAAGTGTTTCCACCCTGCTCAGTCAAAACAAAGGTTTAACTCTGTGAGATGAATCCACACGTCACAAAGCAGTTTCACAGATAGCTTCTTTCTAGTTTTTATCTGGAGATATTCGGTTTTTCACCAGTAGTCTCAATGGGGAACAAAATAGTCCTACAAAGATTCTGCAAGAAGAGTGTTTCCAACATGCAGAATCAAAAGAAATGTTTAACTCTGTGAGTAGAACCCACGCATCACACAGCAGTTTAACAGATTGCTACTTCCTAGTTTTTATCTGGGTATATTCAGTTTATCACCATTTTCCTCAAAGCGTTCCAAAATGTCCCTTAGAAGATTCTACCAGAAGAGGTTTTCCAACCTGCTGAATCCAAGAAAGGTTTAGCTCTGTGGAATGAATTTGCTCATCACAAAGCTGTTTTGTATTTAGCTTCTTTCTAGTTTCTATCTGAAGATATTTGATTTTTTCACCACAGACTTTAAGGAGCTCAAAAATATTCCTTTGTAGATACTACAAGAAGAGTGTTTCAAACCTGCTGAATCAAAGACAGGTTTATCTCTAAGAGATGAATGCACACACCACAAAGCAGTTTCACAGATAGATTCTTTCTAATATTTATCTGGGGCTATTTGGTTTTTCATCCTAGTCTTCAAGTGCTCCCAAATATCCTTTCACAGAGTCTAAAAGAAATTTCTTTCCAACCTGCTAAGTCAAAAGAAAAATTTAATTTTTGAGTTGAATCCACACATCAGAAAGCAGTTTCACAGATAGCTTCTTCCTTCTTTTATCCTGAAGATTTGCTGTTTTTCACCATACACCTCAATGGGCTCCCAAATGATCCTGTGCAGATTTTACAAATAGAGTGTTTTAACCTGTTGAATCAAAAGAAAGGTTTAACTCTGTGAGTTAATTCAACACATTACAAAGAAGTTTCACAGATAACTTCCTTATAGTTTTCATCTGGGGATATTAGGTTTTTCATCATAGGTATGAATTTGCTCCCAAATGTCCCTTTGCAGATTCTATAAAAAGAGTGTTTCCTTCCTGCTGAATCAAAACAAAAGTTTAGTTTTACACCACATGTTCTCACTCATAGGTGGGAATTGAGCAATGAGAACACTTGGACCCAGGAAGGGGAAAATCACACACTGGGGCCTGTCGTGGGGTGGGGGGGAGGGGGAAGGATAGCATTAGGAGATACACCTAATGTAAATGACGAGTTAATAGGCGCAGCACACAAACATGGCTCATGTATACATATCTAACAAACCTGCATGTTGTGCATATGTACCTAGAACTTAAAGTATAATAATAAAAAATGAAAAAAAGGTTTAACTCTTTGAGATTAATCCACACAAAATAAAGCATTGTCACAAATAGTTTCTTTTCTAGTTTTTATCTGGAGGTATTCAGTTTTTTACCATATGTGTCAATAGGCTCCCAAATGTCTCTTTGTGGATAATACAATAAGTTTTTTCCAACCTGCTGAATCAAAAGGAAGGTATAACTCTATAATTTGAATCCACACATCACAAAGCAGTTTCACAGATTGCATCTTTATGCTTTTAATCTGAAGATGTTCAGTTTTTCACCATAGGCTTCAATGTGCTCCCAAATGTCCCTTTGCAGATCCTGCCAGAAAAGTGTTTCCAGCCTGCTGAATCAAAAGAAAAATTTAAGACTGTAAGATGAATGCACACATCACAAATCAGTTTCACAGATAGCCTTTTTCTCATTTTTATCTGGGGAGATTCAGTTTTTCACCATAGACCACAATGGGTTCCAAAATGTCCCTTCATGCATTCTACAAATAAAGAGTTTCCAACCTACTGAATAAAGAAAGGTTTAACTCTGTGAGATGAATCCACACAACAGAAGGCATCACAGATGACTTCTTAAGAGTTTTTATCTGGGGATATTTGGTTTTTCACCTTGGGCCTCTATGGGTTCAAACCTGCCCCTGGCAGATTCTATAAGAAGAGTTTTTCCAACCTGCTGAATCGAAAAGGAGGTTTATCTCTTAGAGTTGGATCCACAGATAACAATACAGTTCCACAAATAAGTTCTCACTAGTTTTTATCTGGGGATATTCTGTTTTTCACCATAGGTCTCAATGGGCTCTGAAGTGTCCCTTTGCAGATTCTACAAGAAGTTTTTTTTCCAACCTGTTAAATCAAAAAGAAAGGTGTAATTATGTGATTTGAGTCCACACATCACAAAGCATTTTCACAGGTAACTTTTTTCTAGTTTTTATTTATGGATATTTGATTTTTCATTACAGGCACCAAGGGAAGCGAAATGTCCCTTCACAGATTATGCCAGAAGAGTGTTTCCAACCTGCTGAATCAAAAGGAAGGTTTAGTTCTGTGAAATGAGTCCAAACATCACAAAGCAGTTTCACAGAGAGCTTATTTCTAGTTTTTATCTGAGGATATTCAGTTTTTCACCATAGGCCTCAAGGGGCTCACAAATGTCCCTTTGCAGATTCTACCATAAGAGTGTTTCCATCATGCTGAATAACTAGATACGTTTAACTCTGTTAGTGAACCCACACATTAGAAAGCAGTCTCACAGATAGCTTCTTTCTAGTATTTACCTGGGGATATTCGGTTTTTTACTATAGACTTCAAAGGGCATTCAAATGTCTCTTCACAGTATCTACAAGAAAAGTGTTTCCAACATGCTGAATCAAAACAATGGTTTACAACTGAGAGATGAATCCACACCTCATAAAGCAGTTTTACAGATAGCTTTTTTCTAGCTTTTATGTGGGGATATTTGCTTTTTCATCATAGTCCTCAAATGGTTCCCAAGTGTCCCTTCTCATATTCTACAAGAAGTTTGTTTCCAACCTGCTAAATAAAAAAAAAGGTTTAACTCTGTGAGTTGAATCCACACATCACAAAGCAGTTCCACGGATACCATCTTTTTAGTTTTTTATCTGTAGGTATTCAGTTTTTCACACCTGGTTTCAATATGCTCCCAAATATCTCTTCACAGATTCTACAAAAAGAGAGTTTCCAATTTGCCAAATCAAAACAAAGGTTTAAATCTGTGAGATGAATTCACACGTCAGAAAGCAGTTTCACAGCTAGCTTTTTTTCTGCTTTTTATTTGGGGATATTTTCTTTTCAACGCAGGTCTCAATGGGCTCCCAAATGTCCCTTCAAAGATTCTACAAGAAGAGTGTTTCCACATCCTCTCCAACACCTGTTGTTTCCTGACTTTTTAATGATTACCATTCTAACTGGTGTGAGATGGTATCTCATTGTGGTTTTGATTTGCATTTCTCTGATGGCCAGTGATGATGAGCATTTTTTCATGTGTCTTTTGGCTGCACAAATGTCTTCTTTTGAGAAGTGTCTGTTCATATCCTTCACCCACTTTTTGTTTGGGTTGTATTTTTCTTGTAAATTTGTTTGAGTTCAATGTAGATTCTGGATATTAGCCCTTTGTCAGATGAGTAGGATGCAAAAATTCTCTCCCATTCTGTAGGTTTCCTGTTCACTCTGATGGTAGTTTCTTTTGCTGTGCAGAAGCTCTTTAGTTTAATTAGATCCCATTTGTCAATTTTGGCTTTTGTTGCCATTGCTTTTGGTGTTTAAGACATGAAGTCTTTGCCCATGCCTATATCCTGAATGGTATTGCCTAGGTTTTCTTCTAGGGATTTTATGGTTTTAGGTCTAACATTTAAGTCTTTAATCCATCTTGAATTAATTTTTGTATAAGATGTAAGGAAGGGATCCAGTTTCAGCTTTCTACACATGGCTAGCCAGTTTTCCCAGCACCATTTATTAAATAGGGAATCCTTTCCCCATTTCTTGTTTTTCTCAGGTTTGTCAAAGATCAGATAGTTGTAGATATGTGGCGTTATTTCTGAGGGCTCTGTTCTGTTCCATTGGTCTATATCTCTGTTTTGGTACCAGTACCATGGTATTCTGGTTACCTTAGCTTTGTAGTATACTTTGAAGTCAGGTAGCATGATGCCTCCAGCTTTGTTCTTTTGGCTTAGTATTGACTTGGCAATGCAGGAGAAATAAGAACAACTTTACACTGTTGTCGGGACTGTAAATTAGTTCAACCATTGTGGAAGTCAGTGTGGTGATTCTTCAGGGATCTAGAGCTCGAAATACCATTTGACCCAGCCATCCCATTACTGGGTATATACCCCAAAGGATTATAAATCATGCTGCTATAAGGACACATGTTCACATAGGTTTATTGTGGCATTATTCACAATAGCAAAGACTTGGAACCAACCCAAATGTCCAACAATGATAGACTGGATTAAGAAAATGTGGCACATATACACCATGGAATACTATGCAGCCATAAAAAAGGATGAGTTCATGTCCTTTGTAGTGACATGGCTGAAGCTGGAAACCATCATTCTCAGCAAACTATCACAAGAACAAGAAACCAAACACTGCATGTTCTCACTCATAGGTGGGAATTGAACAATGAGAACACATGGACACAGGAAGGGGAACATCACACACTGGGGACTGTTGTGGGGTGGGGAGAGGGGGAGGGATAGCATTGGGAGGTATATCTAATGCGAAATGACAAGTTAATCGGTGCAGCACACCAACATGGCACATGTATACATATGTAACATACCTGCACGTTGTGCACATGTACCCTAAAACTTAATGTATAATAATAATAAAATTTAAAAAAGAAGAGTGTTTCCAACCTGCTGAATCAAAAGAAAGTTGCAAGTGTGTGAGATGCATCCACAAATCACAAAGCAGTTTCACAGAGAGCTTCTTTTTAGTTGTTTTTTGTTGATATTCAGTTTTTCACCATAAACTTAAGTTGGCTCTCACGTGTCCCTTCACATATACTACCAGAAGAGGATTTTCATCCTGTTGAGTACAAGAAAGGTTTACCTCTGTGAGACGAATTTACAAATCACAAAGCAACCTCACAGATACCTTCCTTCTTGTTTTTATATGAAGATATTAGGTTTTTCACCATAGGCCTCAATGGGCTCACAAATGTCCGTTTGCAGATACTACAAGAAGAGTGTTTCAAACCTGCTGAATCAAAACAAAGCTTTAGCTGTGTGAAATAAATCCACACATCACAAAGCAGTTTCACAGAGACCTTCTTCCTAGTTTTTATGTGGGGCTATTGGGTTTTTTACTGTAGGTGTCAATGTGCTTTTATATGTTGCTTCACAATTCTGCTAAGAGTCTTTCCTACCTGCTGAATCAAGATAAAGGTTTACCTCTGTGAGATGAACGTACACATCACAAAGCAGTTTCACAGATGGTTTCTTTCTACTTTTTATCTGGGGATACCTCGTTTCTCAACATAGGCCTCAATGGGCTCTGAAATGTCCCTTCTCTTGTTCTTTTAGAAGAATGTTTCCAATAATGGTAAATCAAAATAAAATTTTAATTTTGAGATCAATCAACATATCACAAAGCAGTTTCACTGATAGGTTTTCTATAGTTTTTATCTGGACAAATTTAGTTTTTCATCATAGTTTTCAAGAGCTCCCAAATGTCCCTTCCCAGAATGTAAAAGAAGTTTTTTTCCAACCTGCTAAATCAAAAGAAAAATTTAACCCTGTAAGTTTAATCCACAAATCACAAAGCAGTTTCACAGGTAGCTTCTTTCTATTTGTTATCTCAAGATACTCGGTTTGTCACCATAAACTTCAATAGGCTTGCAAATGTCCCTTTGCAGATTCTACAAATAGAGGGTTTCCATCTAGCTGAATAAAAAGAAATGTTTAACTCTGTGGGTTGATTCCAAAAATCACAAAGCAGTTTCACAGACAGATTCTTTCTAGTTTTTATCTCTGGATATTCTGTTTTTCACCATAGGCCTCAATGGGTTCCCAGATGTTCCTTCACAGATCCTACAAGAGGAGCGTTTCCAATCTGCTAAAACACAAGAAAGGATTAACTCTGTGAATTGAATACAGATATTTCAAACCAGTTTCACGCATAGCTTTTTTTCTGAGTTTAATCTAAGGATATTCTGTTTTTCACCCTTGGCATCAATGTGCTCCCAAATGTCCTTTCACAGATACTACAAGAAGAGTGTTTCCAACCTGCTGAATAAAAAGAAAGGTTTAAGTGTGTGAGATTCATCCACACATCACAAAGCAGTTTTACAGAAGGCTTCCTTCAAATTTTTATCTGGGGATTTTTTTTTCAACATAGGCCTCAATAGGCTCCCAAAAGTCCCTTCACAGATTCTACAAAGAGAATGTTTCCAACCTGCTGAATAAAAAGAAAGGTTTAAGTCTGTAAAATGAACATCACAAAACAGTTTCAATGATAGCTTCTTTCTAGTTTTTATCTGGGGATATTCGATATTTCACCATAGGCCTCTATGGTCTCCCATATGTCCCTTCGCAAATTCTACCAGAAGAGTGTTTCTAACCTGCTGATTCCAAAGTAAAGTTTAACTCTGTGAGACGAATCCACACATGAAAAATCATTTTCAGATATAGTTTTTTCTAGTTTTATCTGGGTATAGATTTTTTTTTTTACCATAGGCCTCAATGTGCTCCCAAATATCCCTTCTCAGATTCTACCAGAAGAGTGTTACTCACCAGCTGAAACAACAGAAACGTTTAACTCTTTGAGATTAATCTACACATAAAAAATCAGTTTCGAAGATAGCTTCTTTCTAGTTTTTATCTGGGGATAATCTGTTTTTCACCATAGGACACAATGGGCTCCCAAATGTCCCTTCGCAGGTTCTGTAAGAAATTTGTTTCCAACCTGCTAAATCAAAATAAAGGTGTAACTCTGTGAGTTGAATGCACACATAAGAAAACAAAGCAGTTTCACAAATGGCTTCTTTACAGTTTTTATCTCAGGATATTCAGTTTTTCACATTAGGCATTAATGTACTGTCAAATGTCCCTTCGCAGGTTCTACCAGAAAAATGTTTCCATCCTGTTGAATCAAAGGAAATCTTTAGCTCTGTGAGAAAAGCCCACACATCACAAAGCAATTTCCCAGATAGTTTATTTCTAGTTTTTATCTGCTGATATTCGGTTTTTCAACATAGGTGTAAAAAGGTTCCCAAATGTCCCTTTGCAGATTCTACAAGAAGAGTGTTTCCAACCCACTGAATCAAAAGAAAACTTTAATTTTTTGTGATGAATCCACACATCACAAAGCAGTTTCAGAGATAGCTGCTTTCTAGTTTTTACCTAAGGTAATCATTTATTTAACATAGGCCTCACTGGGTTCCCAATTGTCCCTTTGCAGATTCTACCAGGAGAGATTTTCCAACTTGCTGAATCAAAATAAAGGTCTAACTCTGTGAGTTGAATCCACACATCACAAAGCAGTTTCACATAGATCTTTCTAGTTTCTTTTGAAGATATTTCATTTTTAACCATAGGCCTCAATGGGTTCACAAATGTTCCTTTGCAGATACTATAAGAAGAGGGTTTCAACCTGCTGAATCAAAAGAAAGTTTTACTTCTGTTATATGATTCCAGACATTACAACACAGTTTCACAGATAGCTTCTTTCTAGTTATAATCTGGGGATACTTGGTTTTTCATCATAGTTTTCAAAAGGCTCCCAAATGTCCTTTTGTAGATTCTACAAGAAGTTTGTTTTCAACCTGCTTAATCAAAAGAAAGGTTTAATTCTGTGAGTTGAATCCACACATAACAAAGAAGTTACACAGATAGTTTACCTCTAATTTTTATCAGGGGATATTCTGTTTTTCACCCTAAGAGTCAACGTGCTTCCAAATGTCCCTTCACAGATTCTATAAAAAGAATATTTCCAACCTGCTGAATCAAAACAAAGGTTTAACTCTATGTGATAAATCCACACATCATGGAGCAGTTTCACAGATAACTTCTTTAACTCTGCGAGTGGAATCCACATATCACAAAGCAGTTTCACAGAGTTTCTTTCTAGATTTTGCCTGGAAATATTCACTTTTTCAACATAGGCCTCAGTGGGCTAAGAAATATCCCTTTGCAGATACTACCAAAAGGGGGTTTCCAACCTGCTGAATCAAAACAATGGTTATAGTCTGTAAGATGAATCCACACATCACAAAGCAGTTTCATTGATAGCTTTTTGCTAGTTTATATGTGAATATATTCGGATTTTTTATTATAGTCCTCAATGAGCTCACAAATATTCCTTCACAGATACTGCAAGAAGAGTTTTTCAAAACTGATGAATCAAAAGAAAGCTTAATCTCTGTGAGATTAATGCACACATCACAAAGCAGCTTAGCAGATACCTTCTTTCTACTTATTATCAGGGGATATTCTGTTTTACAGCAGGCCTTAATGGGCTCCCAAATGTCCCCTCACAGATTCTACAAGTAGAGTGTTTCAAACCTGCTGCCTCAAAAGAAAGGTTTACCTCTGTTAGATGAATCCACACGTCACAAATCAGATTCCCAGATAGCTTCTTTAGAGTTTTTATCTGGGTATTTTCAGTTTTTAAACATAGGAATCAATGGGCTCTAAAATGTTCCTTCACAGATTCTACAGATAGTGTTTCCAACCTGCTGAATAGGAAGAAATGTTTAACTCTGTGAGATGAATCCACATATTATGAAGCTGTTTTACTCATAGCTCCTTTCTAGTTTATGTCTGGGGATATTCAGTTTTTCACTGTAGTCCTCAATGGGCTCCCAAATGTTCTTTCACTGATTCTACTAGAACAGTATTTCCAACTTGTTGAGTAAATAGCAGGGTTTAACTCTGTGAGATGAATCCACACATCACAAGGAAGTTTCACAAATTGCTTCTTTCTAGTTTTTATTTGGGGATATTTGGTTTTTCATCATAGTCCTCAAAGTGCTCCCAAATTTCCATTCACAGATTTTACAAGAAGTTAGTTTGCAACCTACTAAATCAAAAGAAAGGTTAACTTTGTGAATTGAATCCAAACGTCACAAAGCAATTTCACAGATAGCTTCTTTCTAGTTTATATCTGGGGATATTTGTTTTTTTACCATAGGCCTCAATGGACCCTCAAATGTCCCTTCACAGATTCTATGAAAAGAGTGTTTCCAATGTGCTGAATATAAGGAAATATTTAAATCAGTGAGTTAAATCGACAAATCACAAAGCAGTTTCACAGACAGCTTCTTTCTAGTTTTCACCTGGAGATATTCAATTTTTCTTCATAGTTCTCAAAGGCCTCCCAAATGTCCCTTGGGAGATTCTACAAGAAGTTTGTTTCCAGCCTGCTGAATCAAAAGAAATGTTTAACACTTTGAGTTGAATCTCTGCATCACAAGGCCGTTTCACAAATAACTTCTTTCTAGTTTTTATCTGGGGATATTCAATTTTTCAACCTAGGCATCAATGTGCTCCCAAATATCCCCTCACAATTTCTACAAGAAGAGTTTTTCCAACCTGCTGAATCCAAACAAAGATTTACCTCAGTGAGGTAAATCCACTCATCACTAATCAGCTTCACAGATAGCTATTTTTCCATTTTTTATCTGAGGATATTCAGTTTTACAGCATTGGCCTCAAGGTGCTCCCAAATATCCCTTCTCAGATTCTAAAAGAAGAGTATTTCAAACCTGATGCATCAGCAGAATGCTTTACATCTGTGAGATGAATCCACACATCACAAAGCAGATTCAGATAGCTTCTTTCTAGTTTTTATCTGGAACTATTTGGTTTTTCACCATAGACCTCTATGGGCTCACAAGTGTCTCTCGCAGATTCTACAAGAAGAGTGTTTCCAATGTGCTGTATCAAAAGAAAGGTTTATGTTTGTGAGATGAATTCACACACCAAAAAACAGTTTCATACAAAGCTTCTGTCTAGTTCTTATCTGGAAAAATTTTGTTCTTCACCATAGTCCTCAAAGGGCTTTCAAATGTTCCTTCTCAGATACAACAATAAGTTTGTTACTAACCTGCTAAATCAAAAGAAAGTTTTCACTCTGTGAGTTGAATCCACGCATCACAAAGCAGTTTCACAGATAGCTTCTTTCTACTTTTTATCTGGGGATATTTGGTTTTTCACCCTAGATGTAATTATGCTCAAAAATGGCCCTTCGCCGTTCTACCAGGAGAGTGTTTTTAACCTTCTGACTCAAAAGAAAGGTTTAATTCTCTGATATGAATTTAGCAATTATAAAGCAATTTCACAGAGAACTTCTTCATAGTTTTTATTTGGGTATATTCCGTTTTTCACCATAAGCCACAATGGGCTTAAAAATGTCCCTTTGCAGATTCTACCAGTAGAGTGGTTCCAACCAGCTCAATCAACAGGAAGGTTTACCACTGTGAGATGAATCCAGACATCAAAATGCGGTTTCATACATAGCTTCTTTCTAGTTTTTATCTGGGGAAATATGGTTTTTTACCTTAGGCCTCAATGTGCTCCCAAATGTCCTTTCACAGATTCTACGATAATTGTGTTTCTAACCTGCTGAATCAAAGGAAAGGTTTAAATCTGTTAGCTGAATCCACACATCACAAAGCAGTTACACAGATAGCTTCCTTCTAGTTTTTATCTGGGGAAATATGGTTTTTCACCATAGGCCTCAATGTGCTCCCAAATGTCCTTTCACAGATTCTACGATAATTGTGTTTCTAATCTGCTGAATCAAAGGAAATGTTTAAATCTGTTAGCTGAATCCACACATCACAAAGCAGTTACACAGATAGATTCTTTATAGTTTTTGTCTAGGAATATTCATTTTTTACCATAGGCCTCAATGGGCTCCCAAATGTCCCTTCACTGGTTCTAACAGAAGAGTGTTTCCAAACTGCTTAATAAAAGGAAAGGTTTAACTCTGTGAGATGAATCCACACATCATGAAGCAGTTTGACAGATAGCATCTTTCTGGTTTTTATCTGGGGACATTCCTTTTTTCACTGTAGGCCTCAATTTGCCCCCAAAAGTCTGTTCACATATTCTACAAGAAGTTTGTTTCCATCCTGCCAAATAAAAAGAAAGTGTCAAGTCTGTTAGTTGAATTGACACATCACAAAGCAGTTTCACAGATGTATTCTTTCTAGTTTTTATCTGGGGAGATTTGGTCTTTCACTGTAGGCATCAATGTGCTCCCATAGGTCCCTTTGCAGATTATACAAGAGTGTTTCAAACCTGCTGAATCAAAACAAAAGTTAAACTCTGTTAGATGAATCCACATATCACAAAGCTGTTGTACAGACAGCTTCTTTCTCATTTTTATTTGGGCATATTTGGTTTTTTATCATAGGTATCAATGTGCTTTTATATGTCCCTTTGCAGATTTTACAAAAGAGTCTTTTCAAACTACTGAATCAAGAGATATTTTTATCTCTGTGAAATGAATCCACAGGTCAAAAGCAGTTTCACAGATAGCTTCTTTGTACTTTTTATCTTAAGATATTCGCTTTTTCACCATAAACCTCAATGGGCTCTCAAATGTCCCTTCAGAGATTCTACAAGAAGAGTGTTTTCAACCTGCTGAATCAAAACGAAGGTTTAACTCTGTGAACTGAATATTCACATCACAAAGCAGCTTCACAGAGAGCGTCTTTCTACTTTTTATCAAAAGATATTCGGTTTTTCACCATAGGCCACAATGGGCTACAAAATATCTTTTGCAGATTCTATCAGAAGAGTGTTTCTAGCCTGCTGACACAAAAGAAAGGTTTAACTCGGTGAGATGAATCCACACATCACAAAGCAGTTTCACAGATAATTTATTTCTAGTTTTTATCTGGGGATATTCCATTTTAACTCAAGGCATCAATGTGCTCCCAAATGTCCCTTGTGAGTTGAATTCACATATCACAAAGGAGTTTCACTGATAGCTTCTTTCCATTTTCTATCTGGGGATATGGTGTTTTTACTGCAGACATTAAGAGGCTCCCAAATGTTTTTTGCAAATTCTGCCAAAAGAGTGTTTCCAACATGCTGAATCAAAAGAAAAGTTTATCTCTGTGAGTTGAATCCACACATCATAAAGCAGTTTCACAGAAAGCTTCTTTCTTGTTCTTATCTGGAAATATTCAGTTCTTCATCGTTCTTCTCCATTCTTGTTCTCAGTGGTCTTTCAAATGTCCCTTCACAGATTCTATAATTTTTTTTCTCAATCTACTAAATCAAAACAATTTTAACTCTATGAGTTGAACCATCCATCACAAAGCAGTTTCACAGATATCTTATAATTTTTATCTGGTGATATTTCATTTTTCAACCAGGGCATAAATATGCTCCAAATTGTCCCTATGCAGATTCTACCAGAGGAATGTTTTTAACCTGCTGCATCAAAACATAGGTTTAACTCTGTGGGATGAATCCACAAATCACAAAGTAGGTACACAGGCTGATTTTTTCCAGTTTTTATCTGGGTACATTTTGTTTTTCACCATAGGCCTCAATGGGGTTACAAATGTCCCTCTGCAGATTCTACCAGAAGGAGGTTCCCAACCTGCTGAATCAAAAGAAATGTTTAGTTTTGTGAGATGCATCTACTCATCACAAAGCAGTTTCACAAACAGCTGCTTTCTAGTTTTTTTCTGGGGATAGTCGATTTTTCAACATAGGCCTCAAGAAGATCAAATATTTCCCTTCACCGATTTTACAAGAAGAGTGTTTCCAACCTGCTGAATAAAAAAAGGTTAAGTTTGTGAGCTGAATCTACACATCACAAAGCAGTTTCACACTTACCTTCTTTCTAGTTTGTAGCTGGGGATATTTGATTTTTCACCATGAGCCTCAATGGGCCCCAAAATATGTTTCCACAGGTTCTACAAGAAACGTGTTTTAACTTGCTGAATCAAAAGAATAGTTTAACTTTTTTAGATGAATCCACACATCATAAATCAGTTTCATAGATAATTTATTTCTAGTTTTCATCAGGGGACATTTTGTTATTCACCATATGCCACGAGGGGGTCCCAAATGATCCTTTGCAGATTCTTCAAAAAGAGTGTTTCCAACATGCTGAATTTAAAGAAAGGTTTATCTCTGAGAGGTGAATCCACACATCACAAACCAGTTTCACAGATAAATTCTTTCTTGTTTTTATCTGGGGATATTCTGTTTTTCACCATAGGCCCCAGCGGGCTCCAAATATGTCCCTTCACAGATTCTACAAATAAAGTGTTTCCAAACTGCTGAAAAAAAAAAGAAAATTTAATTCTGTGAGACAAATCCACACATCACAAAGCAGTTTCACAGATAGCTTTTTTCTAGTTTGTATCTGAGGATATTCGGTGTTTCATTTTAGACCTAAAGGGACTCAAAAAGGTCACTTTGCACATTCCAAAAGTAGAGTGTTTCCAACCTGCTGAATGAAAAGAAAGGTTTGTCTCTGAGAGATGAATCCACGCATCAAAAAGCAGTTTCACAGATAGCTCCTTTCTAGTTTTTATCTCAGGATATTCGATTTTTTACTATGGGTTTCAATGGGCTCCCAAATGTCCCTTTGCAGATTCTAGCATAAAAGTGTTTCCAACCTGCTGAATCAAAGGAAAGGTTTATCTTTCAGAGATAAATCGTCACATCACAAAGGAGTTTCAAAGATAGCTTCTCTCTAGTTTTCATCTGGGAATCTTCTGTTTTTCATGATAGGCCTCCATGGGTTTTCAAATATTTCTATGCAGATTCTACCAGAAGAGTGTTTAAGAACTGCTGAATGAAAAGAAATGTTTAACTCTCTGAGTTGAGTCCACACATCACAAAGCAGTTTCACAGATAGTTTCTTTCCAGTTTTTATCTGGGCAAATTCTGTTTTTCACCATAGACCTCATTGGGCTCCCAAATGTCCTTGCACAGATTCTAAAAGAAAAGTGTTTAAAACATCTGATTTAAAAGAAAGGTTTTACCCTGTGAGATGAATCTACACATCAGAAAGCAGTTACACAGGTAGATTGTTTCTAGTTTTAATCTGGGCATATTTTAATTTTCTTTTTTTAAAAATTTTATTATTATACTTTAAGTTTTCGGGTACATGTGCACAATGTGCAGGTTAGTTACATATGTATACATGTTCCATGTTGGTGTGCTGCACCCATTAACTCGTCGTTTAGCATTAGGTATATCTCCTAATGCTATCCCTTCCCCCTCCACCAACCACACAACTGTTCCCCATATGTGATGTTCCCCTTCCTGTGTCCATGTGTTCTCATTGTTCAATTCCCACCTATGAGTGAGAACAAGCGGTGTTTGTTTTTTTGTCCTTGCCATAGTTTGCTGAGAATGATGGTTTCCAGTTTCATCCATGTCACTACAAAGGACATGAACTCATCATCTTTTATGGGTGCATAGTATTCCATGGTGTATATGTGCCACATTTTCTTAATCCAGTCTATCATTGTTGGACATTTAGGTTGGTTCCAAGTCTTTGCTATTGTGAATAGTGCCACTATAAACATACGTGTGTATGTGTCTTTATAGCAGCATGATTTATAATCTTTTGGGTATATACCCAGTAATGGGATGGCTGGGTCAAATGGAATTTCTAGTTCTAGATCCCTGAGGAATCGCCACACTGACTTCCACAAGGGTTGAACTAGTTTACAGTCCCACAACAGTGTAAAAGTGTTCCTATTTCTCCACATCCTCTCCAGCACCTGTTGTTTCCTGACTTTTTAATGATCGCCATTCTAACTGGTGTGAGATGGTATCTTATTGTGGTTTTGATTTGCATTTCTCTGATGGCCAGTGATGATGAGCATTTTTTCATGTGTTTTTTGGCTGCATAAATGTCTTCTTTTAAGAAGTGCCTGTTCATATCCTTCACCCACTTTTTGATGGGGTTGTTTGTTTTTTTCTTGTAAATTTGTTTGAGTTCATTGTAGATTGTCATTATTAGCCCTTTGTCAGATGAGTAGGTTACAAAAATTCTCTCCCATTCTGTAGGTTGCCTGTTCACTCTGATGGTAGTTTCTTTTGCTGTGCAGAAGATCTTTAGTTTAATTAGATCCCATTTGTCAATTTTGGCTTCTGTTACCATTGCTTTTGGTGATTTAGACATGAAGTCCTTGCCCATGCCTATGTCCTGAATGATAGTGCCTAGGTTTTCTTCTAGGGTTTTTATGGTTTTAGGTCTAACATTTAAGTATTTAATCCATCTGGAATTTATTTTTGTATAAGGTGTAAGGAAGGGATCCAGTTTCAGCTTTCTACATATTGCTAGCCAGTCTGCCCAGCACCATTTATTAAATAGGGAATCCTTTCCCCATTGATTGTTTTTCTCAGGTTTGTGAAAGATCAGATAGTTGTAGATATGTGGGATTATTTCTGAGGCCTCTGTTCTGTTCCATTGATCTATATCTCTGTTTTGGTACAAGTACCATGCTGTTTTGGTTCAAGTACCATGCTGTTTTGGTTACTGTAGTCTTGTAGTATAGTTTGAAGTCAGGTAGCGTGATGCCTCCAGCTTTGTTCTTTTGGCTTAGGATTAACTTGGCGATGCAGGCTCTCTTTTGATTCCATATGAACTTTAAAGTAGTTTTTTTCCAATTCTGTGAAGAAAGCCATTGGTAGCTAGATGGGGATGGCATTGAACCTATAATTTACCTTGGGCAGTGTGGCCATTTTCACGACATTGATTCTTCCTACCCATGAGCATGGAATGTACTTCCATTTCTTTGTATCCTGTTTTAATTCATTGAGCAGTGGTTTGTAATTCTCCTTGAAGAGGTCCTTCACATCCCTTGTAAGTTGGATTCCGACGTATTTTATTCTCTTTGAAGCAATTGTGAATGGGAGTTCACTCATGATTTGGCTCTCCATTTGTCTGTTATTGATGTATAAGAATGCTTGTGATTTTTGTACATTGATTTTTTTATCCTGAGACTTTGCTGAAGTTGCTTATCAGCTTAAGGATATTTTGGGCTGAGATGATGGGGTTTTCTAGATATACAATCATGTCATCTGCAAACAGGGACAATTTGACTTCCTCTTTTCCTAACTGAATGCCTTCTATTCCCTTCTCCTTCCTGATTGCCCTGACCAGAACTTCCAACACTATGATGAATAGGAGTGGTGAGAGAGGGCATCCCTGTCTTGTGCCAGTTTTCAAAGGAAATGCTTCCAGTTTTTGTCCATTCAGTACGATATTGGCTGTGGGTTTTTCATAGATAACTCTTGTTATTTTGAGATAGATCCCATCAATACCTAATTTATTGGAAATTTTTTGCATGATGGGTTGTTGAATTTTGTCAAAGGCCTTTTCTGCATCTATTGAGATAATCATGTGGTTTTTGTCTTTGGTTCTGTTTATATGTTGTTTTTTATATGTTGATCCAGACTTGCATCCCTGGGATGAAGCCCACTTGATCATGGTGGATAAGATTTTTGATGTGCTGCTGGATTCACTTTACCGGTATTTTATTGAGGATTTTTGCATCGAAGTTCATCAAGGATATTGGTCTAAAATTATCTTTTTTTGTTGTGTCTCTGCCAGACTTTGGTATCAGGATTGTGCTGGCCTCACAAAACGAGTTAGGGAGGAATCCCTCTTTTTTACTGATTGGAATAGTTTCGGAAGGTATAGTGCCAGCTCTTCCTTGTACCTCTGGTAGAATTTGGCTGTGAATCCATCTGGTCCTGGACTTTCTTTGGTTGGTAAGATATGGATTATTGCCTCAATTTCAGAGCCTGTTATTGGTCTATTCAGAGATTCAACTTCTTCCTGGTTTAGTCTTGGGAGGGTGTATGTGTCAAGGAATTTATCCATTTCTTCTAGATTTTCTAGTTTATTTGCATAGAGGTGTTTGTAGTATTCTCTGATGATAGTTACTATTTCTGTGGGATCAGTGGTGTTGTCCCCTTTATCATTTTTTATTGCATCTATTTCATTCTCCTCTCTTTTCTTCTTTATTAGTCTTGCTAGCAGTCTATCAATTTTGTTGATCTTTTCAAAAAACAAGCTACTGGATTCATTGATTTTTGTAGGGTTTTTTGTGTCTCTATTTCCTTCAGTTCTGCTCTGATATGAGTTGTTCCTTGCCTTCTGCTAGCTATTGAATGTGGTTGCTCTTCCTTTTCTAGTTCTTTTAATTGTGATGTTATGGTGTCATTTTAGTTGTTTCCTGCTTTCTCTTGTGGGCATTTAGTGCTATAAATTTCCCTCTACATACTTCTTTGAATGTGTCCCAGAGAATCTGGTATATTCTGTCTTTGTTCATCATGGGTTTCAAAGAACATCTTTATTTCTGACTTCATTTCGTTATGTACCCAGTAGTCATTCAGGAGCAGGTTGTTCCATTTCCACGTAGTTGAGTGGTTTTGTGTGTTTCGTAATCCTGAGTTATAATTTGATTTCACTGCAGTCTGAGAGATAGTTTGTTATCATTTCTGTTCTTTTACATTTGCTGAGGAGTGCTTTACTTCCAACTATGTGGTCAATTTTGGAATAGGTGTGGTGTGGTGCTGAAAAAAATGTATATTCTGTTGATTTGGCATGGAGAGTTCTGTAGATGTCTATTAGGTCCACTTGGTGCAGAGCTGAGTTCAATTCCTGGGTATCCTTGTTGACTTTCTGTCTCATTGAACTGTCTAATGTTGACAGCGGGGTGTCAAAGTCTCCCGTTATTATTGTGTGGAAATCTAAGTCTCTTTGTAGGTCTCTAAGGACTTGCTTTATGAATCTGGGTGCTTTTGTATTGGGTGCATATATATTTAGGATACTTAACTCTTCTTGTGGAATTGATCCCTTTACCATCATGCAATGGCTTTCTTTTTCTATTTTGATCTTTGCTGGTTTAATGCCTGTTTTATCAGAGCCTAGGATTGCAACCCTTGCCTTTTTTTCTTTCCATTTACTTGGTAGATCTTCCTCCCTCCCTTTATTTTGAGCCTATGTGTGTCTCTGCACGTGAGATGGGTTTCCTGAATACAGCACACTGATGGGTCTTGACTCTTTACCCAATTTGCCAATCTGTGTCTTCTTTGAATTGCAGCATTTAGCCCATTTACATTTAAAGTTAATATTTTTATATGTGAAGTTAGTTGATGCAGTTTCTTCTTAACATTGATGGTCCTTACAATTTGGCTTGTTTTTGCAGTGGCTGGTACCAGGTGTTCCTTTCCATGTTTAGTGCTTCCTTCAGGAGCTCTTGTAAGGCAGGCCTGATGGTGACAAAATCTCTAAGCATTTGCTTGTCTGTAAAGGATTTTATTTCTCCTTCACTTATGAAGCTTAGTTTGGCTTGATATGAAATTCTGGTTTGAAAATTCTTCCTTTTTGAGTGTTGAATGTTGGTCCCCACTCTCTTCTGGCATGTAGAGTTTCTGCTGAGGGATCAGCTGTTAGTCTGATGGGCTTCCCTTTGTGGGTAACCCGACCTATCTCTCTGGCTGCCCTTAATATTTTCTCCTTCATTTCAACTTTGGTGAATCTGACAATTATATATCTTGGAGTTGCTCTTCTCGAAGAGTGTCTTTGTGGTGTTCTCTGTATTTCCTGAATTTGAATGTTTGCCTGCCTTGCTAGATTGGGGAATTTCTCCTGAATAATATCATGCAGAGTGCTTTCCAACTTGGTTGCATTCTCCCCGTCACTTTCAAGTAAACCCATCAGATGTACATTTCGTCTTTTCACATAGTCCCATATTTCTTGGAGGCTTTGTTCACTTCTTTTTATTCTTTTTTCTCTAAATTTCTCTTCTTGCTTCATTTCATTCATTTGATCTTCCTTCACTGATAGCCTTTCTTCTAGTTGATCACATCAGCTATTGAAGCTTCTTCATTCGTCACGTAGCTCTGGTGCCTTGGTTTTCAGCTCCATCAGGTCCTTTAAGGACTTCTCTGCATTGGTTATTCTAGTTATCCATTCATCTAATTTTTTTTCAAAGCTTTTAACTTCTTTGCCATTGGTTCGAATTTCCTTCTGTAGATAGGAGTAGTTTGATCATCTGTAGCCTTTTTCTCTCAACTTGTCAAAGTCATTCTCCATCCAGCTTTGTTCTGTTGCTGATGAGGAGCTGCATTCCTTTGGAGAAGGAGAGGTGCTCTGATTTTTAGAGTTTCCTGTTTTTCTGCTCAGTTTTTTTCCGATCTTTGTGGTTTTATCTACCTTTGGTCTTTGATGATGGTGACGTACAGATGAGTTTTTGGTGTGGATGTCCTTTCTGTTTGTTAGTTTTCCTTCTAACAGAGAGCACCCTCAGCTGCAGGTCTGTTGGAGTTTGCTGGATGTCCACTCCAGAACCTGTTTGCCTGGGTATCAGCAGCGGTGGCTGCAGAACAGCGGATATTGGTGAACCACAGTTGCTGCTGCCTGATCTTTCCTCTGGAAGTTTTGTCTCAGAGGAATACCAAGCCATGTGAGGTGTCAGTCTGTCGCTACTGAGGGTGCCTCCCAGCTAGGCTACTTGGGGTTCAGGGACCCACTTGAGCAGGCAGTCTGCCAGTTCTCAGATCTCAAGCTGCATGCTGGGAGAACCACTACTCTCTTCAAAGCTGTCAGAGAGGGACATTTAAGTCTGCAGAGGTTACTGCTGCCTTTTTGTTTGTCTATGCCCTGCCCTCAGAGGTGGAACCTACAGAGGCCGGCAGGCCTCCTTGAGCTGTGGTGGGCTTCACCCAGTTCGAGGTTCCTGGTCACCTTGTTTACCTAATTAAACAACTAACTCTACAATGGCGGGCACCCTTCCTCCAGCCTCGCTGCCGCCTTGCAGTTGACCTCGGACTGCTATGCTAGCAACAAGTGAGACTCTATGGGTGAAGGATCCTCTCAGCCAGATGCAGGATATAATGTCCTGGTGTGCCATTTGTGAAGCCCATTGGAAAAGTGCAGTATTAGGGTGGGAGTGACGCGATTTTCCAGGTGTCATCTGTCACCACTTTTTTTGACTAGGAAAGGGAATTTCCTGACCCCTTGCACTTCCCAGGTGAGGTGATGTCTTGCCCTGCTTCAGCTCACACACGGTGCACTGCACCCACTGTCCTGCACCTACTGTCTGGCACTCCCCAGTGAAATGAATCCGGTACTTCAGTTTGAAATGCAGAAATCACCCATCTTCTGCATTGTTCACACTGGGAGCTGTAGACCAGATCTGTTTCTATTCGGCCATCTTGGCTCTTCCTCCACATAATCTATTTTTCACTCAATGGGCTCCCAAAGGCCCCTTCACAGATTCTACAAATAGAGTGTCTCCAACCTGCTGAATAAAAAGGAAGGTTTAATTATGTGAGACTAAATCAGAAATTACAAAGCAGTTTCACAAACAGCTTCCTTCTAGTTTTTATCTGGGGACATTCGGTTTTTCACTATAGGCCTAAATGTGTTCCCAAATATCCCTTTGCAGGTTTTACACGAAGAGTCTTCCAAACTGCTGAATCAGGGAAATTTTAACTCTGTGAGATGAATCCACACATCACGACGTAGTTTCACTAATAGGTTCTTTCTAGTTTTTATTTGGGTATATAAGGTTTTTCACCATAAGCCTCAATGGGCTCCCCAATGTTTCTTCATAGATTTTACAGGAAGTTTTTTTCCACCTGCTGAATCAAAAGAAAGGTTTAATCTGTGACTTGAATCAACACATCACAAAGCAGCTCCACAGATAGCTTCTTTTTAGTTTTCTTCTCAGGATAAAATTTCAGGATATTCAGTTTTTCACCATATCTCAGGATATTCAGTTTTTCAATGGGCTCAGAAATGTCCCTTCACAGATTCCACATGAAGTATATTTCCAACCTGCTGACTAAAACAATAAGTTTAACTATGTGAGTTGAATCTACACATCATAAAGCAGTTTAAGAATTTGCTTCTTTGTATTATTTATCTGTGGATATTTGGTTTTTCACCATAGGCCTCAATTGGCTCCAAATTGTCCCTTCGAGATTGTACAAGAAGTCTGTTTAAAACCCACTGAATCAAAAGAAAGGTTGAATTTGTGAGGTTAATCCACACATCACAAAGCAGTTTCAAAGATAGGTTCTTTCTAATTTTTATCTGGTGATATTTAATTTTTCAACGTAGGCCTCAATGGGTTCCCAAATGTTTCTTTGCAGATTCTAAAAGAAGAGTCATTTTAACCTACTGAATGAAAATAAAGGTTTATCTCTAATAGATATATCCACACATCACAAAAACATTTTCACAGATAGCTTTCTTCTAGTTTTTATTGGGGGCTACTCAGTTTTTCGCACTAGGCCTCAAAGGGAATTTAACTGTCTTTTTGTATATTCTACCAGAAGAGTGTTTCCTATCTGTTGAATCAAAATAAATGTTAATCTCTGAAAGATTAATCCACACATCACAAAACACTTTTACAGATAGTTTCTGCCTGGTTTTTATCTGTGAATATTCGGTTTTTCACCACAGGCCTCATGGGCTTTCAAATGTCTTTTCAAATATTCTACCAGAAGAGTGTCTCCAATCTACTTAATAAAGATAAATTCTACCTCTGTGAGATGAATCCACACATCACAAAGCAATTTCATATATGGCTTCCTTCTAGTTTTTACATGGGGATATTAGATTTTTCACCATAGGCCTCAATGTGCTCAAAAATGTCCCATTACAGATTCTACAATAAGAGCGTTTCCTACCTGCTGAATCAAAATAAAAGTTTATCTCTGAGGGATGAATCAACACATCACAAAATGGTTTCACAGATAGCTTCTTTCTAGTTTTTATTTGGCAATATTTGTTTTTTCAACATAGGCCTTTGTGCACTCCCAAATGTCCCTTCACAGATTCTACAGGAAGAGTAGTTTTAACCTACTGAATCAAAAGAAAGGTTTATCTATGATAGATAAATTCACACATCTCAAAAACAATATCACAAATAGCTTCCTTCTAGTTTTCATTTGGAGATATTCGGTTTTTGACCATAGGCTTCAATGGGCTTTCAAACGTCTTTTCAAATATTTTACCAGAAAAATGTTTCCAACTTGCTGAAACAAAAGAAATGTTTAAGCCTTTGGGATGAGTCCACACATCACAAAGCAGTTTCACAGATAACTTCTTTCTAGTTTTTATGTGGAGGATATTAAGTTTTTCAACATAGGCCCCAATGGGTTCCCTAATATCCTTTTGCCAATTCTATAAGTCGAGTGTTTCCGACCTGCTGAATCAAAATAAAAGTTTAACGCTGTGAGATGAATCCACACATCACAAAGCAGTTTCACAGATATCTTCTTTTAATTTTATCTGGGGATAGTCTGTTTTTCACCACAGGCCTAAATGTGCTCCAAAATGTCCCATCACAGATTCTACCAGAAGAGAGTTTCCTTCCTGCTGAACCAAAGAAAGTTTCATCTCTGAGAGATGAATGCACACATAGCAAAACCATTTCACAGATAGCTTCTTTCTAATTTTTATCTTGAGTTATTTGGTATTTCACCATAGTCCTAAACTGGTTTTTATTTGTTAATTTACAAATTCTATCTGAAGAGTGTTTCCTTCCTGCTGAATCAAAAGGAAGGTTTAACTCTGTGAGTTGAATCCACACATAACAAAGCAGTTTCACAGATAGCATCTTTCTAGTTTTCATCTGGTTATATTCAGTTTTTCCCCATAGACGTCAATGTGATCCCAATTGTTGCTTAGCAGATTCTACAAGAAGAGTGTTTTGAACCTTCTCAATCAAAAGAAAGGTTTATATCTGTGAGATATATACACATATCACAAAGCAGTTTCGTAGGTAATTACTGTGAAGTTTTTATCTGGGAATATTCAGTTTTTCACCATAGACCCCAAAGGAGCCCAAATGTCTTTTTGCACATTCTACAAGAATAGTGTTTCCAACCTGGTGAAACAAGAGAAAGTTTTATCTCTGAGAGATAAACCCACACATCACAAAACAGTTTGACAGCTAACTTCTATCTAGCTGTTTTCTGGGAATAATTGTTTTTTTCACCATAGGCCTCAATGTGCTTTCAAATATCTTCTCAAAGATTCTACCAGAAGAGTGTTTCCAATCCGCTGAATAAAAAGAAAAGTTTAAGTCTGTGAGATAAATCCAAATATCACAAAGCAGTTTCACAGATATTTTCTTTTTAGTTTTAATCTGGGGATATCAGTTTTTCACCATAGGCATGAATTTGCTAATAAATGTCCCTTTGCAGATTGCAAAAATTAGTGTTTCCAACTTGCTGAAGAGAAAAAAAAAGTTTAACTCTGAGAGATGAATCCACACATCACAAAGCAGTTTCACAGATGGCTTCTTTATAGTTTTTATCTCGGCATATTCACATTTTCACCATAGACCTCAAGGGGCTCCGAAATGTTCTTCACAGATGCTACAAGAATTTTTTTTCAACCTGCTAAATCAAAAGAAAGGTTTAAATCTGTGAGTTGAATCCACACATCACATAGCATTTTCACAAACACCTTCTTTCTAGTTTTTATCTGGGGATATTCTATTTTTCACCATAAGCCTGAATGAGCTCCCTAATGTCTTTTTGCAGATTCTACAAGAAAAGATTTTCCAACTTGCTGAATCAAAATAAAGCTTTAACTCTGTAAGATGAATCAACACATGACAAATCAGTTTCATAGATAGCTTCTTTCTTGTTTTTATCAAGGGATCTTTTGTTTTTCACCAATTGCCACCATGGCTCCCAAATGCCCCTTTGTGTATTCTAAAAATAGAGTGTTTCAAACCTGCTGAGTAAAAAGAAATGTTTAAATCTTTGAGACGAATCCACACATCACAAAGCAGTTTCAGAGATAGTTTCTTTCTAATTTATGCCTGGAGATATTCCGTTTTTCACCATAGGTTTAAATGGGCTCCCAAATTGTTGCTTAGCAGATTCCACAAAAAGAGTATTTCCAACCTCGTGAATCAAAAGAAAGGTTTATATTTGAGAAATTAATCCACACATCACAAAAGCCTTTCACAGATAACTTTCTTCTCGTTTTTCTCTGGAGATATTCTGTTTTTTACCCCAAGCCGAATTGAGCTTTCAAATGTACCTTCGCAGATTATACAAGAAGTTTTCTTCCAACCTGCTGAATCAAAAGAAAGGTTTAATTCTGTGAGATGAATCCACACATCACAAAGCAGCTTGACAGAGAGCTTCTTTCTAGTTTTTATCTGGGGATATTCAGTTTTTCACCATAGGCCTCAATGGGTTCTCAAATATCCTTTCATAGATTCCACAAGAAGACATTTTCCAACCTGCTGAATCAAAAGAAAGGTTAAACTCTGTGAGATGAATCCACACATCACAAAGCAGTTTCATAGATACCTTCTTTATAGTTTTTCTCTTGGGATATTCAGTTTTTCACCATAGGCTTCAAAGTGCTCACTATTGTCACATCACTGATTCTACCTGAAGAATGTTTTCAACCTGCTCAGTAAAACGAAATGTTTGCCTCTGAGGGATAAATCCACACATGGCAAAACAGTTTCACAGATATGTTCTGTCTAGTTTTCATTTGGGGATCTTTGGTTTTTCACCATAGTTCTCAATAGTTTTTGAAATGTTTCCTCGGAGACTTTACCAGAACAGTGTTTCCAACCTACTAAATAAAAAAAAAAAAAAGGTTTAACTCTGTGATATGAAGCCACACATCATAATGCTGTTTCACAAATACATTTTTTCTAGTTTTTATCTGTGGATATTCTGTTTTATTAACATAGGCCTCAACTGGCTCCCAATTGACTCTTCTCAGATTCTACAAGAAGTGTGTTTTCCACCTGCTGAATCAAAAGACAGGTTTAACATTGTGAGACAAATCCAAGACAAGTTTAACTTTGTGTGATAAATCCACACATCAAAAAGCAGTTTGATAAATAGCATCTTTCTAGTTTTAATCAAGGGATTGTTGGTTTTTCACCACAGGTCTCAAAGGGCTCCCTAATATTTTTTCACAGATACCTCAAAAAGACCATTTCCAACCTACTGAATCAAAAGAAAAGTTTACGTTTGTGAGATGAATCCCCACATCAAAAAGCAGTTTCAGAGATAGCTTCTTTCTAGTTTTTATCTGGGGATATTAGGTGTTCACCATAATCTTAAATGGGCCCCAAATATTTCCTCACAGATTCTACAAGATGTTTGTTTCCAAACTGCTGAATCAAAAGAGAAGCTTAAGGTTGAGAGTTTCATCCACACATCACAAAGCAGTTTTACAGATTGTTTCTTTGTGGTTTTTATCTGGGGATATTTGGTTTTTCAACATAGGCTTCAACGGGCTCTGTTGAAGATTCTATGATTTTTTTTAGTTTGCAGATTCTACAAGAAGTTTGTTTCCAACCTGCTGAAACAAAAGAATGGTTTAACTCTGTGAGATAAATCCACACATCAAAAAGCAGTCTCAAAGACAGCTACTATCTAGTTTTTAGCTAAGGATATTCAGTTTTGAAACCTAGGCATCAAGGGGATCGCAAACATCCCCTCACAGATTCCATAAAAATAGCGTTTCAAGCCTGCCATATCAAAAGAAAGATTTAAATCTGTGAGATGAATCTGCACATCACAAGACAGTTTCACAGAGAGCTTCTTTCTACTATTTACCTGAGGAGGTACTTCTTTTCACAATAGCCCTCAATAGGCTTTCAAGTGACCCCTTGCAGACTCTACAAGAAGAGTGTTTCCAACCTGATGCATAAAAAGGAAGATTTAACTCTGTGAGATAAATTGGAACATCAAAAAGCATTTTCCCAGTTAGCTTCTTTCTAGTTTTTATCTGGGGATGTTTGGTTTTTCACCATAGTCCTCAATGGGCTCCAAAGTGTTTATTCACAGATTCTACCAAAAGATTGTTTCCAACCTGCTGAATCAAAAGAAAAGTTTAGTTCCATGAGATGAATCCACACATCACAAAGCAGATTCACACAGCTTTCTTATAGTTTTTATCTTAGAATATTTGGTTTTCCACCATAGACCTCAATGGGCTACTAAATGTAAATTCACAGATTTCAATGAAGGGTGTTTCCAACCTGATGAATAAAAAGAATTGTTTAACTATGTGAGATGAATTTACACATCAGAAATCAGTTTCACAGATAGCATCTTTCTAGTTTTTATCTTGGGATATTCACTTTTTCACCGTAAACCTCAATGGACTCCCAAATATCCTTTCACAGATACCTCAAGAAGACTGTTTGTAATCTACTCAATGAAAAGAAACGTTTAATTTTATGAGATGAATCTCTGTATCACAAAGAAGTTTCACAGATAGCTTGTTTCAAGTTTTTATCTGGGGATATTCTGTTTTTCACCATAGGACTAAATGGGCTCCCAAATATCCACTTTTAGATTATACGGAAAGATTGCTTCCAATCTGCCGAATTGTAATAATGGTGTAACTCTGTGAGATGAATCCACACATCACAAAGCCATTTCTCAGATAGCTTATTTATAGTTTGTATCTGAGGATATTCAGCTTTTGCACTGTAGGCCTCCATGAGCTACAAAAAGGTTCTTTTGCAGATTTTAGATGAAGGGTATTTCCAACCTGCTGAATAAAAAGAATATTTAAACAATGTGAGATGAATTTATACATAACAAAGCAGTTTAACAGACAGCTTCTTTCTAGTTTTTATCTGGGGATATTCGATATTTCACTTAAGGCCTCAATTGGCTCAAAAATGTTTCTTCACATATTCCACATGAAGAGTTTCTCCAACCTGCTCAGTGAATAAAAAGGTTTAACCCTGTGAAATGCATCCACACATCACAAAGCAGTTTCAAGGATAGCTTCTTTCCAGTTTGCATTTGGAGATGTTTGTTTTTTCACCATATGTATGAATGGGCTCCCAATTGTCCCTTCGCAGATTCTACAAGAAGAGTGTTCACAACCTGCTGAATCAAAAGGAAAGTTTATCTCTCAGAGATGAACCTACACATCACGAACACTTTCACAGGCAGATTCTTTCTAGTTTTTAGCTAGGGGTATTCAGTTTTTCAACTTAAGCCTCAATGGGCTTTCAAATTTCCCTTCTCAGATTTTACCAGAAGAGTGTTTCCAACCTGCTGAATCAAAAGAAAGTTTTACCTCCATGAGTTGAATCTACACATCACCAAACAGTTTCACAGATAGCTTCTTTCTAGTTTTTAGCTGGGGATAGTCTGTTTTTCACCATAGGCCTCTATGTACTCCCAAATGTTCCTTTGCATCTTTTACAAAAGGGTGGTTCCAACTTGCTGAATCAAAAGAAAGATTTAAATCAGTGAGATGAATTCACAGGTCACAAAGCAGTTTCAGAGATATCGTCTTTATAGTTTTTATCTGGGTTTATTCCTGTTTTTGCAGTTTCTTAGATTGCTTCTTTCTCGTTTTTATCTGGGGATATTGTTTTCCACCATAGGCCTCAATGGGTTACCAAATGTCCTTTCAAGATTTTAGATGAAGGGTGTTTCCTACCTGCTGAATAAAAGGAGAGGTTTAACTATGTGAGATGAATTTACACATCACAAAGAAGTTTCAAAGATAGCTTCTTTCTAGTTTGTGTTTGTGGATGTTATGGTATTCATCATAGGCATCAATGGGATCCCAAATATCCCTTCACAGTTTCTACAAGAAGAGTATTTGCAACCTGCTGAATCAAAAGAAAGGTTTTTCTGTGAGAGATGGATCCATGCATCACTAACAGTTTCACAGATAGCTTTTTTTCTAGTTTTTATCTCTGCATATTTGATTTTTCAACTTAGGCCTCGTCGGGCTTTCAAATGTCCCTTTGCAGATTTTACCAGAAGAGTGTTGCCTGCCAAATCAAACAAATGTTTAACTCTGTGAGGTGAACCCAGACATCAGAAAGAAGTTTCCCAGTTATCTACTTTCTAGTTTTTATCTGGGGATATTCCATTTTTCACCATAGGCCTAAACGGGCTCCAAAATGTCCCTTGGAAGATTCTACCAAAAGATTGTTTCCAACTTGCTGAATCAAAAGAAAAGTTTAGCTCCATGAGATGAATCCACACATCACAAAGCAGATTAAACCATAGCTTCACTCTACTTTTTATCTGAGTATATATGAGTTTTCACCATAGGCCTTACAGGCTTTTAAATGTCCCTTCACAGATTCTACAAGAAGAGTGTTTCCAACCTGCAGAATCAAAAGAAAATTTAAGTTTGTTAGTTGAATCCACACATGACAAAGCAGTTTCACAGATAGCTTCTTTCCAGTTTTTATCTGGGAATATTTGGTTTTTCATCATAAACCACAATGGGCTCCAAAAAGCCCCACTGCAGATTCTACAAGAAGAGTGTTTCAATTCTGCTGAAACAAAAGAATGGTTTTACTCTGTGAGATAAATCCACATACCACAAAGCAGTTTTACAGATAGGTTCTTTCTGATTTTTATCTGAGGATATTCAATTTTACACCATAGACCTCAAGGGGCTCAAAAATGTGCATTCACAGATTCTGTAAGAGGAGTGTTTCCAACCTGCTGTATCAAAAGAAAGTTTTAATTTTGTGAGATGAATCAACACATCACAAGGGAGTTTCACAGATAGCGTTTCTCTAGTTTTTATCTGGGGATATTCTTCTTTTCACCATAGGCCTCAATGGGCTTCCAAATTGACCCTTGTCAGATTCTACAAGAAGAGTGTTTCCAACCTTCTGAATAAAAAAAAGTTTAACTCTTTGAGATGAATCCACACTTTAGAAAGCAGTTTCATAGTTACCTTCTTTCTAGTTTTTATGTGGGGATATTCAGTTTTCACAATAGGACACAATAGCCTCCAAAATGTCTTTTTGCAGATTCTACCAGTGAGTTTTTCCAACCTGTTGAATCAAAAATAAGGTTTGCCTGTGAGGGATGAATCCACACATCACAAAACAGTTTTACAGATACCTTCTTTTAGTTTTTACCTGGGTATATTCTCTTTTTCACAGTAGTCATCGGTGTGCTAGCAAATGTCCCTTTGTAGCTTCTACAAAAAGAGTGTTTCCAACCTGCTGAATCCAAAAAAAGGTTTAACTCTTTAGAGGAATCCACATGCCACAAAGCATTTTCACGTATATCTTCTTTTAGTTTTAATCTGGGGATATTAGGCTTTTGACCACAGGTCTCAATGAGCTCCCAAATGTTTTTTTTTTTCATATTGTAGAAATAGAGTGTTTTCAACGTGCTGAATTAAAAGAAAGGTTTAACTCTGTAAGATGACTCCACACAACCCAAAGCAGTTTCACTAAAATCTTCTTTCTGGTTTTTATCTAGGGATATTAGGTTTTTCACCATAGTACTTAATAAGCTCCCAAATCTCCCTTCATAGATTCCATGAGAAGAGTGTTTTCGACCTGTTGAATCAAAAGAAAAGTTCAACTCTGTGAGAGGAATCCAGACAACACAAAGCAGTTTTGCAGATAGCTTATTTCTAGTTTTTCTCTGGGGATAATTAGTTTTTCACCATAGGCCACAGTGGGCTCCCAAATGTCACTTTGCAGAGTCTACTAGAGTTTGTTTTCAACCTGCTGAATCAAAGAAAGGTTTAATTCTGTGAGATAAATTTACAAATAACAAAGCAGTTTGACAAATAGCTTCTTTCTAGTTTTAATCTGGGGATATTCTGTTTTTAACTATAGGCCTCAAAGGGTTTTCAAATATTTTTTACAGATTTTACCAAAAGAGTGTTTCCAACCTGCTGAATCAAAAGAAATATTTAACTCTAAGATAGAAATCCACACAACACAACACAGTTTCACAAATAGCTTCTTTCTGGTTTTTATCTGGGAATATTCGATTTTTTACTAAGGCCTCAGAGGGCTCCCAAAGTCCCTTTGTAGATTCTACAAGAAATGTGTTTCCACCATGCTGAATCAAAAAAAGAAGGTTCAATTTTGTGAGATGAATCCACACATTACAAAGCAGTTACCCAGATAAATTCTTTCTCTTTTATATCTGGGGATATTCTGTTTTTCACCATAGGCCTCAATGGGCTCCAAAATGTCTCTTCACAGATTCTACAAGAAGACTGTTTCCAGCCTCCTGAATCAAAAGAAGATTTATCTTTGAGAAATGACTCCACACATCACAAAAGTTTCACAGATAGCTTCTTTTTTGTTTTTATCTAAGGATATTCCTTTTTTTTTTACCATATGCCCCAAAGAGCTTTTAAATGTTTCTTTGTAGATTCTATAAGAAGAGTGTTTGTAACCTGCTGAATCAAAAGCACTGTTTACCTCTTTGACATGATTCCAGAAATCACAAATCAGTTTCATAGATAGCTTCTTTCCAATTTTTATCTGGGGATATTCATTTTTCACAATAGGCCTCAAAGTGCTCTTAAATTTCCCTTTGCAGATGCTACCAGAAGAGTGTTTCCAACCTGCTGAATCAAAAGGAAGGTTTAACTCTGTGAGATAAATCCACACATCACAAAGCAGTTTCACAAACAGCTTCTTTCAATTTTTATTTGGGGATATTCCGTTTTTCAACATAAGCCTCACTGGGCTAAAAAATATACCTTTGCAGATTCTACAAGAACAATATTTCCAACCTGCTGAACCAAAATAAATTTTTGTCAATGTGAGATTAATCCACACATCATGAAGCAGTTTCACAGATATCTTCTTTCTATTTTTTATTTAGGGATATTCAGATTTTCATTATAGGCCTCAATGGGCTACCAAATGTCCCTTCACAGATTGTACAACAACGGTGTTTCCAACCTGCTGAATCAAAAGAATGGTTTACATTTTAGAGATGCATCCACATATCACAAAAGAGTTTCACAGATACCTTCTTTCTTGTTTTTATCTGGGGATATTCAATTTTTCATCAGAGGTGCCAATTGGCTTTCAAATGGCTTTTTGGAGATTCTACCAAAAGAGGGTTTCCAACCTTCTGAATCAAAAGAAATGTTTAACTCTGGGAAATGAATCCACACATCACAAAGAAGTTCCAAAGACAGCTTCTTTCTAGTTTTTATCCAGAGATATCTATTTTTTTACCATAGGCCTCAATGTGCTCCTAAATGTCCCTTTGCATATTCTACAAATTTAGTGTTTCCAGAAGGCTGAATCAAAAGAAAGGTGTAACTCTGTGAGATGAATCCACACACAACTAAGCAGATTCACAAATAGTTTCTTTCTAGTTTTTCTCTGGGGACATTGGGTTTTTCACAATAGGACTCAAGGGGCTCAAAATTGTCCCATCACACATTCTACGAATAACGTGTTTCCAATATGCTGAATAAAAAGAAATGTTTTACTCTTTGAGATGAGTCAATATATCAGAAAGCAATTTCAAGATATTTTCTTTCTAGTTTTTATCTGGAAATTTCAGTTTTTCACTATAGGCTTTAATGGGATCCTAAATGTCTGTCCACAGATACTACAAGAAGAGTGATTCCAACCTGCTGAATTAAGAGAAAGGTGTACCTCTGTGAGATTAATCCAAGCATCAGAAAGCAGTTTCACAGACAGCTTCTGTCTAGTTTATATCTGGGGATATTCTGTTTTTCACCATAGGCCCCAAAAGGGCTCAAAAAACGTCCCTTCATAGACTCTACAGAAGAATGTATCCAAACTGCTGAATCAAAAAACGGTTTAACTCTTTGAGTTGAAACAAGACAAAGCAGTTTCACAGATAGCTTCTTTTTAGTTTTTATCTGGGGATATTTGGTCTTTCACCATAGGCCTCAATGGGCTCACAAATATCTCTTTACAGACACACAAAAAAGTGTTTCCAACCTGCTGAATCAGAAGAAAATTTTATCTCTGTGATATAAATCCACTCGTAACAAAGAAGATTCACTGATAACTTCTTTATCATTTTTATCTGGGGATATTAAGTTTTTCACCAAAGGACACAATGGGCTCCCAAATGTCCCTTCACCAATTCTACAAGAGTATTTTTCCAACATGCTAAATAAAAAGAAAGATTTACATCTTGGAGATGAATCTACACATCACAAAGCAGTTTCACAGATCGCTTCTTTCTAGATTTTATCTGGGGATATTTTGTTTTTCACCATAGGCCACAATGGGTTCTGAAAAGTCACTTCACAGATTCTACAAGAATAGAGTTTCCAACCCGTTACATCAAATAAAGGTTTAATTCAGTGAGATGAATCCACACATCACAATGCAGTTTGAAAGATAGCTTCTTTCTGGTTTTTATCTGGTGATATTTCATTTTTCACCATAAACCTCAATATGCCTCAAAAGGTTTCTTCACTATTTTACCAGAAAAGTGTTTCCAATCTGCTGTATCATAAAAAGGTTTAACTGTTTGAGATGAATACACACATTAAAAAGTAGTTTCACATCTATCTTTTTTGTAGTTTTTATCTGGGGATATTAGGTTTTTCACCATAGACCACAATGGACTCCAAAATACTGCCTCATAAGTTCTACAAATACAGTGTTTCCAACCTTCTGAATAGAAAAAAGGTTTCAATTTGTGAGATGAGTCTGCACATCACAAAGTAGTTTGACACATACCTTCTTTCTAGTTTTTATCGAGGCATATTCAGTTTTTGACCATAGTCCTCAATGGGATCTGAAATATCCCTTCATACATACCTTAAGAAGACTGTTTTTAACCTGCTGAATCAAAGGAAATGTTTACCTCTGTGAAGTGAATGCACATATCACAAAGCTGTTTTACAGATAGCTTCTTTTTAGTTTTATCTGGTGATATTCAGTTTCTCAACACAGGCCTCAATGGGCTACAAAAAGCCCCTTTGCAGATTCTACAAATACTGTATTTCCAAATTTCTGAATCAAAAGAAAGGTTTATCTTTGAGAAATGAATTTATAACTTGCAAAACTGTTTCACAGAAATCTTCTTTCTAGGTTTTATCTGGGGATATTTGGTTTTTCACCATAAGCCTCAGTGGGATTTCAAATGTCCCTTTGCACATTCTACAAGAAGACTGTTTCAAACCTGCTGAATCAAAAGAAAGGTTTAACTCTGTGAGATGAATCCACATGACACAAAACAGTTTCACGGATAACTTCCTTTCAGTTGTTATCTGGGGTATTCCTTTTTTCACCATAGTCCTCAATGGGCTCCCAAATGTCCCTTTGCAGATTCTACAAAAGAGTGTTTCCATCATGCTGAATCAAAAGGAAGGTTTATCTCTGAGAGATAAATCCACACGTATCAAAAGAGTTTTACGGGTAGCTTCTTTTTAGTTTTTATCTAGGGATATTCTGTTTTTCACTATAGGCCTCAAAGGACTTTCAAAAGTATTTTTGCAGATTCTACCAGAAGAGTTTTTCACAGCCGCTGAACCATAAGTAAGGTTCAACTCTGTGAGATGAATCCACACATCACAAAGCACTTTAACAGATAGACTCTTTGAAGTTTTTATGTGGGGAAATCAATTTTTCACCATAGATGTCAATGTGCTCCCAAATGTCCTTTTGCAGATTCTACAAAAATAGTTTTTCCAACTTGCTAAATCAAAAGAAAGGGTTAACTCTGTGAGATGAATCCACACATAACAAAGACATTTCAGAGGTAGGTTCTTTCTAGTTTTTATCTTGGAACATTCTGTTTGTCACCATAGACCTCAATGGGCTCCCAAATGTCACTTTGCAGATTCTACAAGAAGAGTGTTTCCAACCTGATGAATCAAAAGAAACGTTTAACCCTGTGAGGTAAATCCACACATCACAAAGCTGTTTCACAGATAGCTTCTTTTTAGTTTTTATCTGGGGATATCTGATTTTGACTACAGGTGTCAATGTGCTTGTAAATATTTATTCGCAAATTCTACAAAAATAGTGTTTTCAACCTGTTGAATCAAAAGAAAGTTTTATCTCTGAGAGATAAATTCATATATCACAAAACAGTGTCACAGACAGCTTCTTTCTGGTTTTTATCTGGGGATATTTTGTTTTTCGCTATAGGCCTCAATGGGCAACAAAATGTTGCTTTGCAGATACTACAAGAATAGTGTTTCCAACCTGCTGAATCAAGAGAAAGGTTTTACTGTGTTAGATGAATTTCCAAATCACAAAGCCGTTTCACAGATACCTTTTTTCTAGTTTTTATCTGGGGATATTCTGTCTTTTACAGTAGGTCTCTATGGGCTCCGAAATGTCCCTTCACAGATACTACAAGAATATTATTTCCAACCTCTTGAATCAAGAGAAAGGTTTAACTCTGTTAGATTAATTTCTGTGTCACAAAGCAGTTTCACAGATAACTTCTTTGTAGTTTTTTGTGGGGATATCTTTTTTTCACCATAGGCATCAATGGGATCAAGAAATGTCCCTCTGCAAATCCTTCAAGAAGAGTATTTCTAACCCACTGAATGAAAAGAAAGGTTTATCATTGAGACATGAATACCCACATCACAAAACACTTTCACAGATAGATTATTTCTAGTTTTTATCTAGTGATATTCAAGTTTTCACCATAGGCATTAAGGGACTTTCAAATATCCTTATGCAGATTCTAGATGAAGAATGTTTTCCACCTCCAAAATCAACAGAAATCTTTAACTCAGTGAGGTGAATCATTACATCAAGAAGGAGTTTCCCTGATAGCTTCTTTACAGTTTTTATCTGGGGATATTTGTCTTTTCACCACAGGCCTCAAACGACACCCAAATGTCCCTTTGCTGATTCTATGAGAAGACTGTTTACAACCTGCTAAATAGAATGGAAGATTTAATGCTGTGAGTTGAACCCACACATCAGAAAGCCATTGCAAAGGTTGATTTTTTTCTAGTTTTCATCTGGGAATATTGCAATTTTCCCATCGTGGCTCAATGGGCTCCAAATGTCTTTTCACAGATTCTACAAATACAGTGTTTCCAAACCTGCTGAATAGAAAGAACATTTTAACTCTGCGAGATGAATCCACACATCACAAAGCAATGGAATGATAACTTATTTCTAGTTTTTATCTGTGGGTATTTTTTTTTCACCATAGGCCTCAATGGGCTCCCAAAAGTCCCTTCACAAATTCTACTAGAAAAGTGTTTTCATCCTGCTTAATCAAAAGAAAGTTTTAACTCTGTGAGAAGAATCCACACATCACAAAGTAGTTTAACAGATAGCTTCTTTCTAGTTTTTGTCAAATGATATTTGATATTTCACCATACGCCTTAATGGGCTCACAAATATTTCTTGGCAGATTCTACAAGAAGAGAGTTTTACACCTGATGAATTAAAAGAAACATTTATCTCTGAGAGGTGAATCCACACATCACGGAAGTTTCACTGATAGCTTCTTTTTAGTTTTAATCTGGGAACATTCAGTTTTCCCCCATAGTCATCAAAGGGTTTTCAAAAGTGCCTTCACAAATTCTACAGCAAGCAGTTTCACAGATAGCTTCTTTCTAGTTTTTGCCTGGAGATATCTGTTTTTCACCATGGGTGTCCATGTGCTCCCAAATATCTCATTACAAATTCTTCAAAAATAATTCTTAAAACTTGCTGAATCAAAAGAAACGTTTAACTCTGTGAGATGAATCTGCACATCACAAAGCACTTTCACACATAGCTTCTTTCTAGTTTTTATTTTGGGATATTCAGCTTTTCACCATGGATCTTGATGGGCTTCCAAACGTCTTTTTGTGCATTCTACAAGCAGAATGTTTCCAACCTGCTGAATCAAAAGATAGGTGTATTGCTGAGACATGAATCCACCCATCAGAAAACATTTTCACAGATATCTTCTTTTTAGTTTTTATCTAAGGATATTCAGTTTTTTACTATATGACTCCAAGGGCTTTCAAATATTTCCCCTCAGATTCTACCAGAAGAGTGTTTCCAACCTGCTGATTCAAAAGGAAAGTTTAACTCTGTGAGATAAATCCAAACATTACAGAGCAGTTTCACAGATAGCTCCTTTCTAGTTTTTATCTGGGAATATTCAGTTTTTCAACATAGACCACAATGGGCTTCCAAATGTTTCTTTGCCGATTCTACAAATAAAGTGTTTCCAACCTGCTGAAGAACATGAAAGGTTTAACTTTGTAAGATCAATCCACACATCACAAAGTAGTTTCACTGGTAGTTTGTTTCTAGTTGTTATCAGTGGAATTCTGGTTTTTCACTATAGGCCTCAATGGGCTCCAAAATGTCCCTTCACAGACTCTACCAGAAGTATGTGTCCAATCAGTGAATCAAAAGAATAGTTTAGCTCTGTGAGATGAATCCACACATCACAAAGCAGTTTGACAGATAGCTTCTTTGTAGTTTTTATCTCGGGATATTCTGTTTTTCACCATAGGCCTCAAAGGCCTCCCAAATATCCTTTTGCAGACTCTACAAGAAAAGTGTTTCCAACCTGCTGAATAAAAAAGAAGGTTTACCTCAGTGAGATGAATTCACACCTCACAAAGCATTTGACAGATAGTTTCTTTCTAGTTTTTTCTGGGAATATTCTATATTTCACCATAGGCCTCAATGGGTTTTCAAATGTTACTTCCCAGAAAAGTGTTTCTGTTCTGCTGAATTAAAAGAAATATTTAACTCTGTGAGATGAATCCACACATTACAAATCAGTTTCACAGATAGCTTCTTTTTACTTTTTATTTACTTATATTTATGGGGATATTCAGTTTCTCATGATAAACCCCAATGGGATCTTGAATGTCTCTTCACTGATGCTACAAGAAGAGTGTTTTCAACCTGCTGAATCAAAAGAAAGTTTTATCTCTGAAAGACGAATCCACACATCACAAAACAGTTACACAGATACCTTCTTTCTAGTTTCTGTCTGGAAATACTTGGTTTTTCACCATACATTTCAATAAGCTTTCAAATGTCTTTTTTACAGATTCTTCCAGAAGAGTGTTTTCAAGCTGTTGAATCAAAAGAAAAGTTTAACATGATTACATTGATTAATACATCACAAAGAAGTTTTACAGATATCTTCTTACTAGTTTTTATTTGTGTTATTCAGTTTTTCACCGTAGGCCTCAATGGGCTCAAAATATTTCTTTGCAGATTCTACAAATAGAATGCTTGCAATCTGCTTGCAATTTACTGAATAAAAAGAAAGGTTTAACTCTGTGAAATGAATCCACACATCACAAAGCAGTTTCACTGATAGCTTATTTCTAGTTTTTATCTAGGGATATTCAGTTTTTCACCATTGAACTCTAGGGGCTCACACGTATCTTTTCGTGGATACTATAAGAAGAGTGTTTCCAACCAGCTGTACCAAAATAAAGGTTTAACTCTGTGAGATGAATCCACGCATCACAAACTAATTTCACAGATAGCTTCTTTCTAGTTTTTATCTGGAGATATTCAGTTTTTCACCATAGGCCTATATGTGCTCCCAAATGTCCTTGCAGATTCTACTAGAAGAGTGTTTCTAACCTGCCAAATCAAAAGAAAGGTTTAACCCTGAGAGATGAATCCATGCATCACAAAACATTTTCACAGATATCTTCTTTCTAGTTTTTATCTGTGGATATTCAGTTATTCGTCATAGGCCTCAATGTGCTCCCAATTGTCCCATCACAGATTCTGTCAGAAGTTTCCAGCCTGCTGAATGAAATGAAAGGTTTATTTCTGAAAAATCAATCCACACATCACAAAACAGTTTCACAGATAGCTTTTTTCGAGTTTTTACCTAGGGATATTCTTTTTTTCACCCTCACCCTCAATGTGTTTAAAAATGTTTATTTGCAGATTCTACCAGAATAGTGTTTCCATCGTGCTGAATTAAAAGAAATGTTGAACTCTGTGAAATGAATCCACACATCAGAAAGCAGTTTCACAGATATCTTCTTTATAATCTGTATCTGGAAATATTCAGGTTTTCAGCATAGGCTTCAATGGGCTCCAAAATATTCCTTCAGAGATTCTATAGATAGAGTGTTTTCAACCTGCTGAGTAAAAAGAAATGTATAACTCTGTGAGATGAATCCACACATCATCACAAAGCAGTTTCACAAATCCCTTCTTTCTTGATTCTATCTGGGGATATTTTTTTTTTATTATAGGATTCAATTGGCTCTTAAATATCCCTTTGCAGATTCTATGAGAACAGTGTTTCTGTTGGGGAAACCAGCCCCACACCATCCAGCGGGTACTCTGAGTTTGGTGGAGACAAAGGAGATAGAAAGAGACAGAATAAGCCTTTAAAGTCTGGTACAGTAGACCAAAACATCAAAGGCGTGCTCAAGAACCAGAGCTCTTGGGCTCCACTCAATTTATTGGTTTACAAGCCCATTGCTCTTAGGGCAGATGGGAGGGAAAAGACAGGATTAGGAAAAAGATTAATCATAGAAGGCAAACTCATGCTTCATTCAAAAAGATGTATAGCTGTGGCAGTTTCTGCAAATTTCCTTGAGCAAAGGCATGTGTCTAAACTATTTAAGATCTTTATCTTATTGGGACTGAAATGGGTGGTAGCAGGTTTCAGGAGGAGCTAAGATGTTTGAGTATAATCCACTGCTTCAAAGGAGTGTTATCTCCCTGAGCAACCTGTGGAAGGCCTCTGAGTGGTTATGCTCTCAGGGCATAAATACATGAAGGCAATAAGGAGACTTTTCTCCTCAAGGCTGCCCATGCCTTCCCACGAGTGTCTCACACAGGGAATACCAACTCAACCGGCACTCCAGAAACTCTCTTTCCCACTTGTCCCCCTTTTTGTCTTTATTAATTTTTTTATTAATAACCACCATTGCTATCATGGCTCATTTGCAGTGTCTGGCTTCTCTACCAAGGCACTGTCCACATCTGTAGACTAAAAACAAACAGCAAAAACAGACATAAAACAAAATAAAATTTGTAATTTTTGATCCACCTATGGTGTTGATCCACCTATGGTGTTAATCCACCATAAAGGTTTGGTATTAGAAAGGTCATCAATGGCCCCAGCAAGGATATCAGCTGCAGGCAACAGGGTGAGATGAGCCTGAGATAATTCAAATATTTGCTTTTTTCAGTTTAGCAATATGTAATGTTAAACTATCTTCTTTTCCTTGTAGCTTTAGGTTTTATGGGTGTTCCACCTAGGAGGAACCAACTCAACTGGCACCCCAGAAACTTCCTTTCCCACAGTTTCCAACCTGCTGAATCAAAAGAAAGGTTTAACTCTTTGAGATGAATCCACACAATCCAAAGTAGTTTCAAAGATAGCCTCTTTCTAATTTTTATCAGGGGATATTCTGTTTTTCACCATAGCCTTAATGTGCTCAAAAATATCTCTTCACAGATTCTACAAAACGTTTTTTTTCAATCCTCATGAATCAAAAAGAAAGGTTTAAGACAAAGAGTTGAATCCACATATCACAAAGTATTTTCCCAGATAGCTGCTTTCCACATTTTATCTAAGGATATTTGGTTTTTCACCATAGGCCTCGATGGGTTCCCAAATGTCCCTTCACAGATGCTACAAGAAGTGTGCTTCCACCCTCCTGAATCAAATAATGGTTTAACTCTGTGAAATGAATCCACATCAGAAAGCAATTTTACAGATAGCTTCTTTCTTGTTTTTATCTGGGGATATTCTCTTTTTCACCATAGGCCTCAATGGGCTCTCAAATGACCCTTTTCAGATTCTACAAGAAGAGTGTTTCCAACCTACTGAAACAAAAGAAAGGGTTAACTATGTGAGATGAATCCACACATCACAAAGCAGTTTGACAGATAGCTTCTGTACAGTTTTTTTCGAGGGATATTCTGTTTTTCACCATATGCCTCAAAAGGCTCCAAAATATGCCTTTGCAGATTCTACAAAAAGACAGTTGCAAACTTACTGAATCATAAGAAAGGCTTAATTCTGTGCAATTCATCCATACATCACAAAGAATTTTCACACATAGCTTCTTTATAGTTTTTATCTGTGGATATTTGCTTTTTCAACATGGGTCTCAATGGGCTCCAAAATGTCTCGTCTCAGATTTTATCAAAAGAGTGTTTACAACCTGTTGAATCAAAAGAAAGCTTTATCTCTGTGAGATGAATCCACACATCAAAAAGCAGTTTCGCAGATAGCTTTTTCTACTTTTTATCTGAAGATATTCAGTTAATCACCATAGGCCTCAGAGGATTTTCAATTGTTTCTTTGTGGATTCTGTGAGACAGTGTTTTCAACCTGTGGAATTAAAAGAAAGGTTTAAATCTTAGAGACGAATCCACACATCACAAAGCAGTTTCACAGGTAGCTTCTTTTTAGTTTTTGTTTGGGGATATTCAGGTTTTAACCATAGGCTTCAATGGGTTCCCAAATGTTCATTCACAGATTCTAGAAAAAGTGTGCGTCCAACCTACAGAATCACAACAAAGGTTTGACTGTGTGAGATGAATCCACACATCACAAAAGAATTTCACAGATAGCTTCTATCTAGTTTTTATAACAAGATGTCTGTTTTTCACCATAGGCATCAATGTGTTCCCAAATTGTCTCTTCACAGATTCAACATGAATACAGTTTCCATATTCCTGAATCAAAAGAAAGGTTCAATTCTGTGAAATAAGTCCACCCACCACAAAGCTGTTTTCCAGAGACCTTCTTTCAAGTTTCTATCTGGGGTTATTTGGTTTTACACCATAGTCCTCAATGGGTTCCCAAATGTTTCTTTGCAGATTCTATCAGAAGAGTGTTTCTAACCTGCTGAATCAAAAGAAAGATTTAACTCTGTGAGTTGAATCCACACATTAAAGCAGTTTCACAGATAGCTTCTTTCTACTTTTCATCTGGAAATATTTGGATTTTCACCATAGTCCTCAAAGGGCTTCCAAATGTCCTTTCACAAATTCTACAAAAGGTTTTTCTTTTTTCCAGCATGTTAAATCCAAAGAAAGGTTTAACTCTGTGAAGTGAATCCACACATCACAAAACAGCTTGACAGATAACTTCTTTCTAGTTTTTATCTGGGGATATTCAGTTTTTCACCATAGGCCTCAATGGGCTCTAAAATGTCCTTCACAGATTCTCCAAGAAGAGTATTTTCAACTTGCTGTATCAACAAAATGGTTTAACCTCAGAGACGAATGCACACATCAAAAAAAAAAGTTGCATGTATATAGCTTCTTTCTAGTTTTTATCTGAGGCTATTCAATTTTTCACCATAGGGTTTGATGGGCTCCCAAATGTCCTCTTGCAGATTCTACAAAGAGTTTTTCCAATCTGCTGCATCAAAAGAAAGTTTTAACTCTGTGGGATGGATCTACAAATTACAAAGCAGTTTCACAGATAGGTTCCATCTAGTTTTATTTTTTTTTTTCTTCTGGGGATATTCTGTTTTTCACCACAGACCTCAATGGGCTTCCAAATGTCCCTCTGCAGATTCTACAAAAAAAGTGTTTCCAACCTGCTGAATCAAAAGTATGGTTCAACTCTGTCAGATGAATCCAAATATAACAAAGCAGTCTCACAGATGGCTTCTTTATAGTTATTATCTGGGGATATTCTGTTTTTCATTATAGACATCAGTGGGCTCCCAGAAGTCTTTCACAATTCTACAAGAAGATTGTGTCCAACCTGCAGAATCAAAATAAAAGTTTGACTCTGTGAAATGAATCTACACATCACAAAGCAGTTTCTCAGATAGGTACTTCTAGTTTTTATTGGTGGAAATTCAGTTTTTCACCATAGAGTTCAATAGTCCCTTAAATATCCCTTCAGAGATTTGAAAGATGAGTGTTTCCAACCTCCTGAGCCAAAATAAAGTTTTATCTCTTTGAGAAGTATCCACACATCACAAAGAAGTTTCGCAGATAGCTTCTTTCTACATTTTATCTAGGGATATTCAATTTTTCACCGTAAGCCTCAAGGGCTCCCAATTATTAGTTTGCAAATTCTACAAGTAGACTGTTTACAACCTGCTGAATTAAAAGAAAAGTTTATCTCTGAGAGATGTATCCACACATCAGGAAATAGTTTCACAGATAGCTTCTTTATATTTTTAATCTGGTGATATTTGTTTTTTCACCATAGGCCTTAATGCGTTTTCAAATATCCTTCACAGATTCTACCAGAAGAGTGTGTCCAACCTGCTCAATCAGAAAAAAAGGTTTACCTCTGTGAGATGAATTCACACATCACAAAGCAGTTTCACAGATAGCTTCTTTCTGTTTTTTCTCTGCGGATTGTGGTTTTTCACCATGGGCCTCAATGGGCTCACACATGTCCCCTTGCAGATTCTATAAGAAAAGTGTTTATAACGTGCTGAATCAAAAGAAATGTTTATCTCTGAGAGATGAATCCACACATCACAAATCAGTTTCACAAATAGCTTCTTTCTAATTTTTAGCTGGGGATGTTCAGTTTTTCACCATGGGCCTCAAAGGGCTCCCAAATATCTTTTTACTGATTCTACTAGAAGATTCTTTTCAACCTGCTAAATCAAAAGAAAGATTTAACTCTTGGAGTTGAGTCCCCAAATCACAAAGCAGCTTCACAGATCACTTATTTTTGTTTTTATCTGTGGATATTCAGTTTTTTCACCATTTGCCTCAATAAGCTCCCAAATGTCCCTTTTCAGATTCTACAGAGTGTTTCCAACCTTCTGAAGGAAAACAAAGGTTTACCTCTGTGAGACGAATCCACACATTACAAAGTAGTTTCACAGACAGCTTCCTTCTAGTTTTTTATATTAAGATATCAGTTTTTCACTATAGGCGTAAATGTGCTCCCAAATGTGCCTTTGTGGATTCTACAATAGTGCTTTAAACATGCTGAATCAAAAGAAAAGTTTAATTCTGTGAGATAAATCAACACACTTCAAAGCAGTGTCAGTGACAGCTTCTTTCTAGTTTTATCTGGGGATATTCTGTTTTTCACCATTGGCCTCAAAGGGCTCCCCAATGTCCATTTGCAGAATCTACTAGAAGAGTGTTTACAACTTGTTGAATCAAAAGAAAAGTTTCACTCTGTGAGGTGAATCCACATATTACAAAGCAGTTTTATGGTGGGCTTCTTTCTAGTTTTTATCTGTGGATAATTGGTTTTTCAACATAGGCCTCATTTGGCTCCCAAATGTCTCTTTGCTGATTCTACAAAAAGAGTGTTTCTGATCTGCAGATTTAAAAGAAAGGTTTACCTCTGTGAAATAAATAGACATGTCACAAAACAGTTTGACAGATAACTCTTTGATAGTTTTTATCTGAAGATATTATTTTTTGCCTAGGCCTCAATGGGGACAAGAGATGTGTTTTCACAGACTCTCCAAGGAGAGTGTTTCCAGCCTTCTGAATAGAAAGAGTTGAATCCACACATAACAGAGCAGTTTCACAGATAGTTTTTTCTAGTTTTTATCTGGAGATATTCAGTTTCTCACCATCGGCCTCAATGGGCTCCCAAATGTCCATTTGCAGATTCTGCCAGAAAAGTGTTTCCAACCTGCTGAATCAAAAGAAAGCTTTAACTCTGTGAGATGAATCCACATATCACAAAGCAGTTTCACTGATAGCTTCTTTATGTTTTTTACCTTGTTATATTAGATTTTTCACTATAGGCCTCAACGGGCTCCCAAATATCCATTTGCAGATTCAACCAGAAGTGTGTTCCCAACCTGCTGAATCAAAACAGAGGTTTATCTCTGTTAGTTGAATCCACACATCAGAAAACAGTTTCACACATAGTTTCTTTCTTGTTTTTATCTGGGGATATTCCGTTTTTCACCATAGGCCTCAATTGGATCCCAAATGTCCCTTCACAGATTCTCCAAAAAGAGTGTTTCCAACTTGCTGAATAAAAAGAAAGGTTTAATTTTGAGAGTTGAATCCACACATCAAAAAGTAGTTTCACTGATAGCTTCTGTCAAGTTTTTATTTAGGGATATTCAGTTTTTTACCATAAGCCTCATAAAGCTCTCAAATGTCCCTTCACAGATTCTACCAGAAGAGAGTTACCAACCGACTGAATGGAAAGATAGATTTAAATTGTTAGATAACTCCACACAACACAAAGCAGTTTCACAGATAGCTACGTTCTAGTTTTTATCTTACAATGTTCAGTTTTTCATTATAAGCCTAAATGGATTCTGAAATGTTTCTTAGCAGATTATACCAGAAGAGTTTTTCCAACCTGCTGAATCAAAAGAAATGTTTATCTCTGTGAGTTGAATCCACATATCACAAAGCTGTTGAACAGATAGCTTCTTTCTAGTTTTTATCTAGAGATATTTCCTTTTTCACTGTAGGTGTCAATGAGCTCCCAAATGTCCCTTCACAGGTTCTACAAGAAGAGTGTTTCCAAACTGTTGAATCAAAAGAAAGGTTTAACTCTGTGAGATGAATTCACACATCACAAAGCAGTTTCACAGATAGCTCCAATCTAGTTTTTATCTGGGAATATTCTCTTTTTCTCCATAGGCCTCAAAGAGCTCCAAAATGTGCCCTTGCTGGTACTAAATGAAAACTGTTTCCAACCAGCTGAATCAAAAAAAAGATTTAACTCTGTGAGATGAATCCACACATCACAAAGCAGTTTTACAGATAGATTCTTTCTAGTTTTTATCTGAGGATATTAGGTTTTTCATCATAGGCCCTAGTGGTTTCCCAAATGTCCCTTCACAGATTCTACAAGAAGTTTGTCTCCAACCTTCTAAATCAAAAGAAAGTTTTAACTCTGACTTGAATTGACACATCACATAGCAGTTTGACTGATAGTGTCTTTCTAGTTTTTATCTGGTGATATTTGTTTTTTTCACCCCAAGTGTCAATGTACTAACAAATATCCCTTCACAAATTCTACAAGTAGAGTGTTTCCAACCTGCTGAATAAAAGCAATGGTTTAACTCTGTGCGATAAATCCACACAAAACTAACTAGTTTCAAAGATAGCTTCTTTCTAGTTTTTATCAGGAAATATTCTGTTTTTAACCATGAGCCTCAATGGGCTCCCAAATGCTCATTTGTAGGTACTACAAGACAAGTGTTTCCAACCTCCTGAATCAAAAGAATCGTTTAGCTGTGTGAGATGAATGCACACATTACAAAGCAGTTTCCCTGACTGCTTCTTTTGACTTTTTATCTGGGGGTATTCTGTTTTTTGCCATAAGCCTGTATGAACCCATAAATGTGCCTCCAGAGATTCCACAAAAAAATAGAATTTCCAACCTGCTGAAACAAAAGAAAGGTTTAACTCTATGATTTGAATCCACACATCACAAAATAGTTTCAGAGAGGTTTATTTTTTAGTTTTTATCAGGGGATATTCATTTTTTCACAATAGGCCTCAATAGGCTCCCAAATATCCCTTTGAAGATTCTACAACCAAAGAGTGTTTCCAACCTGCTGAATCAAAAGAAAGGTATAACCCTGTGAGTTGAATCCACACGTCACAAAGCAGTTTCACAGGTAGCTTCTTTCTAGTTTCTAACTCATGATACTTTGCTTCTCACCATAGGCCTCAATGGGCTTTCAAATATTCCTTTGCAGATTCTACCAAAAGAGTGTTTCCCACCTGCTGACTTAAAAGAAGGTTTAACTCTGTGATTTGAATCCACACATAACAAAGCAATTTCATGAATAACTTCTTTCTAGTTTTTATCTGAGTATATTTGGTTTCTCATCATAAAAGTCAATGTGCTCGCAGATGTGTCTTTGCAGATTCTACAAAAAGAGTCTTTCCTACTTGGTGAATCAAGAGGAAGGTTAAACTTTGTGAAATGAATGAACACATGACACAGCAGTTTCACAGATAGGTTCTTTCTTCTCTTATCTGGGGTTGTTCTGTTTCTCACCTTAGGCCTCAATAAGTTCACAAATGTACCACCACAGATTCTACAAGAATAGTGTTTCCAACTTGTTGAATCAAAATAAAGGCTTAACTCTGTTAATTGAATCCACACATCACAAAGTAGTTTCACAGAAAGTTTCTTTTTAGTTTTTATATGGGATATTTGGTTTTTCACCGTAGGCCTCAATGGGCTTACATATGTCCCTTCACAGATTCTACAAGAAGTTGGTTTCCAACCTGCTTAATCAAAAGAATGGTTTAACTCTGTGGGATGAATCCACACATCATAAAGGAGTATCGCACATAGCTTCTTTCTTATTTTTATATGCAAATATTTTGTTTTTACAGTGAAGGCTTCAATTTGCCCCAAAATGCCCCTTGGTAGATTATACAAAAAGAGTGTCTCCAATCTGCTTAATCAAAAGAAATGTTTAAATCTGTTATTTGAATGCATACATCAAAAAGCTGTTTCACAGATATCTTCTTACTAGTTTTTATCTGAAGGTATTCTGTTTTTCACCATAGGCCTCAATGGGCTTCCAAAAGTCTCTTTGTAGATTCTACATGAAGAGTGTTTCCAACCTGCAGAATGAAAAAAAAATGTTTAACTGTCTGATTTGAATCCACACATCACAAAACATTTTCACAGATAGCTTCTTTTGAGTTTGTATTTGGGATATTCTCTTGTTCACCATAGGCCCAAGTGGGATCCCAAATGTTCCTTTGAAGATACTAGAAGAAGAGTGTTTCCAACCTGCTGAATAAAAAGAGAAGTTTACTTTCATGAGATGAATCTATATTCACAAAGCAGTATCACAAATAGCTTCTTGCTATTTTTAATCTGAGGATATTCAGTTTTTCACCATTGTCCTCAATGTGCTCCCAAATGTCCCTTCACCAATTCTACAAGAATTATGTTTCAAACCTGCTAAACCAAAAACAAGGTTTAAATTTGTGAGTTGAATCCACAAATCACAAAGTAGTTTCACAGACATCTTCTTTCTAGTTTTCATCTGGGGATATTTTGTTTTTCACCATAGGTGTCAATGTGCCCCAAAATGTCCCTTTGCAGATTCTGCAAGAAGAGTGTTTCCAACTTGGTGAATCAAAACAAAGGTTTAACTCTGTGACATGAATCCACATATCACAAAGCAGTTTCACAGATAGCTTCTTTCTCTTTTTTATCTGGGGATATTCTCTTTTTCACCAAGAGCATCAACGCACCCCTGAATATCTCTTTGGAAATTCTACAAATAAAAGAGTGTATACATCTAGCTGAATCAAAAGAAGAGTTTAACTCTGAGTTGAATCCACACATCATAATGAAGGTTCACAGATAGCTTCTTTCTAGTTTCCATCTAGAAATATTCAGTTTAGGCCTCAGTGGGCTCCCTAATGTCCCCTTGCAGATTTTACCAAAAGAGTGTTTCCAAACTGCTTAGTCAGAAGAAAGTTTTAATTCTGTGATTTGAATCCACACATAACAAAGCTGTTTCACAGATAGCTTCTTTCTAGTTTTTATCTGAAGATAGTCAGTTTTTCCCCATAGGCCTCAATGGGCTCTCAAATGTTCCTTTACAGGGACATTTGTATCTAGGGATATTTGTGTTGTCACCATAGGCCTTAATGGGCTCTTAAATACCTCTTCACAGATTCTACCAGAAGAGAGTTTGAAACCTGCTGAATAAAAAGAAAGGTTTAACACTGTGAGATGAATCCACACATCACAAAGGAGTTTTACAGATAGCTTCTTTACAATTTTTATTTGCCCCAATTTTTCCCTTTGCAGTTTCTACAAAAAGAGTGTCTGATGAATCATAAGGAAGGTTTATCTCTGTGATTTGAATCCAGGCATCACAGACAGTTTCACAGAAAGTTTCTTTCTGGTTTTTACATGAAGATATTCTGTTTTTCACCACAGGTCTCAAAGGGATCCCAAATATCTCTTCTTAAATTCTACTTGATGAGTGTTTCCAACCTGCTGAATCAAAACAAAGATTTAACTCACAAATTTCGAAGTGCAGATTCTACAAGTAGAGTGTTTTAAACCTGCTGCAACAAAAGAAAGCTTTACCTCTGTGAGATAGATCCACACATAACAAAGAAGATTCACAGATAGTTTCTTTCTAGTTTATATCTGGGAATATTCAGTTTTTTGCCATAGGCATCAAGGTGCTCCCAAATGTCCCTTTGCAGTTTCTACATGAAGAGTTTTTCCAACCTGCTGAATCCAAACAAAGGTTTAACTCTTTGATATGAATCCACCTGTCACAAGACAGTTTCACATATAGCTTTTTTCTACTTTTTATCTGGGGATATTCAGTTTTTCAAACTATGCCTCAATGGGCTCTGAAATATCCTTTTGCAGACTCTACAAGAGTGTTTCAAAGCTACTGCATCAAAAGAAAGCTTTACCCCATGAGATGAATCCACACATCACAAAGCAGTTTCACAGAAAACTTATTTCTTGTTTTTATATGGGCATATTTTGTTTCTCACCATAGGCCTAAATGGGCTCCCATATGTCCTATGGCAGGTTCTACAAATAGAGTGTTTCAAACCTGCTGAATAAAAGAAAAGGTTGAGCTCTGTGAGGAGAATCCACACATCACAAAGCAGTTTCTCCCATAGCTTCTTTCTAGTTTTTATCTTGGGATATTCTGTTTTTCACCACAGGGCCCAATGGGCTCTTAATTGTTCCTACTCTGATTCTACCAGAACAGTGTTTCCAACCTGCTGAATAAAAACAATGAGTTAACTCTGTGAGATGAGTCCACACATCACAAAGTAGTTTCACAGACTTTCTTGTACTTTTTATCTGGGGATTTTTTTTTTACATCATAGCCCTCAAAAAGCTCCGAAACTTTTCTTCACAGATTGTACAAGAAGTTTGTTTCCAAGCTGCTAAATTAAAAGAGAGACTTAACTGTGAGAGTTGAAACCACACATCAAAAAACAGTTTTACAAATAGCATTTTTCCTGTTTTTATGTGGGGATATTTGCTTTTACAGCATAGGCTTCAATGGATCACCAAATATCCTTTCACAGTTTGTATGAAAAGAGTGTATCCAACCTGCTGAATTAAAAAAAAAGGTTTAAATCAGTGAGTTTAATCCACACATCACAAAGTAGTTTTAGAGATAGATCCATTCTAGTTTTTATCTAGGGATATTCAGTTGTTCACCATAAACCTCACTGGGCTCCCAAATGTCACTTTGCAGATTCTACTAGCATAGTGTTTCCAACCTGCAAAATCAAAAGAAAGGTTAAAGTTTGTGAGATGAATCCACACATGACAAAACAGGTTCACAGATTACTTCTTTCTAGTTTTTATCTGGGGATATTTTGTTTTTTCACCATAGGCCTCAATTTGTCCCCAAATATCATTTTGCAGATTCCACAAAAACAATGTTTCCAACCTGCTGAATGAAAGGTAAGGTTTAACTTTGTGAGATGAATCCACACATCACAAAGGAGTTTCACAGATATCTTTTTTCTAGTTATAATCTGGGGTTACTTGTTTTTTCATCATAGTCCTCAAAGCGCTCCAAAATGTCCTGTTGCAGATTCTACAAGAAGTTTGTTTTCAAGCTGCTTAATCTAAAGAAAGGTTTACCTCTTTGAGTTGAATCAATGCATCACAAAGAACTTTTACAAATAGCTTCTTTCTAATTTTTATTTGGGGATATTTTGCTGTTCACCATAAACGTCAATGGGCTCCCAAATATCTCTACACAGATTCTACCAGAATAGTTTTTCCAACCTGCAAAATCAATAGAAAAGTTTAATTCTGTGAGATGAATCCACCTATCACAAAGCAGTTTCACAGATAGCTTCTTTCTAGTTTTTATCTGGGTATATTTTGTGTTTCATCATAATCCTTGAAGGCCCCAAAATGTCCCTTCACAGATTCTACAAGAAATTAGTCTGCAACCTGCTAAATCAAAAGAAAAGTTCAACTTTGTGAGCTGAATCCACATATCAGAAAGGAGTTTCCCAGATAGCATTTTTCTAGTTTTCTTCTGGGGATCTTTGGTTTTTCACCATAGGCCTCAATGTGCCCTGAAATGTCCTTTCACAGATTCTACAAAAATAGTGTTTCCAACCTGCTGAATGTAAGGAAAGTTTTAACTCGTTGAGCTAAATCAACACATCACAAAGCAGTTTCACAGATAGCTTCTTTCTAGTTTTTATCTGGAGATATTCAGTTCTTCCATCATACTCCTCAAAAAGCTCCCAAATGTCCTTTTGCAGATTATACAAGAAGTTCGTTTCCAGCCTGCTTAATCAAAAGAAGCATTTCACTCTGTGAGTTGAATCTCTGCATAACAAGGCAGTTTCTAAGATAGCTTCTTTCTAGTTTTTATCTGGGTATATTCAGTTTTTCAACATAGGCATCAATGTGCTCTCAAATATCCTTTTGCAGTTTCAACAAGAAGAATGTTTCCAACCTGCTGAATCCAAACAAAGGTTTACCTCTGTAAGACAAAGGTTTACCTCTGTAAGATGAATCCACACATCACAAACCAGTTTCACAGATAGTTTCTTCGTACTTTTTATTTGGGGATATTCAGTTTTTCACCATAGGCCTCAATGGGCTCCCAAATATCCCTATGCAGATTCTACAAAAAGAGTGTTTCAAACCTGCTGCATCTAAAGAATGCTTTACCTCTGTGAGAAAAATCCACACATTACAAATCAGTTTCAAAAAGAGCTTCTTTCTAGTTTTGATCTGGGAATATTTTGTTTTTCACCATACACCTTAATGGGCTCACATATGTCCCTTCACAGATTCCACAAATAGAGTGTCTCCAACCAGCTGAATGAAAGTAAAGGTTTAACTATAAGATTAGTCCACATATAACAAAGCAGTTTCACTCACAGCTTTTTTCTAGTTTTTATCTGGAGATATTCTGTTTTTCACCATAGGGCTCAATGAGCTCTTAAGTGTTCCTACTCTGATTCTACCAAAACAGTGTTTCCAACATGCTGAATAAAAAGAATGGTTTAATTCTGTGAGATGAATCCATACATTGCAAAGAAGTTTTACAGATAGCATTTTTTTTAGTTTTTAGCTGGGGATATTTGATTTTTAATAGCCGTCAGAGGGCTCCCAAATGTCCCTTCACAGATTCTATAAAAAGTTTTTAACAACCTGCTAGATTAAAAGAACAGTTTAACTCTGTGAGTTTAACAGATAGCTTTAACTCTGAAGTTTAACAGATTATCTTCTTTCTAGTTTTTATCTGGGGATATTCTGTTTTTCTCCCTAGGCCTCAATGTTCTACAAAATCCCCCTTCACAGATTCTACCCAAGGAGTGTTTCCAACCTGCTGAATCCAATGAAAGGTTTAGCTCTATGAGATGAATCCACATATCCCAAAGCAGTTTCACAGATAGCTTCTTTCAAGTTCTTATCTGTGGATATTTGTTTCTTCACCATAGGTCTCAATTTGCCCCAAAATGTCTATTATCAAATTCTACAAACGAGTGTTTCCAATCTGCTGAATCAAAAGAAAGTTTTAATTCTGAGAGTTGAATTCACACATCAGAAAGAAGTTTCACAGATAGCTTCCTTCTAGTTTTTATTTGTGGGTATTTGGTGTTTCACCATAGGCCTCAAAGGGCTCCCAGATATCTCTTGGTGGATTCTACAAGAAGTTTGTTTCCAACGTGCTGAATAAAAAGAAAGGTTTGACTCTGTGTGTTGAATCCAGACAGCACAAAGCAGTTTCACAGACAGCTTCATTCAAATTTATGTCTGGGTATATTTTGTTTTTCACCAAAGGTAACAAAGTGATACTAAATATCCCTTCAGAGATTCTATAAAAATGGTGCTTTTGACCAGCTGAATAAAAACAAAGTTTTTACTCTGTTACAGGAATCCACACATCACAAAGCAGTTTCACAGATAGTTTTTATCTGGGGATATTTTGTTTTTCACTATAGGCATCAATGGGCTCCCAAATACACTTTCACAGATATTACAAGAAGAGTTGTTTCAAGCCTGATGAATCAAAGGGATGTTTTACCTCTGTGAGATGAATCCAAAAATCACAAAGCCTCAGTGTGCTTTCAAATGTTCCTTTGCAGATTCGACTAAAAAATCTTTCCGACTTGCAGAATCAAGAGAAAGGTTTAACTCTGTGAGATGAATCCACACATCATAAAGCAGTTTCTCAGATAGCTTCTTTCCTCTTTTTATCTGGAGTCATTCAATTTTTCACCATAATCCTCAATAACCTCTTAAATGTCCCTTTGCAGATTTTGCAAGAAGATTTTTTCCTACCTGCTGAATCAAAGCAAAGGCTTAATTTGTGGATGGAAACCATACATCACAAAACTGATTCATAGAGAGCTTCTTTCTAGTTTTTATCTGGGGATATTCGTTTTTTCACCATGGGCCTCAGTGGGCTCACAATTGTCCCTTTCTTAATTCTACCAGGGAGGGTTCCCAAGTTGCTGAATCAAAAGGAACGTTTATCAGTATGAGATGAATAAACACATTACAATGCAGTTTCACAGATAGCTTCTTTCTTGTTTTTATTTGTGGATATTCAGTTTTTCCCCATAGGACTCAATTGGCTCCCAAATATTTCTTTGCAGATTCTACTAATAGATTGTTTCAATCCTGCTGAATACAAAGAAAGGTTCAACTCTGTGAGATGAATCCACACATCTCAAAGAAGTTTCAATGATAGTTTCTTTGTCATTTATGTCAAGAGATATTTTGTTTTTCACAATAGGCCTCAATGGCCTCTCAAATGTTCCTTTGCAGATTCTACCAGAAGAGTGTTTTTAACCTACTGAATCAAAAGAAAAGTTTAATTCTGTGAGATGAATCCAAACATCACAACACAGTTTCACAAATAGCCTCCTTTTAGTTTTTATCTGGGGATAATCGGTTTATAATTTTAAGCTTCAAAGGGCTCCTAAATGTCCCTTCACATGTTCTACCAGAACAGTGTTTCCACCTCCAAAATCAAAAGAAAAGTTTAACTCCTTGAGTTGAATCCTTACATAACAAAGCAGTTTCACAGATAGCTTATTTCTAGTTTTTATCTGGGAATATTCCATTTTTCATCACAGTCCTCAATTTGCCTCAAATGTCCCTTTGTAGATCCTACAAAAGGATTGTTTCCAACCTGCTAGATCAAAAGAAAGGTTAAACTCTGAGTTGAATCGACACTTAACAAAGGAGTTTCACAGATAGCTTCTTCTAGTTTTTATCTAGGAATATTAGATTTTTCACCATAGGCCTCAATGAGTTCCAAAATGTTTATTTGCAGATTCTACCAGAAGAGTGTTTTCAACCAGCTGAATCAAAAAAAAAAAAAAATGCTTAACTCTGAGAGATGAAACCACACATCACAAAGCAGTTTCTCAGATAGCTTTTTTGTAGTTTTGATCTGGAGACATTTGGTTTTTCATTATAGGCCAACATTTGCCCCCAAATGTGCCTTCGCAGATTTGACAAAATGAGTGTTTCCAACTTGCTGAATCAGAAGAAATGTTAATTCTGTGAATGGAATATACATCAAAAAGCAGTTACCCAGACAACATATTTCTAATTTTTATCTGGGGATATCCAGGTTTTCACCATAGGCTTCAATTGGCTACAAAATGTTGCTTCACAGATTGCACAAGAAATTTGTTTCTAACATGCTAAATCAAAATAAAGGTTAATTTCTTTGAGTTGAATCCACAAATCACAAAGCCATTTCACAGATAGCTTTATTAAAGTTTTATCTGGGGATATTCGCTTTTTCAACATAGGCGTCAATATGCTCCCACATGTCCCTTTGCAGATAGCTTCTTTCTACTATTTATCTGGGAATACTGTGTTTTTCACCATAGGCCAAAATGGGCTCCCAAATGTCCCTTTGTAGTTTCTACACGGAGAGTGTTTTCATCCTGCTGTATCAAAATAAAGGTTTAACTCTGTGAGTTCAATCTAAACATAACAAAGCAGTTTCACAGAGAGATTCTTTCTCTTCTTTATCTGTGGATATTCAGTTTTTCACCATAGGCCTCAATGGGGTTCCAAATGTCTTTTTGCAGATTTTACAAAAAATTTTATTCCAACCTGCCAAATCAGAAGAAATATTTAACTCTGTGCATTGAATCCACACATCACAAAGCAGTTTCATAGATAGCTTCTTTCTACTTTTTATCTGGGGATTCGGTTTTTTGACCTAGGCATAAATCTGATTTAAAATATCCCTTTGCAGATTCTACAAGAAGTTTGTTTTCAACGTGCTTAATCATAAGAAAGGTTTAATTCTGTGAGTTAAATCCACAAATCACAAAGAAGTTTCAAGATAACTTCTGTCTAATTTTTATCTGGGGATATGTGTTTTTTCACCCTAGGCATCAATGTGCTCTTAAATATCCCTTCACAGATTCTACAAGAAGAGTGTTTTGAACGTGCTAAATCAAAGCAAATGTTTAAATCTATGAGATAAATCCACACATTACAGAGCAGTTTCACAGATAGCTTCTTTCTACTTTTTATATGGGGATATTCTGTTTTTCAACATAGGACTTAATAGGCTCCCAATTGTCCCTTTGCAGTTCCTACAGGAAAAGTGTTACCAACCTGTGGAATCAAAATAAAAATTTAATTCTGTGAGTTGAATCCACACATCACAAAGCAGTTTCACAGAGAGCTTCTTTCTAGTTTTATTGGGAAATTCTGTTTCACCACAGGCTTCAAGGGGTTCACAAATGTTTCTTAGCAGATTCTACCAAAAGAGAGTTTCCAATCTGCTGAATCAAAAGAAAGGTTTAACTCTGTGAAATGAATCCACACATCACAAAGCAGTTCCACAGATAACTTCTTTCTCATTTTCATCTGAAGATATTTGGATTTTTCATTACAGGTCTCAATGGGCTCAAAAATGTTCCTTTGCAGATACTACAAAAAGAGTGTTTTCAACCTGCTTCATCAAAAGACAGTTTAACCTCTGTGAGATGAATTCACACATTACAAAGCAGTTTTGCAGATTTTTTCTTTCTACTTTTTATCAGGGGATATTGAGTTTTTCAACATAGGCCTCAATAGGATCCCAAATGTCCCTTCGCAGAATTTACAAGTAGAGTGTTTCAAACCTGCTGCATCAAAAGAAAGCTTTACATCTCTGAGATGAATCCATACATCACAAAGCAGACTCACAGATACCTTCTTTCTAATTTTTATCTTGGGATGTTCGGTTTTTCACTGTAGGGATCAAAAGGCTCCAAAATGTTCCTTCACTGATTCTAGAAATAGTGTTTCCAACCTTCTGAATATAAAGAAATGCTTAACTCTGTGAGATGAATCCACACATTGCAAAGCAGTTTCACTCATAGCTTCTTTCCAGTTTTTTTTCTGGGCATGTTTTGTTTTTCCCCATAGTCTCCAGTGGATCCCAAATGTTTCTTCACTGAGTCTACCAGAACAGTGTTGCCAAACTGTTGAATAAAAAGAAAGGTTTAACTCTTTGATATGTATCCAAACATCACAAAGCAGTTTCACAGATATCTTTTTCTAGTTTTTTTTTCCCCTGAGGATATTTAATTTTTAGTCATAGTCCTCAAAGGATTCTGAAATGTCCCTTCATAGATCCTACAAGAAGTTAGTTTGCAACCTACTAAATCAAAAATAACGTTTAACTTTGTGATTTAAATCCACACATCACAAGGCAGTATCACAGATAGTTTCTTTGTAGTTTTTACCTGGGTATTTTCTGTTTTTCACCTGAGGCTTCAATGTGATCCCAAATGTCCCTACAGAGATTATACCAGAAAAGTGTTTCCATCCTGCTGAATCAAAGGATAGGTTTAGCTCAGTGTGATGAATCTGCACATCACAAAGCAGTTTCAGTAATAGCTTATTTCTATTTTTTATATGGGGATATTTTGTTTTTCACCATAGGCCACAATTTCTCCTCAAAAGTCCATTTGCAGATTCTACAAAAAGATTGTTTCCAACCTGCTGAATCAAAGAAAGGTTTAACTCTGTGAGTTGAATCCACACATTAGAAAGTAGTTTCACATATAGCTTTTTTCTACTTTTTATCTGGGGATATTTTGGTTTTCACCATAGGCCCTCAAATATCTTTTTGCAAATTCTACAAAAAGAGTGTCTCCAACTTCCTGGGTGAAAAGAATGGTTTAACTCTGTGAGATGAATCCACACATCACAAAGCAGTATTACAAATAGCTTCTTTCTAGTATAATCTGGGGATGCTTGGGTTTAATCATAGTCCTCAAAAGGCTCCCAAGTGTCTCTTCACAGATTCTACAAGAAGTTTGCTTTCAACCTGCTTAATCAAAAGAAATGTTTAACATTGTGTGTGAAATCCACACATCACAAAGAAGTTTTACAGATACATTGTTTCTAACTATTATCTGCAGATATTCCATTCTTTACCCTAGGCAGCAATGAGCTCTCAAATGTCTTTCACAGATTCTACAAGAAAGGTGTTTCCAACCTGCTGAGTCAAAACAAAGGTTTAACTACATGAGATATATCCACACATGAGAAAGCAGTTTCACAGATAATTTCTTTCTACTTTTCATCTTTGGGTATTCTGTTTTTCACCACAGGCCTCAAAGAGCTTTTAAATATCCCTTCACAGTTTCTACAAGAAGAGTGTTTCCAACTTGCTGAATCAAAATAAAGAATTAACTTTGTGAGTTGAATTCACATATCACAAAGCACTTTTACAGAGAGCTTCTTTCTAGATTTTATCTGAGAATATTCAGTTTTTCACCATAGGCCTCAATGGGCTCACAAATGTCCCTTCACAGATTCTTCCAAAAGAGGATTTCCAACCTGCTGAATCAAAAAAACAGTTTAACTCTGTAAGACAAATCTACACATCTTGAAGCAGTTTCACAGATAGCTTCTTGCTAGTTTTTATCTGAAGATATTCGGATTTTTTATTATAGGCCACAGTGGGCTCACAAATGTTCCTTCACAGATACTACAAAAAGAGTGAATCAAAACTTCTGCATCAAAAAACAGCTTAAACTCTGTGAGATGAATCCACAAATCACAAAGCAGTTTTGCAGACACTTTCTTTCTACTTTTTATCAGGGGTTAACCTTTTTTTTTTTTTTCAGCATAAGCATCACTGGGCTCCCAAATGTCCCTTCATGGATTCTCCAAGTACAGTGTTTCCAACCTGCTGCATCAAAAGAAAGCTTTACCTCTGTGACAGGAATCCACACATCACAAAGAAGATTCACAGATAGTTTCTTACTTTCTAGCTTTTATCTGAGGATTTTTTGTTTTTCACGATAGGAAACAATGGGTTTCAGAATATCTTTTCACAGATTATTTTACAAAACAGATTTACTCAGAGCTTCTTTGCAGTTTTCTTCAGGGTATATTTGGATTTTCACCATAGTCCTCAATGGACTCCCAAATGTTCCTTTGCTGATTCTACCAGAAAAGCGTTATCAACCTGTTGAATAAAAATAAAGGTTTAAATCTGTGACATGAATCCACACATCACAAAGCAGTTTCACAGATAGTTTCTTTCTAGTTTTTATATGGGGATATTTTGTTTTTCATCATAGTCCTCAATGGGCTCCCAAATGTCCCTTTGGGATTCTACAAGAAGTTAGTTTGCCACCTGCTAAATCAAAAGAAAGGTTTAACTTTGTGAGTTGAATCCACACACCACAAAGCAGCTTCACAGATAGCTTCTTTCTAGTTTTTATCCCAGGATATTCACTTTTTCACCATAGGCTTCAATGGGCCTTCAAACGCCCATTCACAGATTCTACAAAAAGAGTATTTCCAACATGCTGAATGTAAAGAAAGTTTTAACTCAGTGAGTTAACTTGATGCACCACAAAGCAGCTTCACAGATAGCTTCTTCGTAGTTTTTATCTGGAGATACTGCATTTTTCACGATAGGCCACAAAGGGCTCCCAAATATCCCTTCACAGATTCTACAAGAAGTTTGTTTCCAGCCAGCATAATCAAAAGAAACATATCACTCTGTTAGTTGAATCTCTACATCACAAGGTCATTGTGCCTTTATATGTCCTTTTGCAGTTTCTACAAGATTGTCTCCAAACTGCTGAATCCAAACAAAAATTTAACTCTGTGAGATGAATTCACAGATCACAAATCAGTTTCGTAGACAGGTTTTTTTTTCTACTTTTTATCCTGGTATATTCAGTTTTTCAACATAGACCTCAATGGGCTCCCAAATATCCCTTCACAGACTCTATAAAAAGAGTGTTTCAAAAATGCTGAATCAAAGAGTGCTTTACCTCTGTGAGATGAATCCACACATCACAAACCAGTTTCACAGAAATATTCTTTCTAGTTTTTATATGGGGATATTCTGTTTTTCACTATAGGCATTAATGGGCTCCCATATGTCCTTTTGCAGATTCTACAAATACATTGTTTCCAATCTGGTGAATAAAAAGAAGCTTTACCTCTGTGAGATGAATCCACACATCACAAAGCAGATTCACAGGTAGCATCTTTCTAGTTTTTATCTGGGGATATTCTATTTTCAACAATAGGCCTCAATGGGCTCCTAATTGTTCCAACTCTGATTCTACCAGAAAAGTGTTTCCAACCCACTAAATAAAAAGAATGGCTTAACTATGTGAGATGAATTCATACATCACAAAGCAGTTTCACAGATAGCCTTTTTCTAGATTTCATCTAGGGATATTTTGTTTTTAATGATAGCCCCTGAAGAGCTCCCAAATATTTCTTTGCAGAGTCTACAAATACAGTGTTTCCAACCTGGTGAATAAAACAAAAGGTTTAACTCTGTGAGATTAATCCACACATCACAAAGTGGTTTTGCAGATAGCTTCTCTCCGGTTTTTATCAGGGGATATTCCGTTTTTCCCTGTAGTCTTCACTGTGCTCCCAAATGTCACTTCAAAAATTCTACAAAAATACTGTTTCCTACCTGCTGAATCAAAAGAAAGATTTAATTCTGTGAGACAATGCACACATTGAAAAGCAGATTCACAGACAGCTTATTTCTAGTTGTTATCTGGAAATATTTACTTTTTCCATATAGGCCTCAAAGGGCTTTCAGATGTCCCTTAACGGATTCTACAATAAGACTATTTCCAACCTGCTGAAACAAAAGAAAGTTTTAACTCTGTGAGATAAATGCACACATCACAAAGTGGTTTCATAGATAGCTTCTTTCCAGTTTTTATAAGGGGATATTTGGTTTTTCACTCTAGGTTTCACAGGGCTTTCAAATGTCCCTTCCCTGAATCTATGAAAAATCTGTTTCCAATCTGCTGACTCAAAAGAAAGGTTTAATTCTGTTAGATGAATGCACACATGGCAAAGCAGTTTCACCAGGAGCTGCTTTCTAGTTTTTCTTATGAGATAATTGGTTTTTCACTATAGGCTTCGCTGGACTCCCAAATATTCCTTCACCAATTCTACAATAAGACTCTTTCTAAACTGCTGAACCAAAAGAAACTTTTATTTCTGTGAGATGAATGCACAAATCACAAACCAGTTTCACAGATAGATTCCTCTAGGTTTTATCAGGGGATATCAGTTTCTCACTATAGGCTTCACTGGGCTCCCAAATGTCCCTTCACAGACTCTACCAAAAGACAGTTTCTAAAATGCTGAATCAAAAGAAAGGTTTACCTCTGTGAGAATAATGCACACATTGCAAAGCGGTTTCACAGATAGCTTCCTTCTAGATTTTATCTGGAGATATTTGCTTTTTCCTTTTAGGCCTCAAAGGGCTTAGAAATGTCCATTGACAGATTCTAGAAAAAGACTTTTTCCAAACTCCTGAATCAAAAGAAATATTTAACTCTGTGAGATGAATGCACACATCACAAAGTGGTTTCACAGATAGCTTCCTTCTAGTTTTTATGAGGGGATATTCGGTTTTTCACTGTAGACTTCATTATGCTCAAAATGTCCCTTTGCAGAATCTACAAGAGAACTTTTCCCAAACTGCTGAATCAAAAGGAAGGTTTAACCCTGTAACATTCATGCACACATAACAAAGTGGTTTCACAGACAGCTTCTTTCTAGTTTTTCTCAAGAAATATATGGTTTTTCAGTAGAAGCTTCATTGGTCTCCCAAATATCCCCCCACAGATTTTCCAAAATGTTTGTTTACAACCTGCTGAATCAACAGAAAAGTTTAACTTTGTGTGATAAATGCACATATTGCAAAGCAGTTTCACAGATTCCTTCTTTCTAGTTTTTAATCAGGTGGTATTCAGTTTTTCACTGCAGGGTTCACTGGACTTTGAAATGTCCCTTTTCAATTTCTACAAAAAGACTGTTTCCAACCTGCTGAATCAAAAGAAAAATTCAACTCTGTGAGATAAATGCATACATTGCAAAGAGATTTCCCAGATATTTTCCTTCTAGTGTTTATTACGGAATATTCCCTTTTTCTTTATAGGCCTCAATGAGCTTTCAAATGTCCCTTCACAGGTTGTACAAGAAGACTCTTTCTAACTTGCTGAAGCAAAAGAAAATTTTTACTCTGTGAGATGAATGTAAACATCAAAAAGAAGTTTCACAGAAGCTTCTTTCTTGTTTTTAACTGGAGATATTTGGTTTTTCTCTGTAAGCATCACTTGGCTTCAAAATGTCCCTTTGCAGATTCTACAAAAACACTTTTTCCAACATGGTAAATCAAAAGAAAAGTTTGACTCTGTGAGGTTAATGCACACATTGCAAAGGGAATTCACAGGTAGCTTCTTTCTAGTTTTTATCTGGAAATATTCTCTTTTTCCATATATGCCTCAAAGGGCTTTCAGATGTTCCTTTGCAGATTCTACAAAAAGACAGTTTCCAACCTGCTGAATCAAAAGAAATATTTAACTTTGTGAGATGAATGCACACATGGCCAAGCAGTTTCACAGAGAGCTTTTTTCCAGTTTTTATCAGGGAATATTCAGTTTTTCACTACAGGCTTCACTGGGCTAATAAATGCCCCTTCACGGATTCTACAAAAATACTCTTTCCAACCTGCTGAGTAAAAAGAAAGGTTTAGCTCTGTGAGATAAATGCACACAGTGAAAAGCAGTTTCACAGACAACTGCTTTCTCATTTTTCTTGGGAGATATTCAGTTTTTCACTGTAGGCTTCACTGGACTCACAAATGTCCCTTTGCAGATTCTACAGACTGTTTACAAACTGCTTAATCAAAAGAAAAGTTTAATTCTGTGAGATAAATGCACACATCACAAAGCAGTTTCACATATAGCTTCGTTCTTGTTGTTATCAGGGATATTTGTTTTTTTACTATAGGCTTTACTTGTCTCCCAAATGTCACTTCGCAGATTCTGCAAAGAGACTGTTTCCAACCTGCTGAATCAAAAGAAAGGTTCACTGGCCAGGCGCGGTGGCACACACGTGTAATCCCAGCACTTTGGGAGGCCAAGTTTGGGGGATCACAAGGTCAGGAGATTGAAACCATCCTGGCTAACACAGTGAAACCCCGTCTCTACTAAAAAATACAAAAAATTATCCAGGTGTCATGGCAGGCACCTGTAGTCTCAGCTACTAGGGAGGCTGAGGCAGGAGAATGGCATAAGCCCGGGAGGTGGAGCTTGCAGTGAGCCCAGATCACGCCACTGCACTCCAGCCTGGGTGACAGAGAGAGGCTCTGTCTCAAAAAAAAAAAAAAAAAAAAGCTTCACTTTGTTGCTATAAATGCACACATCAAGAAAGCAGTTTCACAGATAGCTGCTTTATAGTTTTTCTCAGGGGATATTCAGTTTTTCACTACATTCTTCACTGGGCTCCTAAGTGTCCCTTCATGATTCTACAGAGAGATTGCTTACAAACTGCTGACTGTAAAGAAAACTTTAACTCTGTGAGAAGAATGCATAAATCATATAGCAGTTTCACAGATAGCTTCTTCCTAGTTTTTATCAAAAGTTATTTGGTTTTTTACTGTAGGCTTCACTGGGCTCCCAAAGGTTCTTTTCAATTTCTACAAAAAGCCTGCTTCCAACTTGCTGAATCAAAAGAAAAATTTAACACTGTGAGATGAATGCACACATCTCAAAGCTGTTTCACAAATAGCTTCTTTCTAGTTTTTAATGAGGAATATTTTCTTTTTACTTATAGGCCTCAACAGGATTTTAAATGTTCTTTCACAGATTTTACAAAAAGATTGTGTCCAACCAGCTTAAACCAATAAAGGTTTACCTCTGTGAGATGCATGCACACATTACAAAGCACTTTCACAGATATATTATTTCTAGTTTTTCTCAGGAAATATATGGTTTTTCACTACATGCTACACTTGGCTCACAAATGTCCCTTTGCCGATTTTACAAAAGGAATGTTGCAACCTTCTGTATTAAAAGAAAGGTTTCAATCTGTGAGATAAATGCACACATTGCAAAGCAGTTTCACAGATAGTGTTTTTCTTGTTTTTATCAAGGTATATTCTCTTTTTCACTACAGGCTTCACTGGGCTCTCAAATATTTCTTCACAGATTCTACAAAAAGACTGTTTGCAACCTGCCGAATCAAAAGAATTGTTCAACTCTGTGAAATGAATGCACACATCACAAAGCACTTTAACAGATAGCTTCTTTCTTGTTTTTATTAGGGGATATTTTGTTTTTCACCGTATGCTTCACTGGGCTCCAAAATGTCCCTTCGCACATTCTATCAAGAGACTGTTTCCAACCTGTTGAATCAAAAGTATTTTTTTGATCTGTGAGATGAATGCACACATCATAAAGCCATTTTATGGATACATTATTTCTAGTTTTTATCTGGGGATACTCCCTTTTTCCTCTTAGGCCTTAATGGGCTCTCAGATGTCCCTTTTCAGATACTACAAAAAGACAGTTTCTAAACTGCTGAATCAAAAGAAAGGTTTAACTCTGTAAGATGAATGCACAAATCACAAAACAGTTTCACAGATAGATTCCTTCTAGTTTTTATCAGGGGATATTTTGTTTTTCACTATAGACTTCACTGAGATCCCAAATGTCCTTTTGCAGATTCTACAAAAAGAATGTTTCCAATCTGCTGAATCAAAAGAAATGTTTAACTCTCTAAGATAAACCCAGACATAACAAAACAATTTCACACATACCTTATTTCTAGTTTTTATCAGGGATATTCGCTTTGTCCTTATAGACTTCAAAGGGCTTAAAAATGTCCATTCACAGATTCTACCAAAAGACTGTATCCAACCTACTGAATCAAAAACTATGTTTAACTCTCTGAGATTAATGTACATATCACAAAGGAGTTTCACATATAGCTTCTTTCTAGTTATCATCAGGGGATATTCAGTTTTTCACCATAGGCTTCACTGGACTCCCAAATGTCCCTTTTAAGTTTCTGCAAAAGCACTATTTCTAACCTGAAGAATCAAAAGAAAAATTTAACTCTGAGATGAATGCACACATAGCAAAGCAGTTTCACAGATAGCTTCTTTCTAGTTTTTTATCAGGAAATATTCACTTTTTCTTCACAGGCTTCAATGGGCTTTTAAATGTTCCTTTGCAGATTCTGCAAAAAGACTGTTTCCAACACGCTGAATCAAAAGAAAAGTTTAACTCTGTGAGATGAATGCAAACATGACAAAGCAGCTTCATGGATTGCCTTTTTCTAGTTTTTATCAAAGGACACTTGGTTTTTCACTATAGGCTTACTGGGCTATAAAATATCCCTTCGCAGATTCCACAAAAAGACTATTTTCAACCTGATTTATGGTAAGAAAGGCCTTTCTCTGTGAGATTAATGCACACATCACGAAGCATTTTCACAGATAGCCTCTTTCTAGTTTCTATCTGGGGATATTTGCTTTTTCTTCATAAGCCTCAAACAGCTTACATATGTCCATTCACAGATACTACAAAAAGACTGTTTCCACCCTGCTGAATCAAAAGAAAGTTTTAACTCCATGAGATGTGTGCACTCACCAAAAAGCAGTCTTGCAGATAGCTTCTTTTTAGTTTTTGTCAGAGGATATTTCATTTTTCACTATAGATTTCACTGTGCTCCAAAATCTCCCATTGTAGATTCTACAAAAAGACTGTTTCCATCCTGCTGAATCAAACGAAAGGTTTAACTCTGTGAGATGCATACACTCATCAAAAAGCACTTTCACAGATAGGTTCTTTCCAGCTGATCTGAGGAGATATATGGTTTTTCACTGTATGATTCACTGGGCTCCTAATGTCCCTATGCAGATTATACAAAAAGGCTGTTTCCAACCTGCTGAACAATAAGAAAGGTTTAACTCTGTGAGATTAATGCACACATCACAAAGCAGTTTAACAGATAGCTTCTTTCCAGTTTTTATCAGTGGATAATCATGTTTTTACTATAGGCTTCACTAGAATCCCGAATCTCCCTTTTCAATTTCTACAAAAAGACTGTTTCCAACCTCGTGTATCAAAAGAAAAATTTAACTCTGTGAAGTGAATACACACATTGCAAAGTGACTTCACAGTTAGCTTCTTTCTAATTTTTATGAGGGAATATTCCCTTTTTCCACATAGGTCTCAAAGGGCTTTCAAATGTTCCTTTGTGGAATCTACCCAAAGACTGTTTCCAACCTGGTGAATCAAAGAAAGCTTTAACCCTGTATATTATGTTTTTCACTATAGGCTTCACTGGACTTCCAATTGTAACTTCGTGGTTTTTACAAAAAGACAGTTTCCAACCTGCTGAATCAAAGAATTGTTTAACTTTGTGAGATGAATGCACATATCACAAAGCAGTTTCACGGATAGCTGCATTCTAGTTTTAATCTGGAGATATTCGGTTTTTCCATATAGGCCTTAAAGGCTTTTCAGTTGTCTCTTAGCAGTTTCTACAAAAGAACGGTTTTCAACCTGCTGAATCAAAAGAAAGTTTTAACTCTGTGAGATGAATGCACACATCACAAAGTGGTTTCACAGATAGCATCTTTCTGGATTTTCTCAGAAGATATTTGATTTCTCACTACAGGCTTCACTGTGCTCCCTAATGTTCCTTCACAGATTTTACGAAAAGTCTATCTCCACAAGATGGCCGAATAGGAACAGCTCTGGTCTACAGTCCCCAGAATGAGTGATGCAGAAGATGGGTGATTTCTGCATTTCCATCTGAGGTACAGGGTTCATCTCACTAGGGAGTGCCAGACAGTGGGTGCAGGTCAGTAGGTGCATGCACCATGCACGAGATGAAGAAGGTTGAGGCATTGCCTCACTCGAGAAGTGCAAGGGGTCAGGGAGTTCCCTTTCCTAGTCAAAGAAAGGGGTGACAGACGGCACCTGGAAAATTGGGGCACTCCCACCCGAAGAGTGCGCTTTTCTGACGGGCTTAAAAAAAGGTTCCCCAGGAGATCATATCCTGCACCTGGCTCAGGGGGTCCTATGGCCATGGAATCTCGCTGATTGCTAACACAGCACTTTGAGATCAAACTGCAAGGTGGCAGTGAGGCTGGGGGAGGGGAGCCCACCATTGCCCAGGCTTGCTTAGGTAAACAAAACAGCCAGGAAGCGCAAACTGGGTGGAGCCCACCACAGCTCAAGGAGGCCTGCCTGCCTCTGTAGGCTCCATCTCTGGGGATAGGGCACAGACAAACAAAAAGACAGCAGTAACCTCTGCAGACTTAAATGTCCCTGTCTGACAGCTTTGAAGAGAGCAGTGGTTCTCCCAGCATGCAGCTGGAGATCTGAGAACGGGAAGACTGCCTCCTCAAGTGGGTCCCTAACCCCTGACCACAGAGCAGCCTAACTGGGAGGCACCCCACAGCAGGGGCAGACTGACACCTCACACGGCCGGGTACTCCAACAGACCTGCAGCTGAGGATCCTGTCTGTTAGAAGGAAAACTAACAAACAGAAAGGACATCCACACCAAAAACCCATCTGTAAATCACCATCATCAAAGACCAAAAGTAGATAAAACCACAAAGATGGGGAAAAAACAGAGCAGAAAAACTGGAAACTCTAAAAAGCTGAGCGCCTGTCCTCCTCCAAAGGAACGCAGTTCTTCACCAGCAATGGAATGAAGATGGATGGAGAATGACGAGCTGAGAGAAGAATGCTTCAGATGATCAAATTAATTTGAGCTACGGAAGGATATTCAAACCAAAGGCAAAGAAGTTGAAAACTTTGAAAAAAATTTAGAAGAATGTATAACTAGAATAACCAATACAGAGAAGTGCTTAAAGGAGCCGATGGAGCTGAAAACCAAGGCTCGAGAACTACGTGAAGAATGCAGAAGCCTCAGGAGCCGACATGATCAACTAGAAGAAAGGGTATCAGTGATGGAAGATGAAATGAGTGAAATGAAGTGAGAAGCGAAGTTTAGAGATAAAAGAATAAAAAGAAATGAACAAAGCCTCCAAGAAATATGGGACTATGTGAAAAGACCAAATCTATGTCTGATAGGTGTACCTGAAAGTGACAGGGAGAATGGAACCAAGTTGGAAAACACTCTGCAGGATATTATCCAGGAGAACTTCCCCAATCTAGCAAGGCAGGCCAACATTCATATTCAGAAAATCAGAGAATGCCACAAAGATACTCCTCAAGAAGAGCAACTCCAAGACACATAATTGTCAGATTCACCAAAGTTGAAATGAAGGAAAAAATATTAAGGGCAGCCAGAGAGAAAGGTCGGGTTACCCTCAAAGGGAGTCCCAACAGACTAACAGTGGATCTCTCAGCAGAAACCCTACAAGCCAGAAGAGAGTGGGGGCCAATATTGAACATTCTTAAAGAAAAGAATTTTCAACCCAGAATTTCACATCCAGCCAAACTGAGCTTCATAAGTGAAGGAGAAATAAAATACTTTACAGACAAGCAAATGCTTAGAGATTTTGTCACCACCAGGCCTGCCCTAAAAGAGCTCCTGAAGGAAGCGCTAAACATGTAAAGGAACAACTGGTGCCACCCGCTGCAAATCATGCCAAAATGTAAAGACAATCAAGACTAGGAAGAGACTGCATAAACTAAGGAATAAAATACTCAGCTAACTTCATAATGACAGGATCAAATTCACACATAACAATATTAACTTTAAATGTAAATGGACTAAATGCTCCAATTAAAAGACACAGACTGGCAAATTGGATAAAGACTCAAGACCCATCAGTGTGCTGTATTCAGGAAACCCATCTCACGTGCAGAGACACACATAGGCTCAAAATAAAAGGATGGAGGAAGATCTACCAAGCAAATGGAAAGCAAAAAAAGGCAGGGGTTGCAATCCTAGTCTCTGATAAAACAGACTTTAAGCCAATAAAAATCAAAAGAGACAAAGAAAGCCATTACATAATGGTAAAGGGATCAATTCAACAAGAAGAGCTAACTATCCTAAATATATATACATGCAATACAGGAGCACCCAGACTCATAAAGCAAGTCCTGAGTGATCTACAAAGAGACTTAGACTCCCACATGTTAATAATGGGAGACTTTAACATCCCACTGTCAACATCAGACAGATCAACGAGTCAGAAAGTCAACAAGGATACCTAGGAATTGAACTCGGATCTGCGCCAAGTGGACCTAATAGACATCGACAGAACTCTCCACCCCAAATCAACAGAATATACATTTTTTCAGCACCACACTACACCTATTCCAAAATTGACCACATACTTGGAAGTAAAGCTCTCCTCAGCAAATGTAAAAGAACAGAAATTACAACAAACTATCTCCCAGATCACAGTGCAATCAAGCTAGAACTCAGGATTAAGAATCGCACTCGAAACCACTCAACTACATGGAAACTGAACAACCTGCTCCAGAAAGACTACTGGGTACATATCGAAATGAAGGCAGAAATAAAGATGTTCTTTGAAACCAACGAGAACCAAGAACATACCAGAATCTCTGGGAGGCATTCAAAGCAGTATGTAGAGGGAAATTTATGGAACTAAATGCCCACAAGAGAAAGCGGGAAAGATCCAAAATTGACACCCTAACATCACAATTAAAAGAACTAGAAAAGCAAGAGCAAACACATTCAATAGCTAGTAGAAGGCAAGAAATAACACATATCAGAGCAGAATTGAAGGAAATAGAGACACAGAAAACCCTTCAAAAAATTAATGAATCCAGGAGCTGGTTTTTTGAAAGGATCAACAAAATTGATAGACTGCTAGCAAGACTAATAAAGAAAAAAAGAGAGAAGAATCAAATAGACTCAATAAAAAATGATAAAGGGGATACCACCACCGATCCCACAGAAATACAAACTACCATCAAAGAATACTAAAAACACCTCTATGCAAATAAACAAGAAAGTCTAGAAGAAATGGATAAATTACACGACACTTACACGATTCCAAGACTAAACCAGGAAGAAGTTGAATCTCTGAATAGACCAATAACAGGCTCTGAAATTGTGACAATAATCAATAGCTTACCAACCAAAAAGAGTCCAGGAACAGATGGATTCACAGCCAAATTCTAACAGAGGTACAAGGAGGAACTGGTACCACTCCTTCTAAAACTATTCCAATCAATAGAAAAAGAGGGCATCCTCCCTAACTCATTTTATGAGGCCAGCATCATCCTGATACCAAAGCTGGGCAGAGACACACCAAAAAAGAGAATTTTAGAGCAATATCCCTAATGAACATCGATGCAAAAATCCTCAATAAAATACTGGCAAACAGAATCCAGCAGCACATCAAAATTCATATCCACCATAATCAAGTGTGCTTCATCCCTGGGATGCAAGGCTGGTTCAATATATGCAAATCAATAAATGTAATCCAGCATATAAACAGAACCAAAGACAAAAACCACATGATTAGCTCAATACATGAAGAAAAGGCCTTTGACAAAATTCAACAACCCTTCATGCTAAAAACTCTCAATAAATAAGGTATTGATGGGGTGTATCACAAAATAATGAGAGTAATCTATGACAAACCCACAGCCAATATCATACTGAATGGGCAAAAACTGGAAGCATTCCCTTTAAAAACTGGCACAAGACAGGGATGCCCTCTCTCACCACTCCTATTCAACATAGTGTTGGAAGTTCTGGCCAGGGCAATTAGGCAGGAGAAGGAAATAATGGGTATTCAATTAGGAAAAGAGGTAGTCAAATTGTCCCTGTTTGCAGACGACATGATTGCATATCTAGAAAACCCCATTATCTCAACCCAAAATCTCCTTAAGCTGATAAGCAACTTCAGCAAACTCTCAGGATACAAAATCAATGTACAAATATCACAAGCATTCCTATACGCCAACAACAGACAAACACAGAACCAAATCATGAGTGAACTCCCATTCACAATTGCTTCAAAGAGAATAAAATACCTAGGAATCCAACTTACAAGGGACGTGAAGGACCTCTTCAAGGAGAACTACAAACCACTGCTCAAGGAAATAAAGGAGGATACAAAAAAATGGAAGAACATTCCATGCTCATGGGTAGGAAGAATCAATATCGTGAAAATGGCCATACTGCCCAAAGTAATTTACAGATTCAATGCCATCCCCATCAAGCTACCAATGACTTTCTTCACAGAATTGGAAAATAGTACTTTAAAGTTCATACAGAACCAAAAAAGAGCCCGCATTGCCAAGTCAATCCTAAGCCAGAAGAACAAAGCTGGAGGCATCACACTATCTGATTTCAAACTATACTACAAGGCTACACTAACCAAAACAGCATGGTACTGGTACCAAAACAGAGATATAGATCAATGGAACAGAACAGAGCCTTCAGTAATAATGCTGCCTATCTACAACTATCTGATCTTTGACAAACCTGAGAAAGACAAGCAATGGGGAAAGGATTCCCTATTTAATAAATGGTACTGGGAAAACTGGCTAGCCATATGTAGAAAGCTGAAAATGGATCCCTTCCTTACACCTTATACAAAAATCAATTCAAGATGGATTAAAGACTTAAATGTTAGGCCTAAAACCATAAAAACCCTAGAAGAAACCTAGGCATTACCATTTAGGCATAGGCATGGGCAAGGACTTCATGTCTAAAACACTAAAAGCAATGACAACAAAAGCCAAAATTGACAAATGGGATCTAATTCAACTAAAGAGCTTCTGCACAGCAAAAGAAACTACCATCTGAGCGGACCGGCAACCTACAAAATGGGAGAAAATTTTCACAACCTACTCATCTGACAAATGGCTAATATACAGAATCTACAATGAACGCAAACAAATTTACAAGAAAAAAACAAACAACCCCATCAAAAAGTGGGTGAAGGACATGAATAGACACTTCTCAAAAGAAGACATTTATGCAGGCAAAAAACACATGAAAAAATGCTCACCATCAGTGGCCATCAGAGAAATGCAAATCAAAACCGCAATGAGGTACCGTCTTAAACCATTTAGAATGGCAATCATTAAAAAGTCAGGAAACTACAGGTGCTGGAGAGGATGTGGAGAAACAGGAACACTTTTACACTGTTGGTGGTAAACTAGTTCAACCATTGTGGAAGTCAGTGTGGCGATTCCTCAGGGATCTAGAATTAGAAATATGACTTGACCCAGCCATCCCATTACTGGGTATATACCCAAAGGGCTATAAATCATGCTGTTATAAAGACACATGCACACGTATATTTATTGCGGCATTATTCACAATAGCAAAGACCTGGAACCAACCGGAATGTCCAACAATGATAGACTGGATTAAGAAAATGTGGCAGATATACACCATGAAATACTATGCAGCCATAAAAACTGATGAGTTCATGTCCTTTGTAGGGACATGGATGAAATTGGAAATCATCATTCTCAGTAAACTATCGCAAGAACAAAAAACCAAACACCACATATTCTCACTCATAGATTGGAATTGAACAATGAGAACACATGGACACAGGAAGGGGAACATCACACTCTGGGGACTGTTGTGGGGTTCGGGGAGGGGGAAGGGATAGCATTGGGAGATATATCTAATGCTAGATGAGGAGTTAGTGGGTGCAGCGCACCAGCATGGCACATGTATACATATGTAACTAACCTGCCCATTGTGCACATGTACCCTAAAACCTAAAGTATAATAATAATAATAATAAAAGACTGTCTGCAACCTGCTGAATCTAAAGATAGGCTTACCTCTGTGAGATGAATGCACACATCACAAAGCAGTTTCACTGATAGCTTCTTTCTAGTTTTTGTCTGGGATATTCTTGCGTGTTTTTTTTTTCTTTTTTCTTTTTTTTTTTTTTTTTTTGTAGACCTTAAAGTTCTTTGGTATGTCTCTTTGCAGATTCTTCAAAATAACTGTTTAAAACCCGCTGAATCAAAAGAAAGGTTGAATTTTGTGAGATGAATGCACACATCACAAAGCAGTTTCAAAGATAGCTTCTTTTAAGTTTTTCTCAGAAGATATTCAGTTTTTCACTACAGGCTTCACTGAGCTCTCAAATGTCCCTTCATAGATTCTACTAAAAGATTATTTCACTCAACTGAATCAAAAGGCAGGTTTAACTTTGTAAGACAAAACCACATCTCTGAAAGATAAATCCATACATTGCAAAGCTGTTTCACATATAACTTATTTCTAGTTTTTTTTCAGGGGGTATTTGCTTTGTCCTTGTACACCTCAAAGGCTTACAAATGTCTTTTTGCCGGTTCTACAAAATGACTGTTTCCAACCTGCTGAAGCAAAAAAAAAAGGTTTACGTTTATGAGATAAAAGCACAAAATGCAAAGCGGTTTCATAGTTTCTATTTTTTAATGGGTGATATTCAGTTCTTCACTAAAGACTTCACTGGGTTCCCAAATGTGCCTTTTCAATTTCTACCAAAGGACTGTTTCCCATCTGCTGAAGCAAAAGAAATGTTTACCTCTGTCAGATGAATGCACACAGCACTAAGCGTTTTCACAGATAGCTACTTTCTACTTTTTATCAGGGAATATTCACATTTCTTATTATACTTTAAGTTTTAGGGTACATGTGCACAACGTGCAGGTTTGTTAAATAGGTTTACATGTGCTCCGTTGGTGTGCTGCACCCAGTAGCTCGTCATTTAACATTAGGTATATCTCCTAATGCTATCCCTCCTCCATCACCTCACCCCAAAACAGGACCTGGTGTGTGATGTTGCCCTTCCTGTGTTCATGTGTTCTCATTGTTCAGGTCCCACCTATGAGTCAGAACATGCAGTGTTTGGTTGTTTGTCCTTGTGAAAGTTTGCTGAGAATGATGGTTTCCAGCTTCATCCATGTCCCTACAAAGGACATGAATTCATCATTTTTTATGGCCGCATAGTATTCCATGGTGTATATGTGCCACATTTTCTTAATCCAGTCTATCATTGTTGGATATTTGGGTTGGTTCCAAGTCTTTGCTATTGTGAATAGTGCCGTTATAAACATACGTGTGTACGTGTCTTTATAGCAGAATGATATATAATCCTTTGGGTATATACCCAGTGGTGGGATGACTGAGTCAAATGGTATTTCTAGTTCTAGATCTCTGAGGAATCGCCACACTGATTTCAACAATGGTTGAACTAGTTTACAGTCCCACCAACAGTGTAAAAGTGTTCCTATTTTTCCATATCCTCTCCAGCACCTGTTTTTCCTGACTTTTTAATGATCGCCATTCTACCTGGTGTGAGATGGTGTCTCATTGGGGTTTTGATTTGCATTTCTCTGATGACCAGTGAAGATGACCATTTTTTCATGTGTCTTTTAGCTGCATAAATGTCTTTTTTTGAGAACGTGTGTTCATATCCTTTGCCCACTTTTTGATGGGGTTGTTTGTTTGTTTCTTGTAAATTTCTTTGAGTTCATTGTAGATTCTGGATATTAGCCTTGGATATTAGTCAGATGAGTAGATTGCAAAAATGTTCTCCCATTTTGTAGGTTGCCTGTTCACTCTGATGGTAGTTTCTTTTGCTGTACAGAAGCTCTTTAGTTTAATTGTATTCCATTTGTCAATTTTGGCTTTTGTTGTCATTGCTTTTAGTGTTTTAGACATGAAGTCCCTGCCCATGCCTATATCCTGAATGGTATTGCCTAGTTTTTCTTCTAGGGTTTTTATGGTTTTGTGTCTAACGTTTAAGTCTTTAATCCATCTTGAATTAATTTTTGTGTAAAGTGTAAGGAAGGGATCCAGTTTCAGCATTCTACACATGGCTAGGCAGTTTTCCCAGCACCATTTATTAAATGGGGTATCCTTTCCTCGTTTCTTGTTTTTGTCAGGTTTGTCAAAGGTCAGATGTTTGTAGATATGTGGCATTATTTCTGAGGACGCTGTTCCGTTCCACTGGTCTATATCTCTGTTTTGGTACCAATGCCATGCTGTTTTGGTTACTATAGCTTTGCAGTATAGTTTGAAGTCAGGTAGCATGATGCCTCCAGCTTTGTTGTTTTGGCTTAGGATTGACTTGGCAATGCAGGCTCTTTTCTGGTTCCCTGTGAACTTTAAAGTAGTTTTTCCAATTCTGTGAAGAAAGTCATTTGTAGCTTGATGGGGGTGGCATTGAATCAACAAATTACTTTGGGCAGTATGGCCATTTTCACGATATTGATTCTTTCTAACCATGAGCATGGAATGTTCTTCCATTTGTTCTTTTCCTCTTTTATTTCATTGAGCGGTGGTTTGTAGTTCTCCTTGAAGAGGTCCTTCACGTCACTTGTAAGTTGGTTTCCTAGTTATTTTATTCCCTTTGAAGCAATTGTGAATGGGAGTTCACTCATCATTTAGCTCTCTGTCTGTTATTGGTGTATAAGAATGCTTGTGATTTTTGCACATTGATTTTCTATTTTGAGACTTTGCTGAAGTTGCCTATCAGCTTAAGGAGATTTTGGGTTGAGATGATGGGGTTTTCTAGATATATAATGATGTCATCTGCAAACAGGCACAATTTGAATTTCTCTTTTCCCAGTTGAATATCCTTTATTTCTTTCTCCTGCCTGATTGCCCTGTCCAGAACTTCCAACACTATTTTGAATAAGAGTGGTGAGAGAGGGCATCCCTGTCTTGTGCGAATTTTCAAAGGGAATGCTTCCAGTTTTTGCCCATTCAATATGATATTGGCTGTGGGTTTATCATAGATAACTCTTATTATTTTGAGATACGTCCCATCAATACCTAATTTATTGAGTTTTTAGCATGAAGGTTGTTGAATTATGTCAAAGTCCTTTTCTGCATCTATTGAGATAATCATGTGGTTTTTGTCTTTGGTTCTGTTTATATGCTGGATTACATTTATTGATTTGCATATACTGAACCCGCCTTGCGTCCCATGGATGAAGCCCACTTGATCATAGTGGTTAAGCTTTGTGATGTGCTGCTTGATTCGGTTTGCCAGTATTTTATTGAGGATTTTTGCATCAATGTTCGTCAAGGATATTGGTCTAAAATTCTCTTTTTTGGTTGTGTCTCTGCCAGGCTTTGGTATCAGGATGATGCTGGCCTCATAAAATGAGTTAGGGAGGATTCCCTCTTTTTCTACTGATTGGAATAGTTTCAGATCAATGGTACCAGCTCCTCCTTGTACCTCTGTTAGAATTCGGCTGTGAATCCATCTGGTCCTGGACTTTTTTTGGTTGGTAGGCTATTAACTATTGCCTCAATTTCAGAGCCTGTTATTGGTCTATTCAGAGATTCAACTTCTTCCTGGTTTAGTCTTGGGAGTGTGTATGTGTCAAGGAATTTATCCATTTCTTCTAGATTTTCTAGTTTATTTGCATAGAGGTGTTTGTAGTATTCTCTGATGGTAGGTAGTATTTCTGTGGGATCACTGGTGATATCCCCTTTATCGCTTTTTACTGCGTCTACTGCATTCTTCTTCCTTCTCTTCTTTTTTAGTCTTGATAGTGGTCTATCTATTTTGCTGTTCTTTTTAAAAAACCAGCTCCTGGATTCAATGATTTTTTGAAGGGTTTTTTGTGTCTCTATTTCCTTCAGTTCTGCTCTGATCTTAGAAATTTCTTGCCTTCTGCTAGCTTTTGAATGTGTTTGCTCTTGCTTCTCTAGTTCTTTTACTTGTGATGTTATGGTGTCAATTTTGGATCTTTCCTGCTTTCTCTTGTGGGCATTTAGTGCTATAAATTTCCCTTTACACACTGCTTTAAATGTGTCCCAGAGATTCTGGTACGTTGTGTCTTTGTTCTCACTGGTTTCAAAGAACATCTTTATTTCTGCCTTCATTTCATTACATACCCAGTAGTCATTCAGGAGCAGGTGTTCAGTTTCCATGTAGTTGAATGGTTTTGAGTGAGTTTCTTAATCCTGAGTTCTAGTTTGATTGCATTGTGGTCTGGGAGGCAGTTTGTTATAATTTCTGTTCTTTTACATTTGCTGAGGAGTGCTTTACTTCCAACTATGTGATCAATTTTGCAATAGGTGTGGTGTGGTGCTGAAAAAAATATATATTTTGGCTGCATAGATAAGTTAATGGGTGCTGCAAACCAACATGGCACATGTGGCACATATATACACATTTAGCTAATCTGCACATTGTGCACATGTACCTGAAAACTTAAAGTATAATAAATAAAAAAGACTGTATATTCTATTGATTTGGGGTGGAGGGCTCTGTTGATGTCTTTTAGGTCTGTGTGGTGCAGAGCTGAGTTCAATTCCTGTATATCTTTGTTAGCTTTCTGTCCCTTTGATCTGTCTAATGTTGACAGTGTGGTGTTAAAATCTCCCATTATTATTGTGTGGGAGTCTAAGTCTCTTTGTAGTTTTGTAAAGACTTGCTTTATGAATCTGCGTGCCCCTGTATTGGGTGCATATATATTTAGGATAGTTAGTTCTTCTTGTTGAAATGATCCCTTTACCATTATGTAATGGCCTTCTTTGTCTCTTTTGATCTTTGTTGGTTTGAAGTCTGTTTTATCAGAGACTAGGATTGCAACCCCTGCCTTTTTTGTTTTGCATTTGCTGGTAGATCCTCCTCCATCCCTTTATTTTGAGCCTATATGTGTCTCTGCACATGAGATGGGTTTCCTGAATACAGCACACTGATGGGTCTTGAATCATTATCCAATTTGCCAGTCTCTGTCTCTTAATTGGAGCATTTACCCCATTTACGCTTTAGGTTAATATTCTTATGTGTGAATATGATCCTGTCATTATGACGTTAGCTGGTTATTTTGCTCTTTAGTTGATGCAGTTTCTTCCTAGCCTAGATGTTCTTTACAATTTGGCATGTATTTGCAGTGGCTGGTCCTGGTTGTTCCTTTCCATTTTTAGTGCTTCCTTCAGGAGCTCTTTTAGGGCAATCCTGGTGGTAACAAAATCTCTCAGCATTTGCTTGTCTGTAAAGTATTTTATTTCTACTTCACTTATGAAGCTTCGTTTGGCTAGATATGAAATTCTGTGTTGAAAATTATTTTCTTTAAGAATGTTGAATATTGGCCCCCACTCTCTTCTAGCTTGTAGAGTTTCTGCCGACAGATCTGCTGTTAGTCTGATGGGCTTCCCTTTGTGGGTAACCCAACCCTTCTCTCTTGCTGCCCTTAACATTTTTTCCTTCATTTCAACTTTGGTGAATCTGACAATTATGTATCTTGGAGTTGCTTTTCTCGAGGAGTGTCTTTGTGGCCTTCTCTGTGTTTCCTGAATTTGAATGTTGGCCTGCCTTGCTAGATTTGGGAAGTTCTCCTGGATAATATCCTGCAGAGTGTTTTCCAACTTGGTTCCATTCTCCCCGTCACTTTCAGGTACAGCAATGAGATGTAGGTTTGGTCTTTCCACATAGTCCCGTATTTCTTGGAAGCTTTGTTTATTTCTTTTTATTCTCTTTTCTCTAAACTTCTCTTCTGACTTCATTTTATTCATCTGATCTTCCATCACTGTTACCCTTTCTTCCAGATGATCGAATCAGTGACTGAGGCTTGTGCATTCAACACGTCGTTATTGTGCTGTGGTTTTCAGCTTCATCAGGTCCTTTAAGGACTTCTCAGCATTGGTTATTCTAGTTAGCCATTCGTCTAATTTTCTTTCAAGGGTTTTAACTTCTTTGCCATGGGTTCAAACTTCCTCCTTTAGCTTGGAAAAGTTTGATCATCTGAAGCCTTCTTCTCTCAACTCGTCAAAGTCATTCTCTGTCCAGGTTTGTTTTGTTGTTAGTGAGGAACTCTTTTCCTTTGGAGGAGGAGAGGAGCTCTGATTTTTAGAGTTTCCAGTTTTTCTTCTCTGTCTTTTCCCCATCTTTCTGGTTTTTATCTACCTTTGGTCTTTGATGATGGTGACGTACAGATGGGGTTTTGGTGTGGACGTCCTTTCTGCTTGTTAGTTTTCCTCCTAACAGTCAGGACCCTCAGCTGCAGGTCTGTTGGAGTTTGCTGGAGGTCCACACCAGAACCTGTTTGCCTGAGTATCAGCATTGGAGGCTGCAGAACAGTGGATATTGGTAAACAGTTAATGTTTCTGCCTCATCATTCCTCTCGAAGTTTTGTCTCAGAGGAGTACCCAGCCGTGGGAACTGTCGTTCTGCCCCTACAGTGGGGTGCCTCCCAGTTCGGCTACTTGGGGGCCAGGGATCCACTTGAGGAAGCAGTCTGTCTGTTTTCAGATCTCCAGCTGCGTGTTGGGAAAAGCACTACTCTCTTCTGGGCTGTCAGACAGGGACATTTAAGTCTGCAGAGGTTTCTGCTGTCTTTTGTTTGGCTATGCCTTGCCCCCAGATGTGGAGTCTACAGAGCCAGGCAAGCCTCCTTGAGCTGTGGTGAGCTCCACCCAGTTCGAGGTTCCTGGCTTCTTTGTTTCCCTACTCAAGCATCAGCAATGGTGGGCACCCCTCCCCCAGCCTTGCTGCCTCCTTGCAATTTGTCCTCACACTGTTGTTCTAGCAATGAGTGAGGCTCTGTGGGCTTAGGTCCCTCCAAGCCAGGTGCGGGTTATAATCTCTTGGTGTGCCGTTTGCTAAAACCTTTGGAAAAGTGCAGTATTAGTTTGGGAGTGACCCAATTTTCCAGATGCCGTCTGTCACCCCTTTATTTGTCTTTCCTTATAGGCATTAACCAGATTTCAAATGTCCAGTGGCAGATTCTACCAAAAGTCTGTTTCCAAACTGCTGAATCAAAAGAAAGGTTTAACTTTGTGAAATGAATGCACACATGACAAAGCGCTTATGCGGATAGTTTCTTTCTAGTTTTTCTCAGAAAATATAAAGTTTTTTCACTATATGCTTCACTGGGCTTTCAAATATCCTTTCGCAGATTAAAAAAAAATACTGTTTCAAACAAACTGAATCAAAAGAAACGTTTAACTCTGTGAGACAAGTGCACACATCACAAAGGGGATTCATAGATAGCTTCTTTCTGTTTTTTATCATGGATATTCAGTTTTTCACTATAGGCTTCACATGGCTCCCAGGATCCCTTTGCAGTTTTACAAAAAGACTCTTTCCAACCTGCTCAATCGAAATAATTTTTTAACTCTATGAGATGAATTCACTCATCAAAAAGTCCTTTCATGGATAGTTTCTTTCTAGTCTTTCTCTGGAGATATTCAGTTTTTCCTTATAGGACTTCAAGGCCTTTAATATGTCCCTTCACACATTCTTCAAAATAACTCTTTCAAACCTGCTAAAGAAATATTGAACCCTGTGGAATGAATGCACACATCACAAAACAGTATCACAGACAGCTTCTTTTTATTATTTCTCTGGAGATATTTAGTTTCTCACTTTAGTCTTCACTGGGCTCCTAAATGTCTCCTTGGAGATATTACAAAAAGACTGTTTCCAACCTTCTTAATCAAAAGGTATGTTTAACACTATGAGATAAATGCACATATTGCAAAGCTGATTCACAAATAGCTTCTTTCTGGTTTTTATCAGAGATATTCAGTTTTTCATTATAGGCTTCACTGAACTCCCAATGTGCCTTTTCAATTTCTTCAAAAGGACTGTTTCCAACCTGCTGAGGCAAAAGAAAAGTGTACCTCTCTCAGATGAATGCAGGCATCACTAAGTGGTTTCACATATATCTTCTTTCTAGTTTTTATCTGTGAATATTCGCTTTTTCACTATATGCTTCAATAAGCTCCATAATGTCCCCACTCAGATTCTACAAAAAGTGTGTTTTCAACCTGCTGAATGATCAGGAAGGTTTAACACTGTGAGATAAATGCACACATCACAAAGTCGTTTCTCAGATAGCTTCTTTCTAGTTTTTATCAGGGGATATTCCGTTTTTCACTACAGGCTTCACTGGGCTCCCAAATGTCCCTTTTCTGTTTCTACAAAAAGGCTGTTTTTAATCTGCTGAATCAGAAGAAAAATTTAGTTCTGTGAGTTGAATGCACACATCACAAAGAGTTTTCACAGATAGCTTCTTTCTAGTTTTTATCTAAGGATAAAAACTTTTTAATCCTTTTTATCTTTTTCAGTATAGGCTTCAATGGGCTCCCAAATGTCTTTTTGCAGAATCTACAAAAAAAGTGTTTCCAACCTGCTGAATGATAAGAAAGGTTTAGCGCTGTGACATAAATGCACACATCACAAAGCAGTTTCTCTGATTGCTTGTTTCTAGTTTTTTTCAGAAGATATCTGGTTTTTCACCACAGTCTTCTCTGTGTTCCAAATGTCCCTTTTCAATTTCTAGAAAAAGACTGTTTACAACCTGCTGAAGTGAAAGAAAGGAATAACTCTGTCTGATGAATGCACACATCACTAAGTGGTTTCACAGATAGATTCTTTCTAGTTTTTAACTGGGGATATTCTCGTTTTCCTTATTTGCCACAAAGGGCTTACAAATATCCTATCTCAGATTCTACAAAAAGATGTCTCCATCCTGCTGAATCAAAAGAAAGGATTAACTCTGTGAGAGGAATGCACACATCACAAAGTGGTTTCACAGCGAGCTTCTTTTTAGTTTTTATCAGGAGATATTTTGTTTTTCACTGTCGGCTTCACTGGGCACCCAAATGTCCCTTTGCAGATTCTACAAATAGACTTTTTCCAACCTGTTGAATCAAAAGAAAGGTTTAACTGTGTAAGAGAAATACACACATTGCAAAGCCATTTCACACATACCTTATTTGTAGATTTTATCTGGAGATATTCACTTTGTCCTTATAGGCCTCAAAAGGCTTACAAATGTTCCTTCACAGATTCTACAAAAAGAGTCTATCCAACCTGCTGAATAAAACAATGGTTTAACTCTGTGAGATATATGTACACAATGCAAAGCAGTTTCACAGATAGCTTCTTTCTATTTTTTATCAGGAGATAGTCCGTTTTTCACTATAGGCTTCACTGGGCTCCCAAATGTCCGTTTTCAATTTCTAGATAAAGACTGTTTCCAACATGCTGAAGCAAAAGAAAGGAAAAACTCTGTCAGATGAATGCACACATCACTAAGTGGTTTCACAGATAGATTCTTTCTAGTTTTATCTGGGAATATTCACTTTTTCACTATTGGTTTCACAGGCTCCAAAACGTCCCTTCCCAGATTCTACAAAAAAAGTGTTTCCAACCTCCTGAATGATGAGAAAGGTTTAAACCTGTGAGATAAATGCACTCATTGCAAAGTGGTTTCACAGATGGCTTCTTTCCAGTATTTTTCAGGTAATATTTGGTTTTTCACTAGAGCCTTCACTTGGCTCCCAAATGGCCCATTTCAATTTCCACAAAAATACTGTTGCCAACCTGCTGAATCAAAAGAAAAATTTAACTCTGTGAGATGAATACACACATTGCCAAGCAAATTCAGTTTCTTTCTAGTTTTTATGTGGGGATATTCACTTTTTCACTACAGGCATAACTAGGCTCTCAAATATCACCTCACAGATTCTACACAAAGGTCGTTTCCAATCTGCTGAAACAAAAGAGATGTTTAATGCTGTGAGATTAATGCACACATCACAAAGTGGTTTCACAGATAGCTTTTTCTAGATTTTCTCAGGAAATATTCGTGTTTTCACTATAGGCTTCACTGAACTCCCAAATGACCCTTGGAGATTTTACAAAAAGACTGTTTCCAACCTGCTGAATCAAAAGAAATATTTAACTCTGTGATTTGAATGCACGTATCACAAAACGGCTTCACAGATAGTTTTTTGTAGTTTTTATCTGGAAATATTTGCTTTTTCCTTATAGGTTTCTATAAGTTTCCAAATGTCCTGTCAGAGATTCCACAAAAAGGCTGTCTCCAGCCTGGGGAAATCAAAAGAAAACTTTAACTCTGTGAGAGTAATGCACATATCTCAAAGCAGTTTCACAGAGAGCATCTTTCTTGTTTTTCTCAGGCAATATTCAGTTTTTCATGTAGGCTTCATACACTCCCAAAAGTCTTTTCTCAGTTTCTACAAAAAGATTGTTTTTAACCTGCTGAATCAAAGGAATTGTTTAACTCCATAAGATGAATGCGCAGATCACAAAGTGCTCTCACAGATAGCTTCTTTCTAGTTTTTATCAGGAAATATTCAGTTTTTCACTATAAGCTTCCGTGGGCTTCCAAATGTCCCTTTGCAGATTTAACAAAAAGATTGTTTCCAACCTGCCAAATCAAAAGAAAGGTTTAACTCTTTGAGTTAAATTCACTCATCATTAAGCAGTTTCACGGATAGCTTCTTTCTACTTTTTATCATGATGTGTTCAGTTTTTCACTGTGGGCTTCACTGGCCTCCCAAATGTCCCTTCTCACTTCCTACAAAAAGAGTCTTTCCAAGCTGCTGAATCAAAAGAAGGGTTTATCCCTTGTGTTGAATGCACACATCTCATAGCAGTTTCTGAATCAAAAGACTTGTTTAACTCTGTGAGATGAATGCACATATCATGAAGCCGTTTCACAGATATCTTCTTTCTAGTTTTTATCTGTGGATTTTCACTTTTTTCTTATAGATATTAAAGGACTTTCAGATGTCCCTCACAGATTCTGCAAAGAGACTGTTTCCAACTTGCTGAATCAAAAAATCATATTTAACTCTTGAGATAGATGCACACATCATAAAGTGGTTTCACTAATAGCTTCTTTCTATTTTTTATTGCAGGATATTTCTTTTTTCACTATAGGCTTCACTGGGCTCCCTAATGTCCCTTCACAGTTTCTACAAATAGGATGTTTCCAATATGCTGAGTAAAAACAATAGCTCTGTGAGATGAATGCACATATCTCAAAGTGGTTGCACAGGTAGCTTTTTTCTATTTCTTACATGGGGATATTTGATTTTTCCTTGCAGGCCTCAAAGGTCTTACAAATGTCTCTGCAGATTCCACAAAAATTCTGTTTCCAACCTGCTGAATCAAAAGAAACGTTTAACTCTGTGAAATAAATGCACACATTGCAAAGTGGTTTTACAGGTTGCTTCTTTCTAGTTTTTATCAGAGTATATTCTGTTTTTCACTATAGGATTCACTGGGCTCCCAAATGTCCCTTCAGATTTTTCACAAAAAGACTGTTTCCAACCTGCTGAGTCAAAAAAAAGATTTAATTTTTGGAATTGAATGCACACATCACAAAGCAGCTTCACAGATAGCTTCTTTTTTAGTTTTTATCTTGAAATATTTGCTTTTTTCTCATAGGTCTCAAAGGGCTTTCAGATATCCCTTCCCAGATTCTACAAAAGGAATGTTTTATACTGTCTGAATGAAAAGAAAGCTTTAATTCTGTGAGATGACTGAACACATGGCAAAGTGCTTTTACAAATAGCATCTTTCTAGATTTTATCTGCAAGTACTCACGTTTTCTTTATAGGCCTCGAAAGGCTTTCAGATGCCCCTTTGCAGATTCACTATAGGCTTCACTGGGCTCCCAAATGTCCCTTCCAAGTTTACAGCCTGCTGAATCAAAAGAATTGTTTAACTCTGTGATATGAATGCACATATCATGAAGCAGTTTCACGGATAGCTTCTTTCTAGTTTTTATCTGTGGATATTCAGTTTTTCACTGTAGGCTTCACTGGGCTCCCAAATGTCCCTTCGCAGATTTTACAAAAAGACTGCTTCCAACCTGCTGGATAAAAAGGAAATTTTAACTCTGTGAGATTAATGCACACATCACAAAGTAGTTTCACGATAGCTTCTTTTTAGTTTTTATCATGGGATATTTTTTTTTCACCATAGGCTTCACTGGGCTCCCAAATATCCCTTCGCAGATACTACAAGGAGACTGTTTCCAAACTGCTGAATCACAACAAATGTTTATCTCTATGAGAGAAATGCACATATCACAAAGCAGTTTAACAGATAACCTTTTACTGGTTTATATTAGGATGCAATCAGTTTTTCACTGTAGGCTTCACTGGGCTCCCAAATGTCCCTTATCAATTTCTACAAATAGACTGTTTTCAACCTGCTAAGTCAAAATGAAAATTTAACTCTGGGAGGTTAATGCACACATGGCAAAGCAGTTTCACAGATAGTTTTTTCTAGTTTGTATCAGGAAATATTTGCTTTTTCCTTATAGGCCTCAATGGGCTTTAAAATGTCCCTTCGTAGATTCTACAAAAAGACTGTTTCCAACCTGCCGAGTCAACAGATAGGTTTAACTCTGTGAGATGAATGCAGACATTGCAAAGCGGTTTCACAGATAGCTTCTTTCTTGTTTTTATCTGGGGATATTCAATTATTTTTTATAGGCCTCAAATAGATTTCAGACATCCCTTCACAGATTCTACAAAAAAACTGTTTCCAACTTACTGAACAAAAACACACATTTAACTCTGTGAGTTCAATGCACACATTGCAAAGCAGTTTCATAGATACCTTTTTCTAGTTTTTCAGAGGGGATTTTTTTTTCATTATATAAATCATTGGGTACCCAAATGTCTTTTCACAGATTCTACAAAAAGACTGTTTCCAACCTGCTGAATCAAAATAAAGGTTTAACTCTGAAAGATGATTTCTCACATCACAATTCGGTTTCACAGATAGCTTCTTTCTAGTTTTTATCTGGGGATATTTGGTTTTACACCATAGGCTTCAATGAGATCCCAAATGTCCCTTTGCAGATTCTACAGAAAGACTGTTTCCAATGTGTTAAATCAAGAGAAAGGTTTTCATCTGTGAGATAAATGCACACATCACAAAGTGGTTTCACCAATATTGTTATACTAGTTTTTATCTACAGATATTCAGTTTTTCCTTATAGGAATTAATGGGCTCCAAAATGGTCCTTCATAGATTCTACTGTATGCAACCTGCTGAATCAAAAAACAGGTTACCATTGTGGGATGAATGAATACATCAAAAATCAGTTTCAAAGATATCTTCTTTCTATGTTTATCAGGGGATATTCAGCTTTTCCCTATAGGCTTCTCTGGGCTCCCAAATTTTCTTTTTGAGTTTCTACAAAAAGGCTGTTTCCAACATGCTGACTCAAAAGAAAAATTTATCTCTATCAGTTGAATGCACACATCACAAAGTGGTTTCACAGATAGCTTTTCTGTTTTTTATCAGGGGATATTTCATTGTTCTCTATAGGTTTCACTGTGCCCCCAAATGTAGCTTTGCAGTTTCTACCTAGAGACTGTTTCCAATCTACTGAATCAATAGAAAAATTTAACTCTGTGAGATGAATGCATACATCACAAGACGGTTCCATGCATAGCTTCTTTCTAGTTTTTATCTTGGAATATTCACTTTTTCCTTACGGGACTCAAAAAGCTTTCAAATGTTTCTTTGCAGATTCTATAAAGACTGTTTCCAACCTGCTGAATCAAATGAAAGTTTTAACTCTGTGAGATGAATGCACTCATCCCAAAGCAGTTTCACGAATAGCTGTTTTCTAATTTTTATCATGGAATATTCAGTTTTTCACTATAAGGTTCACTTGGCTCCCAAATTTCCCTTTGGAAATTTTACAGAGAGACTGTTTTCAAACTGCTAAATCAAAAGAAAGGTTTAACTCTATGTGAGAAATGCGCACATCACAAAGCAGTTTCACGGATAGCTTCTTTCTAGTTTATATTAGAGGATATTCTCTCTTTTTTTATGCCTCCAAGGGCTTTCAAATGTCCCTTCTCAGATTCTACAAAAAGACTATTTCCAACCTGCTGAATCAAAAAAAAATTTAACTCTTGAGATGAGTGCACACATCACAAAGTGGTTTCACAGATAGCTTCCTTCTACTTTATATCTAGGGATATTTGGTTTTTCACTATAGCTTCCACTGGACTCTCAAATGTCCCTTCACAGTTTCTACAAAAAGTCTTTTTCCAACCCACTGAGTGAAAAAAAATTTTACTCTGTGAGATGAATGCACATACCACAAAGTAGTTTCACAGTTTACTTCTAGTATTTCTCTGCGGATGTTCATGTTTTCTTTATAGTCTCAAAGGGCTTAGAAATGCTAATTCACATATTCTACAAAAAGACTACATACTGAATCAAAAGAAAGGTTTAACTCTGTGAAATGGATGCTCACATTGCAAAGCAGATTCACAGATAGCTTTCTTCTAGTTTTTATCTGCAGATATTTGTTTTTATCTTATAGTCCTCAAATGGATTTCAGATGTCCCCTTTCAGATTCTCCAAAAAGACTGCTTCTAACCCACTGAATGAAAAGAAAGTTTTAATTCTGTGAGATGAATGTGCACATCACAAAGCAATTTCAAAAATAGCGTTTTTCTAGTTTTAATCAGGGGACATTCTGTTTTTCACTATAGGCTTCACTGGCCTCCCACATGTCCCTTTACAGATTTTACAAAGAGACAGTTTCCTACCTGCTGAATCAAAATAAAAGCTTAAATCTATGAGATGAATGCTCGAATCACAAAGTAGTTTCACCCATAGATTTTTTTCTAGTTTTTACCAGGGAATATTCAGTTCTTCACTAATGGCATCACTGGGCTCTCAAATGTCTCTTGGAAGTTTCTACAAAAAGACTGTTTTCAACATGCTGAGTCAAAAGAATGGTTTAACTCTGTACGTTGAATACACACACTGCAAAGCAGTTTCATGGATAGCTTCTTTCTAGTTTATGTCTGGGGCTAATCTTCTTTAATTTTTATAGGCCTCACAGGACTTTCATATTTTCCATTGCCAATTCTACAAAAAGACTATTTCCATCCTGGTGAATCAAAATAAAGCTTTAATGCTTGAGATGAATGCACACATCATAAAGTTGTTTCACAGATAGCTTCTTTCTAGTTTGTATCATTTTTTACACTATAGGCTTCACTGGACTGTTAAAGATTTCTTCACATTTTCTACAAAAAAATGTTTCAAACCTGTTGAATAAAAAAAAAAAACTGTTTGAGATGAATGCACACATTGCAAAGTGGTTTCAAAAAAAAGCTTCTTTCCAGTTTTTATCTGGGGATATTTGCATTTCTCTTATAGGTCTCAAATGGCATAAAAATGTCAATTTTCATATCTAAAGAAAGACTGTTTCTTATGTACTGAACCAAAAGAGAGGTTTATTTCTGTGATATGAATCCACACATCAAAAAACCGTTTTACAGATTGCTTCTTTCTAGCTTTTATCTGGAGATATTTGGTTTTTCACTTTAAGCTTCACTGGTCTCACAAATATCCTTTCTCATATTCTACAAAATGACTTTCTCCAACCTGCTGAATCAAAAGAATGGTTTGACTGTGCAATAAATGCAAACATCACAACAGATAGATTCTTTCTAGTTTTTCTCACGGGATATTTGGTTTTTCACTATAGGCATCACTGTGCTCCCAAAAGTCACTTTGGAGATTCTACAAGAAGACTGTTTTCAACCTGCTGAATCAAAAGAATGATTTAACTCTGGGAGACGAATGCACACATCACAAAGTGGTTACACAGATAGCTTCTCTCTACTTTTTATCAGGGGATGTTCAGTTTTTCACTATAGGTTTTGCTAGCTCTCAAATATCCCTTCACAGTTTCTACAAAAACACTGGTTTCAACCTGCTGAATCAAAAGAAAATTTAACTCTGTGAGATGAATGCACACACTGCAAATCGGTTTCAAAGATAGTTTTTCTCTAGTTTTTATTGGGGATATTCATTTTTTTCCTTATATCCCTCAAAGGGCTTAAAAATCTCAATTCACAGATTCTACAAAAAGACAGTCTCCTACCTACTAATTGAAAAGAAAAGTTTAACTCTGTGAAACGAATGCACACTTCACAAAGTGGTTTCACAGATGCCTTCTTTCTTGTTATTCTCTGGGAATATTCTGTATTTCACCATGGGCGTAAATGTGCTCCCAAATGTCTCTTCACATATTCTACAAAAAGAATGTTTTTATTGTCATGTGGGAATTTGATCCTGTCATTATGATGTTAGCTGGTTATTTTGCACGTTAGTTGATGCAGTTTCTTCCTAGCTTTGAGGGTCTTTAAAATTTGCCATGATTTTGCTTTGAAGAGAGCGGTGGTTCTCCCAACATGCAGCTGGAGATCTGAGAATGGGAAGACTGCCCCCTTAAGTGGATCCATGACCCCTGACACCCAAGCACCCTAACTGGGAGTCACCCCCCAGCAGGGGCAGACTGACACCTCACACGGCCGGGTACTCCAACAGACCTGCAGCTGAGGGTCCTGTCTGTTAGAAGGAAAACTAACAAACAGAAAGGACATCCACACCAAAAACCCGTCTGTACATAACCATCATCAAAGACCAAAAGTAGACAAAACCACAAAGATGGGGGAAAAAACAGGGCAGAAAAACTGGAAACTCTAAAAAGCAGAGTGCCTCTCCTCCTCCAAAGGAACGCAGTTCCTCACCAGCAATGGAACAAAGATGGATGGAGAATGACTTTGAAGAGCTGAGAGAAGAAAGCTTCAGATAATCAAATTATTCTGAGCTATGGGAGGATATACAAACCAAAGGCAAATCAGTTGAAAACTTTGAAAAAAATTTAGAAGAAGGTATAACTAGAACAACCAATACACAGAAGTGCTTAAAGGAGCTGATGGAGCTGAAAACCAAGGCTCAAGAACTATGTGAAGAATGCAGAAGCCTCAGGAGCCGATGCAATCAACTGGAAGAAAGGGTATCAGTGATGGAAGATGAAATGAGTGAAATGAAGTGAGAAGGGAAGTTTAGAGAAAAAAGAATAAAAAGAAATGAGCAAAGCCTCCAAGAAATATGGGACTATGTGAAAAGACCAAATCTATGTCTGATTGGTGTACCTGAAAGTGATGGGGAGAATGGAACCAAGTTGGAAAACACGCTGCAGGATATTATCCAGGAGAACTTCCCCAATCTAGAAAGGCAGGCCAACATTCAGATTCAGGAAATTCAGAGAGCACCACAAAGATAATTCTCGAGAAGAGCAACTCCAAGGCACATAATTGTCAGATTCACCAATGTTGAAATAAAGGAAAAAATGTTAAGGGCAGCCAGAGAGAAAGGTCGGGTTACCCTCAAAGGGAAGCACACCAGACTAATAGCGGATCTCTCAGGAGAAACTCTACAAGCCAGAAGAGAGTGGGGCCAATATTGAACATTCTTAAAGAAAAGAATTTTTAACCCAGAATTTCATATCCAGCCAAACTAAGCTTCATAAGTGAAGGAGAAATGAAATCCTTTACAGGCTAGCAAATGCTGAGAGAGTTCATCACCACCAGGCCTGCCCTAAAAGGGCTCCTGAAGGAAGCACTAAACATGGAAAAGAAGAACCAGTACCAGCCACTGCAAAATCATGCCAAAATGTAAAGACCATCGAGACTAGGAAGACACTGCATCAACTAACGAGCAAAATATCCAGCTAACATCATAATGACAGGATCAAATTCACACATAACAATATTAACTTTAAATGTAAATGGACTAAATGCTCCAATTAAAAGACACCAACTGGCAAATTGGATAAAGAGTCAAGACCCATCAGTGTTCTGTATTCAGGAAACATATCTCACGTGCAGAGACACACATAAGCTCAAAATGAAAGGATGGAGGAAGATCTACCAAGTAAATGGAAAGCAAAAAAAGGCAGGGGTTGCAATCCTAGTCTCTGATAAAACAGACAGTAAACCAACGAAGATCAAAAGAGACAAGAAGGCCATTACATAATGGTAAAGGGATCAATTCAACAAGAAGAGCTAACTATCCTAAATATATATGCAACCAATACAGGAGCACCCAGATTCATAAACCAAGTCCTGAGTGACCCACAAAGAGACTTAGACTCCCACACATTAATAACGGGAGACTTTAACATCCCACTGTCAACATTAGACAGATTAACGAGTCAGAAAGTCAACAAGGATACCCAGGAATTGAACTCAGCTCTGCACAAAGCGGACCTAATAGACATCTACAGAACTCTCCACCCCAAATCAGCAGAATATACATTTTTTTTCAGCACCACACCACACCTATTCCAAAATTGACCACATGGTTGGAAGTAAAACACTCCTAAGCAAATGTAAAAGAACCAAAATTATAACAAACTATCTCTCAGATCACAGTGCAACCAAACTAGAACTCAGGATTAAGAATCCCCCTCAAAACAGCTCAACTACATGGAAACTGAACAACCTGCTCCTGAAGGACTACTGCGTACATAATGAAATGAAGGCAGAAATAAAGATGTTCTTTGAAACCAACGAGGACAAAGACACAACATACCAGAACCTCTGGGATGCATTCAAAGCAGTTTGTAGAGGGAAATTTATACCACTAAATGCCCACAAGAGAAAGCAGGAAAGATCCAAAATTGACACCATAACATCATAGTTAAAAGAACTACAAAAGCAAGAGCAAACACATTCAAAACCTAGCAGAAGGCAAGAAAAAACTAAAATCAGAGCAGAACTGAAGGAAATAGAGACACAAAAAAACCTTCAAGAAATTAATGGATCCAGGAGCTGGTTTTTTGTAAGGATCAACAAAATTGATAGTCTGCTAGCAAGACTAATAAAGAAAAAAAGAAGAATCAAATACATGCAATAAAAAATGATAAAGAGGATATCACCGCCAATCCCACAGAAATACTAGCTACCATCAGAGAATACAACAAACACCTCTATGCAGATAAACTAGAAAATCTAGAAGAAATGGATAAATTCCTCAACACATACACCCTCCCAAGACTAAACCAGGAAGAAGTTGAATCTCTGAATAGACCAATAACAGGCTCTGAAATTGTGACAATAAACAATAGCTTACTAACCAAAAAGAGTCCAGGACTAGATGTATTCACAGCTGAATTCTACCATAGGTTCAAAGAGGAACTGGTACCATTCATTCCGAAAGTATTCCAATCAACAGAAAAAGAGGGAATCCTCCCTAACTCATTTTATGAGGCCAGCGTCATCCTGATAACAAAGCCTGGCAGAGACACAACCAAAAAAGAGAATTTTAGACCAATACCCTGGATGAATATTGATGCAAAAATCCTCAATAAAATAATGGCAAACCGAATCCAGCAGCACATCAAAAAGCTTATCAACTATCATCAAGCTGGCTTCTTGTACACAAATCAATAAACGTAATCTAGCATATAAACAGAACCAAAGACAAAAACCACATGATTATCTCAATAGATGCAGAAAAGGCCTGTGACAAAATTCAACAACTCTTCATGCTAAAAACTCTCCATAAATTAGGTATTGATGGGATGTATCTCAAAATAATAAGAGCTATCTATGACAAACCCACAGCCAATATCATACTGAATGGGCAAAAACTGGAAGCATTCCCTTTGAAAACTGGCACAAGACAGGGATGCCCTCTCTCACCACTCCTATTCAACATACTGTTGGAAGTTATGGCCACAGCAATCAGGCAGGAGAGGGAAATAAAGGGTATTCAATTAGGAAAAGAGGAAGTCAAAATGTCCCTGTTTGCAGATGACATGATTGTATATCTAGAAAACCCCATTGTCTCAGCCCAAAATCTCCTTAAACTGATAAGCAACTTCAGCAAAGTCTCAGAATACAAAATCAACGTACAAAAATCACAAGCATTCTTCTACACAAATAACAGACAAACAGAGAGCCAAATCACGAGTGAACTCCCATTCACAATTGCTTCAAAGAGAATAAAATACCTAGGAATCCAACTTACAAGGGATGTGAAGGACCTCTTCAAGGGGAACTACAAACCACTGCTCAATGAAATAAAAGAGGATACAAATAAATGGAAGAACATTCCATGCTCATGCGTAGGAAGAATCAATATCGTGAAAAATGGCCATACTGCCCAAGGTAATTTACAGATTCAATGCCATCCCCATTAAGCTACCAATGACTTTCTTCACAGAATTGGAAAAATCTACTTTAAAGTTCACTTGGAACCAAAAAAGAGCCTGCATCACCAAGTGAATCCTAAGCCAAAAGAACAAAGCACTACAAGGCTACAGTAACCAAAACAGCATGCTACTGGTACCAAAACAGAGATATAGATCAATGGAACAAAACAGAGCCCTCAGAAATAATGCCACATATCTACAACTATCTGATCTTTGACAAACCTGAGAAAAACAAGCAATGGGGAAAAGATTCCCTATTTAATAAATGGTGCTGGGAAAACTGGCTAGCCATATGTAGAAAGCTGAAAGTGGATCCCTTCCTTAAACCTTATACAAAAATTAATTCAAGATGGATTAAAGACTTAAACGTTAGACCTGAAACCATAAAAACCCTAGAAGAAAACCTAGGCAATACCATTCAGGACATAGGCATGGGCAAGGACTTCATGTCTAAAACACCAAAAGCAATGGTAACAAAAGCCAAAATTGACAAATGGGATCTAATTAAACTAAAGAGCTTCTGTACAGCAAAAGAAACAAACATCAGAGTGAACAGGCAACCTACAAAATGGGAGAAAATTTTCACAACCTACTCATCTGACAAAGGGCTAATATCCAGAATCTACAATGAACTCAAACAAATTTACAAGAAAAAAACAAACAACCCCATCAAAAAGTGGGTGAAGGACATGAACAGACACTTCTCAAAAGAAGACATTTATGCAGCCAAAAGACACATGAAAAAATGCTCACCATCACTGGCCATCAGGGAAATGCAAATCAAAACTACAATGAGATACCATCTCACACCAGTTATAATGGCAATCATTAAAAAGTCAGGAAACAACAGGTGCTGGAGAGGATGTGGAGAAACAGGAATACTTTTACACTGTTGGTGAGACTGTAAACTAGTTCAACCATTGTGGAAGTCAGTGTGGCGATTCCTCAGGGATCTAGAAGTGGAAATTCCATTTGACCCAGCCATCCCATTACTGGGTATATACCCAAAGGAGTATAGATCATGCTGCTACAAAGACATATGCACACGTATGCTTATTGCAGCACTATTCACAGCAGCAAAGACTTGGAACCAACCCAAATGTCCAACAATGATAGACTGGATTAAGAAAATGTGGCACATACACACCATGGAATACTATGCAGCCATAAAAAATGATGAGTTCATGTCTTTTGTAGGGACATGAATGAAATTGGAAATCATCATTCTCAGTAAACTATCACGAGAACAAAAAACCAAACAGAGCATGTTCTCACTCATAGGTGGGAATTGAACAATGAGAGCACATGGACATAGGAAGGGGAACATCACACTCTGGGGACTCTTGTGGGGTGAGGGCAGGGGGGAGGGATAGCTTTAGGAGATATACCTAATGTTAAATGACGAGTTAATGGGTGTAGGACACCAGCATGGCACATGTATACATATGTAACTAACCTGTACATTGTGCACATGTACCCTAAATCTTAAATATAGTAGTAATAAAATAAAGAGAAAAGAATGTTTTTAATGCTGAATTAAAACAGAATTTTAACTCTGTGAGTTGAAACCACACATCACAAGGCAGTTTCATTAATATCTTCATACTAGTTTTTATCTGGGGATACTCTGTTTTTCACCATAAACCACAATGGGATCCCAAATTTCTGCTCTCAGTTTCTGCAAGAAGAATGTTTCCAAGCTGCTGAATCAAAAGAAAGTTTTAACTTTGTGACATGAAGCCACACATCACAAAGCAGTTTCAAAGATAACTTCTTTCTAGTTTTATTTGTGGGCATATTTGGCTTGTTATTATAGGCCACAAGTGGCTCCCAAACGTCCCTTCTCATATTCTACGAATAGAATGTTTCTAACCTGCTGAAGAAAAAGAAAGGTTGAACTCTGTGAGTTCAATACACATATCACAAAATATAATCACCAATAGCTTCTTTCTAGTTTTTATTGGGGGATATTCAGTTTTTCAACATAGGTCCCAAAGGGCTCTCAAATGATCCTTCGCAGTCTACCAGAAGAGTGTTTCCAACTTGCTGACTGAAAAGAAAGGTTTAACTCTGCAACATGAATCCACACATCACAAAGCATTTTCACAGATAGTTTCTTTCTAGATTTTATCTGATGATATTCAGTTTTCATTATAAGCCTAAATGGTTTCCAAAATGTTTCTTGCCAAGTTCTTCCAGAAAAATATTTACAACCTGCTGAATTAAAAGGAGAGTTTAACTCTTTCACCTGAATCCACACATCACAAAGCAGTATCACAGATAGCTTCTTTCTAGTTTTTACCTTTGGATATCCTGTTTTTCACCAGAGGCCTCAATGCGCTCCTAAATTTCCCTTTGCAAATTTTACTAAAAGAGTATTTTCAATTTGCTGAATCAAAAGAAAAGTGTAACTCCATGAGTTGAATTTCCACATCACAAAGCAGTTTCACAGATAGTTTCTTTCTATTTTTTATCTGTGGGTATTTGGTTTTTTAGTCTAGGCCTCAATTTGCACCAAAATGTTACTTCACACATTCTACAAAATAGTGTTACCAACATGCTGAATCAAATGAAAGGTTTAACTCTAGGAGTTGAATCCATACATCGAAAAGTAGTTTCAAAGACTGCTTCTTTTTAGCTTTTATCAAGTGTATTTGGTTTTTCACCTTAGGGCTCAAAGGGCTCTCATATATCCCTTCTGAGGATCTACAAGAAACAGTGTTTCCAACCTGCTGAGTCAAACCAGACGTTTATATTTGTGAGATGAATCCAAACATCACAAAGCAATTTCACTGATAGTTTCTTTCTAATTATTATCTGGAGATATTTTGTTTTTCACCATACACGTAAGTGTGCTTCAAATTGTCCCTTCACAGATTCTAAATGGAGAGTGTTTCCCAACTACAGAATCAAAACAATGCTTTAATCTGTGAGATGAATCCACACATCACAAAGCAGTTTTACAAGTAGCTTCCTTACAGTTTTTATGAGGGATTATTCGGTTTTTCACCACAGGCCTCGATGTGGTCCCAAATGTACCTTCACATATTTTATAAATAGAGTGTTTCCAATCTGCTGAATGAAAAGGAAGGTTTAACTCTGTTAGGTGAATCCCCTTATCTCAAAGTAGTATCACTGATAACTTCTTTCTAGTTTTTATATGGGGATATATTTTTTTTTCACCTTAGGCCTTCATGTGATCCCAAATATTGTTTTGCAGTTACTACCAGAAGAAGGTTTTCAACCTGCTGAATTAAAAGAAAGATTTAATCCTGCATCATGTATGCACACGTTACAAGGCAGTTTCATAAGTAGCTTCTTTTTAGTTTTTATGTGAAGATAATTCGTTTTACATCAGAGTTTTCAAAGGGCATTTAAATGACTCTGCAGAATCTGTGAGAAGTTTGTTTCCAACCTGCTAAATCAAAGAAAAATTTTAACTCTGTTAGTAGAATCCTTACTTCACAAAGCAGTTTATCAGATAGCTTCTCTCTAGTTTTTATCCGGAAATATTCTATTTTTCACCATAGGCCTCAATTTGTCCCAAAATGTCCCTTTGCAGATTCTGCAAAAAGAGTGTTTCCAACCTGCTGAATCAAAAGAAAGTTTTAACTGTGTGAGTTGAATCCAAACATCCAAAGGCAGTTTCACAGATAGATTCATTCTAGTTTTTATGTGGGAAAATTTGATTTTTCACCTTAGGCCTCAATGAGCTCACAAATATCCCTTCACAGATTCTACCAGAAAAGGGTTTTCAACCTGCTGAATCAAAAGAAAGATTTAACTCTGTGTCTTGAACCCACACATCACAAAGCAGTTTCACAGATAGCTTCTTTCTAATTTTTATGTGTGTACATTTGCTTTTTCACCATAGGACTCAATGTGCTCCCAAATGTCTCTTCCCAGAATCTACAAATAGTGTTTCTAACCTGATGAATTAAAAGAAAGATTTAAATCTGTGAGTTGAATTTACACATTAAAAATAGGTTTCATAGATGGATTCCTTCTAGTTTTTCTCAAGGGATAATCAGTTTTTCATCATAGGTCACAAAGAGCTCCCAAATGTCTCTTTGCAGATTCTACCAGAAGAGAGTAACCTTCACACGGAATCAAAAGAAAAATTCACCTTTGTGACATAAATCCACACATCACAAAGCATTTTCAAAGGCAGCTTCTTTCTAGTTGCTCTCAAGGGATATTTATTTTCTGACCATATGCTTCATTGGGCTCCTAAATGTCCCTTCACAGATACTACAAAGAGAAAGATTCCAACCTGCTGAATCTAAAGAAATTTTTAACCCTGTAAAATGAATCTACACACCACAAAGCAGTTTCACACATAGCTTCTTTCTAGTTTTTAACTGGGGATACTCTGTTTTTCACCAAGTCCACAATGGACTCCAATATGTTTCTTTGCAGAATTTACCATAAGAGTTGTTTCCAACCTGCTGAATGAAAAGGAAGGTTTAACCCTGTGAAATGAATCCACACTTCACAAACAGTTTCTCAGATAATTTCTTTCTAGTTTTTATCTGGGGAAATTTCCTTTTTCATTATTGGCCTTAGTGTGCTCCCAAATGTCCTTTCTTCGATTCTACAAAATCAGTGTTTCAAAACTGCCAAATCAAAAGAAAGGTTTAAACCTGTGAGATGAATGCACGTACCACAAAGCAGTTTCTCAGATAGATTCTTTCTGGTTTTTATCTAGGGATATTTGCTTTTTCACCGTAGGCCTCGATAGGCTCCAAAATTTCCCATTGCAGATTCCACAAATTGGGTGTTTTCAACCTGCTGAATTAAAAAAAAGGTTTAACTCATTTAGATTTATCCACACATCAAAAATCAGGTTCACTGATGGGTTCTTTCTATTTTTTATCTGAGGACATTCAGTTTTTTTTACCATAGGAGTCAAAGGGCTACAAAATGTCCCTTTGCATGTTCTACCAGAAGACTGTTTCGAACCTTCCATATCAAAAGAAACGTTTAACTCTGTGAGATGAATTCACACACCTAAAGCACTTTAACAGATAGCTTCTTTCTACTTTTTTATTTGAGGATACCTGGTTCTTTATTATAAGCGTAAATGGGCTCCCAAATATCCACTTGCAGAAAATAGAAGAAGACTGTTTCAAACAGGCTGAATCAAAATAAAGGTTTAAAGCTTTGTGACAAATCCACATATCAAAAAGCAGTTTCACAGATAGCTGGTTTCTAGTTTTTATCTGGGGATATTCGTTTTTTCCCCATAAGTCTCAAGGGGCCTACAGATATTTATTTTGGAGATTCTACAAAAACAGTTTTTCCAACATGCTGAATTAACACAAAGGTTTATATCTGTGAGTTGAATCCAAGCATCACATAGCAGTTTCATAGATAACTTCTTTCTTGTTTTTATCTGGAGATACTCAGGTTTTCACCATAAGTGTCATTGTGCTCCCAAGTGTCCTTTAGCAGATACTACAAGAAGTGTTTTCCAACCTGCTGAATCAAAACAAAGCTTTAACTCTTTAGATGATTAAACACATCACAAAGTACTTTCACAGATAGCTCCTTTCAACTTTTTATCTGTGAATATTCTGTTTTTCACCATAAATATCAATGGTCTCCCTAATGTTACTATGTAGATTCTACCAGCAGAGGTTTTCCAACCTGCTTAATCAAAAGAAAGGTTTAGTCCTGTGAGATGAATCCAAATATCACAAAGCAGTTTCTCAGATGGATTCTTTGTAGTTTTCATCTGAGGATATTCAGTTTCTCATTATAAGCCTTAATGGGCTATGAAGTTTCTATGAAATGGGCCTTTGAAGTTTCTAACAAAAGAGTGTTTGAACCTACTGAATCAAATAACAGGCTTAACTCTGTGACATAAATCCACACATCACAAACCACTTTCACAGATAGTTTCTTTCTAGTTTCTTTCTGGGGATATTCAGTTTGTCACCGTAGGACTCAATGAACTTTCAAATGTCCCTTCATAGATTGTACAAGGAGGGTGTTTTCAACCTGCTGAATCAAAGCAAAAATTTATATTCATGATATGAATCCACACATCACAAAGCAGTTTCACAGATACCTTCGTTCTAGCTTTTAACTGGAGATGATTCTTTTCCACCCTAGGCCTCACTGGCCTCCAAAGTGTCCCTTTGAAGATTCTATAAATAGACTATTTCCAACCTGCTAAATAAAAAGAAAGATTTAATGCTGTGACATGAAGCTACACATCTCAAAGCAGTTTCACTGATAGTTTATTTGTAGTTTTTTTTGTGGGATACTCTGTTTTTCACCATAGACCCCAAAGGACTCCCAAATGTCCCTTTGAAGATTCTACCATAAAAGTATTTACAACATGCTCAATAAAAAGAAAGGATTAAATCTGTGAGGTGAATCTACACATCAAAAAGCAGTTTCACAAATAGCTTGTTTCTAGGTTTTATCAGAAGGTATTTAATTTTTCACCATAGTCTTCAAAGGGCTCCCAATTGTCTTTTCACATATTTTACATGAAGTTTGTTTCCGACATGCTATATCAAAAGACCAGTTTAATTCTGTGAGATGAGTCCACACATCACAAAGCATTTTCACAGATAGATTTTTTTCTGGTTTTTATCTGAGGATATTGTGTTTTTCAACATAGGCCAAAAAACGGTCACAAATATCTCCTCACAGATTCTACAAGAAGTTGGTTTCCAACCAGCTAAGTCAAAGGAAGGTTAAATTCTGCATGTTGAATGCACACATCACAAAGCAGTTTCACAGATAGATTCCTTCTAGTATTTATTTTATTTTATTTTTATTTTTTTTAATTTTTTTTTCTTTTATTATTATTATTATTATTATTATTATTATTATTATTATTATACTTTAGGTTATATGGTACATGTGCCCAATGCGCAGGTAAGTTACATATGTATACATGTGCCATGCTGGTGCGCTGCACCCACAAACTCGTCATCTAGCATTAGGTATATCTCCCAATGCTATCCCTCCCCCCTCCCCCCAACCCACAACAGTCCCCGAAGTGTGATGTTCCCCTTCCTGTGTCCATGTGTTCTCATTGTTCAATTCCCACCTATGAGTGAGAATATGTGGTGTTTGGTTTCTTCTCCTTGTGATAGTTTACTGAGAATGATGATTTCCAATTTCATCCATGTCCCTACAAAGGACATGAACTCATCATTTTTTATGGCTGCATAGTATTCCATGGTGTATATCTGCCACATTTTCTTAATTCAGTCTATCATTGTTGGACATTTGGGTTGGTTCCAAGTCTTTGCTATTGTGAATAGTGCCACAATAAATATACGTGTGCATGTGTCTTTAGAGCAGCATGATTTATAGTCCTTTGGGTATATACCCAGTAATGTGATGGCTGGGTCAAATGGTATTTCTAGTTCTAGATCCCTGAGGAATCGCCACACTGATTTCCACAATGGTAGAACTAATTTACAGTCCCACCAACAGTGTAAAAGTGTTCCTATTTCTCCACATCCTCTCCAGTACCTGTTGTTTCCTGATTTTTTAATGATTGCCATTGTAACTGGTGTGAGATGGTATCTCATTGTGGATTTGATATGCATTTCTCTGACGGCCAGGGATGATGAACATTTTTTCATGTGTTTTTTGGCTGCATAAATGTCTTCTTTTGAGAACTGTCAGTTCATGTCCTTAGCCCAATTTTTGACGGGGTTGTTTGCTTTTTTCTTGTAAATTTGTTTAAGTTCACTGTGGATTCTCGATATTAGGCCTTTGTCAGATGAGTAGGCTGCGAAAACTTTCTCCCATTTTGTAGGTTGCCTGTTCACTCTGATGGTAGTTTCTTTTGCTGTGCAGAAGCTCTTTAATTAGATTCCATTTGTCAATTTTGGCTTTTGTTGCCATTGTTTTTGGTGTTTTAGACATGAAGTCCTTGCCCATGCCTATGTCCTGAATGGTAATGCCAAGGTTTTCTTCCAGGGTTTTTATGATTTCAGGTCGAACGTTTAAGGCTTTAATCCATCTTGAATTAAGTTTTTTTCATAGTAATGTAGTTAACATTTATTAATTTCAATGTAGCTTCAATCCACTATTCAACAGCAGAGTATATACTATACTTTTATTATTATTATTATTATACTTTAGATTTTAGGGTATATGTGCACAATGTGCAGGTTAGTTACATATGTATACATATGCCATGCTGGTGCGCTGCACCAACAAACTCGTCATTTAACATTAGTTATATCTCCTAAAGCTATCCCTCCGCCCTGCCCCCACCCGACAACTGTCCCCAGAGTGTGATGTTCCCCTTCCTGTGTCCATGTGTTCTCATTGTTCAATTCCCACCTATGAGTGAGAACATGCGGTGTTTGCTTTTTTGTTCTTGTGATAGTTTACTGAGAATGATGATTTCCAATTTCATCCATGTCCCTACAAAGGACATGAACTCATTATTTTTTATGGCTGCATAGTATTCCATGGTGTATATATGCCACATTTTCTTAATCCAGTCTATCATTGTTGGACATTTGGGTTGGTTCCAAGTCTTTGCTATTGTGAATAATGCCACAATAAACATACGTGTGCATGTGTCTTTAATAGCAGAAAGATTTATACTCCTTTGGGTATATACCCAGTAATGGGACGGCTGGGTCAAAAGGAATTTCTAGTTCTAGATCCCTGAGGAATTGCCACACTGACTTCCACAAGGGTTGAACTAGTTTACAGTCCCACCAACAGTGTAAAAGTGTTCCTATTTCTCCACATGCTCTCCAGCACCTGTTGTTTCCTGACTTTTTAATGATTGCCGTTCTAAAAGGTGTGAGATGGTATCTCGTTGTGGTTTTGATTTGCATTTCTCTGATGGCCAGTGATGGTGAGCATTTTTTCATGTGTTTTTTGGCTGCATAAATATCTTCTTTTGAGAAGTGTCTGTTCATGTCCTTCACCCATTTTTTGATGGGGTTGTTGTTTTTTTCTTGTAAATTTGTTTGAGTTCATTGTAGATTCTGAATATTAGCCCTTTGTCAGATGAGTAGATAGTCAAAATTTTGTCCCATTTTGTAGGTTGCCTCTTTACTCTGATAGTAGTTTCTTTTGCTGTGCAGAAGCTCTTGAGTTTAATTAGATCCCACTTGTCAATTTTGGCTTTTGTTGCCATTGCTTTTGATGTTTTAGACATGAAGTTCTTGCCCATGCCAATGTCCTGAATGGTAATGTGTAGGTTTCCTTCTAGAGTTTTTATGGTTTCAGGTCTAACGTTTAAGTCTTTAATCCATCTTGAATTGATTTTTGTATAAGGTGTAAGGAAGGTATCCAGATTCAGCTTTCTACATATGGCTAGCCAGTTTTCCCAGCACCATTTATGAAATAGGGAATCCTTTCCCCATTTCTTGTTTTTGTCAGGTTTGTCAAAGATCAGAGAGCTGTAGATATGTGGCATTAGTTCTGAGGGCTCTGTTCTGTTCCATTGATCTATATCTCTGTTTTGGTACCAGTATCATCCTCTTTTGGATGCGATCAAATGGAAGAAAGGGTATCAGCCATGGAAGATGAAATGAATGAAATGAAGTGAGAAGGGAAGTTTGGAGAAAAAAGAATAAAAAGAAATGAGCCAATCCTCCAAGAAATATGGTACTATGTGAAAAGACCAAATCTACATCTGATTGGTGTACCTGAAAGTGAAGTGGAGAATGAAACCAAGTTGGAAAACACTCCGCAGGTTATTATCCAGGAGAACTTCCCCAATCTAGCAAGGCAGGCCAACATGCAGATTCTGGAAATACAGAGAGCACCACAAAGATACTCCTCGAGAAGAGCAACTCCAAGACACAAAATTTTCGGATTCACCACTGTTGAAATGAAGGAAAAAATGTTAAGGGAAACCAGAGAGAAAGGTCGGGTTACGCTCAAAGGGAAGCCCATCAGACTAACAGCAGATCTCTCGACAGAAACTCTATAAGCTAGAAAAGAGTGGGGGCTAATATTCAACATTCTTAAAGAAAAGAATTTTTAACCCAGAATTTCATATGCAGCCAAACTAAGCTTCATAAGTGAAGGAGAAATAAAATACTTTACAGACAAGCAAATGCTGAGAGATTTTGTCACCACCAGGCCTGCCCTAAAAGAGCTCCTGAAGGAAGCGCTAAACATGGAAAGGCACAAATGGTACCAGCTGCTGCAAAATCATGCCAAAATGTAAAGACCATAGAGACTAGGAAGAGACTGCATCAAGTAACAAGCAAAATAACCAGCTAACGTCATAATGACAGGATCAAATTCACACATAAAAATATTAACTTTAAATGTAAATGGACTAAATGCTCCCATTAACAGACACAGACTGGCAAATTGGAAAAAGACTCAAGACCCATCAGTGTGCTGTATTCAGGAAACCCATCTCACATGCAGAGACACACATAGGCTCAAAATAAAGAGATGGAGAAAGATCTACCAAGCAAATGGAAAACAAAAAACGGCAGGGGTTGCAATCTTAGTCTCTGATAAAGCAGACTTTAAACCAACAAAGATCAAAACAGACAACAAAGGCCATTACATAATGGTAAAGGGATCAACTCAACAAGAAGAGCTAACTATCCTAAATATATATGCACCCAATACAGGAGCACCCAGATTCATAAAGCAAGTCCTGAGTGACCTACAAAGAGACTTAGACTCCCACACATTAATAATGGGAGACTATAGCACCCCACAGTCAACATTAGACAGATCAGCGAGACAGAAAGTAAACAAGGATACCTAGGAATTGAACTCAGCTCTGCACCAAGCAGACCTAATAGACTTCTACAGAACTCTCCACCCCAAATCAACAGAGTATACATTTTTTTCAGCACCACAACACACCTATTCCAAAATTGACCACAAACTTGGAAGTAAAGCTCTCCTCAGTAAATGTAAAAGAACAGAAAGTATAACAAACTATCTCTCAGATCACAGTGCAATCAAGCTAGGACTCAGGATTCAGAATCTCACTCGAAACTGCTCAACTATATGGAAACTGAACAACCTGCTCCTGAATGACTACTGGGTACATAACGAAATGAAGGCAGAAATAAAGATGTTCTTTGAAACCAAAGAGAACCAAGACACAATATACTAGAATCTCAGGGATGCATTCAAAGCTGGGTGTAGAGGGAAATTTATAGCACTAAATGCCCACAAGAATTAATTTTTATATAAGGTGTAAGGAAGGGATCCAGTTTCAGCTTTCTACATATGGCTAGCCAGTTTTCCCAGCACCATTTATTAAGTAGGGAATCCTTTCCGCATTGCTTGTTTTTTTCAGGTTTGTCAAAAATCAGATAGTTGTAGATATGTGGCAATATTTCTGAGGGCTCTGTGCTGTTCCATTGATCTATATCTCTGTTTTGTTACCAGTACCATGTTATTTTGCTTACTGTAACTTTGTAGTATAGTTTGAAGTCGGGTAGCTTGATGTCTCCAGCTTTGTTCTTTTGGCTTAGTATTGACTTGGCAATGCGGGCTCTTTTTTGGTTCAATATGAACTGTAAAGTAGTTTTCTCCAATTCTGTGAAGAAAGTCATTGGTAGCTTGATGAGGATGGTATTGAATCTGTAAATTAGCTTGTGCTGTATGGCCATTTTCATGATATTGATTCTTCCTACCCATGAGCATGGAATGTTCTTCCATTTGTTTGTATTCTCTTTTATTTCATTGAGCAGTGGTTTGTAGTTCTCCTTGAAGAGGTCCTTCACATCCCTTGTAAGTTGGATTCCTAGGTATTTTATTCTCCTTGAAGCAATTGTGAATGGGAGTTTGCTCATGATTTGGCTCTCTGTCTGTTATTTGTGTATAAGAATGCTTGTGATATTTGCACATTGATGTTTTATCCTGAGACTTTGCTGAAGTTGCTTATCAGCTTAAGGAGATATTGGGCTGAGACAATGGGGTTTTCTAGATATACAATCCTGTCATCTGCAAACAGGAACAATTTGACTTCCTCTTTTCCTAATTGAATACACTTTATTTCCCTCTGCTGCCTCATTGCCCTGGCCATAACTTCCAACACTATGTTGAATAGGAGTGGTGAGAGAGGGCATCCCTATCTTGTGCCAGTTTTCAAAGGGAATGCTTCCAGTTTTTGCCCATTCAGTATGATATTGGCTGTGGGATTGTCATAGACAGCTCCTATTATTTTCAGATACGTCCCATCAATACCTAATTTATTGAAAGTTTTTAACATGAAGCATTGTTGAATTTTCTCAAAGCCTTTTCTGCGTCTGTTGAGATAATCATGTGGTTTTTGTATTTGGTTCTGTTTACATGTTGGATTACATTTATTGATTTGTATATGTTGAAGCAGCTTTGCATCCCAGGGATGAAGCCCACTTGATCATGGTGGATAAGCTTTTAGAAGTGCTGCTGGATTCCGTTTGCCAGTATTTTATTGAGGATTTTTGCATCAATGTTCATCAAGGATATTGTTCTAAAATTCTCTTTTTTAGTTTTGTTTCTACCAGGCTTTGGTATCAGGATGATGCTGGCCTCATAAAATGAGTTAGGGAGGATTCCCTCTTTTTCTATTGATTGGAATAGTTTCAGAAGGAATGGTACCAGCTCCTCCTTGTACCTCTGGTAGAATTCGGCTGTGAATCCATTAGGTCCTGGACACTTTTTGGTTAGTTAGCTATTGATTATTGCCACAATTTCAGAGCCTGTTATTGTTTTATTCAGAGATTCAATTTCTTCCTGGTTTAGTCCTGGGAGGATGTATGTGTGGAGGAATTTATCCATTTCTTCTAGATTTTCTAGTTTATTTGCATAGAGGTGTTTGTAGTATTCTCTGATGGTAGTTTGTATTTTTGTGGGATCGGTGGTGATATCCTCTTTATCATTTTTTATTGCGTCGATATGATTCTTCTCTCTTTTTTTGTTTGTTAGTCTTGCTAGTGGTCTATCGAATTTGTTGATCTTTCCAAAAACCAGCTTCTGGATTGATTAATTTTTTGAAGAGTTTTTTGTGTCTCTATTTCCTTCAGTGCTGCTCTGATTTTAGTTATTTCTTGCCTTCTGCTAGCTGTTGAATGTGTTTGCTCTTGCTTTTCTAGTTCTTTTAATTGTGATGTTAGGGTGTCAATTTTGGATCTTTCCTGCTTTCTCTTGTAGGCATTTGGTGCTATAAATTTCCCTCTACACACTGCTTTGAATGTGTCCCAGAGATTCTGGTATGTTGTGTCTTTGTTCTCGTTGGTTTCAAAGAACATCTTTATTTCTGCTTTCATTTCGTTATGTACCCAGTAGTCATTCAGGAGCAGGTTGTTCTGTTTCCATGTAGTTGAGTGGTTTTGTGTGAGTTTCTTAATCCTGATTTCTACTGTGATTGCACTGTCGTCTGAGAGACAGTTTGTTATAATTGCTGAGTTTGTTAAAATTGCTTTTACATTTGCTGAGGAGTGCTTTACTTCCAACTATGTGGTCAATTTTCGAATAGGTGTGGTGTGGTGCTGGAAAGAATGTATATTCTGTTGATTTGGGGTGGAGAGTTCTGTAGATGTCTATTAGGTCTGCTTGGTGTAGAGCTGAGTTCAATTCCTGGGTATCCCTGTTTACTTTCTGTCTCGTTGATCTGTCTAATGTTTACAGTGGGGTGTTAAAATCTCCCATTATTATTGTGTGGGAGTCTAAGTATCTTTGTAGGTCACTCAGGTCTTGCTTTATGAATCTGGGTGCTCCTGTATTTGGTAGATATATATTTAGGATAGTTAGCTCTTCTTATTGAATTGATCCCTTTACCATTATGTAATGGCCTTCTTTGTCTGTTTTGATCTTTGTTGTTTAAAGTCTTTTTTATCAGAGACTAGGATTGCAACCCTTGCCTTTTTTGTTTTCCATTTGCTTGGTAGATCTTCCTCCATCCCTTTATTTTGAGCATATGTGTGGCTCTGCATGTGAGATGGGTTTCCTGAATACAGCACACTGATGGGTCTTGAGTCTTTATGCAATTTGCCCGTCTGTGTCTGTTAATGGGAGGATTTAGTCCATTTACATTTAAAGTTAATATTTTTATGTGTGAATTTGATCCTGTCATTATGATGTTAGCTGGTTATTTTGCTCTTTAGTTGATGCAGTTTCTTCCTAGCCTTGACTGTCTTTACATTTTGACATGTTTTTGCACTGGCTGTTACCATTTGTTCTTTTCCATGTTTAGTGCTTCCTTCAGGAGCTCTTTTAGGGCAGGCCTGGTGGTGAGAAAATCTCTCAGCATTTGCTTGTCTGTAAAATATTTTATTTCTCTCCTTCTCTTATGGAGCTTAGTTTGGCTGGATATGAAATTCTGTGTTGAAAATTATTTTCTTTATTAATGTTGAATTTTGGCACCCACTCTCTTCTGGCTTATAGAGTTTCTGTCGAAAGATCTGCTATTAGTCTGATGGGCTTCCCTTTGAGCATAACCCGACCTTTCTCTCTGCTTGCCCTTAACATTTTTTCTTTTATTTGATCTTTGGTGAATCTGACAATTATGTATCTTGGAGTTGCTCATCTCGAGGAATATTTTTGTGGCATTCTCTGTGTTTCCTGAATTTGAATGTTTCCTGCCTTTCTAGATTGGGGAAGTTCTCCTGGATAATATCCTGCAGAGTGTTTTCCAACTTGGTTCCATTCTCCCCGTCACTTTCACACACACCAATCAGACATAGATTTGGTCTTTTCAGATTGTTCCACATTTCTTGGTGGCTTTGTTCGTTTGTTTTTATTCTTTTTTCTCTAAACTTCCCTTCTCACTTCGTTTCATTCATTTCATCTTCCATCTCTGATACCCTTTCTTCCAGTTGATCTCATCAGCTCCTGAGGTTTCTTCATTCTTCAAGTAGTTATCAAGCTTTGGCTTTCAACTCCATCAGCTCCTTTTATGACTTCTCTATGTTGGTTATCCTAGTTATACATTTGTCTAATTTTTTTTCAAAGTTTTTCCTTCTTTGCATAGGTTTGAATTTTCTTTTGTAGCTCAGAGTAGTTTGATCTTCTGAAGCCTTCTTCCCTCAACTCGTCAAAGTCATTCTCCATCCAGCTTTGTGGCATTGCTAGTGAGGAACTTCATTCCTTTGGAGGAGGAGAGGTGGTCTTCGTTTTAGAGTTTCCAGTTTCTCTGCTTTGTTTTTCCCCCATTTTTTGGTTTTATCTACTTTTGGTCTTTGATGATGGTGATGTACAGATGGGTTTTTTTGGGGTGGATGTCTTTTCTGTTTGTTATTTTTCCTTCCCACAGACAGAACCCTCAGCTGCAAGTCTGTTGGAGATTGCTAGAAGTCCACTCCAGACACTGTTTCCTGGGTATCAGGATCTGTGGCTGCAGAACAGTGGTGGCTGAATAATAGCCAATTTTGGTGGACTGCAAATGCTGCTGCCTGATCATTCCTCTGAAAGTTTTGTCTCAGAGGAGTACCCGGCCGTGTGACGTGTCGGTCTGCCCCTACTGGGGGTTTCCTCCCAGTTAGGCTGCTTGGGGATCAGGGACCCACTTGAGGAGGCAGTCTACCCATTCTCAGATCTCCAGCTGTGTGCTGCGAGAAACACTACTCTCTTCCAAGCTGTCAGACAGGGACATTGAAGTCTGCAGTAGTTACTGCTGTCTTTTAGTTTGTCTGTGCCCTGCCCCCAGAGGTGGAGCCTACAGAGGCAAGCAGACCTCCTTGAACTGTGGTGGGCTCCACCCAGTTCGAGCTTCCTGGCTGCTTTGTTTACCTAACGAAGCCTGGGCAATGGCAGGTTCCCCTCCCCCAGGCTTGCTGCCATCTTGCAGTTTTATCTCAGACTGCTGTGCTAGCAATCAGCCAGACTCCATTTGCATAGGACTCTCTGAGCCAGGTTCGGGATATAATCTCCTGGTGAGCCGTTTTTTAAGCCTATTTTTAAAGTGCAGTATTAGAGTGGGAGTGACCCGATTTTCCGGGTGCTGTCTGTCACCCCTTTCTTTGACTAGGAAAGGGAACTCCCTGACCCCTTACACTTCCAGAGTGAGGCAATGTCTCACCCTGCTTCGGCTCATGCACGGTGTGGTGCACCCACTGTCCTGCACCCACTTTCTGGCACTCCCTAATGAGATGAACCCAGTACATCAGATGGAAATGCAGAAATCACCCATCTTCTGCACCACTCATGCTGTGAGCTGTAGACCGGAGCTGTTCCTATTCGGCCATCTTCACTTCTTTGTAGTTTTTATCTGGGGATATTCGCTCTTTTCCCAAAGACATCATTGAGCTCTCAAATATCCCTTTGCAGATTGTCCAAAAAGAGTATTTCCAACCTGCTGTATCAGGAAAATGGTATAACTCTGTGAGATAAATACACCCATCACAAATCAGTTCCATGGAATGTTTCTTTCTAGTTTTTATCTGGGGATATTTTATTTTTCCTCATAGGCTTCAATGTGCTCCAAATGTCCCCTCACAGATTCTCCAAAAAATGTGTTTCCAACCTGCTGAGTTAAAAGAAAAGTTTAGCTCTGTGAGATGAATCCACACATCACAAAACAGTTTTACATATAGCTTCCTTCTGGTTTTTATCTGGGGATATTCTGATTTACCAACTAGCATCAATGAGCTCCTAAATATGCCTTTGGAAATTCTCCAAAAGAGTGATTGTGACCTGCAGAATCATAGGAAATATTTCTTCTGTGAGATTAATCCACACATCAAAAATCAATTTCACAGATAGCTTCTTTCTACTTTTTATCTGGGGATATGCAGTTTTTCCCTATAAGTCTCAATGTGCTTCCAAATGTACCTTCACAGTTTCAACATTAGAGTGTTTTCAACCTGCTGAATCAAAAGCAAGGCTTAAATCAGTGAGAGAAATTTGCACATCACAAAGTAGTTTCACAAATACCTTTTTCTAGATTTTATTTAGGTATATTCAGATTTTTTCCCATAGGCCTCAAGTGGCTTGCAAATGTCCCTTCACAATTTCTACAAAAAGAGGGTTTCCAGCCTGCTGAATAAAAAAATAAAAAGGTTTAGCTCCATGAGATGAATCCACATGTCAAAAAGCAGTTTCACAGTTAGTTCTTTGTAGTTTTTTTTTTTTTTTTTTTTTTTTTGTGGTGTCCTGTTTTACCCTCAGGTCTCAGTGGGCTCCTAAATATCCATTAGCAGATTCTTCAGAAAAAGTTTTTCCAACCTGTAGATTCGATAGAAAGATTTAACTCTGTGAGATGAATCCACCCATCACAAAGCAGTTTCACAGAAACCTTCTTTCCAGTTTTTATCTGGGGATATTCTTTTTTCCCTATTAGGCCTCAATAGGCTCCAAAATGTCCCTTCACACATTCTACAAAAGGAGTATTTCCTACCTGCTGAATTAAGGAAAAGGTTTAACTGTGTGAGATGAATCCAACATCACAAAGCAGTTTCACAAGTAGCTTCTGTCTAATTATTATCTAGGGATATTCGTTTTTTCCCCTTAAGTCTCAATAGCTCCCTAATGTCTCATTGCAGATTCAACAACTACAATGTTTCTACCCTGATGAATCACAAGAAAGTTTAACTCTGTGAGATGAATCCACATATTCCAAAGCCATTTTGCAAATTGCTTCCTTCCATTTGTTATGGAGAAATTCTCTTTTTCCCTACAGGCCTCAGTGGGTTCCCAAATATCCCTTCATGTATTCTCCAAAAAAGTGTTTATAACCTGCTGAATCAGTAGAAAGTTTTAACTCTATGAGATGAATCCACGCATCATAAAGCAGTTTCATAGACAGATTTATTTAGTTGTTATCTGGGGATATTCTGTTTTTCCTGTAGGCCTCAATGGGATACCAAATATCCATTCACAGATCCTCCAAAAAGAGTGTTTCCAACCTGCTGCATCAAAAGAGAAGCTTAACTCCCTGAGATGAATCACAAAGCCATTTCACAGATAGCTTCTTTCTGGGTTTTATGTGTAAATATTTGGTTTTTCCCAATAGGCTTCAATGGGCTCCCCAAAGTCCCTTTGAAGCCTCTACAAAAAAATGTTTCCAACATGCTGAATCAACATAAAGTCTTAAATCTGTGAGATGAATCCACATATAACAAAGATGTTTCACAGTTAATTTCTTTCTAGTTTTTCTCTGGGGATATTTGGTTTTTCCCAATAGGCCTCAATGGGTTCCAAAATGTCCTTTTGTAGGTTCTACAAAAAGAGCTCTTCCAACCAGCTGCATCAAAAGAAAGTTTTAAATCTGTGATATGAATCCACACATAACAAAGCAGTTTCATGGATCACTTCTTTCTGGTTTTTATTTGCAGATATTCATTTTTTTTCATAGGTCTCAAAAGGCTTCCAAATGTCTTTTTTCACATTCTCCAAAAAGAGTATTTCCAAACTGCTTAATCAAAACACAGTCTCAACTCTGTGAGATGAATCCACACATCACAAAGCAGTTTCACAGATAGCTTCTTTCTAGTTTATATCAGTGGATATTCCATTTTTCCCTATAGGATTCAAAGGTCTCCCAAATATACCTTTGCAGACTCTACAAAAAGAGTGTTTCCAACCTGCTGTTTCAAAAGAAACATTTAACTCTGTCAGATGAATCCAAACATCACAAAGCTGTTTAACAGATTACTTCTTTCTAGGTTTTATCTGGGGGTATTCTTTTTTTTTTTTTTCATGTACATCAATGGACTCCCAAACGTCCCTTTGTAGATTTTCCAGAAAGAGTGCTTTCAACCTGCTGAATTAAATGAAAGCTTTAAGTCTGTGAGTTGAATACACACATCACAAAACAGTTTCAAAGATAGCTTCTTCCTAGTTTTATCTAGGGATATTCTGTTTTTTCCCATAGGCGTCAATTGGCATCCAAATATTCCTTCACTGATTCTTTAAAAAGAGTGTTTCCAACCTCCTGAATCAAAAGAAACGTTTACCACTTTGATATGAATCCACACATCACAAAGAAGTTCCACAAATTGCTTATTTCTAGTTTTTATCCAAGAATATTCAGTTTTTCCCCGTATGTCTCAATGGGCTCCCAATTGTCCCTTTGCAGGTTCTCCAAAAAGAGTATTTTCAACTTTCTGAACCAAAAGAAACGTTTATCTCCCTCAGATTAATCCACACATCAAAAGCAGTTTCACAGATAGCTTCTCTCTCGTTTTTATCTGGGAATATTCGGTATTTTAACATAGGCCTCTATTTGCTCCAAAATCTCACTCCACAAATTCTCTAAAGAGAGTGTTTCCAACCTTCTGAATGAAAAAAGTTTAACGTCATAAGATGAATGCAAACTTCACCAAGCAATTTGACACATTGCATATTTCTAATTCTTATCTAGGGATACGTGATTTTCACCATAGGCCTCAAAGGGCTTTCAAAGATCCCCTTGCAGATCCTCCAAATAGTGTTTCCAACCTGCAGAATCAAAAGAAAGATTCATCTCTGGAGGAGGAATGCACACATCACAAATCACTTTCTCAGATAGCGTCTTTCTAGTTTTTATCAGGGGACAATTCATTTTTCCTCTTAGGCCTAGAGGGGCTCCCAAATGTCCCTTTGCAGATCCTCCAGTTAGAGTCTTTCCAACCTACTGAATCAAAAGAAAAATTTAACACTGTGAAATGAATCGACACATCCAAAGCAGTTTCACAGATAGCTTCTTTCTCATTTCTATGTGGGGCTATTCAGTTTTTAACACAGGCCTCCATGGGCTACCAAATGTAATTTCATAGATTTTCCAGTAAGAGTTCTTCCAATATACTGAATCAAAACAAATTTTTAACTCTGTGAGAAGAATCCACAAGTTACAAAACTGTTTCACAGGTAACTTCCTTCTACTTTTTATCTGTAGATATACATTTTTCCCACTAGGTCTCAATGGGCTTCCAAATGTTTCTTCACAGATTCTACAAAAAGAGTGTTTCCAACCTACTGGATCAAAAGGAAAGTTTAACTTTGTGAGATGAATTTACACATCACGAAGTTTCACAGATAGCTTCTTTCTAGTTTTTATCTAAGGATATTAGGCACTACACCATTAGCCTCAGTGGGTGCTCAAATGTTACTTTGCAAATCCTCCAAAAAGAGTGTTTCCAATTTGCTGCATCAAAAAAGTAGTTTAACTCTGTGAGAGGAATCCACACATAACAAAACGGTTTCACAGACAGTTTCTTTCTAGTTTTTAATCTGGGGATATTCAGTTTTTCCACATAGGCTACAATGGACCCCCAAATGACACTTCACAGATTCCCCAAAAAGAGTGTCTCCAACCTGCTGAATCAAAAGAAAGGCTTAACTGTGGGTGATAAATCCCTCCATAACAAAGCAGTTTCACAGATAGCTTCTTTCTAGTTTTATTTGGGAATAATCAGTTTTTCCCCACAGTCCTTAAAAGACACCAAAATGGCACTTTGCATATTCTATATAAAGAGTGTTTCCAACCTGCTGAATCAAAAAAAAAATGTTTAATTTTGTGAGATGAATCCACACATCTCAAAGCAGTTTCACTGACAGCTTATTTCTAGTTTTTATCTGTGGATATTCTGTTTTTCCACATAGGCTACTTTGAGCTCCAAATGTCCCTTTGCAGATCCTCCAATTAGAGTATTTCAAACCTGCTAAATCAGAACAAAGGTTTAACTCTGTCAGATGAATCAACACATCACAAAGTAATGTCACAGATAGCTTCTTTCTAGTGTTTATCTGGGGATATTCGGTTTTTTCTTATAGGCCTCAACAGGCCACCAAATATCCTTTCACAGATTCTCCAAAAAGAGAGTTTCCAACCAGGTGGATAAAAATAAAGTTTTAACTCTGTGAGATGAATCCACATATCACAAAGAAGTTTCACAGATAGCTTCTTTCTAGTTTTTATCTGGGGATATACAGTTTTTCCTCATAGGCCTAAATGGGCCCAAATAGTTACTTCATGATTCTAGAAAAAGAGGGTTTCCAACCTGCTGAATCAAAAGAAAGGTGTAGCTTTGTGAAGTTAATGGACAACTCACAAAGAAGTTTGACAGATAGCTTCTTTTGAATTTTTATCTGGGAATGTAGTGTTTTTGCCATTAGGCCTCAATGGGCTCCCTAATGTCCTTTTGCAGATTGTTGAAAAAGAGTGTTTCCAACCTGCTGAATAAAAGAAAGGTTTAATTCTGTGAGAGGAAGCTACACATCACAAAGCAGATTCACAGATAGTTCCTTTCTCCTTTTCATCTGTGGATATTCTTTTTTTCCCAGTAGGCCTAAAATAGGCTTCCAAATGTCCCTTCGTGTATTCTACAAAAAAAGGATTTGCAACCTGCTGAATTGAGGGAAAGATTTAACTCTCAGACATGAATCTGCACATCACAAAGCAATTCACAGATTGCTTCTTTCTAATTATTTTCTGGTGATATTCTCTTTTTTCCCATTGGCATCATTGGGCTCCCAAATTTCTCTTCACAGATTCTCCAAAAAGAGTGTTTCCAACCTGCTGAATCAAAAGAAAGGTTTCACTTTGTGAGTTGAATCCACACCTCAAAAAGCACATTCATAAATACCTTGTTTCTGGTTTTTATCTGAGGATTGGGCATTTTTCCATAGACCTCAATGGGCTCCCAAATGTCCCTTCGCAGATTATCTAAAAAGAGTGTTCCCAACCTGGTGAATCAAAAGAAAGTTTTGACTCTGTGAGATGAATGCACACATCACAAAATAGTGTCATAGATACCTTTCTAGTGTTTATCTGGGGATAATCTGTTTTTCCTTATATGCCTCAATGGGCCACCAAATGTCCCTTCACAGATTCTCCAAAAATAGTGTTTCCAAACTGCTAAATCAAACAAAAGGTTTAACACTCTGTGATGAATCCACACAACACAAAGCAGTGTCACAGATAGCTTCTTTTTAGTTTTTATCTGGGGATACTCAGTTTTTAACCCTAGGCCTTAATGGGCTTCCAAATGTCCCTTCAGAGATTTTTACAAAAGAGTGTTTCCAACCTGCTGAATCTAAAGAAAGTTTTACCTCTGTGAGATGAATCCACAAATTACATAGCAGTTTCACAGATAACTTCATTCCAGTTTTCATCTGAGGATATTCAATTTTTCTTATTATAAATCAATGGGCACCCAAAGTCTCTTCACAAATTCTCCAAAAAAAAAGGTTCCAACCTGCTGAAAAAAAAATGTTTAACTCTGTGAGATAAATCCACATATCACAAAGCAGTTTCTCAGATAGCTTCTTTCTACTTTTTTTGTGGGGATATTCAATTTTTCCACATAAGCCTCAATGGGCCCCTGAATGTCCCTTCACAGTTTCTCCAAAAAGAATGTTTCCAGCCTGCTTAATCAAAAGAAAGTTTTAACTCTGTGAGATGAATCCATACACTACAAAGCGCTTTCACAGATAGATAGACTCTTTCTAGATTTTGTCTGGGTATATTCGGTATTCCACAAGAGGCCTCAAAGGGATTTAAAATTTCTCTTTGCAGGTTCTACCAAAATAGTGTTTCCTACCTGCTGAATTAAAATAAAAGTTTAACTCTGTGAGATGAATCCCCATATCAGAAAGCAATTTCACAAGTAGTTTCTTTCTAGTTTTTATCTTGAGATATTATGTTTTTCAGAATAAGCCTCAAGAGATTTCAAACGTCCATTTTCAGATTCTACCAAAAGTTTGTTAACAACTGGCTTATAGCTTCTTTCTAGTTTTTGTCTAGGAATTCATAGATAGCTTTTTACTGGTTTTTATGTGGGGATAGTTGGTTTTTCCACTTAGGCTTCAATTGGCTCTTAAATGTCCCTTCATGGATTCTCCAAATGAGGCTTGTGAACTTCTGAAACAAAAGGAAGTTTTAACTCTGTGAGATAAATCCACACATCAAAAAGCAATTTCACAGATAGCTTGTTTCTGGTTTTTATCTGGGATTATTTGTTTTTTTCTCCTTAGGCTTCAAAGGGGCCCAAATGTTTCTTCACCAATTCTCCAAAAAGAGTGTTTCCAACATGGTGAATCAAAAAAAAAAGTTTACCTTTGTGAGATGAATCCACACATCACAAAATAGTTTCTGAGATAGCTTATTTCTAGTTTTTATCAGTGGCTATTCAGTTCTTTCACCATAGGCCTCTATGAGATGAATCCACATATGGCAAAGGAGTTTCACAGATAGCTTCCTTCTAGTTTTTATCTGGAGACATTCAGTTTTCTTCTGTAGGCCTCAAAGTGCTCCCAAATATTTACAGATTCTACACAAAGAGGTTTTCCAAAAAGCTGAATCAAAATAAAGGTTTAAATCTGTAAGATGGATCCACACATCAAAAAGAAGTTTCACGGAAAGCTTCTTTCTAGTTTTCATCTGGGGATATTCGGATCTTCCCCATAAGTTTCCATGGACTCCCGAATATCCTATCACGTATTTCCTTAAAAGAGTTTTTCCAACCTGTAGAATCAGAAGAAAGTTTTACCTTTTCGAATTGAATCCACATATCAGAAAACAGTTTCACAGACAGCTTCTTTGTAGTTTTCATCTAGATATATTCTGTTTTTCCCCATAGTCCTTAAAGAACTCCAAAATGTCACTTCACAGGTTCTGTAAAAAAAAGGTTTTCCAACCTCCTTGATATGAAAAAAACTTTAAATATGTGGGATGAATCCACACTTCACAAAGCAGTTTCACATATAGCTTCATTCTACTTTTTATCTGTGAATATTGTTTTTCCACTTATGCCTTAATGGGCTCCGAAAATTCCCCTCACAGAATCGCCAAAAAGACTGCTTCTAACCTGCTGCATCAAAAGAAAGGTTTAACACTTTGAGATGAATCCATACATCACAAAACCATTTCACAGATACCTCCTTTCTATTTTTTAATCTAAAGATAAACTTTTTTCCCCATAGGCTTCATTAAGCTATTAATTGTTCTTTCTTACATTCTCCAAAAAAGTGTTTCCAACCTGCTGAAGCAAAAGAAAGTTTTGACTCTGTGAAATGAATTCACACATCACAAAGGACTTTTCAGATAGATTCTTTCTAGTTTTTATCTGTGGATATTCAGATTTTCCCATAGGCCTCAATGGGTTCATAAATGTTCCACAGCATATTCTCCAAAAAGAGTGTTTCCTGCCTGCTGAATGAAAAGAAAAATTTAAATGTGTGACATGAATCCACACATCAAAAAGCAGTTTTTCAGATAGCTTCTTTTTAGTTTTTATCAGGGGATATTATTTTTTTTCCCAGTAGGCCTCACTGGGTTGTCAAATGGCCCTTTGCAGATTCTCCTTAAAGAGTTTTTCAAATCCTTTTAATCAAAAGAAAAGGTTTAACTTTGTGAGATGAATCCACACACCACAAAGCAGTTTCACAGATAGCTTCTTTGTATTTTCATCTGGGGATATTCTGTTTTTCCCAAAATTCCTTAATGTTCTCCCAAATATCCCTTTGCAGATTCTCCAAAAAGAGTGTCTCCAACCTGCTGAATAAAAGAAAAGTTTTAACTCTGTTAGCTTAATCCACACATTACAAAGCAGTTTCACAGATAGAGTCTTTGTAGTTTTTATCTGAGGATATTGGGTTTTTCCCCATAAGCCTAAAAGGCAACCCAAATGTCCATTGACAGAATCTTTAAAAAGAGTGTTTCCAACCTGTTGATTAAAAGAAAGTTTTAAATCTCAGATAAATCCAAAAATGACAAAGCAGTTTCACAAGTAGCTTCTTTGTATTTTTTTTTTTTTTTTTTTTTTTTTTCCTGGTCATGTTGGTTCTTTCCCCATAGGCCACAATGGGCTCCTAAGTTTCTTTTTGCACATTCTCCAAAAACAGTCTTTTCAACCTACTGAATCAAAAGAAAGGTTTAACCATGTAAGATGAATCCACACATCACAAATCAGTTTCACAGATAGCTTGTTTCTAATTTTTATCTGGGGATATTCAGTTTTTCCCCATAGGCCTTAAATGACTCCAAAAAATCCGTTCCCTGATTCTCCAAAAAGAGTGTTTCCACCCTGTTGAATCAAAAGACACTTTTAACTCTGTGAGATGAATAGACACATCAGAAAGCTGTTTCACAGATAACTATCTTACAGTTTTTGTCTGAGGATATTTCATTTTTTTCCTTAGGTCTCAATAGGCTGTGAAATGTCCCTTCACAGATCCTCCAAAAAGAGTGTTGCTAACGTGCTGAATCAAAAGAAAATTTTAACTCTCTGAGATGAGTAGACACATCACAAAGCAGTTTCAGAGATAGCTACCTTCTAGTTTTTATCTGTGGATATTTGATTTTTTGCCATAGGCCCCAAAAGTCTCTCAAATGTTCCTTCACAGATTCTCCAAAAAGTGTGTTTCCATTTTGTAGGTTGCCTGTTCACTCTGATGGCAGTTTCTTTTGCTGTGCAGAAGCTCTTTAGTTGAATTAGATCCCATTTGTCAATTTTGGCTTTTTTGCCATTGCTTTTGGTGTTTTAGACCTGAAGTCCTTGCCCATGCCTATGTCCTGAATGGTAAGGCCTGGGTTTTCTTCTAGGGTTTTTATGGTTTTAGGTCTAATGTTTAAGTCTTTAATCTTTCTTGAATTAATTTATGTATAAGGTGTAAGGAAGGGATCCAGCTTCAGCTTTCTACATATGGCTAGCACTTTTCCCAGCACCATTTATTAAATAGGGAATCCTTTCCCCATTGCTTGTTTTTCTCAGGTTTGTCAAAGATCAGATAGTTGTAGATATGTGGCGTTATTTCTGAGGGCTCTGTTCTGTTCCATTGACCTATATCTCTGTTTTGGTACCAGTACCATGCTGTTTTGGTTACTGTAGCCTTGTAGTATAATTTGAAGTCAGGTAGTGTGATGCCTCCAGCTTTGTTCTTTTGGCTTAGGATTGACTTGGCAATGCGGGCTCTCTTTTGGTTCCATATGAACTTTCAAGTAGTTTTTTCCAATTCTGTGAAGAAAGTCATTGGTAGCTTGATGGGAATGGCAGAAAATTTTCACGACATACTCATCTGACAAAGGGCTAATATCCAGAATCTACAATGAACTCAAACAAATTTACAAGGAGAAAACAAACAAACCCATCAAAAAGTGGGTGAAGGACATGAACAGACACTTCTCCAAAGAAGACATTTATGCAGCCAAAAAACACATGAAAAAATGCTCACCATCACTGGCCATCAGAGAAATGCAAATCAAAACCACAATGAGATACCATGTCACACCAGTTAGAATGCAATCATTAAAAAGTCAGGAAACAACAGGTGCTGGAGAGGATGTGGAGAAATAGGAACACTTTTACACTGTTGATGGGACTGTAAACTATGTTCAACCGTTGTGGCAGTCAGTGTGGCGATTCCTCAGGGATCTAGAACTAGAAATTCCATTTGACCCAGCCATCCCATTACTGGGTATATACCCAAAGGACTATAAATCATGCTGCTATAAACACACATGCACACGTATGTTTATTGTGGCACTATTCACAATAGCAAAGACTTGGACCCAACCCAAATGTCCAACAATGATAGACTGGATTAAGAAAATGTGGCACATATACACCATGGAACACTATGCAGCCATAAAAAATGATGATTTCATGTCCTTTGTAGGGACATGGATGAAATTGGAAATCATTCTCTGTAAACTATCACAAGAACAAAAAACCAAACACCACATTTTCTCACTTATAGGTTGGAATTGAACAATGAGAACACATGGACACAGGAAGGGGAACATCACACACTGGGGACTGTTGTGCAGTGTGGGGAGGGGGGAGGGATAGCACTAGGAGATATACCTAATGCTAAATGACGAGTTAATGGGTGCAGTACACCAGCATGGCACATGTATACATGTGTAACTGACCTGCACATTGTGCACATGTACCCTAAAACTTAAAGTATAATAATAATTTTTTAAAAAGTGTGTTTCCAACCTGCTGAATGAAAAGAAATTTTAGCTCTGAGAGCTGAATCTCCACATCACAAAGCAGTTTCAGAGGTAGCTTCTTTCTGTTTCATATCTGTGGATATTTTTATTTTTCTTATAGACCTCAATGAGCTCCCAAATGTTTGTTCACATATTCTCCAAAATGATTGCTTACAACCTTTTGAATAAGAAGAAAAGTTTCACACCCTGAGATGAATCCACATATCACAAATCAATTTCACAGATAACTTCGTTCTGGTTTCTATCTGTGAATACTTGCTGTTTCCCCATAAACCTCAATGGACTCCCAATGTTTCTTCACAGATTCTCCAAACAAAAAAAGTGTTTCCAACCTGCTGAATGAGAGAAAGTTTTAAATCAGTGAGATGAATACACACATCACAAAGCAGTTTCACACATAGTTTCTTTCTAGTTTTTGTCTGAGGGTATTTGGTGTTTCTCCATAGGCATCAACGAGCTCCCAAATATCTTTTCACAGATTCTACAATTAGAGTGTTTCCAACCTGCTGAATCAAAAGAAAAATTCAGTTATGTGAGATAGCCACACATTACAAAGCAGTTTCTCAGATAGTTTCCTTCCAATTTTTATCTGGGAATATTCAATTTTTCCCCATAGGCCTTAATGGCTTCCCAAATGTCCTTTCACAGATTCTCCAAAAGAGTGTTTCCTACCTTCAGAATCAAAAAAAAAAAAAAAAAATGTAACTCTGTAAGATGAATGCACAGAAGACAAAACAGTTTCACAGATAGTTTCTTTCCAGTATTTTTCTGGGGATATTCTGTTTTTCCCCATATGCCTCAATGGGCTCACAAATGTCCTTTTGCAGATTCTCCTAAAACAGTTTCTAAACTGAGGCATCAAAAAGAATGGTTTAACTCTGTGAGATGAATCCACAGATATAAACCAGTTTCACAGACAGCTTTCTTGTGGTTTTTATCTTTGGATATTCAGTCTTTCCTGTTAGGTCACCATGGGCTCCCAAACGTTGCTTCACAGATTCTCCAAAAAGAATGTTTCCAACTTGTGGAATCAAAAGAGGGTTTAACTCTGTGAGATAAATCCACCCATCACAAAGCTGTTTCACAGATAACTTATTTCTAGTTTTCTAGGTTTTTTTTTTTTTTTTTTTTACAGAGTCTCGCTGTGTCACCCAGGCTGGAGTGCAATGGTGCAATCTGAGCTCACTGCAAGCTCTACCTCCTGGTTTCATGCCATTCTCCTGTCTCAGCCTCCTGAGTACTTGGGACTACAGGTTCCTGCCACTACACCCAGCTAATTTTTTGTAGTTTTAGTAGAGACTGGGTTTCACTGTGTTAGCCAGGATGGTCTCTCTCCTGACGTCATGATCAGCCAGCCTCAACCTCCCAAAGTTCAGGGATTACAGGCATGAGCCTCCACTCCTGGCCCTTTTTTCTAGTTTTTATCTTTGGATATTCAGTTTTCCCCATAGGCTTCACTGAGATTTCAGATGTCCCTTCACAGATTCTCCAAAAAGAGTGTTTCCATCTGCTGAATTAAATGAAACGTTTAACTCTGTGAGACGAATCCACATATTACAAGGCAGTTTCACAGATAGCTTCTTTCTATTTTTTTCTGGCAATAATCATTTTTTCCCCGTAGACCTCAATGGGCTCCCAAATGTCCCTTCGAGGTTCTGCATAAAGACTGTTTCCAAACAGCTGAACCAAAAGAAAACTTGAATTCTGTCACATGAGTCTACTCATCAAAATGTAGTTTCAGATAGCTTCTTTCCAGTTTTTATCTGGGAATATTCGGTTTTTCACCATAGTCCTCAAAGGGATCATAAATATCTCTTCACAGGTTCTCCAAAAAGAGTGTTTCAAACCTGATGAATTAAATGAAAGGTTTAATGCTGTGCTATGAATCCACACATTACAAAGTCATTTCACAGATCACTTCTTTCTCATTTTTATCACTGGATATTCAGTTTTGTCCCATAGGCTTTATAGGCAGTTTTACATATAAATTCTTTCTAATTTTTATCTGGGGATATTTGGTTTCTTTCCATAGGCTTCAAAGAATTACCAAATGTCCCTTTGCAGATTCTCCAAAAAGAGTGCTTTCAACCTGTGGAATCATAAGAAAGGTTAAATTAGTGAGATGAAATCACATGTAAGAAAGAAGTTTCACCAATAGCTTCTTTGTACATTTTCTCTGGAGATGTGTGGCTTTTCCTGATGGGCCTCAAAGGGCTCTCAAAAGTCACTTCACAGATTCTACAAAGAGAGTTTATAACATGATGAATAGCAGAAAGTCTTAACTCAGTTGGATGAATCCACACATGACAAAGCAGTTTCATAGATAGCTTCTTTCTAGTTTTTATCTGCAGATATTCGTTTTTTTCTGTAGGCCATAATGGGCTCCAAAATTTCCCTTCCCAGATTATCCAAAAATCTTGTTTCCAATCTACTGAATCAAAACGTAGTGAGATAAATCCAAGTATTCCAAAGCTGTTTCACAGACAGCTTTTTTCTAGTTTTTATCTGTGGATATTTAGTTTTGCTCCATAGGCCTCAATGGGCTCCAAAATATCCCTTCACAGATTCTCCAAAAAGTGTGTTTTCAACCTCCTGAATCAAAAGAAAGGCTTAACTCAGTGAGATGAATCCACAAACCTTACAGCTGTTTCACAGACAGCTTCTTTGTAATTTTTAATCTGGGGATTTTTGGTTTTGTCCCATAGGCCTCAAAGGACTTGCAAATGCCCCTTCACAGGTTCTCCAAAAATAGTGTTTCCAAAATCCTGAATTACAAGAAAGGTTTAAATCTGTGAGATGAATCCATACATTAAAAACCAGCTTCATATATAGGTTCTTTCTAGCTTTATTGTGGGGATATTCAGTTTTTCCCATAGGCCTCAATGGGCACAAAAATGTCTCTTTGCAGTTACTACAAAAAGGGTGTTTCCAACCTGCTGAATTAAAACAAGGTTTAACTCTGTGAGATGAAATGACACATCACAAAGCAGTTTCACAGATAGCTTCTTTGTAGTTTTTATCTGGGGATGTTTGGCTTTTTCCATAGGCCTCAATAAGCTCCCAAATATTCCTTTGCAGATTCAACAAAAAGAATGTTTCAAACTTGCGGAATCAAAAGAAATGTTTAATGCTGTGAGCTTAATTATCACATCACAAAGCTGTTTCACAGATAGCTTTCTTATAGTTGTTATCTGGGGATATTCTGTTTTTCCCCATAAGCCTCAAAGTGCTACAAATGCCCCTGAATAGATTTTACAAAAAAAGTGTTTCCAACCTGTTGAATACGAAGAAAAATTTAACTCTGTGAGATGAATCCACACATAACAAAGCAGTTTCACAAGTAACTTCTTTGTATTTTTTATCTGGAAATATTCGTTTTTTTCCCCCATTGTCCTAAAAGAATGCCCAAATATCTCCTGACAGATTTTCCAAAAAGATGGTTTCCAACCTGCTGAATCAAAAGAAAGATTTAACTTTGTGAGATGAGTAAAGAAATCACAAACCAGTTTCACAGATAGCCTCTTTCTAGTTTTTATCTGGGAATATTCACTTTTTCCCATAGGCCTCAATGGGCTCCCAAAAGTCCCTTCATGGATTCTCCTAAAATAGTGTTTCCAACCTGCTGAATTAGAAGAAAATTTTAACCCTGTGAAATTAATCCACACATCACAAAGCAGTTTCAAATATAGATTCTTTCCAGTTTTTGTCTGGGAATATTCCATTTTTCCCCATAGACCACAATGGGCTTTTAAATGTCCCTTCACAGATTCTCCAAAATGAGTGTTTCCAAACTGCTAAATCAATAGAATGATTAAATTCTGTGAGTAGAATCCACACATCACAACAGAGTCATGGATAGATTCTTTCTAGTTTCCATCTGGGAATATTCATTTTCCCCCATAGCCCTCAATGGGCTTTTAAATGTCCCTTTGCAGATTCTTCAAAAACAGTGCTTCCAACCTACTGAATTAAAAGAGAGGTTTAACTCTGTGAGATGAATCCACACATCACAAGGCAGTTTCTCAGATAGTTTCTTTTTGGTTTTTATCTGCATATATTCCTTTTTTTCCAATAGAGCTAAAGGGGATCCCATATGTCCATTCACAGATTTTCCAAAAAAGAGTGTTTCCAACTTGCTGAATCAAGAGAATGGTTTACTTGTGTGTGGTGAGTCCACATATCACAAAGAAGTTCCTCAGATAGCTTCTTTCGAGTTTTTTTTTCTGGGGCTATTTGGTTTCTCACCATAGGCCTCAATGTGCTCCAAAATGTCCTTTCGCAGATTCTTCAAAAAGAGTGTTTCCAACCTACTGAATCAAAACAAAGTTTAAATTCTGTGAGATGAATCCACCTATCACACAGAAGTTTCACATATATCTTCTTTCTAATTTTTATCTGGGGACATATGGATTTTCCCAATAGGTCCCAATAAGTGTCCAAATTTCCCTTCACTTATACTCCAAAAACAGTGTTTTCTTCTTGCTGAATCAAAAGAATGTTTAACTACGTGAGATGAATCCACACATCACAAAGCAGTTTAACAAATACCTTCTTTCTAGTTTTTATCTGGGGATATTTGGTTTTTCACAAGTGACTCATTGGGCTCCCATGTGTTTCTTCACAGATTCTCCAAAAACAGTGTTTCCAACCTGCTGGATCAGGAAAACGTTTAACTGTTTGAGACAAATTGACACATCACAGAGGAGATTTATAGATAGTTTTTTTTTAGTTTTTATCTGTGCATATTCTGTTTAGGTCCATAGACCATAAAGAGCCCCCAAATATCACCTCAAAGATTCTCCAAAAAGAGTGTTTGAAACCTGCTGAATCAAAAGAAAGGTTTAAGTCTGTGACAGTAATCCACACATCACAAAGCAGTTTCAAAGATTCCTTCTTTCTAGTTTTTATCAAGGAGATATTCAGTTTTTCCCCTTAGAGCTCAATGAACTCCCAAAACTTCCCTTTGCAGATTCTCCAAAAAGAGTGTTTCCTACCTGCTAAATTAAAAGAAAGTTTTACATCTGTGAAATGAATCCACACATCACAAAGCCATTTCACTGATAGCTTTTTTTCTCATTTCTCTCTAGGGATATTCTGTTTTTCCCCTTAGGCCTCAATGGGCTCCCAAATGTCCCTTCACAGATTCTCCAAGAAGAGTGTTTCCAACCTGCTGCATCACAAGAAAGTTTAACTCTGTGAGATGAATCCACACACCACAAATCAGTTTCACAGAGACCTTCTTTCTAGTTTTTATATAAGGCTATTCTTTTTTTTTTTCCAGAGACCTCAATGGGCTCCCAAATGTCACTTTGAAGATGATTCAAAAAGAATGTTTCCAATGTACATAATCTTAAGAAAGGTTTAACTCAGTGAGATAAATACACACATTACAAAGAAGTTTCACAGATAGTTTCTTTTTAGTTTTCATCTGGGGATATTCTGTTTGTCCCCATAGGCCTCAATGGACTCCCAAATGTGACTTTGCAGATTCTCCAAAAAGTGATTCCAACCTGCTGAATTAAAGGAAAGATATAATTCTGTGAGAATAATCCACATATCACAAAGCATTTTCACAGATGGCTTCTTTTTAGTTTTTATCTGGATATTCATTTTTTCCTCACAGGCCTCAATGGCCTCCCAAATTTCCCTTAACAAATTCTAGAAAAAGAGTGTTACCAATTTGCTGAATCAAAGGAAATTTTTAACTCTTTGAGGTGAATCCACACGTCACAAAACAGTTCAACAGACAGCTTCTTTCCAGTTTTTATCTGGGGATATTCAACTTCTCCCCATAGGCCTCAATTGGCTCCCAAATATCCCTTCACAGATTCTCCAAAAACAGCGTTTCCAAGCTGCCTAATCAAAAGAAAGGTTTAGCTCTGTGAGATGAATCCAGCATCACAAAGTAGTTTCATTTATAGATTCTTTCTTGTTTTTATCTAGGGAAATTTGATTTTTCCCCACAGGCCTCAATGGGCTCCCAAATGTCCCATCACAGTTTCTCCAAAAACAGTGTTTCCAACCTCCTAAGTCAAAAGCCATGATTGCCTCTGTTTGATGACTCCAAACATCACAAAGCAGTTTGACAAACAGCTTCTTTTTAGATTTATCTGTGGATATTCGGTATTCCACCAAGGGCTCAACGGACTCTTAATGCTCCCTCACAGATTCTTCAAGAAGAGTGTTTCCAACCTGCTGACTCAAAACACACATATAACCCTGTGAGATGATTCACACATCATAAAACAATTTCACAGACTTTTCTTTCTAGTCTCTATCTGGGGATATTTGGTTTTTCCCATAAGCCTCAATGGGCTCCCAAATGTTCCTTGGCAGATTCTCCAAAAAAAGTTTTTCAACCTTCTGAATCAATGGAAAGGTTTATCTCTGTTGCATGATTCCACACATCAAAAAGCAGTTGGAAGTTAGCATCTTTCTACTATTTATCTGGAAATATTTAGGCTTCCCATAGGCCTCAATGGCCTCCCATATGTCCATTCACAGATCTTTGAAAAAGAGTGACTCAAACCTGCTTAATGAAAAGACAGGATTCCCTCTGTTAGATGACTCCAAACATGTCAAAGCAGTTTCCAGGTAGATTTTTTCTAGTTTTTATCTGTGAATATTCAGTCTTTCCCCAAGGCCTCAGTGGGCTTTCAAATGTCCCTTCACAGATTCTTCAAAAAAAGTGTTTCCCACCTCCTGATTCTATGCATCACAAAGTAGTTTCACTGATAGTTTCTTTCTAGTTATTATCTGTGGATATTTGGCTTTTCCTCATGGGCCTCAATGGGCTCCAAATTGTCTCTTCACAGATTCTCCAAAAAGAATGTTTGCAACTTGCAGAATCAATAGAAAGGTTTACCTGTGTGAGATGAATGACACCTCACAAAACAGTTTCAACAAAAGCTTCTTTCTAGTTTCAATGTGGGGATACTTGCCTTTTCCCCATAGGCCTCAACAGACTCCAAAATGTTTCCTTGCAGATTCTCCAAGAAGAGTTTTCCAACCTGCTGAATCAACAGAAAAGTTAAATACTGTGAGATGAATCCACACATCACAAAGCAGTTTGAAGTTAGCTTCTTTCTGGTTTTTATCTGGTGATATTTTTCCCTGTAGGCCTCAATGCTCTCCTGAATGTTTCTCTGCAGTTTCCCCCAAAAGAATGTTTCCAACGTGCTAAATCAAAAGAAAAATTTAACTCTGTGAGATGAGTCCACACATCACAAAGCAGTTTCACAAATACCTTCTTTCTAGTTTTTATGTGGGGATGTATTTTTTTCCCATAGGCTTTATTGGGCCCTGAAATGTCCCTTCACAGAGACTCCAAAAAGACTGTTTTCATCTTGCTGAATGAAAAGAAGATTTAACCAAGTGAGATGAATCCACAGGTTACCAACCAGTTTCACAAATAGCTTCTTTCTAGTTTTTATGTGGAAATATTTTGTTTTTCTCCAAAGGCTTCATGGGGCTCCCGTTTGTTTCTTCACAGATCCTCCTCAAACAGTGTTTCCAACCTGCTGAATCAAAAGAAAGTTTAACTCTGTGAGATGAATTGACACATCACAAAGCAACTTCACAGATAGCTTCTTTCTAGTTTTTATCTGGGGATATTCAGTTTTGAAATATAGGCCTCTATGAGGTCCCAAATGTCCCTTCAAAGATTCTCCAAAAAGAATGTTTCCAACCTGCTGAGTCAAAAGAAAGGTTTAACTCCATGAGACGAATCCACACACCACAAATCTGTTTCAGAGTTAGCTTCTTTCTAGTTTTTAAGTGGGGAATGTATGGCTTTTTCCCATTGGCCTCATCTGCTCCAAAATGTCCCTTCATAGATTCTCCAAAAAGTGTGTTTCAACCTACTAAATCAACAGAAAGTTTTAAGTCTATGAGATGAATCTACACATCAGAAATGGGTTTCACTAATAGCTTCTTTCTAGTGTTTATGGATGTTCTTTTTCTTTCTGCCATAGGCTTCAATGGGCTCCCAAATGTCCCATCACAGATTCTACAAAACGAATGTTTCCAACCTGCTGAATCAAAACTAAGGTTTAACTCTGTGAGATGAATCCACACATCTCAAAGCATTTTGAATTTAGCTTCTATCTACTTTTTATCTGGAAATATTAAGTTTCTCTCCATAGGCCTCAAAGGGCTCCCAAATGTCCCTTCACAGATTCTACAAAAAGGGTGTTTCCAACCTGCTGAATCAAAATCAAGATTTACCTCTGTGAGATGAATCCATGCATCACAAAGCAGTTTGATGTTAGCTTCTTTCCACTTTTCATCTGGAAATATTTGGCTTTCCTGCATTAGCCTCAATGGGCTCCCAAATGTCTTTTCACAGATCCTCCAAAATGAGTGCCTCCAACCTGCTAAATAAAACAATGGTTTTACTCTTTGAGGTGAATCCACACATCACATCAGTTACACAGATAGCTTCCTTCTAGTTTCCATCTGGGAATATACGTTTTTTCCTGTAACCCTCAACGGGTTTTCAAATGTCCATTTGCGGATTCTCCAAAAGTAGTGTTTCCAAACTGATGAATCAAAAGAAAGATTTAACTCTCTAAGATGAATCCAAACTTCAAAAGGCAGTTTCACAGATAGCTTCTTTCCAGTTTATATCACAGGATATTCCGTTTTTTCACATAGGACTCAAAGGCTCCCAAGTGTCCCTTTGCAGAATCTCCACAAATAATGTTTCCAACCTCCTGAATCAAAAGAAAGGTTTAATTCTGTGAGATGAATCCAAACATCACAAAGCAGTTCATCACATAGCTACTTTCTAGTTTTTATCTGGGGATGCTCAGTTTTCCCCATAGGCCTCAATGGGCTCCCAAATATTTCTTTGCAGTTTTTCAAAAAAAAAAAGTGTTTCCAACCTGCTAAATCAAAAGAAAGTTTTAAGCCTGTGAGATGAATCCACACTTCACAAAGCAGTTTCACAAATAGCTTCTTTCCAGTTTTCTTGTGGGGATATTAGGTTTTTCCCAAAAGGCCTCATGGAGCTCCCAAATGTCTCTTCACAAATTTGCCAAAAAGAGTGTTTCCAATCTGCTGAATCAAGAGAATGGCTTAACGTTGTGAGGTGAATCCACACATAGGAGTTTTACAGATAGCTTCTTTCTAGTTTTTATCTGGTGATATTTGGTTTTTCCCTATAGGCCTCAATGGACTCCCAAATGTTTCTTTACAGTTTCTCCAAAAAGAATGTTTCCAACGTGCTAAATCAAAAGAAAGGTTTAACTCTGTGAGATGAATCCACATATCACTAAGCAGTTTCACAAATACCTTCTTTCTAGTTTTTATCTGGAGATTTTCATTTTTTTCCCACAGGCCTCAGTGGGCTCCCAAATGTCCCTTCTCAGATACTCCAAAAAGAGTGTTTTCATCTTGCTGAATTAAAAAAAGGTTTAACTATGTGCAATGAATCCACACATTACAAAGCAGTTTCACAAATAGCTTCTTTGGTTTTTATCTGGAAATATATGGTTTTTCCCCAAAGGCCTCAATGGGCTCCCATGTGTTTATTTGCAGATTCTCCATAAACAGTGTTCCCAACCTGCTGAATCAAAAGAATGTTTGACCCAGTGAGATGAATCGACATATCACAAAGCAGGTTCACAGATAGCTTCTTTCTAGTTTTTATCTGGGGACATTCCCTTTTGAACCATAGGCCTCCAGGGGCTCCCAAATGTCACTTCGAAGTTTCTCCAAAATGAATGTTTCCAAACTGCTTAGACAAAAGAAAGGTTTAACTCTGTGAGATGAATCAACTCATCACAAATCTGTTTCATAGTTACCTTCTTTCTAGTTTTTATGTGGGGATATATGGCTTTTTCCCATTGGCCTCAATGTGCTCCAAAATGCCCCTTCATAGATTCTCCCAAAAGTGTTTCCAACCTGCTAAACCAAAAGAAAGGCTCATGTCTGTGAGATGAATCCACACAACAGAAAGCAGTTTCACTGATACCATCTTTCTAGTTTCTAACTAAGGATATTCAGTTTTGTTTGTTTGTTTGTTTATGCCATAGGCCTCAATGAGCTCCCATATGCCCCATTGCAGATTCATCAAAACGAACATTTCAAACCTGCTGAATCAAAAGAAAGTTTTAACTCTGTGAGACGAGTCCATGCATCACAAAGTAGTTTGATGCTAGCTTCTTTCTACTTTTTTCGAACCTGCTAAATAAAACGAATGGTTTTACTCTGTGAGGTGAATCCACACATCACCTCAGTTACACAGATAGCTTCCTTCTAGCTTCCATCTGGGAATATATGTTTTTCCCCATAGCCCTCAATGGGCTTTCAAATGTCCCTTTGCAGATTCTCCAAAAAGTGTTTCCAAACTGCTGAATCAAAAGAAAGATTTAACTCTTTGAGATGAATCCACACTTCAAAAATTATTTTCACAGATAGTTTCTTTCTAGTTTATATCTGGGGATATTCGGTTTTGCTGCATGGGACTCAAAAGTCTCCCAATGTCCCTTTGCAGAATCTCCACAAAGAGTGTTTCCAACCTACTGTATCAAAAGAAAGGTTTAACTCTGTAAGATGAATCCAAACATCACAAAGGAGTTTATCACATAGATACTTTCTATTTTTTATCTGGGAATACTTGGTTTTTCCTCATAGGCCTCAATGGGCTCCCAAATGATGCATCCCAGCTTCTCCAAAAAGAGTGTCTCCTACCTGCTGAATCAAAAGAAAGGTTTAACTCTGTGAGATGAATCCACCCATCTGAAAATAGTTTCACACATACACACATAGCTTCTTTCTAGTTTTTATATCTGGACATTCGGTTTTTTCCCATAGGCCACAAAGGGGTCCAAAATGTCCCTTTGCAGATTCTCCAAAAAGAGTGTTTCCAACCTGCTGAATCAAAAGAAAATTTTAACTCTGTGAGATGAATTCACACATCAGAAAGCAGTTTCACAGATAGCTTCTTTCTAGTTATTATCTGGGGGTATTCTCTTTTTCCCCTTGGCTTCAATGGGTTCCCAAATGTCCATTAGCAGATACTCCAAAAAAAGTGTTTCCAACCAGGTGAATCAAAAGAATGTTTTAACTTTGTTAGATGAATCCACACATCACAAAGCAGCTTCACAGATAGCTTCTTTCCAGCTTTTATATATGGATATTGGGTTTTTTTCCATAGGCCTCAATGGGCTCCCAATTGTTGTTTCACAGATTTTCCAAGTAGAGTGTTTCCAATCTGCTGAGTCAAAAGAAAGATTTAACTCCATGAAATGAATCCAAGCAACAGAACGTCATTTCATATGTAGCTTCTTTTTAGTTTTTATCTGGGGATATTCTGACTTTACCCTAGGTCTCAATTGGCTCCCAGAAGTCTCTTTGCAAATTCTACAAAAAATGCATTTAAAACCTTCTGAATAAATAGAAAGGATTAACTCTATGAGATGAATCCACTTATCACAAAGCAGTTTAAATGATAGCTTATTTCAAGTTTTTATATGGGGATATTCTGTTTTTCCCCAGAGGCATCAATGGATTAATAAATGTCCCTTAGCAATTCTACAAAAGAGTGTTTCCAACCTGCTGAGACAAAAGCAAAGTTTAATTCTGTGAGACGAATACGCACAATGTCAAGCTGTTTAACAGATAGGTTCTTTCTAGTTTTTATCTGGGGATATTCGGATTTTCCAAATAGGCCTCAATGGGTTCCCAAATGTCCCTCTGAAGATTGTAGAAAAAGAGTATTTCTAACTTGCTGCATCAAAAGAAAAGATTAACTCTGTGAGATGAATCCACCCAATACGAAGGAGTTTAACAGATAGCTTCCTTCTAGTTTTTATCTGTGGATATTTGGTTTTATCACATAGGACACAATGGGCTCCAAAATATCCCTTTTCATCTTCAAGGATTAAAGTGTTTCCAATCTGGTAAATCACAAGGAAGTTTTATCTCTGTGAGATGAATCCACACAACACAAAGCAGCTTCACAGATGCCTTCTTTCTGGTTTTTAATCTGGGGATATTCAGTTTTCCTAAATAGGCCTCAAATAGCTCCCAAATGTCCCCTGGCAGTTTCTCCAAAAACAGTGTTTTCAACCTGCTGAATTAAAAGAAAGGTTAAACTCTGTGAGCTGAATCCACACATCACAAAACAGTTTCACAGATAGCTTCTCTCTGGTTTTTATCTGGGTATATTGGATTTTAACCTATTGGCCTCAATGGACTCACAAAGTTACCTTTGCAGATTCTCCAAAAAGAGTGTTTCTAACCAGCTGAATCAAAATAGTTTTGTCTCTTTGAGATGAATTTACCCATCACAAAGCACTTTCACAGATAGGTTCTTTCTAGTTTCTACCTGGGTATATTCAATTTTTTTCCCATAGGCACAAATCAACTCCAAATTGTCCCTTCACATATTCTCTAAAATGAGTGTTTCCAACCTGCTTAATCAAAAGAAAGGTTGACCTCTGTGAGATGAATTCACACATCACAAAGTAGTTTCACAGATGCCTTATTTCTAGATTTTATCTGGGGATATTTCCTTTCTCTTTATAGTCCTCAATGGGCTCCCAGATGATTCTTCACAGACTGTTCAAAAAGAGTGTTTCCAATCTGCTGAATCAAAAGAAAGGTTTAACCCTGTGAGACAAATCCACACATCACAAAACATTTTACAGATAGCTTCTTTATAGTTTTTATCTGGGGACATTTGTTTTTAATTATTGACCTATATGGTCTCCCAAATGTCCCTTCACAGATCGTTTAAAGGGAGTGTTTCCACCTGCTGAATCAAAAGAAAGGTTTATCTGTGTGAGATGAATTTAGAAATCACAAAGCAGTTTCACAAATAACTTGTTTCTTGTTTTTATCCAGGGATATTCTGTTTTTCTCCATAGGCCTCAATGGGCTCCCAAATATTCCTTCACAGATTGCTCAAAAAGAGTGTTTCCCACCTCCTGAATGAAAAGAAAGGTATAAATCTGTGAGATGAATCCACACATCACAAAACAGTTTCAAAGATAGCTTCTTTTGGGTTTTTATTTGGGATATTTCGTTTTTCCCCCTAGCACTCAGTGGGCCCCGAAATGTTCCACCCACATTCTCCAGAAAGAGTGTCTCCCACCTACTGAATCAAAAGAAAGTTTTAACTCTGTGAGATAAATCCACACATCACAAACTAGTTTCACAGATATCTTCCTTCTAATTTTTATCTGGGGTTATTCCGTTTTCACTTATAGGCCTCAATGGGCTCTCAAATGTTTCCTCACGGATTTTACAAAAAGAGTATTTCCAACCTGCTGAATGAAAAGAAAGGTTTAACTCTATGAGATGAATCCACTCAACACAAAGCAGTTTCACTGATAACTTCTTTCTAGTTTTTATCTTGGGACATTACGTTTTTACCAATAGACCTCCATGAGCTCCTAAATGTCCCTTCCAAGATTTTACAAAAAGTGTGTTTCCAATCTTGCAGATCAGAAGAATGATTTAATTTTATGAGATTTATCCACACATCACAAAGCAGTTTCACAGATAGTTTACTTTCTAGGTTTTTATCTGGGGATATTTGCTTTTTACCCATGGGCCTCAAATGGCTCCAAAATGTCTCTTTGCAGATTCAACAACTAGTGTGTTTCCAACCTACTAAATCACAAGAAAGTTTGAATTCTGTGAGATGAATTTACACATCATGAAGCAGTTTCACACATATCTTCCTTCTAGTTTTTGTCTGGGGATATGAGTTTTTTCTTCATAGTCCTCAAATGTCTCCCAAATATCTCTTAGTAGATTCTAGAAAAAGAGTGTTTTGAACCTGAAGAATCCAAAGAAAGTTTTAGCTCTTTGAGATGAATCCACACATCACAGAGCATTTTCACAGATAGTGTCTTTCTAGTTTTTAGATGGGGATATATGGTTTTAACCAATGGGCCTCAAAGAGCTGCCAAATATTCCTCCACAGATTCTCCAAAAAAGTTTTTTCAACCTGCTGAATCAAAAGAGGTTTCACTTTGAGAGATGCATCCACATATCACAAAGTAGTTTCACAGATAGCTTCTTTCTAGTTTTTATCTGGGGATATTCTGTTTTTCTTCATAGGCCTCAAAGAGCTCTCAAATATGTCTTCACAGATTCTACAAAAAGAGTGTTTTTAACCTGCTTAATCAAAAGAAATGTGAAACTCTCTGAGATGAATTCACACATCACAAAGCAGTTTCACAGACAGCTTCTTCTAGTTTTTATCTGGGGATACTTGGCTTTTCCCCATACTCCACAATGAGTTCCCAAATGTTTCCTCACAGATACTCCAAAAAGAGTGTTTTTAACCTGCTGAATCAAAAGAAAGATTTAAGTTTGTGAGACGAATCCACACATCACAAAACAGTTTCACAGATAGCTTCTTTCTAGTTTTTATCTGAACATATTCAGCTTTACCAAACAGACCTCAATGTGCTCCAAATGTGCCTTTGCAAGTCCTCCAAAAAGATTATTTTCAATCTGCTGTAACAAAAAAAAGGTTTAACTCTGTGAGATCCATCCACACATTACAACGCAGTTTAACAGAAAGATTTTTTCTACTTTTTATCTGGGTATATTCAGTTTTTCCCAATAGGTCTCAATAGGATTCCAAATTTCCCTTCACAAAATCCCCAAAAAGAATGTTTCCAAACTGCTGAATCAAAAGAAAGATTTAAGTCTGTAATACAAGTCCACACATCACAAAGCAGTTTCACAGAATGCTGCTTTCTCGTTTTTATCTAGGGATATTTTGTTTTTCCCCATAGGCTTCAATGGGGTCCTAAATGTCCCTTTGAAGAATATACAAAAAGAGTGTTCCCAACCTGCTGAATAAAAAGACAGGTATAACTCTGAGATGAAACCACACATCACAAAACAGTTTCACAGATAGCTTCTTTCTGGTTTTTACCTGGGGATATTCTCATTTTACATATAGGCCACAATGGTCTCCAAAATGTCCTTCCAGACATTCAACAATTAGAGTGGTCCAACCTGCTGAATCATAAGAAAGTTTAACTCTGTGAGATGAATCCACACATCACAAAGCAGTTTAACACATACCTTGTTCCTAGTTTTTATCTGTGAATATTCAGTTTTTCCCCATAGGCCTCAATGGATTCCCAAACATCCCTCCATAGGTTCTACAAAATAATGTCTGTAACCTGCTGGAGCATAATAAAGTTTTAACCCTGTGAGATGGATCCACACATCACAAAGCAGTTTCACCAATAGCTTCTTTATAGTTTTTATCTGGGGATATTTGATTTCTCTTCATAGACCTCAATGGGCTCCAAAGTGTCCTTCATAGATTCTCCAAAAAGAAAGTTTTACCTCTGTGAGATGAATCCACAGAACATGTAGCAGTTTCATAGACATTCTCTTTCGAGTTGTTTAACTGAGGATATTCTGTTTTTGCCCATAAAACTCAATGGGCTCTTAAATGTCTCTTTGCAGATTCTAAGAAAATAGTTTTTCCAACCTGCTGGAAGAAAAGAAAGGCTTAATTCTGTGAGATGAATCCACACATGAGGAAGCAGTTTCACAAACAGCTCCTTTCTGCTTTTTACTTGGGGATATACTGTGTTTCTCCATAGACCCCAATGGGATAACAAACGTTCTTTCACAGATTATTCAAAAATACAGTTGCTCACCAGGTGAATCAAAACAAAGGTTTAAATCTGTAAGATGAATCTACACATCGCAAAAGTTTCACAGATAGTTTATTTCCAGTTTTTGTCTGGTGATATTTGGTTTTAACACATAAACCTCAAAGGGCTCTGAAATGTCCTTTTGCATATACTTTAAAAAGAATATTTTCAACGTTCTGCCTTAAAAGAAAGGTTTAACTAGGTGAGATGCATCTACATGTAACAAAGGAGTTTCACAGATAGCCTCTTTCTAGTTTTTAATCTGTGGATACTCAGTTTGTCCTCATAGGTCTCAAAGGTCTCCCAAAGATCTCTTTGTAGCTCCTGCAAAGAGTGTTATCAACCTTTGAATCCAAAGAAAGGTTTAACACTTTGAGATGAATCAACACTCACAAAGCAGTTTCACAGATAGTTTCTTTCTAGTTTTTACTTAGGGATATTCAGTTTTTTCCCAAAGCCTCAATGATATCCCAAATTTACTTTCATGGATTCTCCAATTAGAGTGTTTCCAACTTGCTGAATCAAAATAAAGGTTTATCTCTATGAGATGAATCCACACATCACAAAGAAGTTTCACAGATAGCTTCATTCTAGTTTTTATCTGGGGATATTCTGTTTTTCCCCTAGCCTTCAATAAGCTCTCAATTGTCATTTCATATATTCTGCAGAAATAGGGTTTCCAACCTGCTGAATCAAAAGAAAGTTTTAACTCTATCAGATGAATTTACACATCACAAAGCAGTTTCGCAGATAGCTTCTTTCTAGTTTTTATCCAGGAATATTTGGTTATTTTCCATAGGCCTCAACGGGCTTCCAAATGTTCCTTTGTAGGTTCTCCAAAAACAGTGTTTCCAACCTGCTATATCAAAATAAATGTTTAGCTCTGTTAGATGACTCCACACATCCAAAGGATTTTCACTGATACTTTCTTTGTAGTTTCTATCTGGGGATATTTGATTTTTTTTACAGGCCTCAATGGGCTCCCAAATGTCCCTTCACAGATTATCTACAAAGAGTGTTTCCATCCTGCTGAATCAAAAGAAAGGTTTAACTCTGTGAGATGAATCCAAACACCACAAATCGGCTTTACCAATAGCTTCTTTCTTATTTTTTCTAGGAATATTCAGTTTTTCTTCCTAGCCCTGATGGGCTTTCAAATGTCCCTTCACAGATTCTGAAAAAAGAACAAATCCAATCTCCTGAATAACAAAATGTTTAAGTCTGGAAGCTAAATAACCACGTCACAAAACGCATTCACAGACTGCTTCTTTCTAGTTTTCATCTGGGGACATTTTCTTTTTCCCCATAGGCAACAATGGGCTCCCAAATGTCTCTTAACAGATTCTCCAAAAAGAATGTTACCAACCTGCTGAATCAAAAGAATGGTTAAAATCTGTGTGATGAATCCACACATCACAAAGCGGTTTGATAGATAGCTTCTTTCTGGTTTTTATCTGGACATATTCAGTTTTTCAACATGGGCCTCAATGGGATCTAAAATGTCCATTTGCAGACCCTACAAAAAGAGTGTTTCCAACCTAGTGAATCAAAAGAAAGGTTTAAGTTTGTGAGATGAATCCAAATATCACAAAGCAGTTTCACAGAACGCTTTCATCTAGTTTTTATCTGGGTATATCGGCTTTTCCCCAATAGGCATAAATGGGCTTCCAAATGTCCCTTTACAGATTCCCCAAGTAGAGTGTTTTCAACCTGTTGGATCAAAAGAAAGGTTTATCTAGGTGAGATTAATCCACATATCACAAAGCAGTTTCATAGCTTCCTTCTAGTTTTTATCAGGAGATATTAGGTTTTTCTCCATAGGCCTCAATGGGCTCCCAAATGTCCCTTTGCAGATGCTACAAAAATAACATTTTGAACATGCTGAATGAAAAGAAAGGATTACCTCTGTGAGACAAATCCACACATCAAGATAAACTCATTCTAGTTTTTCTCTGGAAATACTCGGATTTTCCCTATACTCCTCAATTAAATCCCAAATGTTCCTTCGCAGATTTTCCAAAAAGAATGTTTCCAACCAGCTGCATCAAAAGAAAGTTTTAATCTTGTGAGATGAACCACACATCACAAAGCAGTTTCACCAATAGCTTTCTTTCTAGTTTTTATCTGGGGATAATCTGATTGCCACATAGGTCTCATTGGGCTCTGAAATATCACTTCTTAGATTTTCCAAAACGAGTGTTTACAACCTGCTGAATCAAAAGAAAGATTTAACTCTGTGAGATGAATCCACACATCATGAAGCAGTTTCACAAATGCTTGCTTCTAATTTTTTTTTCTGGGGATATTCACTTTTTCCCCCATAGGCCTAAATGGACTCCAAAATGTCTCTTTGCAGATTCTGCAGAAACACTGTTTGCAAACTGCTGAGTCAAAAGGAAATTTTACTCTGTGACATGAATCCATACAACAAAAAGCAGTTTCACAGATACCATCTTTATAGTTTTATCTTTGGATATTCAGTATTACCCCATAAACCTCAATGGGCTCCAAAATGTCCCTTCAGAGATTGTTCTAAAAGACTTTTTTCAACCTGGTGAATCAAATGGAAGGTGTAACTCTGTGAGATGAATCCACACATCACAAAGCAGTTTCATAGATAGCTTCTTTCTAGTTTTTTTCTGGGGATTTTCTGTTCCTTTTATAGGACTCAAGGGACTTAAAAATGTCCCTTTGCAGATTCTACAAAAAGAGTGTTTCAACCCCGCTGAATAAAAATAAAAGGTTAACTCTCTGAGATGAATCCACACATCACAAAGTAGTTTCATAGATAGCTTATTTTTAGTTTTTAACTGTGGATATTTGTTTTTTTCCAATAGGATTCAATAGGCTCCCAAATGTCCCTTCACAGATTCTACAGAAAGAGCGTTTAAAACCTGCTGAATAAAAACAAACGTTTAACTCTGTGAGATTAATCTACACATCACAAAGCAGTTTCACAAATAGCTTCTTTCTCGTTTTCACCTGGGGTTATTTGTTTTTCCTAATAGGCCTCAAGGGGCTCCGAAACGTCCCTTCACAGATTCTCTAAAAAGAGTGCTTCCAACCTGCTGGGTCAAGAGAAAGGTTCAATATGGTGAAATGAATCCACACATCATAAAGCTGTTTCACAGGGAGATGTTTCCAGTTTTTGTCTCTGGATATTTGTTTTTTTCCCATAGACCTCAATGGGCTCCCAAATGTCCCATCGCAGGTTCTGTAAAAAGAGTATTTCCAACTGCTGAATCAAAAGAAAGGTTTAACTCTCTGAGATTAATCCACACATCATGAAGAAATTTCACAGATAACTTTTTTCTTGTTTTTATCTGGGGATGTTCAATTGTTCCCCATAGGCCACAAAGGGCTCCAAAATATCCCTTTGCAGATTCTACAAAAAGAGTGTTTCCAATCTCATGTATTAACAGAATGGTTTACCTCTTTGAGTTGAATCCACACATCACAAAGTAGTTTCACAGATAGCTTATTTCTAGTTTTCAATCTGGGGATATTCAGTTTTTCCCCAGAGACCTCAATGGGCACTGAAATGTCCCTTCACAGATTCTACAAAAGAAGTGTTTCCTACCTACTGAATCAAAAGAAAGTTTTAACTCTGTGAGATGAAACCATCCATCACAAAGCAGTTTCACAGACAGATTTTTTTCTAGTTTTTATGTGGGAATATTGTGTTTTTTCCATAGACCTCAAAGGACTTCCAAATGTCCCTTCACATATTCTGCAAAATGAGAGTTTCCAACCTACATACACAAAGGAAAAATTTAACTCTGTGAGGTGAATCCGCATCATAAAGGAGTTTCACAGATAGCTTTTGTCTAGTTTTTATCTGGGGTTTTTCTGTTTTACTCATAGTCCACAGTACACTACAAAATGTCCCTTCACAGATACTCCAAATAGAGTGTTTCCACCCTGCTGAAAGAAAAGAAAGGTTTAACTCTGTGAGATGAAACCACACATCACAAAGTATTCTCACAGATAGCTTCCTTCTTGTTTTTCTCTGTAGATATTTTGTTTTACCCCATAGGCCTCAATGGACTCCCAAATGTTCCTTTCCAGATTCTCCAAAAATAGTTTTTCAACTTGCTGAATAAAAAGAAAGGCTTAACTCTGTGAGATGCACCCATAAATCACAAAGCAGTTTCATAGATAGCTTCTTTCTAGTTTTTATCTGGGGATGTTGGTGTTTTCCCAACAGCCATCAATGGGCTCTCAAATGTTTATTTGCAGATTCTATAAAAAGAGTGTTTCCAACCTGCTAGATCAAAAGAAACGTTTAACTCTGTTGGATGACTCCACACAATGCAAAGTAGTTTCACAGAGAGCTTCTTTCTAGTTTTTAATCTGCAGATATTTGGTTTTTCCCCATAGGAATCAATGGGCTCCAAAATGTCCCTTCATAGATTCCACAAAAATAGTGTTTACAAACTGCTGGATCAAAAGAAATGTTTAACTCTGTGAGATGAATCTCACATCACAAAACATTTTCGTAGATAGCTTCTTTCTAATTTTTATGTGGGGATATTCAATTTTTCCCCATAGGCTTCAAAGGGCTCACAAATGTCCTATTGCAGAGTCTCCAAAAGGAGTGCTTCCAATTTGCTGAGTCAAACGAAAGCTTTACCACTGTGAGATGAATCCACACATCACAAAGCAGTTTCACAGAATGCTTCTTTCTAGTTTTTATACAAAGATATTCAATTTTTCCCCAAAGACCTCAATGGGTTCAAAAATGTCCCTTCTCAGAGTCTCCAAAAGGAGTGTTTCCAATATGCTAAATCAAACGAAAGATTTAACTCTGTGAGATGAATCCACATATGACAAAGCAGTTTCGTTCATAAATTCTTTCTAGTTTTTCTCCGTATATAATCAGTTTTTCCGCATAAGCCTCAATGGTCTTCCAAATGTGCCTTCCCAGATTCTCCAAAAAGAGTGTTTTAAACCAGCTGAATCAAAAGAAATGTTTAAATCTGTGATATGAATCCAAACGTCACAAAGCTGATTCACAGGTAGCTTCTTTCTAGTTTTTACATGGGGATATTCTGTTTTTCCCCTAGGCCACAAACAGCTACAAAGGTCGCTTTGCAGATTCGACAAAAGTGTTTCCAACCTGCTGGATCAAATAAAAGGTTTAACTCTGTGAGATGAATCCACACATCAAAAAGCAACTTCACAGATAACTTGTTTCTAATTTTTATCTTGAGATGTTTGGTTTCTCCCCATAGGTCTCTATAAACTCCCAAATGATCCTTCACAGATTCTACAAAAAGAGTGTTTCCCACATGCTGAATCAAAAGAATGGCTAAACTCTGTGAGATGAACCTGCACATCACAAAGCAATTTCAAAGAGTTTCTTTCTAGTTTTTATCTTGGTTATATTGTTTTTCCTGTAGATGTCAATGGACTAAAAAAGTCCCTTCCCAATTACTCCAAAAAGGGTATTGCCCACCTGCTGAATCAACAGACAGGATTAGCTTTGTGAGATTAATTCACACATCACAAACAGTTTCACAGGAAGCTTCTTTCTAGTTTCTATATTAGGATGTTGGGTTTTTCCCCAAAGGCTTCAGTGGGCTCCCAAATGTCCCTTTGCCGATTCCACAAAAAGATTGTTTCCAACTTGCTAGATTAAAATAAAAATTTAAATTTGTGAAATCAATCCACACATCACAAAGCAGTTTCACATATACTTTCTTTCTACTTTTTATCTGGGGATATTCGAGTTTTTCCCAGAGGACCCACAGGACCCCCAAATGTCTTTTCATGGATTATTTAAAAATAGTGTTTTCAGCTTGCTGAATCAGAACAAAGGTTTACATCTATGGGATGATTTTACACGTCCCAAAGAATTTTCACAGCTAGCTTCTTTCTAGTTTTTATCTGAAGATATTTGGTTTTTCCCATAGGCCTCCATGGGATCCCAAGTGTCCTTATGCAGATTCTCCAAAAACAGTGTTTCCAACCTCCTGAATCAAAAGAAATTTTAACTCAGTGAGATGAATGCACATATCAAAAAGCAGTTTCACAGATAGCTTCTTTCTGGTTTTTATCTTGGAATATATGGTTTTGCCCCATAGGCTACAGGGCTCCCAAATGTCCTTTTGTAGATTCTCCAAAAAGAGAGTTTCTAAACTGCTGAATCAAAAGAAAGGTTTAACTCTGTGAGATGAATCCACACCACAAAGCAGTTTCACAGATAGCTTCATACTACTTTTCACTTGAGGATAATCTGTTTTTCCCCACAGGCCTTGATGGCCTGGGAACTGTCCCTTCACAGATTCTACAAAAAGAGTTTCCAACGTGCTGAATCAAAAGAAAGTTTTAACTCTGTGAGATAAATCCACCTATCACAAAGGTCTTTAACAGATAGCTTCTTTCTGCTTTTTATCTTGGGATATACGGTTTTGCCCCATAGGCCACAGGGCTCCCAAATGTCCTTTTGCTGATTCTCCAAAACGAGTGTTTCCAAACTGCTGAATCAAAAGAAAGGTTTAATTCTGTGAGATGAATTCATACATCACAAAGGAGTTTCACAGATAGCTTCTTTCTAGTTTTTATTTGAAGATATTTGGTTCTTCCTCAAAGGCCTCAATGGGTTCTCAAATGTCCCTATGCAGATTCTACAAAAAACGTATTTTCAACCTGCTGAACTAAAAACAAATGCTTAACTCTATGAGATGAATGCACACATCACAAGGCAGTTTCAAATATAGATTCTTTTTAGTCTCTATCTGAGAATATTCACTTTTTCCACATAGGCCTCATTTGGCTCCCAAAGTTTTCCTTACAGATTATCCAAAGAGAATATTTGCAACCTGCTGAATCAAATAAAGGTTTACTCTGTGAGATGAATCCACACATCACAAAGCATTTTAACAGAAATATTCTTTTTAGTGTTTATATGGGATTATTCCATTATTCTCCATAGGCCTCAAAGGGCTCCCAAATGTCCTTTCACAATTTGTACAAAAAGAGTGTTTCCAACCTGCAGAATCAAAAGAAAGATTCAACTCTGGAAGAGGAATACACACATCACAAAGCAGTTTCTCAGATAGCTTCTTTCTAGTTTTTAATCTGGGGATATTTTATTTTTACTTATAGGCCTTATTAGGCTCCCAAATGTCTCTTTGTGGATTCTACAAAAACACTGTTTCCAAGCTGCTGGATCAAAGAAAATTTTAACTCTGTGAGATGAATCCACACATCACATAGCAGTTTCACAGATAGCTTTTTTCTAGTTTTTGTCTGAGGTTATTCTGTCTTTTTTCCCCCTTAGGCATAAATGCGCTACCAAATGTCCTTACACAGATTCCCCAAAAAGAAAGTTTCCAAACTGCTGAATAAAAAAAAAAAGTTCACCTCTGTTAGAGGAATCTACAGGTCACAAAGCAGTTTCACAAATAGCTTCTTTCTAGTTTTTATTTGGGGATATTCTCTTTTTCCCCAAAGGCCTCAATGGCCTGTGAAATGTCCCTTCTCAGATTCTACAAAAAGAGAGTTTCCAACCTCTGTGAGATGAATCCACACATCACAAAGTAGTTTCACAGCTAGCTTCTTTCTAGTTTATATCTAGGGATATTCAGTTTTCTTTCTTAGGTCTTGATGGGCTCTAAAACGTGCCTTTGCTGAGTCTCCAAAATGTGTGGTTCCAATCTGCTGAATCAACAGCAAGGTTTAACTCAGTGAGATGACTCCAAACATCACAAAGCAATTTCACAGAAAGCTTATTTACAGTTTTCTTTATTGGGATATTGTTTTTTCCCATAGGCCTCAATGGCTCCCAAATGTCCCTTCACACAATATCCAAAAAGAGTTCTATCAACCTGCTGGATCCAATGAAAGTTTTAACACTGTGAGATGAGTCCAGCATCACAAAGCAGTTTTACAGATAGCTTCTTTCTTGTTTTTATCTTGAGATATTCTGTTTATCCCCATAAACTCAATGGGATCCCAAATGTTCCTTTGCAGATTCTAAAAAAAGAGTGTTTCCAACCTGATTAATGGAAAGAAAGTTTTCAGTCTGTGAGATGAATCCACAGATCACAAAGGAGTTTCACAGATAGCTTCCTCCTAATTTTTATCTGGGGATATTCCGTTTGTCCCCATAGCCCTCAAAGCTCTCCCAAACTTCTGTTCACAGTTTCTACCAAAAGAGTGTTTCCAAACTACTGTATCTAAAGAAAAGTTTAACTTCATGAGATAAATCCATACATCACAAAGCAGTTTTACACACAATTTCTTTGTAGTTTTTACTTGTGGATGTTCAGTTTTTCCCCATAGGCCTCAAAGGGCTCTCAAATATCCCTTTGCAGATTCTCCAGAAAGAGTGTTTCCAACTAGATGATTTAAAAGAAGTTTAACTCAAGAGCTAATCCAAACATTGCAAAGCAGTTTTAGAGGTAGAATCTTTCTTCCTATTATCTGTGGATATTTCATTTTTTCTTATCAGCCTCAATGGGCTCCCAAATATCCCTTCACAAATTCTACAAAAAGATTGTTTAAAACCTTTTGAATAAGAAGAAAAGTTTCACACTGTGAGATGAATCCATATATTACAAATCAGTTTCACAGATAGCTTCATTCTAGTTTCTATCAGAATATTCAGTGTTTCCCCATAAGCCTCAGTGGGCTCCCAAATGTTTCTTTGCAGATTCTCCAAAATGTTTGTTTACAACCTGCTGAATCAAAAGAAAGTTTTACCTCTGTGAGATGAACCCATACATCACAAAGCTGTTTCAATGATTAATTCTTTCTAGTTTCAATATAGGGATATTCAGTTATTCCCCATAGTCCTTAAAGGTTTCACAAGTGTCCCTTTGCAGATTCTCCAAAAAGAGTGTTTCCAATGCTGAATAAAAGAAAGGTTTAATTCTGAGAGTTGAATCCACACAACAAGCAGTTTAACAGATAGCTTCTTTCTAGTATTTATCTGGGGATAATCTGTTCTTCCCCTTAGGCCCCAATGGGCATCCAATTGTCCCTTAGCAGATTCTCCAAAAAGAGTGTTTACAAGCTGCTGAATCAAAAGAAATATTTAAATCTGTGAGACCAATCCACACATCAAATTGCTGTTTCACAGAGAACTTCCTTGTAGTTTTTACCTAGGGTTATTCAGTTTCTCCCCATAGGCCTCAACTGGCTCCCAAATATCCCTTTGCAGATTCTACAAAAGGAGTGTTTCCAGCCTGCTGAATCAGCACAAAAATTTGCACTTGAGAAGAATCCACACATCACAAAGCAGTTTCACAGATACCTAATTTCTACTTTTTATCTGGAGATATTCAGTATTTCCCCATAGGCCTATTTGAGTGCCCAAATTTCCCTTCACAGATTCTACAAACAGAGTCTTTCCAACCTGTTGAATAAATACAACAGTTTAACTCTCTGGTATGCATCCAGCAATCACAAAGCACCTTCACAGTAACTTTCTTAGGCCCCAATGGGCTCTAAAATGTCCCTTCACAGAGTCTCCAAAAAGTGGTTTTCCAATATGCTGAATCATCAGGAAGGTTTAACTCTGTGAGATGAATCCACACATCACAAAGGAAATTTTGGAAATATGTTTCTAGTTTCTATATGTGAATATTCCATTTTTCCCCACTCTCTGTAATGATCTCCGAAATGTCCCTTTTCATATTCTACAAAAAGAGTTTCCAACCCACTGAGTCAAAAGAAATTTTAAACTCTGTAAGATGAATTCACACATCACAAAGCAGTTTCACAGATAGCTTCTTTCTAGTTTTTATATGGGGATATGTGGCTTTACTCCTTTGGCCTCAATGGGCTTCCACGTGTCCCTTTTGAGATTCTCCAATCAGTGTGTTTCCAACCTGCTGAATCAAGAGAAAGGTTTACCTATGTGAGATGAATCGACATATCAAAAAGCAGATTCACAGATAGCTTCTTTCTCATTTTTATCTGGGGATGCTCCATTTTTCCCCCATTGGCCTCAATGGGCTTTTAAATTTTCTTTTGCAGATTCTCCAAAAAGAGTGTTTCCAACCTGCTGACTCAAAAGAAATGTTTAACTCTGTGAGTTGAATTTACACATCACCAAGCAGATTCACAGATAACTTCTTTCTACTTTTTATGTGGGGATATTCCATTTCTCCCCATAGGCCTCAGTGGGCTCTGAAATGTCCCTTAGTGGTTTCTGCAAAAAGAATGTTTCCAACATGGTGAATCAAGAGAAAGTTTTAACTCTGTGAGATGAATCCACACATCACAAAGCAGTTTCACCGATATCTTCTTTCTGGTTTTTATCTGGGGTTATTCAGTTTTCCCCAATAGGCCTCAAAGGGCACCTAAAAGTCCCTTCACAGATTCTCCAAAAAGATTACTTTTAACCTGCTGAATCGAAAGAAAACTTTAACTTTGTGAATTGAATACACACATCACAAAGGAGTTTCACAGATGTTTTCTTTTTTATTATATCTGTGGATATTAAATATTCCCCCATAAGGCCTCAAACAACTCCCAACTGTCTCTTTGCAGATCCTTCAAAAAGGGTGTTTCTAAACTGCTGAATAAAAAGAAAGTTTGTTTCTGAGAGAAGAATCCACACACCACAAAGTAGTTTCACAGATAGCTTCTTTCTAGTTTTCATCTGGGGATATTCCGTTTTTCCCCATAGGCCTCAATGGGCTCTCAAATGTTTTTTCAGAGATTCTCAAAAGAGAGTGTTTTCAGTCTGCTGAATCAAAAGAAAGGTTTAACTCTGTGAATTTAATCCACACATCACAGAGCAGTTTCACAGATAGGTTCTTTCTAGTTTTTATCTGGGAATATTCAATTTTTCCTGTAGGCCTCAGGGGATCCAAAATATCTGTTGGTAGATTTAGGAGAAAGAGTGTTTTTAACCTGCTGAATCAAAAGAAAGTTTTACCTCTATGAGATGATCCACACATCCACAAAGCAGTTTAATAAAATCTTCTTTGTAGTTTCTATCTGGGAATATTCAGTTTTTGCACATAGGCCTCAATGGTCTCCTATATGTCCCTTCACAGATTCTCAAAAAAGAATGTTTCCAACCTGCTTAACCAAAAAATAGGTTTAACTCTGTCTGATGAATCGACACATCACAAAGCAGTTTCACAGATGGTTTCTTTCTAGTTTTTTCCAGGGATAATTATTTTTCGACATAGGCCTCAGTGGGCTCCCAAATATCTGTTACTAGATTCTAGAAAAAGAGCGTTTCAAATCTATTCAATGAATAGAAACTTTTAACTCTGTGAGAAGAATCCACATATCATAAAGTAGTTTCACAGATAGCTTCTTTTTAGTTTTTAATCAGGATATATTAGGTTTTTCTTGATAGGCCTTGATGGGATCCCAAATGTCCCTTCACGGATTCTACAGAAAGATTGTTTCCAACCTGGTGAATCAAAAGAAAGGTTTAACTCTGTAAAATGAATCTATGAATCACAACGCAATTTTACAAATATCTTCTTTGTAGTTTTTATTTGGGGATATTCTGTTTTTCCCCATAGGCCTCAATCAGCTTGCAAGTGTCCCTTAGCAAATTCCCCAAAAAAGTTTTCACAACCTGCTGAATCAAAAGAAATTTTTAATTCTGTGAGATGAACCACCCATCACAAAGCAGTTTCACAGATACTTACTTTCTTGTTTTAATCTTGGGATATTCCTATTTTTTCCATAGGCTTTAAAGGGTTCCCAAATGTCCATTTGCAGATACTCCAAAAAGAGTGTTTCCAACCTGCTGAATAAAAGAAAGCTTTAATTATGTAGGTTGAATCCACACATCAAAATCAGTTTCACAGATAGCTTATTTCTCCTTATTATCTGGGGATATTTGGTATTTCCCCATAAGCCTCAATAAGTTCCAAAATGTCCCTTCACAGATTCTCCAAAAAGCGTGTTTCCAACATGCTGAATCAAAAGAAAGGTTTAAATTTATGAGATGATTCCACACATCACAAAGCGTTTTCACAGGTACCTTCTTTGTAGCTTATATCTGAGGATATTCCATTCTTCCCCTTAGGGCTCAATGGGCTCTCAAATGTCCCTTTGCAGATTATCCAAGAAGAGTATTTACTACCTGCTAAATCAAAAGAAAGTTTTAACTCTGTGAGATGAATCCACACATCACAAAGCAGTTTGACAGATAGTTTGCTTTTAGTTTTAATCTTGGGATAATCTGTTTTGTCCCATAGCCCTCAAAGGGTTCCCAAATGTCCATTCACAGATTCTCAAAAAAAGTTTTTCTAACTTGTTGAATAAAATTGTTTAACTCTGTGAGTTGAATCCACGCATCAAAAAGCAGTTTAACAGATAGCTTCTTTCTACTCTTTATCTGGGGATATTCCGTTTTTCCCTATAGGCCTCAATAAGTTCCCAAATGTCCATTTACAGATTCTACAAAAAGAGTGTTTCCAATGCTCTATCAATAGAAAGGTTTAACACTGTGAAATGAATTTACACATCACAAAGCAGTTTCACAGATAACTTCTTTCTGGTTTTTATCTGGGGATATTCAGTGTTTTCCAATAGTCCTAAGTGGACAACCAAATGTCCATTCACAGATTCTTCAAACAGAGTATTTCCAACCTGCTGAATCAAAAGAAAACTGTACCTTTGTGAGATGAATCCACACATCACAAAGCAGTTTCACAGAGAGCTTCTTTCTTCATTTTGTCTGTGGATATTGGGTTTTTCCCCATGGGCCTCAGTGGGTTCCCAATTGGCCTTCTGCAGTTTCTCCAAAAAGAGTGTTTCCAAAGTGCTGAATCAAAAGAAAGGTTTCTTTCTGTGAAATGAATCAACACATCACAAAGCAGTTTCACAGATAGCTTCTTTCCAGTTTTCATCTGGTATATTCAGCTTTTCCCCTTATGCCTCAATGGGCTCCCAAATGTTTTTTTATAGATTCTCCAAAAAGAGTGTTTTCAACCTGCTGAATCAAAATAAAGCTTTTATTTTATTTTATTATTATTATACTTTAATTTTAGGGTACATGTGCACAATGTGCAGGTTAGTTACATGTGTATACATGTGCCATGCTGGTGTGCTGCACCCATTAACTCGACATTTAGCATTAGGTATATCTCCTAATGCTATCCCTCCCCCCTCCCCCCACCACACAACAGTCCCCAGAGTGTGATGTTCCCCTTCCTGTGTCCCTGTGTTCTCATTGTTCAATTCTCACCTATGCATGAGAATATGCAGTGTTTGGTTTTTTGTCCTTTTGATAGTTTACTGAGAATGATGATTTCCAATTTCATCCATGTCCCTACAAAGGACATGAACTCATCATTTTTTATGGCTGCATAGTGTTCCATGGTGTATATATGCCACATTTTCTTAATCCAGTCTATCATTGTTGGACATTTGGGTTGGGTCCAAGTCTTTGCTATTGTGAATAGTGCCACAATAAACATACGTGTGCATGTGTGTTTATAGCAGCATGATTTATAATCCTTTGGGTATATACCCAGTAATGGGATGGCTGGGTCAAATGGTATTTCTAGTTCTAGATCCCTGAGGAATCACCACACTGACTTCCACAATGGTTGAACATAGTTTACAGTCCCACCAACAGTGTAAAAGTGTTCCTATTTCTCCACATCCACTCCAGCACCTGTTGTTTCCTGACTTCTTAATGATTGCCGTTGTAACTGGCGAGATGGTATCCCATTGCCACAATGAAATCAAAATCAAAGAAAGCTTTAACTCTGTAAATTTAATCCAAACATCACATAGCAGTTTCCCAGATAGGTTCTTTCTAGTTTTTAACTGGGAATATTTGTTTTTTCTTTGTAGGCCTCATAGAGCTCCCAAATGTCTGTTGGCTGATTTTGGAAAAAGAGTGTTTTCAACATGCTGAATCAAAAGAAAGTTTTACCTCTATGAGATGATTCTACTTACCACAAAGCAGTTTCTCAGAACGTTTCTTTGCAGTTTTCATCTGGGAATATTCAGTTTTCCACATATGCCTCATTGGGCTCATATATGTCCCTCCGCTGATTCTCAAAAACAGTGTTTTCAACCTCTTAATCTAGAGATAGGTTTAAGTACATGAGATGTATCCACACATCACAAAACAATTTCACAGAAACCTTCTTTCTAGTTTTTTCTTAGGATATTTGATTTTTCAACATAGGCCACAATGGACTCTCAAATATCCCTTCACAGATTCTAGAAAACCAGTGTTTCAACACTGTTGAATCATAGAAAGATTTAACTCTATAAGAAGAATTCACATATCCCAAAGCAGTTTCACACATAGTTCTTTCTAGTATTTATCTGGGCCTATTCAGTTTTTCCCAACAGGCCTTCATGGGATCCCAAATATCCCTTCACAGATTCTACAAAAAGAGTGTTTCCAACCTGTTGAATCAAAAGAAAGATTTAACTCTGTTAGATGAATCTCCACATAACAAAACAGTTTTACAAGTAGCTTCTTCATAGTTGTTATTTAGGGATATTCAGCTTTTCACATAGGGTTCAATCAGCTCCCAAATGTCCTTTCACCGACTCTACAAAAAGATTGGTTCTTACGTGCTGAATCCAATGAAAGCTTTACCTCTGAGAGATGAATCCACAAATCTCAAATTATTTTCACAGATAGCTTCTTTCTTGTTTTAATCTGGGGACATGCAGTTTTTTGCCATAAGTCAAAAAGCATTCCCAAATGTCCATTCGCAGATACTCCAAAAAGAGTGTTTCTAACCTGCTGAAGAAAATAATGGTTTAACAATGTAAGCTCAATAGAGACATCAAAAAGCAGTTTCACAGATAGCTCTTTTCTGCCTTGTATCTGGAGACATTCAGTTTTTCTCTCTAAGCCTCAATAAGATCCCAAATGTTTCTTTGCAGATTCTCTGAAAAGAGTGTTTCCAACCCACTGAATCAAAAGAAAGGTTTATCCCTGACAGATGAATCCACACATTACAAAGCATTTTCACAGATAGCTTCTTTCTAGTTTTTATCTTGGGAAATTTCGTTTTTCCCATGGACCTCAATGGGCTTCCAAATGTGCCTTCACAGTTTCTCCAAATAGAGTGTGTTCAGCCTGCCAAATCAAAAGAAAGATTTAACTTTCTGAGATGATTTCACACATCAAAAAGCATTTTCACAGACAGCTTTTTTGTAGTTTATATTAGGGGATATCCTGTTTTTCTCCATAGACTTCAATGGGCTCTCAAATGTCCCTTCACAGATTCTCCAAGAAGAGTGTTTACTACTTGCTGAATCAAAAATAAAGTTTTAACTCGGTGAGATGAATCCACACATCACAGAGCAGTTTCACAGAAAGCTTCTTCCTGGTTTTAATCTTGGGATATTCGATTTTTTCCCATACCCCTCAAAGGGTTCCCAAATATCCATTCAAAGATTCTCCAAAAAGAGTGTTTCCATCCTGCTGAATAAAAGTATGTTTAACTCTGTGTGTTGAATCCACACATCAAAAAGCAGATTCACAGATAGCTTCTTTCTACTTTTTATCTAGGGATATTCTGTTTTTCCCTAGAGGCCTCAATAAGCTCCCAAAGATCCCTGTACAGATTCTACAAAAAGATTGTTTCCAAACTGCTGAATCAAAAGAACGGTTTATTCTTGTGAAATAAATCCGCAAATCACAAAGCAGTTTCACAGATAGCTTCTTTCCAGTTTTTATCTGGGGATATTTCGTGTATCCCTTTAGGGCTCAATGGCTCCCAAATGTCCCTTCGCAGATTCTCCAAAAAGAGTGTTTACAACCTGCTGAATCAAAACAAAGGTTTTTTGTTTTTTTTTTTGAGATGAATCCACACATAATGAAGCAGTTTCACGGAAAGCTTCTTTCCAGTTTTTATTTGGGGATAGACTGTTTTTCACCATAGGCATAAGTAAGCTCACATGTCCCTTTGCAGAATCTCCAAAAAGAGTGATTCTATCCTGCTGAATCAAAAGAAAGATTTAACACTGTGAGATGAGACCAACAGCACAACAACATTTTACAGATAGCTTCTTTCTAGTTTTTATCTACAGATAATCATTTTTCCCCTTAGGCCTCAATGTCACCAAAATATCCCTTTTGCAGATGCTCCAAAAAAAGTGTTTTAACTTTGTTGAAAAAAAATTAAACTTTAACTCTCTGTGATGAATCCACACATCACAAAGAAGTCTCACAGATAGCTTCTTTCTAGTTTTCATCTGGGGCTATCCGGTATTTCCCCATAAGTCTCAATAAGATCCCTAGTGTCCCTTTGCAGATTCTCCAAAAACAGTGTTTCCAACCTGCTGAATCAAAAGAAAGGTTTAACTCTGTGTGATGAATCCACACATCACAAAGCAGTTTCACAGATACCTTCTTTCTACTTTTTATCTAAGGATATTCCTTCTTTTCCCCACAGGGAAAATGGGCTCCTAAATGTCTTTTTGTAGATTCTCCATAAAGACTGTTTCCAACTTGCTGAATCAAAAGAAAGCTTTATTTCTGTGACATATATCCACACATCAAAAAGCAGTTTCACAGAGAACTTTTTTCTAGTTTTTATCAGGGGATATTTTTGTTTTTTACCATTATCCTTAATAGGCTCTCAAATATCCCTTTGCAGATTCTTCAAAACAATGTTTCCAACCTACTGAATAAACAGAATTGTTTAACTTTGTGAGATGTATCCACCCATCACAAAATGGTTTCACAGATAGATCCATTTGAGTTTTTGTCTGGGGATATTTGGCTTTTCTACATAGGCATCAATGGGCTCCCAATTGTCCCTTCTCATATTTTCCAATAAGAGTGTTTCCAAACTGCTGAATCAAAAGGAAGATTTAACTCTGTCACATCAATCCACACATCACAAAGTAGTTTCACAAAGATTCTTTCTAGTTTTATATGGAGATATTCACTTTTTTTTTCCATAGGCCTCAATGGACTCCCAAATATCCATTCACTGATTCTGCAAAAAGAAGGTTTCCAACTTGCTGAATCAAAAAAAAGGGTTAACTCTGTGAGATAAAATCACACATCACAAAGAAGTTTCACAGATAGTTCTTTCTAGTTTTTAACTCGGGATATTCAATTTTTTTTTCGTAGGCCTCAATGGGCTCCAAAATGGCCTTTCCCAGTTCCTCTGAAAACAGTGATTCAAATCTGATGAATCAAAAGAAAGTTTTAATTCTGTGAGATGAATCTAAACATCAGCAAGCTGTTTCACAGATAGATTTTTTTTATAGTTTTTATCTGGAGACATTGAGTTTTTTTCTCATAGGCCTAAATAGTCTCCCAAATGTCCATTCCTTGATTCTCCAAAAATACTGTTTTGATCCTGCTTAATCAAAAGAAAGGATAATCTTGGTGAGATGAATCCAAGGATAACAAAGCAGTTTCATAGACACCTTCTTTCTAGTTTTTATCTGGACATATTCAGTTTCTCTCCATAGGCCTCAAAGCGCTCAAAAATTTCCCTATGCAGATTCTCCAAAAACAGCGTTTCCAACCTGCTGAATTAAAAGAAAGTTTTAACTCTATGAGATGAATCCACATATCACAAAGCAGTTTCACAGAAAGATTCTTTCTACTTTTTGTCTGGGGTATTCTCTTTTCCCTATTGGTCACTTAGGTCTTCCAAATGTCCCTTTTCAGATACTCCAAAAAGAGTGTTTTCAACCTGTTTAGTCAAAAGAGAGGTTTAATTCTGTGAGATGAATCCACACATCACAGACAGTTTCACAGATAGTTTCTTTCTAGCTTTCATCTGGGGATATTCCATTTTATTGCTGTAGGCCTTAATGGACTTAAAATTGTCCTTTCACAGATTCTCTAAAAGAATGTTTCCAACATGCTAATTCAAAAGAAAGGTTTAAACCTGTGACATGAATCTACACATCACAAAGCAGTTTCTCAGATAGCTTCTTTCTAGTTTTTATCTGGGGATATTAGTTTTTTTCCCTGTAGGCCTCAACTGACACTCAAATGTACTTTCCAAGATCATACAAAAAAGAGTGTTTCCTAAGTGCTGAATCAAAAGAAAAGTTTAAGTCTGTGAGGTGATTCCACACATCACAACAGTTTTACAGACAGCTGCTTTCCAGTTTTAATATGGGGATATTCACTCTTCCCACATAGGTCTCAAAGGGCTCCAAAATGTACCTTTGCAAATCCTCCAGAAAGAGTCTTTCCAACCTGCTGAGTCAAAAAAATGGTTAAACTTTATGAGATGAATCAATGCATCACAAAGCTTTTCTCAGATAGCTGCTTTCAAATTTTTATGTGGGGATATTCAGTTTATCTCCATAGGCCTCAATGGGTTCCCAAATGCCCCTTCACAGATTCTACAAAAATAGTATTTCCAATTTTTTGAATTAAAAGGGGAGTTTAACTCTGTGAGATGAAACACACATCACAAAGCAGTTTCTCAGATAGCTTCTTTATAGTTTTTATCCAGGGATATTCAGTTTTTCCCCATAGGCCTAAAATGGGCTCAAAAATGTCCTCTTGGAGATACCAAAAATGAGTGTTTCCAACTTGTTGAACCAAAACTAAGGTTTAACTCTGTGAGATGAATCCACACATCACAAAGCGGTTTCACAGATAGCTTCTTTCTAGTTTTTATCTGTGGATGTTCTCTTTTCCCATAGGTCTGAATGGACTCTCAAAAGTCCCTTCCCACATATTTCAAAAAGAGTGTTTTCAACCTGCTGAATCAAAAGAAAAGTTTAAGTCTGTCAGATGAATCCACATATCACAAAGTGGTTTCACAGATAGCTTCTTTCTAGTTTTTATCTGGGGATATTCTACTTTTTTCTGTAGACCTCAATGGGCTCCCAAATATTCCTTCAGAGATTCTACAAAAAGAGTGTTTAAAATCTGCTGAATTAAAGGAAAGGCTTAACTCAGTGAGATGAATCCACACATCACAAAGGAGTTTCACAGACAGATACTTTCTAGTTTTTATCTGGGGATATTTCATTTTTTCCTGCAGGCCTCAATGAGCTCCCAAATGACCCACCACAGATTCTAAAAAAGTGTTTCCAGGCTGAGCATGGTGGCTCATGCCTGTAATCCCAGCAATTTTAGAGGCCGAGATGGGTGGATCATGAGGTTAGGAGATCGAGACAATTCAGTCTAACATTATAAAACCCTGTCTTTACTAAAAATACAAAAAATTAGCCAGACATTATGGTGGGCACCTGTTGTCACAGTTACTTGGGAGGCTGAGGCAGGAGAATGGTGTGAACCCAGGAGGTGGAGCTTGCAGTGAGCCAAGATTGCACCACTGCACTCCAGCATGGGTTACAGAGTGAGACTCCATCTCCAATAAATAAATAAGAAATAAGAGTTTTTCTAACCTGCTGAATGAAAAGAAATGCTTAACTCTGTGAGGTGAATCCACACATCACAAAGGAGTCTCACAGACAGATAATTTCTACTTTCTATCTGGGGATATTTCATTTCTTCCTGTAGGCCTTGATGAGCTCCCAAATGACCCATCACACATTCTAAAAAAGAGTGTTTCCAGGCTGAGCATTGTGGCTCATGCCTGTAATCCCTGCACTTTGAGAGGCCAAGATGGGTGGATCATGAGGTCAGGAGATTGAGACCATCCTGGCTAACATGGTAAAACCCTGTATCTACTAAAAATAAAAAAAAGAATTAGAAGAGCATGGTGTTGGGCACCTGTAGTCCCAGTTAATCAGGAGGCTGAAGCAGGAGAATGGCGTGAACACAGGAGTTGGAGCTTGCAGTGGGCCAAGATTGCACCACTGCACTCCAGCCTGGGCTACAGAGTGAGACTCCATCTCAAAAATAATAAATAAAATGAATAAAAAGAAATGCTTAACTCTGTGAGATGAATCCACACATCACAAAGCAGTTTCATAGATAGCTTCTTTTTAGTTTCTTTCTGGGGATATTCAGTTTTTTCACATAGACCTCTATGGGATTCCAAATATTTTTTCACAGCTGCTCCAAAAAGAGTGTTTCGAACATGCTGAATCAAGAGAAAAGCTTAACTCTGTGAGATGAATCCACACATCACAAAGCATTTTCAAAAATAGCTCCATCAGTGTTTATCGAGGATATTCAGTTTTTCTGTATAGTCCACAAGGGGCTCTGAAATTCCCTTCACAGATTCTACAAAAAGAGTGTTTCCAACCTGCTGAATCAAAAGAGAGGTTTAACTCTGTTGGATGAATCCACACATCACATAGTGGTTTCATAGAAATCTTCTTTTAGTTTTTATCTTTGGATATTCGTTTTTCTTTTGCATAGGCCAAAATTGGCTCCCAAATGGCCCTTCCCAGATTCTACAGAAAGAGTGTTTCCAACCTGCTGAATCAAAAGAAAGGCTTATCTCTGTGAAGTGAATCCACACATCACAAAGCAGTTTCACTGATTCCTTCTTTCAAGTTTTTATCTGGGGATATTCGGTTTTTCCCCAAGGGCCCCAGTGGTCTCCCAAAAGGCCCTTCACTGATTCTACAAAAAGAATGTTTCTACCCTGCTGAAGAAAAAGAAATTTTTAACTCTGAGATGAATCCACACATCACAAAGCTGTTTCATAGATAGATTCTTTCTAGTTTTTATATGTGGATATTCTGTTTTTCTTTACAGGCTTACATGGGCTCCAAAATGTCCCATCGCAGCTTCCACAAAAAAAAGTGTTTCTCATCTGTTGGATCAAAATAAAGTTTTAATTCTGTGAGATGAATCCACATATCACAAATAGCTTCTTTCTAGTTATTATCTGGAAATATTTACTTTTCCCCTTGGGCCTCAATGGATTTCAAAATGTTTCTTTGCAGATTCTCCATAAAGAGTGTTTCCAATTTGCTGAACCAAAAGAAAGATTTATCTCTGTGACATGAATACACTCATCACACAGCAGTTTCACAGATAAGTTCTTTCTAGTTTTTATCTGGGAATATTCAGTTTTTCCCCAAAGGACACCAACAGGCTACAAAATGTGCCTTCGCAGATTCCACAAAAAAAGTGTGTCCAACCTGCTGAATCAAAAGGAAGTTTTAACTCCATGAGATGAATCCACATATCACAAAGCACTTTCACAGATAACTCTTTTCTAGTTTTTATCTGGGGATATTATTTTTATCCCTATAGACACCCATGGCTCCAAAATGTCCATTCACAGATTCTACAAAAGGAGTGTTTCAAACTTGTTGAATCAAAAGTAAGGTTTAACACTGTGAGATGAATCCACACATCACAAAGCAGTTTTACAGATAGATTTTTTTCTGGGTTTTATCTGGGGATATATGATTTTCCCCATACTCCTCAATGGCCTCCCAAATGTCCCTTCACAGATCCTTCAGAAAGAGTGTTTCCAATGCGCTGAATAAATACACAGGTTTAACCATGTGAGATGAATATATTCATCAAAAAGCAGTTTCACAGATAACTTATTTCTAGTTTTTATATGGGGGATATTCAGTTTTTTTCCCGTAGGTCCCTATGGCCTCCCAAATGTTCCTTTGCTGATTCTACAAAAAGAGAGTTTCCAACCTGCTGAATCAAAAAAAAAGGTCTAAATCGGTGAGCTGAATCCACGCATCATAAAACAGTTTTACAGTTAGTTTCTTTCCTGTTTTTATCTGTGGATATTTTGTTTTTCCCCATAAACCTCAAAGGGATTCAAAATATCCCTTTGCAGATTAAAAAAAAAAAGAGCAGTTTCAACCTGCTGAATCAAAAGAAAGTTTTAACTCTGTGAAATGAATACATGTATTCCACAGCACTTTCACAGTTAGCTTCTTTCTAGTTTTTATCTGCAGATATTCTGTTTTATCACCATAGACTCCTATGGGCTCACAAATGTCCATTCACTGATTCACCACAAAGAGTGTTTCCACTGTTCAATCCAAAGAAAGATTTAACTCTTTGAGATGAATCCACACATCAAAAAGCTGTTTCACAGCTGGCTTATTTCTAGTTTTTATCTGGGAATATTTTGCTTTTTTGCATAGACCTCAAAGGGCTCCCAAATGACTGTTCACAGTTTCTATAAAAAGAGTGTTTCCAACGTGTGGAATCAAAAGAAAGCTTTAATGATGTTGAACAAATCCACACATCACAAAAAAGTTTCACAGACAACTTCATTCTAGTTTTTATTTTGAAATATTTGGTTTTAACTTATAGGCCTCAATGGGCTCACAAATATCCCTTTGCAGATTCTACAAAAAGAGGGTTTTCAACCTGCTGTATCAAAACAAAGGTTTAACTCTGTGAGATGAATCCACACATCACACAGCAGTTTTACAGATATCTCTTTTCTAGTTTTTATCTGAGGATATTCCATTTTTCTCTAAGGATATTCCATTTTTTCTCAATAGGTCTCAATGAGCTCTCAAATGTCCCTTCGCAAATGCTTCAAATAGAGTGTTTCAAACCTGCTGAATCAAAGGAAAGGTTTACCTCTCTGAGTTCACATGACACATCAAAAAACAGTTTGTCAGATAGCTTCTTCCCAGTTTTTATCGGGGATGTTTTCTTATTTTTTTATTGGCCTCAATGGGCTTCCAAATGTCTCTTCACAGTTTCTACAAAAAGAGTGATTACAACCTGCTGAATTCATACAAAGGTTTAACTCTGTGAGATGAATCCACACATCACAAAGAAGTTTCAGAAATAGCTTCTTTCTAGTTTTTATCTGCAGATATTCAGTTTTTCTTTATAGGCCTTGATGCGTTCCTAAATGTTTTTCCACAGATTTCCAAATTGAATGTCTCCAACCAGGCTGAACAAAAGAAAGGTTTAACACTGTGAGATGAATCCACACATAACACAAAGCAGATTTACAGATATCTCCTTTCTGGTTTTTATCTGGGGATATACAATTTTTCTCCATATCCCTCAATGGGCTCCCAAATGTCCCTTCAAAGATGCTCCAGAAAGAGTGTTTACAACCTGCTGAATAAATAGAAAACTTTAATTATTTGAGATGAAACCATACTTCACAAAGCAGGTTCACAGATAGATCCTTTCTAGTTTTTATATGGAGATATTAGGTTTTCCCCTATAGGTCCCTATGGCCTCTGAAATGTTGCTTCACTGATTCTACAAAAAGAGTGTTTCCACCTGCTGAATCAAAGGAAATGTTTAAATCGGTGAGATGAATCCACACACCACAAGGCCGTTTTACAGATAGCTTTTTTCCAGTTTTTATTTGCAGATGTTTTGTTTTTCCCCATAAACCTCTACGGGCTCCAAAATGTCCCTTTGCAGATTCAGTAACAAGTGAATTTCCAACCTGCTGAATCAAAATACAGTTTTAACTTTGTGAGATGAATCCACACATTCAAGCAGTTTCACAGACACCTTCCCTCTAGTTTCTATATGAGAATATTGTTTATCCCCATGTGACCCAATAGGCTGTCATACGTGCCTACACATAATCTCCAAAAGAGTCCTTTCAATCTAGAGAATCAATAGAAAGGTTTAACACTGTGAGATTAATCCACACATCATAAAAGAGTTTCACAGATAGCTTCTTTTTAGTTCTTATCTGGGGATATTTGTTTTTTTTTCCATAGACCACAATGGACTCTGAAATGTCCCTTCGCAGACTAACTGAAAAGAGGGTCTCCAACCTGAAGAATAAAAGGAAAGGTTTAACTCTGTGAGATGAATCCAAACATCACAAAGCACTTTCACAGATAGCTTCTTTCTAGTTTTCATCTGGAGACATTTGGTTTTTTTCCCATAGGCCTCAATGGGCTCCCAAATATTAGAATCCTAATATCCCAAAAAATAGAATCCTACATAGATTCTACAAAAAAAGTGTTTCCAACCTGCTCAATCAAAAGAAAGTTTTAATGCAGTGAGATGAATCCCCACATTAAAAAACAGTTTCATAGATAGCTTCTTTGCAGTTTTTATCTGGGGATATTCAGTTTTTTCTCACAGGCCTCAAAGAGATCCCAAATGTCTTTTCAGAGATTCTACCAAAAGAACATTTCCAACCAGCAGAATCAACAGAAATGTTGAAATTTTTGAGATGCATCCAGGCATCACAAAGCAGTTTGACAGATATGTTCTTTCTAGTTTTTATCTAGGAATATTTCATTTTTCTCCTAGATATCAATGGGCTCCAAAATGTCTCTTCGCAGATTCTACACAAAGAATGTTTCCAAACTGCTAAGTGAAAAAAACGGTTTACCTCTGTGAGAGGAATTGAAACATCACAAACCAGTTTCACAGAAAACTTTCTAGTTTTTATCTGAGTATATTTGGTTTTTCTCCACAGGCTTCAATGGGCTTCCAAATGTCCCTTCACAGATTCTACAAAAAGAGTGATTTGAACCTACTGAACCTAAAAGAAAAGTTTAACTCTGTAAGATGAATCCACTCCTCAAGAAGCAGTTTCACAGATATCTTCTTTTTGATTTTTTTCTAAGGATATTCAATTGTTTCCCTAGGCCTCAACTGACTCCAAAATGTTTCTTTGCAGATTCTGCAAAAAGACTTTTTTCAACCTGATGAATCAATTAAAAAGTTTAACACTGTAAGATGAATCCACACATCACAAAGCAGTTTCATGGATAGCTTTTTCGAGTTTTTAATCTGTGTATATTCTGTTTTTCCCCATAAGCCTCAATGGCTTCCAAAGTGTCCCTTCACACGTTGTACAACAAGAGTGTTTCCAATCTGCTGAATCAAAAGAAAGTTTACCTCTGTGAGAGGAATCCACACATCACAAAGCTGTTTCACAGATAGCTTCTTTCTAGTTTATGTCTGGGGATTTTCTGTTTTTTCCCTAGGCCTCATTGGGCTCCCAAATATTTCTTTGCAGATTCTGTAAAAAGAGTTTTTCCAACCTGCTAAATTAAAAGAAAGTTTAATATGTGAGATGAATCCTCAAATCACAAAGCAAGTTCACCGGGAGCTGCCTTCTAGTTTTTATCTGAGGATATTCAATTTTTCCCCATAAACCTCAATGGACTTCAAAATATCCCTGTGCAGCTTCTTCAAAAGGAGTGTTTCCAACCTGATGAATCAAAAGAAAAGTTTAACTCTGTGGGATTAATCCACGGATCACAAGGCAGTTTCACAGATAACTTCTTTCTAGCTTTTATCTAGGTCTATTTTGTTTTTCTCCACAGGGCAAAAATGGGCTCTGAGATGAAGCTGCACAGATTCTCCAATAAGACTGTTTGCAAAGTGTTGAATCAAAAGAAAGGTTTGCCTCTGTGGGATAAATCTTCACATCACAAAGTACTTTCACAGAGAGCTTCTTTCTAGTTTTTATCTGGGGATATCAGGTTTTTCCCCATAAGCATCAATGGACTACAAAATGGCCCATCACAGATTGTCTAGAAGGAGACTTTCCACCCTGCTGAATGCAAAGAAAGTTTTAACTCTTTGAGATGAATCCACACAACAAAAAGCTGTTTTACAGATAGCTTCTTTCTAGTTTATATCTGGGGATTATCAATTTTTTCCTTAGGCCTCATTGTGTTCCCAAATGTTTCTTCACAGATTCTCCACAAAGTGTATCCAACATGCTAAATCAAAAAGAGTTTAACTCTTGAGATTAATCCACAAATCACATACCAGTTTCACTGGTAATTGCCCTCTAGGCAATTATCTGGGGATATTCAATTTTGCCCCGTAAACTCAATGTGCTTCCAAATGTCCCTTTGCAGATTCTCCAAAAGGAGTGTTTTTAACCTGCTGACTCAAAAGAAAGATTTAACTTTGTGAGATGAATCCATGCATCAGAAAGCAGTTTCATGGATAGCTTCTTTCTAGTTTTAATCTGTGTCTATTCAGTTTTTCCCCAGAAGGCTCAATGGGCTCCAAAATGAAACTTCACAGACTCTCCAATAAGACTGTTTGCAATCTGATGAATCTGAAGAAAGGTTTACTTTGTAAGATGAATCTTCACATCAGAAAACAGTTTCACATATAGCTTCTTTCCAGTTTTTCTGAGGATGTTAAGTTTCTCCCCATAGGCCTCAAAGTGCTACAAAGTGTCCCTTTGCAGATTGTTTAGAAAGAGTGTTTACACTCTGCTGAATGAAAATAAAGCTTTAACTATGTGAGATGAATCCACACATCACAAAGCAGTCTCACAGAGAGCTTCTTTCTAGTTTTTACCTGGGGATATTCACTTTTTCTCCATAGTTCTCAATGGGCTCCCAAATGTCCCTTCACAGATTCTAGAAAAAGAGTTTTTGAACTGGCTGAATCAAAGGAAAACTTTAATTCTGTGAGATGAATCCACACATCACAAAGAAGTTTCACAGATAGCTTCTTTCTAGTTTTTATCTGAGGATATACAATTTTTCCCCTAGGCATCAATGGGCTCCAAAATGTCTCTTTGCAGATTCTCCAAAAAGAGCATTTCTGAACTGCTGAATCAATAAAAACGTTTAACTCTGTAAGATGAATCCACACATCACAAAGCAGTTTCACGGAAAGCTTGTTTCAAGTTTTTATCAGTGGATATTCAGTTTTTTCCCATGAGCCTCAATGAGCTCTCAAATGTCCCTTTGTGGATTCTCCAAAAAGAGTTTTTTCAACCTGTTGAGTCAAAAGAAAGGTTTAACTCTTTGAGATGAATCCAAACATCACAAAGCTGTTTCACAGATAGATTCTTTCTAGTTTTTTCTTGGGGATATTCTGTTTTTCTCCATAATCGTCAATTGTCTGCCAAACGTCCCTTCACAGATTCTAGAAAAAGAGTGTTTTGAACCTGCTGAATCAAAAGAAAACCTTAACTCTGTGAGATGAATCCACACATCACAAAGCAGTTTCACAGATAGCTACTTTCTAGTTTTTCTCTGGGGATATTTGATTTTGTTCCATACGCCTTATCCGCTCCAATGTGTCTTCGCAGATTCTCCCTACAGAGTGTTTATAACATGCTGAATCAAAAGAAAGTTTTAACTTCGTGAGATGAATTAACATATCACAAAGCAGTTTTGCATAGTTTCTTTCATGTTTTTAACTGCAGGTATTCAATTTTACCACATAGGTCTTTATGGGTTTCAAAATTTCCCTTCCCAAGTTCTCCAAAAACAGTGTTTCCAACCTGCTGAATCAAAAAAACTTATAACTCTGTGAAATTAATCCAAGCATCACATGCATATTCACAGATAGCTTCTTTTTAGTTTTTACCTGGGTATGTTTTGTTTTTCCACATAGGCCTCAATGCGCTCCCGAATGTCTCTTCTCAGATTCTCCAAAAAAAAGTGTTTTGAACCAGCTGAATGAAAAGAAAGGTTTAACCCTGTGAGATGAATCCACACATCTCAAAGCAGCTTCACAGATATCTAATTTGTTGCTTTTATCTGGGATTATTCTGTTTTCCCCATAGTACTCAGTGGGCTCAAAATGTCCCTTCACATGTTCTCAAAAAACAGTGTTTGCAACCTGCTGAATCAAAACAAAGTTTAACTCTATGAGATGAATCGACACCTCCCAAAGCAGTTTCAAAGATAGATTTATTCTAGTTTTTATCTGGAAATATTCAGTTTATTTCCATAGACCTCAATGGGCTTGCAAACGTTTCTTCAAAGATTCTCCAAAAAGAGTGTTTCCAACATGCTGAATCAAAAGAAAGTTTTGACACTGTGAGGTGAATCCACATATCAAAAAACATTTTCACAGATAGATTGTTTCTACTTTTCATTGCAGATATTAAATTTTTCCACATAGGCCTCATTGGGCTTTCAAATGTCCCTTCACAGATTTTCCAAAAAGAGAGTTTCCAACCTGCTGAATCCAAGCAAGGTGAAATCAGTGAAATCAACTTATACCTCACAAAGAACTTTCACATGTAGCTTCTTTCTAGTTTTTTATCTGGTGATATTTTGTTTTCATTTACAAGCATAAATGGGCTCCTAAATGTCTCTTCATAGATTCTCCAAAAAGGGTGTTTCCAAGCTGCTGGATGAAAAGAAAGTTTCATTCTGTGAGATGAATCCACACATCACCAAGCAGATTCACAGATAGATTATTTTTAGTTTTTAACAGGGTATAATCTGCTTTTCCCCTTAGGCCTCAATGGGTTTCCTAATGTCCCTTTGCAGATTGCTTAAAAAGAGTGTTTCCAACCTACTGGATCAAAGGAAAAATTTGGCTCTATCAGATAAAGCCACACATCAGAAAGCAGTTTCACAGATAGCTTCTTCCCAGTTTTTATTTGGGGATGCTCTGTTTTTTTTTTTTTCCCATAGGACTCATTCTGCTCTAAATTGCTCCTTCAAATATTTGACAAAAAAAGTGTTTCCAATCTACTGAATTAAAAGAAAGGTTTAACTCTGTGAGGTGAATCCACACATCACAAAGCCACATCACATATAGATTCTTTCTAGTTTTTATGTGGGGATATTCGTGTTTTTAAATAAGACTCAAAGGGCTCCCCAATGTTTATTCACAGAACCTCCAAAAAAAGTGTTTGCAACCTGCTGAATCAAAACAAATGGTGAATTCTGTGAGATGAATCCACACATCACAAAGCAGTTTCACAGACAGATTCTTCTTTTTTTTTTTTTTTTTATCTGGGGATATTCTCTTTTTTCCCATCTTCCTCAATGGGCTCACAAATGTCTTTTCACCATTTCTTCAAAAAGGGTGATTCCAACCTGCTGAATCAAAAGAAAGGTTTTACTCCCTGAGTTGAATACACATATCACAAAACAATTTCACAAAAAGCTTTCTAGTTTTAATCTGCGGATATTCGGTTTTGTTGCATAGTTCTCAATAAGATTTCAAAAGTAGCTTCACAGCTTCTCCTAAAAGAGTGCTTCCAACCTGCTGAATTAATACAAAGTTAAATCCGGGACATGAATCCACACATCACAATGGAGTTTCACAGATTGCTTCTACCTAGTTTTCCTTAAAGAATAATCAGCCTATCCCCATAGGCCTCAAATGGCTGCCAAACATCACTTCAAACATTTTCCAAAAGTAATGTTTCCAACCTGCTGAATCAAAAGAAAGGTTTAACTCTGTGAGATGAATCCACTCATCACAAAGCCACTTCCAGATAGCTTCTTTCTAATTTTTATCTGGGGATATACTGTTTTTCCATGTATGCCTCTTTGGGCTCTCACATGTCCATTTGCATATTCTCCAAAAAGAGTATTTCCAACCTGTTCAATCAAAAGACAGTTTTAACTCTGTGAGGTGAATCCACACATCACAAAGCAGTTTAACAGAAAGGTTCTTTCTCGTTTTTATATGGAAATATTCGGTTTTTCCCCATGGTCTTAAATGGGATCCAAAATGTTCTTTTGCATATTCTACAAAAAAGTGTGTTTCCAACCTGCTGAATAAAAACAAATGTTTAACTCTGTGAGATGAATCCATAAATCAAAAACGAGTTTCACAGACAGTTAATTTCTAGTTTTTTTTTTCCTGGGGATATACAGTTTTTATATATAGCCATCAATGAGCTCCCAAATGTCCCATTGCAGATTCTACAAAAGGAACGGTTCCATCCTCCTGGATCAAAAGAAAGATTTAACTCTGAGATTAATCTGCAAATCACAGAGCAGTTTCACAGATAACTTCTTTCCAGTTATGATCAAGGAATATTAATTTTTTCCACAGTGGCCACAATGGACTCCAAAATTTTCCCTCATAGATTCTCCAAAAACTGTGTTTCCAACCTATTGAATTAAAAACGTGTTTAAATCTGTGGGCTTAATCCACATATCAAAAAGCACTTTCACAGATAGCTTCTTTCTAGCTTTTATCTGGTGATATTTTGTTTTTTCCTATAGGCCTCAATTGGCCCCTAAATGTCCCTTCACTGATTCTCCAAGAAAGGTGTTTGAAACCTGCTGAATCAAAAGAATAAGGTTTAACTCTGTGAGATGGATCCACATATTACATAGCATTTTCACAGATAGCTTCTTTCTAGTTTTTATATGGGGATATTCAGTGTTTCTCCATAAGCCTCAATGGGCTTCCAAATATCCCTTTGCAGATACTCCAAAAAAAGTATTTCCAACCTGCTGAATCAAAAGAAAGTTTTAAGTTTGTGAGATGAATCCACACATCATGAAGCAGTTTCACAGACAACTTCTTTCTAGTTTTTATTTGGGGATATTCTGTTCTTTGACACAGGCCCCAAGGGGCTTTCAAATGACATTTTGCTGATTCTCCAATTAGAGGGTTTCCGTCCTGCTGCATCAAAACAAAGGTTTAACTCTGTGAACTGAATTCACACCTGAAAAGGCAGTTTCACAGATACGTTCATTCTAGTTTTTATCATTGATATTTTGTGTTTCCCCATAGACCTCCATAGGCTCCCAAATATTTCTTCACAGATTCTACAAAAATAACGTTTCCAACCTGCTGAATCAAAAAAAGAAGAAAAAACAGGTTTAACTCTGTGAGGTGAATCCAGACATCACAAAGTGGTTTCACATAGAGCTTCTTTCTAGTTTTTATCTGGGCGTATTCAGTTTCTCCCCATTGGCCTCAGTGGGCTTTCAAATTTCCCTTCACAGATTTTCCAAAAAGTATGTTTCCAAACAGCTGAATCAAAAGAAATGTTTAACCTTGTGAGATGAATCCACACATCACAAAGCTGTTTCACAAAAAGGCTTTTTTCTAGTTTTTTTTTTTAATTTGGAGATATTCAGTTTATTTCCATAGGCCTTATAATAATGGGATTCCAAATGTCCTTTGCAGATTCTCCAAAAAAGTGTTTCCAGCGTGTTAAATCAACAAAAGATTTAACTCTGTGAGATGAATCCTCAATCATAAAGCAGTTTCACAGATAGCTGTTTTTCTCGTTTTTATCTGGGAATATTTTGTTTTTCCAGAGTGTCCTCAATAGGCTCCAAAATGCCCCATCACACATTATCTAAAAACAATGTTTCCAACCTGCTGAATCAAAACAAATGTTTAACTCTGTGAGATGAATCCAGTCATCACAAAGCCGTTTCCAGATAACTTCTTTCTAATTTTTATCTGGTGATTTTTTTTTTCTGCATATGCCTATTTGTGCTCCCAAAAGTCCATTCGCAAATTCTCCAAAAAGAATTTTTCCAACCTGCTCAATCAAAAGACAGTTTTAACTCTGTGAGATGAATCCACACATCACAAAGAAAGTTAAACACAAACATTCTTTCTGGTTTTTGTATGGAAATTTCTCTTTTTTCCCATAGTCCTCAATGGACTCCAAAATGTCCCTTCACACATTCTACAAAAAGTGTATTTTCAACCTGCTAAATTAAAATGAAGTTGTAACTCTGTTAGATGAATCCACATATCAAAAAGCAGTTTCACAGACAGCTTCTTTCTAGTTGTTCTCTAAGGATATTCAGTTTTTCCTCATAGGCTTCTCTGAGCTCCCAAATGACCCTTCGAAGATTCTCCAAAAAAAGTGTTCACAACCTGCTGAATCACAAAAATATTTAACTCTGAGATGAATCCACACATCACAAAGCAGTTTCACAGATAGCTTCTTTCTACTTTTTATCTGGGGATATATGGGTTTTATTTACAAGCATCAATGGACTCCCAAATGTCACATTGCAGATTCTACAAAAAGAACATTTCCATCCTCTTATATCAAAAGAAAGGCTTAACTCTGTGAGATGAATCCACACATCATGAAGCAGTTTCACACATAGGTTCTTTGTAGTTTGTATTTGGGGATAATAAGTTTTTTGACATAGGCCAAAATGGACTTTCAAATGTCATTTCACAGATTCTACAATTACAGGGTTTCCATCCTGCTGAATCAAAAGAATGGTTTAACTCTGTGAGCTGAATCCCCACATCAAAAGGCAATTTTACGGATAGCTTCTTTCTATTTTTATCTGGGGATAATCAATGTTTCCCCACAGGCCACAATAGGCTACAAAATGTTTCTTTGCAGATTCTACCAAAAGAATGTTTCCAACAACTGAATCAAAAGAAAGGTTTAACTGCATGAGATGAATCCAAACATCACAATGCAGTTTCACAGATAGCTTCTTTCTAGTTTTTATCTGGAGATATTCGATTTTTCCCCATTGGTCTCAATGAGCTTTCAAATGTCCCTTCATAGAGTCTCCAAAAAGGGTGTTTCCAACCTGCTGAACCCAAAGAAATGTTTAACTCTGTGAGTTGAATCAACACATTACATAGCATTTTCTCAGATAGTTTTTTCTAGTTTTTATCTGGGGATATTCAGTTTATTTCCGTAGGCCTCAAAGGGATTCCAAATGTCCCTTCACAGATTCTCAAAAAAGACTGTTTCCAACCCGCTGAATCAAAAGAAAGGTTTAACTCTGTGAGCTGAATTGACACATTCCAAAGTAGTTTCACGGCAGGCTTCTTGCTAGTTTTTATCTGGAGGTATTAAGTTTTTCCCCATATGCCTCAATGGGCTCCCAAATATCATTTTGCAGAATTTCCAATTAGAGTGCTTCCAACCAGCTGAAACAAAAGAAAGGTTTAACTCTGTGAGATGAATCCACACATCACAAAGCAGTTTCACATATATATATACACATATATATATTCTTTCTAATTTTCATCTGGGGATATTCCATTTATCCCCATAAGAGTCCATGGGCTCCTAAATGTCTTATCAAAGATTGTACAAAAAGAGAGTTTCCAACCTGATGAATCAAGAGAATAGTTTAACTTTGTAAGAGGAATCCACATATAACAAAGCAGTTTCCATTAGCTGCTTTCTAGTTTATATCTAAGGATATTTGATTTTTCCCAATAGTCCTCAATGGGCTCCCAAATGTCTCTTCACAGATTATACTAAAAGAGTGTTTCCAAACTTCTGAATCAAAAGAAAGGTTTTACTCTGTGTGATGAATCCACACATCACAAATCAGTTTCACAGAGAGATTCTTTCTAGTTTTTATCTAGGGTATTCTGTTTTTTCCAAAAGGCCTCAATAGGTTTCCAAATTTCCCTTCAACGATGCTCCAAAGACAGTGTTTGTATCCAGCTGAATAAAAAGAATGCTTTAACTTGGTGTGATGAATCAACACATCACAAATCAGTTTCACAGGTAGCTTCTTTCTATTTTTTATCTGGGGATATTTGGTCTTTCCCTGTAGCCCTCAAAGAACTCCCAAATGTTTCTTTGCAGATTCTCCAAAAAGAGTCTTTCCAACCTACTGAATAAAAACACAGGTTTAACTCTGTATGTTGAATCCACACATAATAAAACAGTGACACAGATAGATTTTTTCTAGCTTTTCCCTGGGGATATTCAGTTTTTCCAAATGGACCTCAAGGTGCTCCCAAATGTCCCTTTGCAGATTCTTTAAAAAGAGTGTTTCCAAACGGATGAATTAAGAGTAAGTTTTAATTCTTTGAGATGAATCCACACATCACAAAGGACTTTCACAGATACCTTCTTCCAGTTTACATATGGGGATATTCTCTTTTACCACATAAGCCTCAATAATCTCCCAAATGTCCCTTCACAGATTCTCCAAAAAAAGTGTTTGCAACCTCCTGAATCAAAAGAAAGGCTTAACACTGTGAGATGAATCCACATATTGCAAAGCAATATCACAGACAGCTTCTTTCTTATTTTATCTGTGGATATTCAGTTTAGCCCCATAGGCCTCAAGGGGATCCGAATAGTCCCTTTGCTGATCCTCCAAAAAGACAGTTTCCAACCAGCTGAATCAAAAGAAAGATTTAAGTATGTGAGTAGAATCAACACATTAAAAATCAGTTCACAGATATCTTATTTCTAGTTTTTATGCAGGGATATTAGTTTTTGTTAATAGGCATGAATGGGTTCATAAATATTTCTGTGTAGATCTTCCAAAAAAAGCGTTTCCAATCTGCTGAACCAAAAATAAGGGTTTAGCTCTGTGAGATGAATCCACACATCACAAAGAAGTTTCACAAATAGCTTCTTTCTCATTTTTATGTGGGGATATTCAGTTTTTTCACATTGGACTCACTGGCCTTCCAAATGTCCCTTTGCAGATTCTCTAAAATGGTATTTCCAACCAGCTGAATCAACTGAAAGGTTAAACTGTGTAAGATGGATCCACACATCATAAAGCAGTTACATAGACACCTTCTTTCTAGTTTCTATCTGGGGATATTCAGTTTTGCTGCAGAGGCCGTAATGCACTTTCAAATGTCCATTCACAGATTGTCCAAAAAGAGTGTTTTGAACCTGCTGAATCAATACAAAATTTTAACTCTGAGAGATGAATCAACACATTGCATGCAGTTTCACAGATATCTTTTGGCTAGTTTTTCTTTAAGATAATTTTTTTCCCCATAGGTCTCAATAGGCTCCCAAATGTTCTTTTGAACATTCTCCAAAAAGAGTGTTTGCAGCCTATTAAGGGAAAACAAATGTTTATCACTGTGTGATGAATCCACACATAACAAAGTAGTTTCACAGATAGCTTATTTCTAGTTTTTCTTTACGGATATTTGATTTATGCCCTTAGGCCTCAGTCAGCTCCCAAATGTCCCTCCACATATCCTCCAAAAAGAGTGTTTCCAACCTGCTGAATCAAAAAAAGGTTTAAGTCTGTGAGATGAATGCACACATCACAAAGCAGTTCCACAGATAGCTTCTCTCTTGCTTTTATCAGGTGATATTTTTTTCCCATAGGCCTCAATGGACACCCAAATGTCTATTCACAGATACTCTAAAAAGAGCTTTTCCAATCTGCTGTATCAAAAGAAATGTTTAATTCTGTGAACTGAATCCACACATCACAAAGCCGTTTCAGAGATAGTTTCTTTGTAGCTATTATCTGGGGATAGTCTGTTTTTCCACATAGGCCTCAGGGGGCTCCCAAATGTCCCTTTGCAGATTCCCCAAAAAGACGGGTTGCAACCTGCTGGATCAAACGAAAAGTTTAACTTTGTGAGATAAATCCACGCATCACAAATCAGTTTCACAGATAGCTTCTTTATAGTTTTTATCTGGGGATATTCATCTTTTAATTATAGGCCTCAATAGACTCTCAAATGTCCCTTTGCAGACTCTCTAAAAAGAGTGTTTTCAAACTGCTGGATGAAATGAAAGGTATAATTCTGTGAGATGAATCGACATATCACAAAGCAGTTACACAGATAGCTTCTTCCTAGTTTTTATCTGGGAATATTTGTTTTTTCCTTATAGTCTAAAATGGGCCCTATAATGTTTCTTCACAGATTCTCCAAAAAGAGTGTTCCAACCTGTTGGATAAAATGAAATGTTTAACTCTGTGAGTTGAATCCACGTTTCACAAAGCAATTCCCCAGATAGCTTTTTTCTAGGTTTATCTGGGGATTTTTTTTTTTATTATTATTTAAAGGCTTCAAAGGGCTCAAAAATGTCTCTTCACAGATTTTACAAAAAGAATGTTTTCAATCTGGTGAATCAACAGAACAATTTAACTGTGTGAGTTGAATCCACACATCACAAATCAGTTTCACTGGGAGATTCCTTCTAGTTTTTATCTGGGAATATTCGGTTTTTCCACATTGGCCTCAATAGGCTCCAACATGTACCATTGCAGATTCTCCAAAAACAGTGTTTAAAACCTGCTGAGTCAAAAAATAAAAAGGTTAAACCCTGTGAGATGAATTCACATATCACAAAGCAGTTTCACAGATAACTTCCTTGTAGTATTATATGGGGATATTGTTTTTCCTCATAAGCATTAATGGGCTCCCAAATGTCCTTTGACAGGTTCTCCAAAAAAATGCTTCCAACTTGCAGAATAAAAACAAAGAACAAACTCTGTGAGATAAATTCACACATCATAAAGCAGTTTCACAGATAGCTTCTTCCTAGTTTATATGTAGGGATATTCAGTTTCTTCCCCTAGGCCTCAATGGGCTTCTAAATGTCCCTTCATGGATTCTTTAAAAAGAGAGTTTCCAACATGTGGAATCAAAAAAAGTTTTAAATCTGCGAGATGAATCCACACATCACAAATCAGTTTCGCAGACAGCTTCTTTTCAGTTTTTATCTGCAGATAATTGGTTCTTCACCACAAGCTTCAACGGGCTCTGAAACATCCTTCTGCAGATTCTGTTAAAAAAGTGTTTCCGGGTGGGTGGAGCCAAGATGGCCAAAGAGGAACAGCTCCGTCTACAGCTCCGAGCATGAGTGATGCAGAAGAGGGGTGATTTCTGCATTTCCAACTGAGGTACTAAGTTCATCTCAGTGGAGAGGGTCAGAAAGAGGGTGCAGAGCAACAAGCATGAGCCAAAGCAGGAAGAGGCATCACTTCACATGGGAAGTGCAAGGGGTCAAGAAATTTCCTTTCCTAGTCAAAGAAAGGGGTGACAGATGGCACCTGGAAAATTGGGTCACACCCACTCTAATACAGTACTTTTCCAATGATCTTAACAAAGGGCACTGCAGGAGATTATATCCCACACCTGGCTCAGAGGGCTCTAAGCCCACAGAGCCTCACTCGTTTCTAGCACAGCATCTGAGATCAAACTGCAGGGTGGCAGTGAGGCTGGGGGAGAGCTCCAGCCTTTGCCAAGGCTTGAGTAGGTAAACAAAGTTGAGGGGAAGCTCGAACTGGGTGGAGCCCAATGCAGCTCACGGAGGCCTACCTGCCTCTGTAGACTCCACCTCTGGGAGCAGGGCATAATAAAAAAATACGGCAGCAGAGTACTCTGCAGACTTAAATATCCCTGTCTGACAGCTTTGAAGAGAGTAGTGGTTCTCCCAGCGTGCAGCTGGAGACCTGAGAATGGACAGACTGACTCCTCAAGTGGTTCCTTGACCTCCGAGTAGCCTAACTGGGAGGCAACCCCCAGTAGAGGCAGACTGACACCACACAAGGCCAGGTAATCCTCTGAGACAAAACTTCCAGAGGAATGATCAGGCAGCAACTTTTGCTGATCAACAATATTTGCTGTTCTGCAGCCTCTACTTCTGATACCTAGGCAAACAGGGTCGGGAGTGGACCTCCAGCAAAGTCCAATAGACCTGCAGCTGAGGGTGCTGAACATTAGTAGGAAAACTAATAAACTGAAAGGACATCCACACCAAAACCCCATCTGTACATCACCATCATCAAAGACCAAAGGTAGATAAAACCACAAAGATGGGAAGAACACAGAGCAGGAAAACTGGATATTCTAAAAATCAGAGCTCCTCTCCTCCTCCAAAGGATCACAGCTCCTCACCAGCAATGGAACAGAGCTGGACGGATAATGACTTTGAAGAGTTGAGAGAAGGCTTCAGATGATCGTACTACTCCGAGCTAAAGGAGGAAGTTTGAACGCATGGCAAAGAAGTTAAAAACCTTGAAAAAAAATAGATGAATGGCTAACTAGAATAACCAATGCAGAGAAGTCATTAAAGGACCTGATGGAGCTGGAAACCAAGGAACAAGAATTACGTGACAAATGCACAAGCCTCAGTAGCCAAGTCGATCAACTGAAAGTAACGGTATCAGTGAGGGAAGATCAAGTGAACAAAATGAAGCGAGAAAAGAAGTTTAGAGAAAAAAGAATAAAAAGAAACGAACAAAGTCTCCAAGAAATATGGGACTATGTGAAAAGACCAAACTGACGTCTGATTGGTGTACATGAAATTGACAGGGAGGTTGGAATCAAGTTAGCCAACACTGCAGGATATTATCCAGGAGAACTTCCCCAATCTACCAAGAGAATTTCCCCAATCTAGCAAGGCAGGCCAACACTCATATTCAGGAAATACAGAGAATGCCACAAAGACACTCCTCAAGAAGAGCAACTCCAAGACACATAATTGTCAGATTCACCAAAATTGAAGGAAAAAATATTAAGGGCAGCCAGAGAGAAAGGTCGGGTTACACACAAAGGGAAGTCCATCAGACTAACAGCAGATATCACAGCAGAAACTCTACATGCCAGAAGAGAGTGGGTGCCAATATTCAACATTCAAAAAGAAAAGAATTTTTAACCCAGAATTTCATATCCAGCCAAACTTACTTTCATAAGTAAAGGAGAAATATAATCCCCTGCAGACAAGCAAATGCTGAGACATTCAGTTACCACCACACCTGCCCTACAAGAGCTCCTGGTGGAAGCACTAAACATGGAAAGGAAAAACCGGTACCAGCCACTGCAAAAACAGGCCAAATTGTAAAGACCCTCTAGGCTAGGAAGAAACTGCATCAGCTAACGGGCAAAATAACCAGCTAACATCATAATGACAGGATCAAATTCAAACATAACAATATTAACCTTAAACGTAAATGGTCTAAATGCTCCAATTAAAAGACACAGACTGGCAAATTGGATAAAGAGTCAGGACCCATCAGTGTGCTGTATTCAGGAAACCCACCTCACTTGCAGAGACAAACGTAGGCTCAAAATAAAGGGATGGAGGAAGATCTACCAAGCAAATGGAAAACAAAAAAGACAGGGGTTGCAATCCTAGTCTCTGGTAAAACAGACTTTAAACCAACAAAGATCAAAAGACACAAAGAAGGCCATTACATGATGGTAAAGGGATCAGTTCAACAACAAGAGCTAACTATCCTAAATATATATGCACCCAATACGGGAGCACCCAGATTCATAAAGCAAGTCCTTAGAGACATACAAAGAGACTTAGATTTCCACACAATAATAATAGGAGACTTTAACACCCCACTGTCAAAATTAGACAGACCAACGAGACAGAAAGTTAACAAGGATACCCAGGAATTGAACTCAGCTCTGCACCAAGTGGACCTAATAGACACCTACAGAACTCTCCACCCCAAATCAACAGAATATACATTCATTTCAGCACCACACCACACCTATTCTAAAGCTGACCACATAGTTGGAAGTAAAGCACTCCTCAGCAAATGTAAAAGAACAGAAATTATAACAAACTGTCTCTCAGACCACAGTGCAATCAAACTATAACTCAGGATTATGAAACACGCAAAATGCTCAACTACAAGGAAACCGAACAACCTGCTCCTGATTGACTACTGGGTGCATAACGAAATGAAGGCAGAAATAAAGATGTTTTTTGGAACTCATGAGAACAAAGACACAACATACCAGAATCTCAGGGACACATTCAAAGCAGTGTGTAGAGGGAAATTTATAGCACTAAATACCCACAAGAGAAAGTGGGAAAGATCTAAAATAGACACCCTAATGTCACAATTAAAAGCACTAGAGAAGCAAGAACAAACACATTCAAAAGCAAGCAGAAGGCAAGAAATAACTAAGATCAGAGCAGAACTGAAGGAAATAGAGACACAAAAAACCCTTCAAAAAATCAATGAAACCAGGAGCCGGTTTTTCGAAAAGATCAATAAAATTCATAGACCCATAGCAAGACTAATAAGAAAAGAGAGAAGGATCAAATAGATGCAATAAAAAATGATAAAGGGGATATCACCACCGATCCCACAGAAATACAAACAAACATTAGAGAATGTTATAAACACCTCTATGCAAATGAACTAGAAAATCTAGAAAAATGGATAAATTCCTCGACACGTACACTCTCCCAAGATTAAACCAGGAAGAAGTTGAATCTCTGAATAGACCAATAACAGGAGCTGAAATTGAGGCAATGATAAATAGCTTACCAATCAAAAAATGCCCAGGACCAGATGGATCGACAGCCGAATTCTACCAGAGGTACAAGGAGGAGCTGGTACCATTCCTTCTGAAATTATTCCAATCAATAGAAAAAGAGGGAATCCTCCCTAACTCATTTTATGAGGCCAGCATCATCCTTAAAGCCTGGCAGAGACACAACAAAAAAGAGAATTTTAGACCAATATCCTCGATGAATATCGATGCAAAAATCCTCAATAAAATACTGGCAAACCGAATCCAGCAGCACATCAAAAAACTTATCCAACATGATCAAGTGGGCTTCATCCTAGGGATGCAAAGCTGGTTCAACATATGCAAATCAATAACACAATCCAGCATATAAACAGAACAAATGACAAAAACCACATGATTATCTCAATAGATGCAGGAAAGGCCTTTGACAAAATTCAACAACGCTTCATGCTAAAAACTCTCAATAAATTAGGTACTGATGGGACGTATCTCAAAATAATAAGAGCTATCTATGACAAACCCACAGCCAATATCATACTGAATGGGCCAAAACTGGAAGCATTCCCTTTGAAAACTGGCACAAGACAGGGATGCCCTCCCTCACCAATCCTATTCAACATAGTATTGGAAGTTCTGGCCAGGGCAATCAAGCAGGAGAAGGAAATCAAGGGTATTCAATTAGGAAAAGAGGAAATCAAATTGTCCCTGTTTGCAGATGACAAGATTGTATATCTAGAAAAACCCATTGTCTCAGCCCAGAGTCTCCTTAAGCTGATAGGCAACTTCAGCAAAGTCTCAGGATACAAAATCAGTGTGCAAAAATCACAAGCATTCTTATACACCAATAACAGACAAACAGAGAGCCAAATCATGAGTGAGCTCCCATTCACAATTACTTCAAAGAGAATAAAATACCTAGGAATCCAACTTACAAGGGACATGAAGAAACTCTTCAAGGAGAACGACAAACCACTGCTCAATGAAATAAAAGAGGGTACGAACAAATGGAAGAACATTCCATGCTCATGGGTAGGAAGAATCAATGTCGTGAAAATGGCCATACTGCCCAAAGTAACTTATAGATTCAATTCCATCCCCATCAAGTTACCAATGTCTTTCTTCACAGAATTGGAAAAAACTACTTTAAAGTTCATATGGAACCAAAAAAGAGCCTGCATTGCCAAGTCAATCCTAAGCCAAAAGAACAAAGCTGGCTGCATCACGCTTCCTGACTTCAAACAATACTACAAGGCTACAGTAACCAAAATAGCATGGTACTGCTGCCAAAACAGAGATATAGATCAATGGAACAGAACAGAGCCCTCAGAAATAATGCCACATATCTACAACCATCTGATCTTTGACAAATCTGTCAAAAACAAGAAATCAGGAAATGAATCCCTATTTAATAAATTGTGCTGGGAAAACTGGCTAGCCATATGTAGAAAGCTGAAACTGGATCCCTTCCTTACACCTTATACAAAAATTAATTCAAGATGGATTAAAGACTTACATGTCAGACCTAAAACCATAAAAACCCTAGAAGAAAACCTAGGCACTACCATTCAGGACAGAGTCATGGGCAACGTCTTCATGTCTAAAACACCAAAAGCAATGGCAACAAAAGCCAAAATTGACAAATGGGATCTAATTAAACTAAAGAGCTTCTGCTCAGCAAAAGAAACTACCATCAGAGTGAATGGGCAACCTACAGAATGGGAGAACATTTTTACAATCTACTCATCTGAAAAAGGGCTAATATCCAGCATCCACAATGAACTCAAACAAATTTACAAGAAAAAAACAAACAACCCCATCAAAAAGTGGGCGAAGGATAAGACACTTCTCAAAAGAAGACATGTATGCAGGCAGAAAACACATGAAAAAATGCTCATCATCACTGGCCATCAGAGAAATGCAAATCAAAACCACAACGGGATACCATCTCACACCAGTTAGAATGGTGATCATTAAAAAGTCAGGAAACAACAGGTGCTGGAGAGGATGTGGAGAAATAGGAACAGTTTTACACCCTTGGTGGGACTGTAAACTACTTCAACCACTGTGGAAGACAGTGTGGTGATTCCTCCGGGATCTAGAACTAGAAATACCATTTGACACAGCAATCTCATTGCTGGATATATACCCAAAGCATTATAAATCATGCTGCTATAAAGACACATGCACACTTATGTTTATTGTGGCACTATTCACAGTAGCAAAGCCTTGGAACCAACACAAATGTCCAACAATGATAGATTGCATTAAGAAAATATTGCACATATACACCATCGAATACTATGCAGCCATAAAAAGAATGAGTTCATGTTCTTTGTAGGGACAGGGATGAAGTTGGAAACCACCATTCTCAGTAAACTATCACAAGGACAAAGAACCAAACACTGCATGTCCTTACTCATAGGTGGGAATTGAACAATGAGAACACATGGATACAGGAAAGGGAACATCACACACCGGGGCCTGTTGTTGGATGGGGAAAGGGGGAGGGATAGCATTAGGAGGTATACCTAATGTTAAATGACGAGTTAATGGGTGCAGCACACCAACATGGCACTAACCTGCACTTTGTGCACATGTAACCTAAAACTTAAAGTATAATAAAAAAAAGTGTTTCCAACCTACTAAATCAATAAAATTTTTAACTGTATGAGAGGAACGCACTCATCACAAAGCAGTTTCACAGATAGCTTCTTTCCAGTTTTTATCTAGGGATGTTCGGTTTTACCACCTAGGCCTCACTGGGCTCCCAAATATCCCTTTGCAGATTCTCCAAAAAGAGTATTTCCAACCTGTTGAAGCAAAAGAAGGGTTTAACTCTGTGAAATGAATCCACACATCAGAGAACAGTTTCACAGATAGCTCCTTTCTAGTTTTCTGCAGGGATTTTTGTTTTTCCCCACAGGCCCCAATAAGCTCCAAAGTATCCCTTCAAAGATTCCCCAAATAGAGTGCTTCCAACCTGCTGAATCAAAGGAAAGTTTTTTCCTATGTGAGATGAATCCAAACGTCTGAAAGTAGTTTAACAGATATCTTCCTTCTAGTTTTAATCTTGGAATTATCAGTTTTTCCCCATAGGCCTTGAAGGATTCCCAAATGTCCCTTTGCAGATTCTCTGAATAGAGTGTTTCCAATCTGCTTCATCAAAAGAAAGTTTAAATCTGTTAAATGAATCCACACATCATAAGCAGTTACACAGATAGCTTCTTTACAGTTTTTACCTAAGGATATTCAGTTTTTCACCGCAGGCTTCAATGGGCTCATACATTTCCCTTCACAGATTCTGTAATAAGAGTTGTTCCAACCTGCTGAATCAAAAGAATGGTTTAACTCTGTGAGGTAAACCTTCACATCACAAAGAATTTTCACAGATAGCTTCTTTCTAACTTTTATCTGGGGATATTCGGTTTTTTCTTATAGGCCTCAGTGGTCTCCCAAATGTTCCTTCGCAGATTCTCCAAAAAGAGTGTTTCCAACCTACTGGATAACAGAAAGTTTTAACTCTGTGAGATGAATCCATAGAATGTAAAGCAGTTTCACAGACTGCTTTTTTCTAGTTTTTTTTCCTGTGGTATTCAGTTTTTCCCCATAGTCTTCAATAGGCTCCCAAATGTCCCTTCACAGATTCTACAAAAAGAGTTATTCCATCCAGCTGAAGCAAAAGACTGGTTTAACTCTGTGAGATCACACATCACCAAGCAATTTCACGGACAGCTTCTTTACAGTTTTAATCTGTGGGTATTCAGGTTTTTCCTGTCTGTCTCAATGGGCTCCAAAATTTCCCTTGGGAGATACTCCAGTTAGAGTATTTCCAATCTGCTGAATCAAAGAAAAGGTTTAACTCTGTGAGATGAACCCACACTTCACAAAGTAGTTTAAAACATAGTTTCTTTCTGTCTGTGGATATTTTCTATCTATGGATATTTTTTATCTGTGGATACTCGGTTTTTCCCCATAGGCCTCAATGGGCTCCCAAATGTCCTTTCCGCATAATCTCAAAAAGAGTGTTTCCAACCTGCTGGATCAAAAGAATGGTTTAACCCTGTGAGATGAATCCACACATCACAAAGCAGTTACACAGATTGCTTCTTTTTAGTTTTAATGTGGGGATATTTTGTTTTTCTCCATGGGCGTCAATGGGCTCTGAAGTGTCCCTTCACAGAATTTATAAAAAAGAGTGTTTCCAACCTACTAAGTTAAAAGAAAAGTTTAACACTGTGAGATGAATCTACATATCAGAAAGCAGATTCACAGATAGCTTCTTTCTAGTTTTTGTCTGTTTATATTCAGATTTTCTGTATAGGCCTCAATGGGCTTCCAAATTTCCTTCACAGATTCTCCAAAGAGTGTTTCCAATCTGCTGAATAAAAAAATTAACTCTATGAGATGAATTCATACATCACAAAGTAGATGAACACAAGGATGCTTTCTTGTTTTTTATGGGGATATTCAGTTTTTCCCCATTGTCTTCAATGGACTCCAAAATGTACCTTTGCATTCTTTTCAAAAAGAGTATTTCCAAACTGCTGAAACAAAAGAAAGGTTGAATTCTGTGAGATGAATACACACATTACAAAGAAGTTTCACAAATAGCTTCTTCTACTTTTTATATGATGATATTGTTTTTAACCATTGACATATATGTGCTTCAAAATTTCCCTTCAAAAATTCTCCAAAACAAGTATTTTCAACCTGCAGAATCAAAAGAAGGTATAACTCTGTGAGTTTAATCCACGCATCACAAAGAAGTTTCACAGATATCTTCTTTGTAGTTTTTATCTGGGGCTATTCAGTTTTTTTCCCATAGGCCTCAATAAGCTCCCAAATGTCCCTTCACAGGTTTTCCAAAAAGAGTGTTTCCAATCTGCTGAATCAAAATAAAGGTTTAGCTCTGTGAGATAAAGCCACACATCACAAAGCAGCTTCACAGATACCTTCCTTCTAATTTTTATCTGGGGATATTCCATTTTCACTTATAGGCTTCAATGGGTTCCCAAATGTTTCTTAGCAGATTTTACAAAAGGAGTGTTTCCAACCTGCTGAATCAAAAGAAAAGTTTAAATCTGTGGTATGAATCCACACATCATGAGGCAGTTTCACAGATAGATTCTTCCTAGTTTTTATATGGTGATATTCAGTATTTTTCCTTTGGCTCAATGGGCTTCCAAATATTCCATTGCCGATTCTCCAAAAAGAGTGTTTCCATCCTGCTTGATCAAAAGAAATGTTTAACTTTGTAAACCACACATCACAGAGCAGTTTCACAGATAGCGTCTATTTAGTTTTTATCTAGGGATATTTTGTTTTTTGCCATAGGCCTCAATTGCCCCCAAATGTCTCTTCACAGATTCTGTAAAAAGAGTGTTTCCAACCTGCTGAGTCAAAAGAAATATATAACTCATGAGATGAATCCACACATCCCAAACCAGTTTCACAGATAGCTTCATCCTACTTTCTATCTGGGATAGTCAGTGTTTCCTCATAGGCTTAAATGGACTTCCAAATTTCTCTTCACAGATACTACAAATGGAGTGTTTCCAACTTGCTGAATCAAAAGAAAACTTGAACTCTGTAAGATGAATCCACACATCACAAAGCAATTTAAAAGACAGATTATTTCTAGTTTTTATCTGGGCATATTAAATTTTTCCCTGCAGGCCTTAATGGGCTCCCAAAATTCCCTTTGCAAATTTTCCAAAAAGAGTGCTTCCAACATACTGAATCAAAAGAAAGTTTAACTCTGTAAGATGAATGCACACAATACAAAGTAGGTTCACAGATAGCTTTTTTTCTAGTTTTTATCTGGGGATATTTGGTTTTTCCCTTATGCTTCAATGGGCTCCGAGTTGTTCTTTCACAAATTCTCCAAAAAGAGTGTTTCCAACCTGTTGAATCGAAAAAAAGGTTTAATTCTTTGAGATGAATCCACACATCACATAGCAGTTTCACAGATAGCTTGTTTCTAGTTTTTATTGGGAGATGTTCAGTTTTTCCCTATGGGCTTCCATGGGCTCCCAATTGTCCCTTCACAGATTCTCCAAAAAGTGTGTTTTCATCTGTTGAATCAAAAGAAAGGTTGAACTGTTTGTGGTGAATCCACACATCACAAAGCAGTTTCATAGAAAGCTTCTTTGTAGCTTTTATCTGGGGATACTTGTTCTTTTCCTATAGACTTCAATGGGCTCCCAAATGTCCCTTTGCAGAATCTCCAAAAAGAGTGTTTCCAACCAGCTGAATCAAAAGAAAACTTTAGATCTATGAGATAAATCCATATATCACAAACTAGTTTCACAGAAAGCTTCTTTGTAGTTTTTATCTGGGTATATTATGTTTTTCTCCATAGGCTCATTGGACTACAAAATGTTCCATCGCAGATATGCAAAAAAGAGTGCTTCCAACCTGCTGAATTAAAAGATTGGTTTATCTCTGTGAGATAAATTCACACGTTAGAAACCCATTTTGCAGATGCCTTCTTTCTAGTTTTCACTGGGATATTCAATTTTTCCCCATAGGCCTCAATGCATGTCTAAATGTCCCTTCACAGATCATGCAAAAAGAGTGTTTCCAACCTGCTGAATCAATAGAAAAGATTAACTCTGTGAAATGATTGTACAAGTCAAAAATCAGTTTCACAGATGGCTTCTGTTGTTTTTATCTGGGGATATTCTGATTTTCCCCATAGTCCTCAATGGGCTCCCAAATGTTTGTTCACAGATTCTACAAAAAGAGTACTTTTAACCTGCTGAATCAAAAGAAATATTTAATTCTGTGAGATGAATCTGTACATCACAGAGCAGTTTCACAGAAATCTTCTTTGTAGTTTTTATCTGGGTATATTAAGATTTTCCCCATAGGCCTCATTGGACCCCAAAATTTCCCTTCACAGATCCTCCAAAAAGAGTGGTTCCAACCTGTTGAATCAAAAGATTTAACTCTGTGAGGTGAATCCAGTCATTACAAACCATTTCACAGATGGCTTCTTTGTAGTTTTAATCTGGGGTATTCAGTTTTTCCACATAGTCCTCAATGGATGATGAAATGTCCCTTCATGGATACTCCAAAAGGAGTGTTTTCAACCAGCTGAATCAATAGAAAGGGTTAACACTGTGAGATGAATACACAAATCAAAAAGCAGGTTCACAGATAGTTCTTTTTTGTTTTTATCTTGGGTTATCCTAATTTTCCCCATAGGCCTCAATGGACTCTAAAATGTCCCTTTGCAGATTCTCCAAAAAGAGTGTCTCTAACCTGCTCAATCAAAAAAGGTTTAAATCTGTGACATGAATCCACACATTACAATGCAGTTTCACAGATAGCTTCTTTTTAGTTTTTATCTGGGAATATTCAAGTTTTGCCATAGGCCTCAAGGGACTCCCAAATGTTCCTTCACCGATTTCCAAAAAGAGTGTTCTCAATCTGCTGATTTAAAAGAGAGTTTCAACTCTGTGAGATGAATCCACACATCACAAAGCCGTTTCACAGATAGCTTCTTTTTAGTTTTTTTTTAATGGGGATATTTTGTTTTTCCTTGTAGGACTCAATGGGCTTTCAAATGTCCCTTCATAGATTCTCCAAAAATAGTGCTGCCTACCTGCTGAATCAAAAGAAAGATTTAACTTTGTCAGATGAATTCACATATTGCAAAACAGTTTCACAGATAGCTTCTTTCTAGTTTTTATCTATGGATATTCTGTTTTTCCCCATAGGCCTCAAATGGCTCCCTATTTTCCCTTTGCAAATTCTACCAAAACAGTGTTTCCAACCTGCTGAATCAAAAGAAAGGTTTAACTCTGTGATATCAATCCACACATCACAAAGTAGTTTCACAGATATTTTCTTTGTAGTTTTTATCTGGGGATATTCAGTTTTTTCCATAGGTCTCAATGGGCTCCCAAATATCCATTCGCAGATTCTACAAAAAGAGTGTTTCCACCCTGCTGAATCATAAGAATGGTTTAAATTTGTGAAATGAATCCACACATCGTGAAGCAGTTTCACAGATTGCTTTTTCTAGTTTTTATCTGGGATAGGATTTCCCCCATAGGCCTCAAAGGGCTTCCCACCGTCCTTTCAAAGATTCTACAAGATGAGTGTTTCCAAACTTCTGAATCAAAATAAAGGTTTAACTCTGTAAGATGAATCTAAACATCACAAATCAGTTTCACAGATAGATTCTTTGTACTATTTATCTGGGAATATTTGTTTTTCTTCTATAGGCCTAAATGGACTCCAAAATGTGCCCCTGCAGATTCTGCAGAAATAATGTTTCCAACCTACTGAATCAAAAGAAAATTTTAATTGTGTGAGCTGAATCCTCTCATTACAAACCAGTTTCCCAGATAGCTTTTTTGTAGTTGTTATCTGGGGAAATTAGGTTTTACCCCATAGGCCTCCAAGGGCTCCAAATGTCTCTTCACAGATTCTACAAAAAGAATGTTTCAAACCTGTTGAATAAGAAGAAAAATTTAAATCTGTGAGATGAATCCACACATCAGAAAATGGTTTCACTGTTAGCTTCTTGGTAGCTTTTATCTGTGGATATTTGTTTTTTTCCCATAGGCCTCAAAGAACACCGATATGTCTCTTGGCAGATTCTACAAAAAGACTGTTTCCAATCTGCTGAATCAAAAGAAAATTTCAACTCTGTGAGGTGAATCCAATCAACACAACACAGTTTCACAGATAGCTTCTTTTTAGTTTTTAGCTGGGGATATTCGGTTTTTCCCTATAGGCCGCAATGGGCTTTGAAATGTCTGCTTGCAGATTCTCCAGATAGAATATTTCCTTCTTTCTGAATCAAAAGAAAGGTTAAACCCTATGAAATGAATCCACACATCACAAAGAAGTTTCACAGATACTTTCCTTCTAGTTTTTATATGGGAATATTTGGTTTTTCCCCATAGGTCTAAACATTTTTCAAAATGTCCCATCGCAGATTCTGCCAAAAGAGTGTTTCCAAGCTGCTGAATACCTCTGTGAGATGAACCCATAAATCACAAAGCAGGCTCACAGATAGATACTTTTTCGTTTCTGTCTGGGGATATTTTGTGCTTCCTTCTAGGCCTCATTGGGCTCATAAATGTCCCTTCACAGATTCTCCAAAAACAGTGTTTCCAACCTGCTAAATAAAAAAAAAAAAAAAACAAAGATAACTCTGTGAGTTGAATCCACACATCAAAAAGCAGTTTCACAGTTAGCATCTTTTTAGTGTTTTTCTGGGGATATTCAGTTTTGCTGCATAGGTGTCAATGGGCTCCCTGATGTCCCTAGGTAGATTCTCCAAAAAGAGTATTTCCAACCTGCTGAATCAAAGGAATACTTTAAGTCTGCCAGATGAATCCACACATCAGAAAGACATTTCACAGATAGCTTTTTGTTTATTTTTATCTGGGGATATTCTGTTTTTCCCCAGAGGCTACAAAGAGCTCCAAAAAGTTCCTTCTCAGATTCTACAAAAAATTGTTTCCACCTTTCTGAATCAAAAGACAGGTTCACTTCTGTGATAAGAATCCACACATCACAGATAGCTTCTTTGTGATTTTCTCTGGGGATTTTTTTTTTCCATAGTTTTCAATAGGCTCCAAAATGTCCATTTGCACATTCTCCAAAGAAAATGTTTCCCAACTGATTAATAAAAGAAAAATTTGCCTCTGTGAAATGAATTCGTCCATCACAAAGCATTTTCACAGATAACTTCTTTCTTGTTTTTATCGGGCTGTATCCCATCTTTTCCTATAAATGTCAATGGGCACCGAAAGGTCCCTTCACAGTCTCCAAAAGAGTGTTGCCAACCTGTGGACACTAAAGAAAAGTTTAACTCTGTCAGATGAATCCACACATCACAAAGCAGTTTCACAGATAACTTCTTTCTAGTTTTTGTTTGGGGATGTTCAGTTTCTCCCCATAGGCCTCACAGGACTCCCAAATATCCCTTTGAAGATTCTCTAAAAAGAGTGATTCCAACCTGCAAAATCATAACAAAGGTTTAACACTGTGAGATGAAAACACACATCAAAAATTAGTTTCACTGATAGTTTTTTGTAGGTTTAATCTGGGGATATGTGGCTTTTCCACATAGGCCTCAAAGGGCTCCCAAACATCACTTCAAAGATTCTTCAAAAACAGTGTTTGCAACCTGCTAAATAAGAAGAAAAATTTAACTCTGTGCAATGAATCCACACATCATGAGCAATTTCACAGATATCTTCTTTCCAGTTTTTATTTGGAGATAGTCCGTTTTTCAACATAGGCCCCAATGGGCTTTCAAATGTCATTTCATACATTTTCCAATTATAGGGTTTCCATTCTGCTGAATCAAAATAAAGATTTAACTCTGTGAGCTGAATCCACCCATCAAGAGGCAATTTCACTGATAGCTTCTTTCTAGTTTTTATCTGGATTTATTTGGTGTTTCTCCATAGGCTTCAATGGGCTCCCAAATGTTTCTTCACAGATTCTTTAAAAAGAGTGTTTCTAACCTGCTGAATTAAAAGAAAGGTTCATCTCTGTGAGATGAATCCACACATCACAAAGCAGTTTCACAGATAGCTTCTTTTCAGTTTTTATCTGAGTATATTCAGTTTTTACCCAATAGCTTAAATAGGCTCTCAAATGTCCCTTAGCAGATTCTCCAAAAAGAATATTTTCCACCTGTTAATTCAAGAGAAAGAATTAACTTTGTGAGATGAATCCACACATCTAAAAGCAGTTCCACAGATAGCTTATTTCTAGCTTTTATCTGGGGATATTCCGTGTTTCTCCATAGGCATCAAGGAGCTCCCAAAGTCCCCTCGTGGACACTACAAAAAGAGTGTTAACAACCTGCTCAATAAAAACAAAAGTATAACTCGGTCAGATGAATTGACACATCATGAAGTAGTTTCACAGATTGCTTCATTCTAGTTTTCATCTAGGAATATTCAATTTATCCCCTTAGGCCTCAATATGTTCCCAAATTTCTATTTGAAGATTCTACAGAAAGAGTGTTTCCAAACTGCTAATTCACAAGAACCTTTTTGTCTGTGAGAATAATCCACACATCATGAAGCAGTTTCATAGATTGGTTCTTTCTCATTTTTATTAGGGTATATTAGTTTTTTCCTCATAGGCCTCACTGTGCTCCCAAATGTTCCTTCGTGCATTCTTGAAAAAGAGTGTTCCATCCTACTGAATAAAAAAAAATGGTTTAACATTGTGAGATAAATTTACACATCACAAAGTAGTTTCACAGATAGCTCTTTTGTAGTTTTTATCTGGGGATATTTGGGTTTTCCCCATAAGCCTCAGTGAGTTCCCAAATGTCCCTTTGCAGATTCTACAAAAAGGGTGTTTTCCACCTGCTGAATCCAAAGAAAAGATTCACTCTCTGAGATGAATCCACATATCCCCAAGCAGTTTCACAGGTAGTTTCTTTCTAGTTCTTATCTGGGGATATTCCATTTTTCCCCAGTAGCCTCAATGGGCTCCCAAACGTCCATTTGAAGATTCTTCAACAAGACTTCTTCCAAATTGCTGAATCAAAACAAAGGTTTAATTTGTGGAGATGAATCCATACATCAAAAAGGAGTTTCACAGAAATCTTCTTTCTAGTTTTTATCTTGGGATATTGGGTTTTGCCCACAGACCTCAATAAGCTGTCAAGCGTCCTTTCACAGATTCTCCAAAAAGAGTGTTACCAACACGTGGAATCTAAAGAAAAGTTTAACTCTGTGAGATGAATCCACACATCACAAAGCAGTTTCACAGACAGCTTCTTTCTAGTTTCTGTATGGGGATATTTGGTTTTTTCCCTTAGGCCTCAATGGGCTCTTAAATGTCTCTTCACATATTCTTGACAAAAAGTGTTTCCAACTGGTTGAATCAAAAAAAAGTTTTAACTCTGTGAGTTGAATCTGTACATCACAAAGCCGTTTCACACATAGCTTCTTTCTAGTTTTTTTTCTGGGAATAGTAAGTTTTTCCTTATAGTCTTTGATGGGCTCCCAAATAATTTTTTCATAGATCCTTTAAAAATAGTGTTTCCAACCTGCTGAATAAAAAGTAAGTTTTAACTCCATGAGATCAATCCACACAGAACAAAGCAGCTTCACAGACAGTTTGTTTTTAGTTTTTATCCGGGGATATTCAGCTTTTCTCCATAGGCTATAAAGAACTACAAAATGTCCCTTTGCTGATTCTCCAAAAACAGTGTTTCTCACCTGCTGAATCAAAGGAAAGTTTAAATCTGTGAAATGAAATGACACATTGCAAAGCAGTTTCACAGATAGCTTCTTTGTGCTTTTTATCTGGGAGTATATTTTTTCCCCCCATAGGCCTCAGTGGGCTCCCAAATGTTCCTTTGCAGATTCTCAAAAAAGTGTTTCCAAACTGTTGAATCAAAAGGAAACTTTAACTCCATCAGATGGGTTCACACATTACAAAACAGTGTCCCAGATAGCTTCTTTCTAGTTTTTATCTTGGGATACTCAGTCTTTCCCCAAAATCGTCAATAGGCGTCCAAATATCCCTTCACCAATTCTCCAAATAGAGTGTTTTTAACCTGTGGAATCAAAAGAAAGGTTTAGCTCTTTGAGTTGAATCCACACATCACAAAGCAGTTTCACACATAGATTCCTTGTAGTTTTTTTCTGGGAATATTTAGTTTTTCCCCATAGGCCTCAGAGGGCTCGAAAAATGTACATTTGCAGATTCTTCAAAAAATTGTTTACAACCTGATGAACAAGAAGAAAAATTTAACTCTGTGGGATGAATCCACACATCACAAAGCAGTTTCACAGATAGCTTCTTTCTAGTTTTCATCTGGGGACAGTCTGTTTTTCCTGTAGTCCTCAGTGGGCTCCCAAATGTGCATTCACAGATGCTGCAAAAAGAGTTTTCCCAACTGATGCAACCAAAAAAAGTTTTAAGGCTGTTAGATAAATCCAGACATCACACAGTCATTTCACAAATAGCTTCTTTCTGTTTTTTATCTAGGGATATTCGGTTTTTCCCTATAGGCCCCAATGTACACCAAAAAGTCCCATCACATATTCTCCCAAACGTGTGCTTCCAACCTGCTGAATCAAAAGAAAGGTTTAACTATATGAGATGAATCCACAGATCACAAAGAAGTTTCACAGATAGCTTGTTTCTATTTTTTATCTGGGGATATACCGTTTTTCCCCTTAGGCCTCAATAGGCTTCAAAATGTCCCTTAGCAGACTTTCCAAAAAGAGTGTTACCAATTTTTTGAATGATAAGAAAGCTTTAACTCTGTGAGACAAATCCACACATCAGAAAGCACTTTCACATGTACCTTGTTTCTAATTTTTATCTGGGGTTATTTGTTTTTTTATCATAGGCCTCAATGGGCTCCCATATGTCTCTTTGCAGTATTTTACAAAAAGAGTGTTGGCAACCTGCTGAAACAAAAGAAAAGTTTAACATTATCAGAGAAATTTAAACATAACAAAGTAGTTTCACAGATAGCTTCTTTCTAGTTTTTGTATGGAGATATGACTTTTTTTCCCAATAGGCCTCAATGGGATCCCAATATCCCTTCACAGACTGTACAAAAAGAGTGTTTCCAACCTGCTAATTCAAAAGAAAGGCTTAATTCTGTGAGATGTATCCACAAATTACAAAGTAGTTTCTCTGACAGCTTCTTTCTAGTTTTTGTCTGGGGATATTCAGTTATTCTCCATAGACCTCAAAATTATTCCAAGTGTCCTTTTGCAAATTCTCCAAAAAGAGGGTTTATAAGCTGCTGAGTCAAAAGAAAGGGTTTACTCTGTGAGATGAATCCACACATCACAAGGCAGTTTCACAAATAACTTCTTTCTAGTTTTTGTCTTGGGATATTCTGTTTCCCCTCAGGCCTCAATGGGCTCCCAAATGTCCCTTTGCAGAATTTTTCAAGAAGAGTGTTTGCAACCTGCTGAAACAAAAGAAAGGTTTAAATCTGTGACATGAATTCACATATTGCAAGCCAGTTTCTCAGATAGAGTCTTTCTAGAATTTTTCTGGCAATATTGAGTTTTGCCCCATAGGCCTCAAAGGGCTCCCTAATGTCACTTTGCATATTATCCAAAAACTGTATCTAACCTGCTGAATCAAGAGTATGGTTTAACTCTGTGAGATAAATCCACACATCACAAAGCAGATTTACAGATAACTTCTTTCTACTTTTTATCTGTGGATATTTGATTTTGCCCCACAGGCCTCAATGGGTTCTCAAATCTCCTTTCACAGATTCTCCAAAAAGAGTGTTTCCAATTTCCTGAATCAAAAGAAAAGTTTAACTCTGTGAGTTGAATCCACACATCACAAAGCGGTTTCACAGGTAGTTTCCTCCTAGTTTTCATCTGTGGATATTTGGCTTCTCCCCATAGGCCTCAATTTCTTCCCAAATATCAGTTGGCAGATTCTAAAAAAAAAAAGTGTTTTCAACATGCTGAATCAAAAGAAAGGTTTTTCTCTGTGAGGTGAATCCACACATCATGAATACGTTTCACACTTAGCTTCTCTCTCATTTTATTCTGGAGATATTTGGTTTTTCCCATAGGCCTCAAAGGGCACTTGTGTTTTTTTCAGAGATTCTACAAAAGGAGTGTTTCCAACTTGCTGAATCAAAAGAAAGTCCTAAGTCTGTGAAATGAATTGACACATTATAAAGCAGTTTCACAGATAGACTTCCTAGATTTTATCTGGGGATATTCCGTTTTTCCTCATAGGCCCCATGGGTTTCCCAAAGTCACTTTGTAGATTCCAAAAAAAAGCATGTTTCAAACCTGAGGAATCAAAAGAAGAGTTTAACTCTGTGAGGTTAATCCACACATCACAAAGAAGTTTCACAGATAGTTTCTTTTCAGTTTTTTTCTGGGGATATTTGATTTTTCCCCAAAGTCCTCAAAGTCCTCCTATATGTCATTTTGTAGATTCTCTGTGAAGAGTGTTTCCAACATGCTGAATCAAAAGCAAATTTTAACTCTGTGAAATGAATCCACACATCACAAAGCAGTTTCACAGAGAGCTTCTTTGTAGTTTTTATCTGGGGATATTCCATTTTTTCCCATAGATCTTAATGGGATCCCAAATGTCCCTTCACAGATTCTCCAAAAATGGTGTTTCCAATCTGCTGAATCAGGAGAAAGGTTTATCTCTGTTAAATGAATCCACACATCAAAAAGAAGGTTCACCAATAGCTTCCTTCTAGTTTTTATCTGGGAATATTCGATTTTTGCTCCATAGAACTCAATGAGCTCCAAAATTGCCTTCACAGATTCTCTACATAGGGTTTCCAACCTGCTGAATCAAAAGAGAGGTTTAGCTCTGTGAGAGGAATCAACACATCACAAAGATGTTTCACAGATAGCTTCTTTTTCATTTTTATCAATGGATATTTCATTTTATCACATAGGCTGGAATGGGCTCCTAAATATCCTTTTGGCAGATTCTCCAAAGGGAGTGTTTCCAACCTGCTGAATCAAAAGATAAGTTTAACTAACTGAGATGAATCCAACCTGCTGAATGAAAAGAAAGTTTTACATCTGTGAAAAGAATCAAAACGTCATAAAGCAGTTTTACAGATAACTCCTTTTTAGTTTTATTCCCCATAGGCCTCAATTGGATCCCAAATGTCACTTCGTAGATTCTAGAAAAAGAGTGTTTCAAACCTGTGGAATCAAAAGAAATGATTACCACTGTGAGGTGAATCCACAAATCACAAAGCAGTTTCACAGACAGCTTCTTGTTAGTTTTGTATGTCCCTTTGCAGATTCTGCACAAAAAGTGTTTCTAACCTACTGAATCAAAAGAAAAATTTAACTCTGTGAGACGAATCCACACATCACAAAGCAGTTTCACAGAGAGCTTCTTTCTAGTTTTTCTCTGGGGACATTTTGATTTTCCCTATGGCACTCCATGGACTTCCAGATGTCCCTCACAGATTTACCAAAAAGAGTGTTTCCAACCTGCTGAATCAATAGAATGGTCTATTTCTGTGCAATGAATCCACTCATCATATCAGTTCCACACAGTTTCTTTCAAATATCTACGTTGGGATATTCCGTTTTTATGCATAGGCCTCAACAGTCTCCAAAATTTTGCTTTGCAGACTCTCGAAAAAGACTGTTTTCAACCTGATGAATGCACAGAAATGTTTAACACTGTGAGATGGATCCACACTTCCCAATGCAGTTTCACAGATAGCTTCTTTCGAGTTTTTATCTGGTCATACTAAATTTTTCCCTCAGGCCTCATTGGGCTGCAAAACATCCTTTTGCAGATTCTCTGAAAAGAGTTCTTCCAAACTGCTGATTCAAAAGAAAGTTTAAATTCTGTGAGAAGAATCCACACTTCACAAAGCACTTTCAAAGATAACTTCTTTCTAGTTTTTCTCTGAGGATATTTGTTTTTCACCCTAGACATCAAAGGACTCCAAAATGTCCATTAGCAGATTCTCCAATAATGTGATTTTAACCTGCTGAATCAAAAAAAAGGGTTAAATCTGCCAGGTGAATCCACACATCACAAAGCAGTTTCACACATAGCTTCTCTCTAGCTTTCATCTGGGGATATTGTGTTTTTCCCCATAGGCCTCAATGGGTTCTGAAATGTCCCAACACAGATTCTCCAAAAACAGCGTTTACAACCTGATGAATCAAAAGCAAAATTTAACTCTCTTAGATGAATCCACATATCAATAGCAGATTCACAGACAGCCCACATCTAGTTTTTATTTGGGGATATTAACTTTTGCCCCATAGGCCACCATGGGCTCCCAAACGTCTCTTCACAGATTTTACAAAAAGATTGTTTCCAACCTTCTGAATCAAAAGAAAGGTTTAACACTGTGAGATGAATCCACACATCACAAAGCAGTTTCACAGATAGGTTCTGTCTAGTTTTTATCTTAGAATATTTGGGTTTTCCCCATAGGCTTCCATGGCTCCCAAATGTCCCTTCATAGATACTCCAAAAAGAGTGATTAAAAACTACTGAATCAAAAGAAAGTTTCAACTCTGTGAGTGGAATCCAAATATCACAAAGCTGATTCAAAGATAGATTTTCCTAGTTTTTAACTGAGAATATTTATTTATTTTCCCATAGACTGGAATGGGCTCCCAAATATTGTTTCACAGATTCTCCTAAAAAGTTTTTCCAACCTGCTGAATCAAAAGGAAAGTTTAACTCTGTGAGATGAATTCACTAATCAAAAAGCAGTTTCATAGATAGATTCTTTCTAGTTTTTATTTGGGGATATTTGGTTTTTCTCCATAGGTCTCAGTGAGCTCCCAAATGTCCCCTCACAGATCCTCCAAAAGGAGTGTTTCCAACCTGCTGGAAAAAAAGAATGGTTTACCTCTGTGAAATGAATCCACACATCACATCAGGTTCACACATAGCTCCTTTAGAGTTTCAATCACAGGATATTAGGTTTTTCCTCATTGGCCTCAATTAACCCCCTAAATATCCATTTGCAGATTCTCCAAAAAGAGTGTTGTCAACTTGCTGAATCAAAAGAAAGGTTTAATTCTGAGAGATGAAACCACACATCACAAAGCAGTTTCATAGATAGCTTCTTTCTAGCTTTTATCTGCAGATATTTGGTTTTTCCCCTTAGGCCAAAATGGACTCCAAAATGTCCCTTCACAGATTCTCCAAAATTAGTGTTTCCAAAATGTTGAATCAAAAGAAAGTTTTAACTCTGTGAGATGAATCTACTTATCACAAAGCAGTTTCACAGATAGCTTCTTTCTAGTTTTTATGTGAGGATATTTGGGTTTTCCCAATAGGGTTCAATGGTATCCCAAATTTTTCTTCACAGAGTCTCCAAAAAGAGTGTTTCCAACGTGCCGAATCAAAGTAAAGGATTAACTCTGTGGGAGAATCAACACATTACAAAGCAGCTTCACAGATTGCTTCTTTTTATTTTTTTTCTGGGGATTTTCAGTTTCATCTCATACGTGTTAATGGGCTGCAGAATAACTGTTAACACTGTTAGATGATTCCACACATCTAAAAGAATTTACAGAGATAGATTCTTTCTAGTTTTTTTCTGGGGTAATTCAGTTTTGCCTCATAGGTACAATGGGCTCCAAAATGTCCCTTCACAGATTTTCCAAAGAGTGTTTCCAACAGGCTGAATCAAAAGAAAGGTTTAAATCTGCGAGATGAATCCAGGCATCACAAAGAAGTTTCACAGATAGCTCCTTTCTAGTTTTTATCTGTGAATATTTGGTTTTTCTCCATAGACCTCAAAGGGCTCCCAAATGACCCTTCACAGATTCTCCGAAAAAGAGTGTTTCAAACCTGCTGAATCAAAAGAAAGGTTTTAGTCTTTGAGATGAATCCACACATCACAAAGATGTTTCACAGATAGCGTGTTTCTAATTTTTATCTGGGGATATTTTTTTTTTTCTGCAGGCCTGAATGGGCTCCTGAATGTCCTGTCACAGATTCTCCAAAAGGAATGTTTCCAACCAGCTGAATGAAAAGAAACATTTAACTCTGTAAGATGAATCCACACATCACAAGGCACTTTCACAGATGGCTTCTTTCTAGTTTTTAACAGAGGATATTCGGTTTTTCCACAGAGGTCTCAATGTGTTTCCAAATGTCCCTTTGCATTTACACAAAAAGAGTGTTTCCAACCCCATGATTAAAAAAAAAAAACATTTAACTCTGTGAGAAGAATCCACACATCACACCAGTTTGACACATAGCTTATTTTTAGTTTCTATGTGGGAATATTTGGTTTTTCTCCATAGCCATCAATGGGTTCCCTAAAGTTCCTTCACAGATTCTCCAAAAAGAGTGTTTTCAACCTCCTGAATCAAAATAAACTTTTAACTTTGTGAGATGAATCCACACATCACAAAGCAGTTTTACAGATAGCTTCTTTCTAGTTTTTATCTGGGGATATTCTTTTTTTACCCATAGGCCTCAATCGGCTCCCAAATGTCCATTGGCAGATTCTCCAAAAAGACTGTTTCCAACCTGCTTAATCAAAAGAAATATTTAATTCTGTCAGATGAATCCACAAGTCACAAAGTAGTTTCACAGATAGCTTTTTTTCTAGCTTTTATCTGTGGATATTGGGTTTTTCCCCACAGGCCTCAAGGGGCTCCCAAATGTCCTTTTGCAGATTCTCCAAAAAGAGTGTTTCCAACTTGGTCAATCAAAAGAAACATTTAATTCTGTGAGATGAATCCACACATCACAAAGCAGTTTCACAGGTTCCTTTATTCTAGTTTTCATCTGTGGATATTAAGCTTTTCCCCAAGGCCTCAATTGGTTTCCAAATGTCGCTTCGCAGATTCTAGAAAAAAGAGTGTTTTCAACATGTTGAATCAAAAGAAAGGTTTATCTCTGTGAGATGAATCCAGACATCCAAAAGATGGTTCACACATAGCTTCTTTCTAGTTTTAATCCAGGTATATTTGTTTTTTTCCTGTAGACCTCAATGGGCTCCCAAATGTCCTTTTGGAGATTATACACAGAGAGTGTTTCCAACTTGCTAAATCAATAGAAAGATTTAACTGTTTGTGATGAATCCACACATCACAAAGCAGTTTCACATATGCAATATTTCTAGTTTTTACCTGGGAATACTGGGTTTTCCCCATATGTTTTAAAGGGTCCCCAAATGTACCTTCACAGATTCTCCAAAAAGAGTGTTTACAACCTGCTAATTAAAGAGAAAGTTTTAACTCTATGATATGAATCCACAAATCACAATGTAGTTTCATGCATAGCTACTTTCTAATGTTGATCTGGGGATACTCAGCTTTTCCTCATATGCCTCAAAGGGCTCCCAAATGTCCCTTCACAGATTCTCCAAAAAGAGTTTTCAACTGGTAAATTTAAAAAAAGGTTTAATTCTTTGAGATGAACCCACACATCACAAAGCAGTTTGACATACAGCTTCTTTAGTTTCTATATATTTCCCTATCGGTTTCATTGGGTGCCAAAATGTCACTTAGTGGATTCTACAAAAAGTGTGCTTCCAACATGCTGAATCAAAGTAAGTTTTAACTCTGTGAGATGAACCCACACATCAAAAAGTCCTTTCAAAGATAGCTTCTTTCTAGTTTTTATCTGGGGATATTTGGTTTTTCCCCATAGGCCTCAATGGACCCCGAAATGTCCTTATGCAGATGGTCCACAAAGAGTTTTTCCAACCCGCTGAATCAAAAGAAAGATTTAATTTTGTGAGATGAATGCACACATCACAAAGCAGTTTCACAGATAGTTTCTTTCTAGCATTTATCTGCAGATATTGGGTTTTTCCCCATAGGCCTCAACAGGTGCCTAAATGTCCCTTCACAGATTCTCCAAAAAGAGGGTTTCCAAAATGCTGAAGCAAAAGAAAGTTTTAACTCTGTGAGATGAATCCACACATCAAAAATCAGTTTCGGAGATAGCTTATTTCTATTTTTTATCTAGGGATATTTGGTTTTTCCCCATAGGCCTCAAAGGGCTCCCAAATGTTTCCTTGAAGATTCTCCAAAAAAGAGTGTTTCCAACGTGCTGAATCAAAACTAAACCTTAAGTCTGTGAGACGAATCAACCCATCACAAAGAAGTTTCTCAGATATCTTTCTAGTTTTTTTTTCTGGGGTATTCTCTTTTTTCTTATAGAACTTAATGGGCTTCCTAATGTCCGTTCACAGATTCTCCAAAAAGAGTGTATCCAACCTATTGAATCAAAAACAAGGTTTAACACTGTGAGATGAATCCACACATCAAAAAGCAGTTCCACAGATAGCTTCTTTCTAGATTTTATCTGGGGATATTCAGTTTTGCACCCTGAGCCTTAATGGACTCATAAATGTCCCTTCACAGGTTCTCCACAAAAAATGTTTCCAAATGGTGGAATCAAAAAAAAAAAAAAAAAGGTTTAATTCTGTGAGGTAAATCCACACATCACAAAGCAGTTTCATAGAAGGCTTCCTTCAAGTTTTTATCTGGACATATTCTTTTTTTTTTACCTTAGGACTCATTGGGCTGCAAAATATCCCTTTGCAAATCCTCCAAAAAGAGTGTTTGCAAACTGCTCAATCAAAAGGAAGTTTTAACTCTGTGAGAGGAATCCACACATCACAAAGCAGTTTCACAGATGGCTTCTTTCTAGTTCTTATCTGGGGATATTCAGTTTTCACCCTAGGCCTCAATGGGCTCCCAAAAGTCCATTCACAGATCTGTAAAGAGTGTGGTTTCAAACTGAAGAATCAACAGAAAGGCTTAACGCTGCAAGATAAGTCCACACATCTCAAAGGTTTAACTTCACTGATAGCCTCTTTTTAGTTGTTATCTAGAGATATTTGTTTTTTTCCCCCATAGCCCAGAGTGGGCTCACAAATGTCCTTTGGCAGATACTCCAAAAAAAGTGATTCCAACCTGCTGAATCAAAAGGAAATTTTAACTCTGTGGGATGAATCCACAAATCACAAACAGTTTGTGAGATAGATTCTTTCTAGTTTTTATCTAGGGATATTCTGTTTCTCCCCATATCCTCACTGGTCTCCTAAAAGTCCCCTTGCAGATTACCCAAAAAGAGTGTTTCCAACCTGCACAATCAAAAGAATGTTTTAACTCTGTGAGATGAGTCCACACATTAAAAAGGAATTTCACATGAGTTTCTTTCTAGTTTTTATCTGGGGATACTTTGTTTTTTCCCATAGGCCTCAGTGGGCTCCAAATTGTCAATTCACACATTTTCCAAAGAGATAGTTTCCAACGTACTGAATCAAAAGAAAGATTTAACTCAGTGAGTTGAATCCACACATCACATAAGTTTCACACACAGCTTCTTCTGAGTTTCTATCTTGGGATATTCAATTTTTCCCCATAGGGCTCAAATGGCTCCCAAATGTTTTTTTGCAGATTCTCTAAAAGAGTGTTTTCAACTAGCTGAGTCAAAAGAAATGTTTAACTCTGTAAGAGGAATGAACACATCACAAAGCAGTTTCACAAATAGGTTCTTTGTAGTTTTTTATGGGGATATTCATTTTTTTCCATATGCCTTTATGGGCTCCCAAATGTCACTTCGTATATTCTCCAAAAAGTGTTTTCAACCTGCTGAATCAAAAGAATTGTTTAACTCTCTGAAATGAATACACACATCATAAAACAATGTCACAGATTGCTTCTTTGGAATGTCTATCTGGACATATTCGGTTTTTTGCCTTAGGCCTCAATGGGCTGTGAAATATCCCTTTGCAGATTCTCCAAAAAGGGTGTTTTCAACCTGCTGAATGAAAAGAAAGTTTTAACTCTCTGAAATGAATCCAGATATCAGAAAGCAGTTTCAAAGAGAGCTTCTTTCTAGTTTTTATCTGGGGATATTCAGTTTTTCCCAATAGGCCTCAATAGGCTCCCAAATGTCACCTTGCTGATTACACAAAAACAGTGTTTCCAACCTGTTGAATCAAAACAAAGTTTTAACTCTGTGAGGTGAATCCACATATCAGAAAACAGTTTCACAGACAGCTTCTTTCTAGTTTTTAATCTTTGGAAATTCAGTTTTTTTCCAACAGACCTCACTGGGCTCCAAAATGTTCTTTTGCACATTCTCCAAATAGAGTATTTCCAAGCTGCTGAATCAGAAGAAAGTTTTAACTCTGTGAGATTTATCCACACCTCAGAAAGCAGTTTCTAGCATAGCTTCTTTCTAGTTTCTATATAGGGATATTCAGTACTTCCCTACAGGCCTTTCACAGATAACTTCTTTAGGATGAATCCATACATGACAAAGCAGTTTTACAAATAGTTTTTTCTGGGTTTCAACTGGGAATATTGGGTTTTTCCAAATAAGACTCAATGGGCTTCCAAATGTCCCTTGGCCAATTCTCCAAAAAGAATGTTTCCATCCTGCTGAATTGAAAGTAAGTTTTACTTCTGTGAGATGAATCCAAACACTACAAAGTAGTTTCAGAGAGCTTCTTTCTTGTTTTTCTCTGGGGATATTTGTTTTTATTCCATAGGCCTTTATGGGCTCCCAAATGATTCTGCAGAGATACTCTAAAAAGAGTGTTTCCAATGTACTGAATCAAAAAAAAGTTTAACTCTGTAAGATGAATCCACGCACCACAAAGAAGTTTCACAGATCTCTTCTTTCTAGTTTTTATCTGGGGTATCCGTTTTTTTTTCCCCACAGACCTTATTTGGCTCACAAATGTTCATCCTCAGATACTTCAAAAAGAGTGTTTCCAACCTGCTGAATCAAAAGAAGCATTTAGCTCTCTGGGTTGAATCCACAATTAAAAAAGCAGTTTCACAGATAGCTTATTTCTAGTTTTTGTATGAGGATATTCGGTTTTGCCCAAAGGCCTCAATGGGCTCAAATATATCATTTCAGATTTTACAAAATGAGTATTACCAACCTGCTGAATCAAAAGAAAGGATTGCCTCTTTGAGATGAATCCCCACATCACAAAGCAGTTTCAAAGATAGGTTATTTCTAGCTTTTACCTGGGGATATTTGGGTTTTCCTCATAGGCTTCCATGGGCTCCCAAATGTCCCTTCACAGATTCTCCAAAAAGAATGTTTCCAACCTGCTTAATTGAAAGAAAGGTTTACCTCTGTGAGAGGAATCCACACATTACAAAGCTGTTTCACAGATAGCGTCTTTCTGGTTTTATCAGTGTATTTTTTTTTTCCCATAGGCTGGAATGGGTTCCCAAATGTCCCTTCACAGATTCTCAAAAAAAAAGTGTTTCCAACTTGCTGAATCAAAAGAAAAGTTTAACTCTGTGAGATTAATCCACAAATAACAAAGCAGTTTCAGAGATAGATTCTTTCTAGTTTTTATCTTGGGATAGTCAGCTTTTCGCCATAGGTCTCAGTGGGTTCCCAGTGTCCCCTCACAGAATCTCCAAAAAGAGTGTTTCCAACCTGCTGAATGAAAAGTATGGTTTAACTCTGTGAGATAAATCCACACATTATGTCAGTTTCACTCATAGTTTCTTTGAATTTCTATCTTGGGATATTAGGTTTTTACACATAGGCCTCAATGGGATCCCAAATGTTCCTTCGCAGTTTCTATAAAAAGAGTGTTTTCAACCTTCTAAATCAAAGGAAAGTTTTAAGTCTGTGAGATAAATCCACACATCACAAAGCAGTTTCACAGACAGATTCTAGTTTTTTTCTGGGGTAATCTTTTTTTTTTTTTTTCCATAGGGCACTATGGTCTCACAAATGTCCCTTCATTTATTCTCCAAAAAGTGTTTCCAACCTGCTGAATCAAAAGAGTGTTTTAACTCTGTGAGATGAATCCACACATGAAATAGTAGTTTCACAGATAGCTTCTTTTGAGTATTTATCTGGGCATATTTGGTTTTTTCCCTTAGGCCTGAATGGACTCCAAAATATCCCCTTGCAATTTCTTTGAAAAAGGTGTTTCCAACATGGTTAATCAATAGAACGTTTTAACTCTGTGAGATGAGTCTACACATCACAAAGCAGTTAACATATAGTTTCTTTCCAGTTTTTATCTAAGCATATTCAGCTTTTTCTTATACACCTCAACGGACTCCAAAATATCCCTTTTCAGATTCTCCAAAAAGATATATTTCCAACCTGTTGAATCAAAAGAAAGTGTTAACTCTGTGCAATGAATACAGACATCACAAAAGAGTTTCACAGATATCTTCTTTCTAGTTTTTATCTGGAGATATTAAGTTTTCCCTTATAGGCCTAAAGGGGTTTCCAAATTTCCCTTTGCAGATTTTCCTAAACGAGTGTTTCCAACTTGCTGAATCAAAAGAAAGTATTAATTCTGGGAGATGAATCCACATCTCACAAAGCCGTTTCATGGATAGCTACTTTCTAGTTTTGATCTGGGAATATTCAGCTTTCACATATAGGCATCAATGGGCTCACAAATGTCCCTTTGCAGATTCTCCAAAAAGAGTGTTTTCAATCTGCTTAATCAAAAGAAAGGTTTAGCTCTCTAAGAAGAACCCACTTATCACAAAGCATTTGCACAGATAGCTTCTTTACAGTTTTTATCTAGGGATATTAAGTATTTCCCTAGAGTCCTCAATAGGTTTCCAAATGTCCGTTAGCAGATTCTCCAAAAAGAATGTTTCCAAACTGCTGAATAAAAAGAAAAGTTTAACTCTGTGAGATGAATCCACAGATCACATCTGTTTCATAGACAGCTTCTTTCTAGTTTACATCTGGAAATATTCTATTTTTCGCCTTAGCCCTCAGTGGGCTCCTAAATGTCCCTTCACAGTTACTCCAACAAGAGTGTATTCAACGTGATGAATCAAAAAAATAAAAAAAGGGTTAACTCCATGAAATGAATCCCAACATCATAAAGCCATTTCACAGAGAGCTTGTTTCTAGTTTTTTTGTGGGGATATTTGGCTGTTGCCCATAGGTTTAAATGGGCTCCCAAATGTCCATTCTCATACTGTCCAAAAAGAGTGTTTGAAACCTGCTGAATTGAAAGAATGGTTTAATTCTGTGACATAAGTGCACACATCACAAAGCAGTTTCACAGATAGCTTCTTTCTAATTTTTATCTGAGGATATTCAGTTTTGCCCCATAGGCCTCAATGGGCTCCAAATGTTCCTATGCAGACTCTCCACAAACAGTGTTTCCAATCTGTTGAACTGAAAGAAAGGTTTCACTTTGTGAGATGAATCCACAAATCACAAGGCAGTTTCACAGATCGTTTCTTTTTAGCTTTTATCTGGGGATTCTAGGTTTTTCTGCATTGACCTCAATGGGCTCCCAAATGTCCCTTTTCAGATGCTTCAAAAAGATTGTTTCCAACCTCCTGAATCAAAAGGAACGTTTAACTCTGTGGGATGAATCCACACATCATAAAGCAGTTTGTCAGATGGCTTCCTTCTGGTGTTTAACAAGGGATATTCTTTTTGTCAACACAGGCCTCAATGTGCTCCCAAATGTCCCTTCATGAATTCTACTAAAGGACTGTTTCTAGCCTGCTAAATCAAAGAAAGGTTTAATTCTGTGACATAAATCCACACATCACAAAGCAGTTTCACAGATAGTTTATTTTAAGTGTTTATCTGGGAATATTCTGTTTTTCCCCCTAGGCCTCAATGGGCTTTTAAAAGTCACTTCACAGATTCTCCAAAATGAGTGTTTCCAACAAGCTGAATCAAAAGAATGTTTTAACTCTGTGAAGTGAGTCCACACATCACATAAGTTTCACAGATAGCTTCTTTCTAATTTCCATCTGGGAATATTAGTTGTTCCCCGTAGCCCTCAATGGGCTTTGAAATGTCCCTTCGCACATATTTCCAAAAGAGTGTTCCAACCTGCTGAATCAAAAGCAATGTATGACTCTGTGAGGTAAATCCACCCGTCACAAAACAGTTTCACAGATAGCTTCTTTCTAGTTTTTATCTGGAAATATTTGATTTTTCACTATAGGCTTCAATGGGTTTTCTAATGTATCTTTGCTGATTCTCCAAATAGATGTGTTTCCAACCTCCTGAGTCAAAAGAAAAGGCTGATTCTGTGAGAAGAATCCATATATCACAAAGCCGTTTCACAGATAGCTTCCTTCTAGTTTTTATCTTGGGATATTCGGCTTTTCCCCATAGGCCTAAATTGGCTCTTAAATGTCCTTTTACAGGTTCCTTAGAACAATGTGTTTCCAACTTGCTGAATCAAAGCAATGGTTTAATTCTGTGAGATGAATCCACAGATTACAAATAACTTTCATAGACAGTTGCTTTCTAATTTTTATCTTAGGATACTTGATTTTTCCCCATATGCATCAATGGACTCCTGAATGTCTCTTTGTAGATTCTCGAAAAAGCATGATTCTAACCTACTGAATCAAAAGAATGGTTTAACTGTTTGAGATGAATCTACACATCACAAAGCAGTTTTACAGACGGTTTTCTTCCATTTTTTATCTGAAGATAATCAGTTTATAAGCATGGGTGCCAAAGGGCTCCCAAATGTCCCATCAGATTCTCCATAAAGAGTGTTTTCAACCTACAGAATCAAAATAAAGTTTAATTCTTTGAGATAAACTTACACTTCACAGAGCAGTGTCACAGATAGCTTATTTCCAGTTTTTAACTGGGATATTCTGTTTTTCCTCATAGGCCTCAGTGGGCTGTTACAAGTCCCTTCAAAGATTCTCCAAAAAAATATTTCCATCCATGATGAATCAAAAGACAGTTTTAATTCTATGAAATGAATCCACATGTCACAAAACAGTTTCACGGATAGTTTCTTACTAGTTTTTGTCTGCAAATATTTGGGTTTGCCCCATGGACCTCAGTTGATGCCCAAATGTCCCTTTGCAGAATCTTCAGAAAAAGTATTTCCAATGTGCTGAATCAAAAAAAAAAAGGTTTAGTTCTGTGAGATGAATCCACACATCAAAAAGCAGGTTCAGAGATAGCTACTTTCTAGTTCTTATCTGGGGATATTCAGTTTTGCCCCATTGGCCTCAATGAGCTCCCAAATATCCCTTCACAGATTCCCCAAAAAGAGTGTTTCCAACCTGCTAAAACAAAATAAAGTTTTAGTTCTTTGACCTGAATCCACGAATCACAATACGGTTTCATGGATAGCTACTTTCTAATGCTGATCTGGGTATATTCAACTTTTCCCTAGAGGTCTCAATGGGCTCCCAAATGTTCCTTCGTAGATTCTCCAAAAACAGTGTTTTCAACCTGCTCAATTGAAAAAAAAATCTTTAATCCTTTGAGATGAATCCACAAAACACAAAATATTTTCACTGATAATTTCTTTCTAGTTTCTATCTAGGGATAATTGATATTTCCCTATAGATTTCAATAGTCTCCCAAATGTCACTTAGCAGATTATCCCAAAAGTGTGTTTTCAACCTGCTGAATGAAAAGAAAGTTTTAACTCTGTGAGGTGAATCCACACATCAAATGGAGGATTCAAAAATAGTGTCTTTCTTGTTTTTAGCTGGGAATACTCAGTTTCTCCACACAGGTCTAAACAGGCTCCCAAGTGTTTCTTTGCAGATTCTCCAAAAAGAATGTTTCCAACCTGCTGAATCAAAAGAAAGGTTTAACTCTGTGAGATGAATCTGCACGTTACAAAGCAGTTTCTCAGACAGATTCCTTCCAGCTTTTTTCGGCAGATATTGAGTTTTTCCCCACAGGCGTCAATGGATTCCCCAATGTCCCTTCACAGATTCTCCAAAGAGAGTGTTTCCAAAATCCTCAATCAAAAGAAAGTTTTAACTCTGAGAGTTGAATCCACATATCCAAAAGCAGTTTCACAGATAGCTTCTTTCTAGTTTTTTTTTTCAAGAATTATCTTTTACTATAACAGAAAGATAACTATAAATCATTAATTTTTAAAGAGTAAAGCAGGGCAGAAAAAATCCTTTCATCAATTTTAACCATACAATGTCAAAGAGCCTAAAGTAACTTCAATCTAATAAGCATATGTGAGAACATATTCTGTGCTAGATAATATATCATAAAAGAAATTACAGGTACTACACTGTTTAAAAAATATTTTTGCCACTGATGAATGCAAACCTAAATCATAGTTTAGTTTTGCCTTTTTTCTTTATTTTATTTTATTATTATTATACTTTCAGTTTTAGGATACATGTGCACAATGGGCAGGTTTGTTACATATGTATACATGTGCCATATTGGTGTGCTGCACCCATTAACTCGTCATTTAGCATTAGGTATATCTCCTAATGCTATCCCTCCCCCCCACCCCACAACAGTCCCCAGAGTGTGATGTTCCCCTTCCTGTGTCCATGTGTTCTCATTGTCAATTCCCAACTATGAGTTAGAACATGCAGTGTTTGGTTTTTTGTCCTTGCAATAGTTTGCTGAGAATGATGGTTTCCAGTTTCATCCATGTCCCTACAAAGGACATGAACTCATCATTTTTTATGGCTGCATAGTATTCCATGGTGTATATGTGCCACATTTTCTTAATCCAGTCTATCGTTGCTGGACATTTGAGTTGGTTCCAAGTCCTTGTTATTGTGAATAGTGCTGCAATAAACATATGTGTGCATGTGTCTTTATAGCGGCATGATTTGTAATCCTTTGGGTATATACCCAGTAATGGGATGGCTGGGTCAAATGGTATTTCTAGTTCTAGATCCCTGAGGAATCGCCACACTGACTTCCACAATGGTTGAACTAGTTTACAGTCCCACCAACAGTGAAAAATGTTCCTATTTCTCCACATCCTCTCCAGCACCTGTTGTCTCCTGACTTTTTAATGATTGTCATTCTAACTGGTGTGAGATGGTATCCCATTGTGGTTTTGATTTGCATTTCACTGATGGCCTGTGATGATGAGCATTTTTTCATGTGTTTTTTGGCTGCATACATGTCTTTTTTGAGAAGTGTGTGTTCAAATCCTTTGCCTACTTTTTGACTGGGTTGTTTGTTCTTTTCTTGTAAATTTGTTTGAGTTCATTGTAGATTCTGGATATTAACACTTTGTCAGATGAGTAGCTTGCAAAAATTTTCTCCCATTCTGTAGATTGCCTGTTCACTCTGATGGTAGTTTCTTTTGCTGTGCAGAAGCTCTGGAGTTTAATTAGATCCCATTTGTCAATTTTGGCTTTTGTTGCCACTGCTTTTGGTGTTTTAGACATGAAGTACTTGCCCATGCCTATGTCCTGAATGGCATTGCCTAGGTTTTCTTCTAGGGTTTTTATGGTTTTAGATCTAAGATGTAAGAATCAATATCGTGAAAAAGGCCATACTGCCCAAGGTAACTTAGATATTCAATGCCATCCCCATCAAGCTACCAATGACTTTCTTCACAGAATTTGAAAAAACAACTTTAAAATTCATATGGAACCAAAAAAGAGCCCACATCACCAAGTCAATCCTAAGCCAAAAGTACAAAGCTGGATGCATCCGCTACCTGACTTCAAACTATACTACAAGGCTACAGTAACCAAAACAGCATTGCCCTGGTACCAAAACAGAGATATAGACCAATGGAACAGAACAGAGCCCTCAGAAATAATGCCACATATCCACAACTATCTGTTCTTTGACAAACCTGACAAAAACAGGCAATGGGGAAAGATTCCCTATTTAATAAATGGTGCTGGGAAAACTGGCTAGCCATATGTAGAAAGCTGAAACTGGATCCCTTCCTTACACCTTATACAAAAATTAATTCAAGATGGATTAAAAGGCTTCTTTCTAGTTTTTATCTGGGGATACGCTGTTTCTCCACATAGCTTTGAATGACCACTCATATTTCCCTTCACAGATTCTCCCAAGATAATATTTCCAACCAGCTGAATCAAAAAGAATGTGTAACACTGTGAAATAAATCCACACATCGCAAAGCAATTTCACAGATAACTTCTTTCTAGTTTTTTTCTGGAGATGTTGATTTTTCCTCAGCGGCCTCACTGGGCCCCCAAATGCCCCTTTGTTGTTCTACAAAAAGAGTATTTCCAACTAGCTGAATCAAAAGAAAGGTTTAATTCTGTGAGATGAATCCACACATCACATCAGTTTCACAGACACTTTCTTTTTAGTTTCCATCTGGGAATATTTGTTTATTCTCCATAGCTGTTAATGGGTTCCCAAATGTTCCTTCACAGATTCTCCAAAAAGATTGTTTTCAACCTGAAGAATAAAAAAAAGTTTAACACTGTGAGGTGAATACACAATGCAGTTCTATGGATGGCTTCTTTCTAGTTTTTATCCGGGGTATACTGTTTTTGCCCACAAGCCTCAATCAGCTCCCAAATGTCCATTTGCAGATTCTCCACAAACAGTGTTTCCAACCTGTTGAATCAAAAGAAAGGTTTAATTCTGTGGCATGAATCTACACACATGAAAGCAGTTTCACACGAGGCTTCTTTCTAGTTTTTATCTGGGGATATGTTGTTTTTCCCCTTATGCCTCAATGGGCTCCCAAATGTCTCTTCACAGATTCTCCTAAAAGAGTGTTTCCAAAATGCTGAATCAAAAGAAAGTTTTAACTCTGTGAGAGGAATCTACGCAACACAAAGCAGTTTCACAGATAGTGTCTTTCTAGTTTTTATGTGGGGATATTTGTTTTTTTCCCATAGGTTTCAATGGGCTCTCAAATATTTCTTGGCAGATTCTCCAAAAAGAGTGTTTCCAACCTGCTGAATGAAAACCAGGATTTAACTCTGTGAGCTGAATCCACACATTAACAGGCAGTTTCAGAGATAGCTACTTTCTAGTTTTTATCTGGGGATATTCAGTTTGTCTCATTGGCCTCAAAGGGCTTCCTACTATCCCTTCACAGATTCCCCAAAAAGAGTATTTCCAACCTGCTAAATCAAAAGAAAGTTTTAATTCTGTGACATGAAACCACAAACTGCAATACAGTTTCACAGATAGCTACTTTCTAGTGTTGATCTGGGTATATTCAACTTTTCCCCATAGGTCTCAATGGGCTCCCAAATGTTCCTTTGCAGGTTCTCCAAAAACAGTGTTTTCCACCTGCTGAATTAAAAAAAAAAATTAATTCTTTGAGATGAATCCACCCATCACAAAGGATTTTCACATGTAGATTCTTTCTAGTTTCTATCTAGGGATGTTCAATATTTCCCTATAGTTTTCAAAGGGCTCCCAAATGTCACTTAGCAGATTCTCCAAAAAGTCTGTTTCCATCCTGCTGAATGAAAAGAAAGTTTTAACTCCATGAGATGAATCCACTCATGAAAAGGAGGTTTAAAAGATAGCGTCTTTCTGGTTTTTAACTGGGAATATTTTGTTTCTCCACATAGGCCTAAATAGGCTCCCAAATGATTCTTTGCAGATTCTCCAGAAAGAGTGTTTCCAACCTGCTGAATCAAAAGAAAGTTTAACTCTGTGAGATGAATCCACACATCACAAAGCAGTTTCACAGAGAGTTTCTTTCTAGCTTTTATCTGTGGATATGTGTTTTTACCCCACAGGCCTCAATGGGCTCCCAAATGTCCCTTCACAGATTCTCAAAAAAGAGTTTTTCCAAAATCCTGAATCAAAAGAAAGTTTTCACTCTGTGATTTGAATCCACATATCCAAAAGCAGTTTCACAGATAGCTTCTTTCTAGTTTTTATCTGGCAATACTCTGTTTCTCCGCATAGCCCTGAAAGCCCTCCCATATATCCCTTCACAGATTCTCCCAAAATATTTCCAACCTGCTGAATCAAATAGAATGTGTAATGCTGTGAAATAAATCCATACGTCAGCAATTTCATGGATAGCTTCTTTCTAGTTTTCTTCTGGGGATATTTGTTTTTTCCCCAGAGGCCTCACTAGGCTCTCACGTGCCCCTTTGCAGTTGTACAAAAAGAGTGTTTCCAACCAGCTGAATCAAAAGAAAGGTTTAATTCTGTGAGGTGAATCCACATATCACATCAGTTTCACAGATAGTTTCTTTTTAGTTTTGATCTGGGAATATTTGGTTATTCTCCATAGCCGTTAATGGGCTCCCAAATATTCCTTCACAGATTCTCCAAAAAGATTGTTTTCAACAAGTAGAATTAAAAAAAAAACTTTTTAACTCTGTGTGATGTCTACACCTTTCACAATGAAGTTCTGCAGATAGCTTCTTTTAGTTTTTGTTGGGGATATTCTGTTTTTACCGATAAGCCTCAATTGGCTCCCAAATGTCCATTCACATATTTTCCAAAAACAGTGTTTCCAACCCACTGAATCAAAAGAAAGGTTTATTTTTGTGAGATGAATCCACACATCACAAAGCAGTTTCACAGATAGTTTTTTTCTAGTTTTTATCTGGGGATATATGGTTTTTCTCCTAGGCTCCAATGTGCTCCCAAAAGTCTCTTTGCAGATTCTCAAAAAAGAGTGTTTGCTTCCTACTGAATCAAAGGCAACTTTTAATTCTGTGAGATGAATTTACCCCTCACTAAAGAATTTCGTGGATAGCTTCTTTCTAGTTTTTATCTGGGGATATTCAGCTTCTCCCGAAAGGCCTCAATGGGCTCCCAAATGTCCCTTCAGAGATTCTCTAGAAAAAAAGTATTTCAAACATGCTGAATGAGTGAAAAGGTTTAACTCTATGAGACAAACCCACACATCAGAAAGATATTTCACAGATAGGTTCTTTCTAGTTTTATCTGGGGATAATCTTTTTTTTTTTCATTGGCCTCAATGGGCTGTGTGAGTTGAATCCACACATCATAAAGCTGTTTCTCAGATAGCTTCTTTCCAGTTTTTATCTTTGGATGTTTGTTTTTTCCTATAGGCCTCTATGGGATCCCAAATAACCTCTTGGAGATTCTATAGAAAGAGTGTTTCCAGCCTGCTCAATCAAAAGAGTTTTAAGTTGTGAAATGAATCCACACTTCACAAAGCCATTTCACAGATAGCCTCTGTCTAGTTTTTATCTGGGGATATTGGGTTTTTCCCCATAGGCCTCAATGCTTTCACAGATGTCCCTTCACAAATACTCCACAAATAGTGTTTCCAACATCCTGAATCACAAGGAAGTTTAACTCTGTGAGATAAATCCACACATCACAAAGAAGTTTCACAGATAGCTTATTTTTAGTTTTTATCTGGAGATATTCATTTTTTCCCATACACCTTAATGGTCTCCCAAATGTCTCTTCACTGATTCTCCAAAAAGAGTTTTTCCAATCTGCTGAATCAAAAGTAAGTTTTACCTCTGTGAAGTGAATCCACACATCAAAAAGGAGTTTCACACATAGCTTCTTTCTAGTTTTTATTTAGTTGTATTTTGTTTTGCCCTATAGACCTCAATGGGCTTCTAAATGTCCCTTCACACATACTCCAAAAGACTGTTTCCAACCTGCTGAATCAAAAGAAAAGTTCAACTTTGTGAATGGAATCAAGACATCCAAAGCTTTTTCACAGATACCTTCTTTCTAGATTTTATCTGTGGATACTTCATTTTATCATATAGGTCAGAATCAGCTCACAAATATCCTTTTCCCAGATTCTCCAAAAAGAGTGTTTTCACAGATTCTCCAAAAAGAGTGTTTCCAATCTGCTGAATCAAAAGAAATGTTTAACTCCCTGAAATGAATCTACACATCACAAAGCAGTTTCACAGAGAGATTCCTTCTAGTTTTTCCCCATTGTTATTTCAATTTTCTCCATGGGACTCCTTTGGCTCCCAAATGTCCCTTTGCAGATACTCCAAAAGGAGTGTTTCCAACCGCTGCATGAAAAGAATGGTTTAACTCTGTGAGATGAAACCACTCATCACATCAGTTTTTCAACAGCTTTCAAGTTTCTGTCTTGGGATATGAAGTTTTTCTCCATAGGCCTCAATGGGCTCCCAAATTTTCCTCCACAGAGGAAACACTCTAAAAAGAGTGTTTTCGTCCTGCTGAATCGAAAGAAAGTTTTAGCTCTTTGAGATGAATCCACACATCACAAAGCAGTTTCACAGATAGCTTCTATCGAGTTTTTATCTGGACATGCTGAATTAAAAGAATGGTTTCACTCTTTGTGATGAATTCACACATCACAAATGAGTTTCACAGATAGCTCCTTTCTAGCTTTCAGCTGCAAATATTTGCTTTTATTTTTACCATAAGTCTCAATGGATTTTGAAATCTTTCTTCGTGGTTACCTCAAAAAGATTGTTTCCAATGTGCTGAATCAAAAAAAGAGGTTTAACTCTGTGTGATGAATCCACAAATCACAAAGCAGTTTCACAGATAGGTTCGTTCAACTTTTTATCTTGACATATTCAGTTTTCGCCCATAGGCATCAAAGGGCTCCCAAATGTCCCTTTGCAGATTCACCAAAAAGTGTGGTTTGAATCTGCTGAATGAAAAGAATGGTTTAATTCGGTGAGATGAATTCACACATTACAAAGCAGTTTCACAGGTAGCTTCTTTCTAGTTTTTATCTAGGGATATTCAGTTTTTTCCTGTAGGCCTCAATGGGCTCCAAAATGTCTGTTTGCAAATTCTGGAAAAAGAGTGTTTCCAAACTGCTGAATCAAAAGAAAGGTTTCCCTCTGTGAGATGAATCCACACATCACAAATCAGTTTCACAGAAAGTTTCTTCCTCGTTTTATCTGGGGATATTCTCTTTTTTCCCATAGGAGTCAATGGGCTCCCAAATGTCCCTTCGCATGTTCCAGAAAAATAGTGTTTCCAACCTGATGAATCAAAAAGAAGATTTAACTTTGTGAGAAGAATTCACAAGTCACAAATCAGCTTCACTTTAATCTTTGTAGTTTTTATGTGGGGATATTCAGTTTTTCACCGTAGGCCTCAAAGGGCTGCCAAATGTCCCTTCACAGATTCTCCAAAAGGTGTGTTTTCAGTGTGCTGAGTTGAAAGAAAGATTTAACTCTGTGAAATGTATCCACACATCACAGAGCAGCTTCACACATAGCTTCTTCATATTTTCATCTGGGAATACTCAGTTTTTCCCCATAGGACCCAATGGGCTCCCAAATATCCCTTCATGTTTTCTCCAAAAACAGTGTTTTCAAAACATCTCACATCACAAATCCACACATCACAAAGCAGTTTCACAGATAGTGCCTTTCTAGTTTTCGTCTGGTGTTGGGGACCAGCCTCAAGACCACCTGTAGTGTACCTGAAGCCCTGTGGTGACACAATATTGATCAGAGACAAGTTAAGAGTAAAGGTGGGGGCCAGGAGGCCAGATGAAAGGTAGGAGGCTGCACAAGGCACAGAGCTCTGGTCCCAACGTTATTTATTGTGTACCATCACTTAGATCTAACAACCACATATTTAGGGCAAAACAGTGAAATGGTGGTAGTGCCTCATAGGCATAATCTATAGCAGTCATGGTTTAATCTCCTATGTGCTCAAACAGCACATCTTTAACTTATGGAGAGTAGCTAGTGGGAGCAGGCTTAACTAGGAGCCTGCACATATGTCTAGATTCCAATATTTCAAATGAGTGTCTTTCGCCTTTAACACAGTGTTTACAGATGAGAGAGCAAGTCTCAGTCAGAGCGTGGGAACATGATGGCATTTAGGAAGCTTTCCTGCTCAGAGGCCTCTTTTGATTTTCCACAACTTATTGTCCCATATTTTTATGGCCAGTTTTGATAGGCAGCCCACAAGCCTTTTTCCCAACTTTCCCTCCTTTAAAAAAAAAGAAAAGAAAACGGCGATTGCTATTAAGGCTTTTTTGTGGTGTCTGGTTTTTCTCCAGAGGCATCTTCCATATTTGCAGACTAAAAGCAAACAATATAAACAAATACACATTTAAGAGGGTTTAGGTTTGAAAGTCCATAAGTGGCTCCAGCGATAATGTCAGTCCCAGGCAGGAGAGTTAAATGAGCCTGAGACGCTTTAAAACCCTGTTCTTTTAATTTGGCTATATCCATGTTAAATTTTCATTTCTTTCTTCCAGAGGGTGTCTAACTTTTTTCCAATGATGTTCGGTAGCATTACATAAAAGGGGAGTTATGTAGAAATCAGAAGTATTCCAATCACATTGCATTTGCAATTGATTTTCTAAGCTCATTGTATGATCTCTTCCCCAAATAGTCTGTCTAAGATCATTTATTGGATTTGTCAACTGTAGGTCTATCTGGGTCTCAGAATGCCACAATTTTGAGGAATTATTTTGCCAATTATTTACACATTTTGCAGTTTGAACAGAGGAGTGTAAAGCAATTCCAGCAGCCACAGCAGTAGCTGTGACTGCAATAAGTCCCATAATGACTGCTATAAGGGTAAAAATAAATCTTTTTGCTATGGTAAACACTCCCTTTAACATTTCTGTGATGATATGAATGGAAGGAGAGGCTTCCCAAGGTCTACTGAAGGAAACCAGTATCCAAACGCCTTCTGTAGCCCTCATCAGCAACTCAGATGTTTTTTCACCAAACGTGGAATCAATACAGGTGAAAAGCTGACAATTTTGGCAAGTAATAGTTTGAGAATTAGGTTGATTATTAATATTTCTGATCATCAAGATAAAAAAGGCTTGACACAACTCTAAATGGTACTGTTTGGTTGGAAGAAAACTGATACACAAATTGAAGTCTCTCAGATTTTCTCTTAAGATAATTTTCTTTTCTAACCCAAATATGAGGTTGGGCAATCATTGACTTCCATAATTAGGGATGTCAGGGCCTGTTATAGGATTAGTCATTTTTGGATGTGGGCCAGCCATACCAAAATTGGTGCAAATTATGGGAAAATGGGCACATGTTTTAGTGTAAGTAGTGTCATCTCTTTGATAGTATAGTTCCTCTTTTTGTTTTGTTTTGCATCTATCATTTTGATTGGTACAATTAACTGCAAAGATCCCCTTAGGGGACCAATCAATGACAATTCCATAGGAATTATTTTGCAGTACCTCAGTGTGACCAGAGATGCAATCTTTCCAAGTTAATATTTCTAAATATTCTCATCATTGTTGAGGTTGTTGACACCTCTCTTTTCTGGGCTTAAACTGTTCCAATTTGACCGAGCTCTGTGAATGATCCAGGCTCCATCCAGAAAGTAAATGATAGGATACTGGTCTTTGATTATGACCTGGAATTTTAACTAGCCAATGTTGTCAGTATACTTTTTGACAAGCAATAGCCAGCCCTATGTAAAGATTGGGGGAACTGATAACCTATGGACACATTTATTAAAATTTCTTTCTCCTCTAGATCATAGGGTCTACGAATATCTCTAGGCTTAGGCATCCAAACACTATGATTAACATAAACCACAACTGGGGTTTCCATCCAACTGACAGACCTAATAAAAGGCCAGAATGGGACATATGCCCAATAGGTATAATTTTGGTCTGCTGTAGCCACAGGGAGACTTACAGCCATAGAAATTACCACAGTCATAGCCACCAACCTGAAGGAATCCCACTTGAGGCATGTTAATTTATTTTAGCCAAGCAGTTATGTTATTGGTAGCTGAGAAGAGGGTGTTAGCTAAAATAACAGGGCAGAAGAAAGACAAACTTAAGATATGAGCTTACTAGAGTGTAGCAGGTATAGGTAGTAGGAAAATGAGAGAATTAAAAATGAATAAATTATTTAGTTTAGTCTTCTGCTTCTTCAGCATAATGTCTGGGGCCTGAGTTGTTTGTGGAAGCTGCATTGTTGTGGCTGTAGTTCCTGGAGGGTCTTTTTAAGCTGGCTTGCATTTTTTTAATACTTTGATTAGGACGTAGTCTTCAGGCTGTTACTGGAAATTCTAGGGATGGTGCCTATGTCAAGAGACATTTTACAATCTTTAAGAGCAGGTTAGTGTTTTCAGAAAAATTTGTGCTTTATTTTAATTTTTAGTTTGTAGAAAAATTGATACATTTTTTAAATTCAGCAAATATGTTTACACACACTTTTTTTACAATTATCATTTTAAAACTTGCTTAGAACCTCAAAAACAAAAATTATACCACCTTTCTTGCATAAATTACTTTTTATAACATTTTTTCATGGCTTTCACAGACAGTCTACAAGATGCCTTAACTTTCTATGTTTTATAACTTTTCTCACTAACGGTACATTCTTATAACTTTCTTAACATTTCCATTCCATTCTTCCTACATTTTTTTTTTTAGTTATTCTTTTTATAGCTTTCTCAGATTTTTGTCACTTCTAGCCTTTTTCTTACTTTTTTCTATTTTTATTTTTAACGTGCAATAATTAGATGAGTGTTGGTAACAATGGATATATGTACATATGTTAATTTCCAAAACGTAGGGATGTGTTTAACATCTGTTTGCCACAGATGATTAGGTTCCAATCCTTTAGGGTTAGCACCTGTTCAAGGAGGGAACGTGCCTGTGAGATGGTTATCTGGTCATTGTAGGATAATTTGCTTAGTCAGCCTCTGTGTAGGTTGAAGTTATTTAGGTAAGTTTTTCCAATTTTGGTGGAAAAACTGATGTGATTGTGTGGCTTGGTCAAGCAGTTATGTCATAACCTGAAGCTCTGCTTGATTATTGCCATAAGCCAATGGGCCAGGTGGAGAACTGTGGGCTGAAATGTGTGTAATAAAAATAGGATGCGTATCTTTGTCTAGCAATTGCTGAAGTTGAAGAAAAGAGCACACAGAGTGGGCTCCAGAGTGAACTTAAGGCTGTAAAAGTTCTTTAATAAATAAACAGAATAACCTCAGTTCTCTGAATGCTAGTAAATTGAGATCAAGCGATTGGATTTTGTGGTCTCCACCAGACTGTTCTTTCTTTGTTTACCAGACCCATCATTACAAACAGTCATGGCTCCTTCCAAAGGGGCATCATGAGTAATTTTCAGAAGAACCTATGTAGTTAATTTCAAGAACTGGAAATTTTTATTTTTAGAATAATTATTATCAATACTTCCAATGAATTTTGCTAAATTATCTTGTCATGTAACTGAGTTAATAAATGCCTGTTTAACCTGATTTTTATTTATTTGAACTATAATCTTATTGGGCTCACTGACACAGAGTTTAATAATTCATATACAAGGCTGTCCAATTAGAATTGCCATCTGATCTAAATATGCTGTAAATGTTTTTATGGTGTTATGTGGCAAAAAGGACCATTTAACTTAATCATCATTTGGAACAATCACTCCCATTGTGGAATGTGAGGTAGGGAACACAAAGAATTGTAAAAGTAAGTCTGAGCCAATTATACTGACCTGGGTTTGCGGAATTTTTCTTCAATTTCTCTTTTTTATGGCCTCAGCTGTTAGTTCTCTTTTACTGTGTAGGTTGGAATTTCCCCTCAATATTGAGGAAAGATTAGACATAGCATAAGTAGGAATTTCTAAGGTGGGCCAAATCCGGTTAATATCTCCTAACAATTTTTGAAAATCATTTATGGTTTCTAAAGTATCTCTTCTAATTTGAACCTTTGGAGGCTTAATGGCTCTATCCTGTACTTGCATCTCCAAATACTGAAAAGGAGTGGTTGTTTGAAATTTTCAGGTGCTGTAAGCAACCCAGCATTTGTAATTTTCTTTTGTAAAGATGAATAACATTGAATAAGTTGGTCTCTATTTTTTGCTGCACATATTATGTCATCCATATAATGGATGATGTAACAATCTGCAAATTGATCTCTAAGAGGCTGGCTGGTTTTGCCTACAAAAGTTTGACAAATTTTGGGACTGCTTAACATACCTTGGGCTAAACCTTCCAATGACATCTGGTTTCAGTTTCTCTGTTATTAACAACAGGGATGATAAAGGTAAATTTTTTGAAATCTGCCTCTGCCAAAGGATTTGTAAAAAGCAGTCTTTTAAGTCTATAATAGCAAGCGGCCAGGCTTTAGGGAGCATAGTGGGTGATGGAAGCCTTCGTTGTAAGGCTCCCATCAGTTGAATTACAATGATGACCACTAGCAAGTCAGTTAGCATGCACCATCTACCACACTTTGTCAAAACTTACAGATACTGGGAAATTCCAAGGAGAGAAAGTGGGTGAAACATGTTCTTTTTCTGGTAGGTTTTTTAACTATTTCATGTAGCACCCACAACTTTTCCTTAGGGAGTGGCTACTGTTTGACCCAGAAGGGCATCCATATTTAGGGAAATTTCTTCTTAACCATAATGAAATGCAGGTTGGGCAATAATGGGTGTGGTGAGCTGAGTCTCAGAGAGCCTAGTATTGGAATCCCTCTCCCAGCACTCACTCAGCTGAGGAGAAGGTGGATATAATGGGCATTCCTCTGAAGAGGCCATGGGTTGAACAATTTTCTGAGCACTTTTAGGGAGACTGAGGAGATTGCCATAAATGACTTCTGGACTATCCCTGTGGCTATTACTTGTTAGAGATGGTACAGAGTGCTGATTATCAAACTCCTCTCTCTTCTGATATAACTCAGCCTCATCATCTGTCTGAAAAAACTACTGTGCTGCATGAACCAATGACCAAACTGACAAAACAGGCAAATAAATTTTCTTCCCTTCTCTATGTGCTTTTTTCAAGTCCTTTCCCACTCTTTAAAATCTTTTGATTTCACAAAGCAGTTTCACAGAAAACTGGTTTCTAGTTTTTATCTGGGGATCTTCTGTTTTTCCCCATAGGCCTAAATGAGTTCCAAAAAGCCTTTTTGCCGATTCTCAAAAAAGAGTTTTCCAACCTCCTGAATCAGTAGAAAGGTTTATCTCTTTGAGATGAACCCACAAATCAAGAAGGAATTTCATAGATAACTTCCTTCTAGTTTTTACCTGGGGATATTTGGTTTTTCACCATAGACCTCAATGAACTCCCAAGTGTCCCTTGGCAGATTCTCAAAAAACATTGTTTCCAACCTGCTGAATCAAAAGAAAGGTTTAATTCTGTGAGACGAATCCACACATCACAAAGCAGTTTCACAGATAAATTTATTTTTTATTTTACTTTTTACCTGGAGATAATCAGTATTTCCCATTAGGCCTCAATTCATGACAACATGTTCCTTCACAGATTCTCCTAAAAAAGTTTTTCCAATCTGCTGAATCAACAGAAAACTTTAACTGTGTTAGATGAATCCACACATCACAAAGCGTTCTTTCTAGATCTTATCTGGGGATATTTGGTCTTTTCACATAGGCCTCAATGGGTTCCCACGTGTACGTGCAAACATTCTGCAAAAAAAGTGTTTTCCACATATTGAATCAAAAGACAGGTATAACTATGTGAGATGAATCCACACATCACAAAACAGATTCACAGATAGCGTCTTTCTAGTTTTTATTGGGGGACATTCAGTTTTTCTCCATAGGCCTCAATGGGCTCCCAAATGTCTCCTTGTTGATTCTCCAAAAGAGTGTTTCCAAGTTGCTGATTAAAAAGAAAGATTTAATTCTGTGAGAGGAATCCACGCATCACAAAAGAATTACACAGATAGCTTCTTTCTAGTTTCTATCTGGAGATATTCTGTTTTTGCCCACAGGCCTCAAAAAGCTTCCAAATGTTCATATGCACATTTTACAAAAAGAGTTTTTGCAACCTGCTGAATTAAAAGAAAGGCTTAATTTGTGAGATGAATACACACATCAGAAAGTCTTCTTTCTAGTTTTTATCTGGGGATATTCGATTTGTCCCCACAGGCCTCAATGGGATCCCAAATGTCCCTTCACAGATTCTCCAAAAAGAGTGGAAGCAGTTTCAGAGATAGCATCTCCCTAGATTTTATATAGGGATATTTGTTTTTTTCCCCTTGGCCTGAATGGACTCCCAAATGTTCCTTTGCAGATACTACAAAAAGAGTGTTGCCAACCTGTTGTACCTAAAGAAAAGTTTAACTCTGTGAGATGAATCCACACATCACAAAGCAGTTTCACAGATATCTTCTTTCTAGTTTTTATCTGATGATATTCAGTTTTTCCCCATAGGCATATTTGAGCACCCAATTTTCCCTTCACAGATTCTACAGATAGAGTTTTTACAACCTGCTGCATTACAAGAATTGTTTAAGTCTCTGAGATGAACTAACACATTGCAAAGCAGTTTCACAGATAACTTCTTTCTAGTTTTTATCTGGGATATTCAATTATTATCCTGAACCTCTATAGGCACCCAAATGTTTCTTCACAGAGTGTACAAAAAGAATCTTTCCATCTGCTGAATCAAAGGAAAAGTTAAGCACTGTGAGATGATTCCACACATCCCAAAGAAGTTTTACAAATAGCTTTTTCTCTGAGGATATTTGGTTTTTCCCCTTGGTCTCAATGAGCTTCCAAACGTCCCTTCTCAGGTTCTATAAAACAAGTGTTTCCAAGCTGCTGAGTTAAAAGAAAGGTTTAACTCTCTGAGATGAATCCACACATCCAAAGCAGTTTCACAGATAACTTCGTTCTAGTTTCTATCTGGGGATATTCAATTTTTCCTCTTACACCTCAATGACCCCCAAATGTCCCTTCACCTATTCTCCAAAAAGAGTTTTTCCAACCTACTGATTGAGATGAAAACTTTAACCCTGTGAGATGAATCCACACATCACAAGGAATTTTCACAGATTGCTTCTTGCTAGTTTTTACTTTGGGATATTCTGTTTTTCCCTTAGGCCACAATGGGCTCTCAAATATCCTATCACAGGTTCTCCAAAAGTGTGTTTCCAAACAGCTGAATCAAAGAAAGATTAAATCTGTTATATAAATCCATTCATCACGAGCAGTTTCATACATAGCTTCTTTCTAATTTTTAACTGGGGATATTCAGTTTCTCCCCATAAACCTCAATAGGCTCTCGAATATTCGTTTGCAGATTCTACAAAGAAAGTGTTTCCAACCTCCTGAATCAAAAGAAGAATTTAACTCTGTGAGATGAATCCTCACATCACAAACCAGTCTCACATATAGCTTCTTTCTTGTTTTTATATAAGGAAATTCGATTTTTCTCCACAGGCCTCAATGTGCTCCTAAATGCCCTTTCACAGATTACACAAATAGTGTGTTTCCAACCTGCTGAATCAATACAAACGTTTATCTTTGTAAGATGAATCCACACATCACAAAGTAGTTTGATAAAAAGCTTCTTTCTAGGTCTTATCTGGAGACATTTGGTTTTTCCCCATAGGCGTCAATGGGCTTCAAAATGTCCCTTAGCAGATCCTTGAAAAAGAATGTTTCAAACCTGTGAATCAAAAGAAATGTTTATCTCTGTGAGATGAATCCACGCATCCCAGAACTGTTTCACAGATAGTTTTGTTTCAGTTTTTATCTGGGGATATTCAGTTTTTCGCCTCAGGCTTCAATGAACTCCAAATGTCCCTTCCCAGATTATCCAAAAAGCCTGCTCCATCCTGATGAATCAAGAAACATTTAACTCTGTGAGATGAATCCACACATCAGAAAACAGTTTTGCAGGTAGCTTCTTTCTAGTTTTTATCTGGGTATATACAGTTTTTCCCATAGGCCTCAATGGTCCCAAAAATTTTCCTTCACAAATTCTTCAAAAATAGTGTTTCAAACCTGCCAGATCAAAAAAAAGTTTTAGCTCTGTGAAAAAAAAATTCAGACATCACAAAGAAGTTTCACAGATAGCTTCTTTCTAGTTTTTATCTGGGAATAATTGGTTTATCCTTATAGGCCTCAATGGGTTCCAAAATGGTCCCTTGAAAATTCTTCAAAAAGTGTGTTTATAACCTGTTGAATTAAAAAAAAGGTTTAACTCAGTGAGATGAATCCACGCATAACAATGCAGTTTCACAGTTTTATCTGGGAATATTCAGTTTTTCCCCTTAGCCCTCAATGGGCTCCTGATTTTTGTATTTTTTTTTCCACAGAGTCTAGAAAAGGAGTGTTTCAACCTGCTGCATGAAAAGGAAGATTTATTTCTGTGAGAAGAATCCACACATCATGAAGCAGCTTCACAGATAGCTTCTGTTGAGATTGTATCAGGGGATATTCGATTGTTCTGCATAAGCCACAATGGGCTCTAAAATTTCCCTTCACAGATTCTCCAAAAAGAGTGTTTGAAATCTGTTTAATCAGAACATAGGTTTAACTCTGATATGAATCCACCCATCAGAAACCAGCTTCACAGATACCTTCTTTGTAATTTTTATCTGGGGGTATTCAGTTATTCCCCACAGGCTTCAAAGGATTTCCATATGTCCCTTCGTAGGTCCTTCATAAAATGGCTTCCAACCTCTTGAATCAAAAGAAAAATTTAACTATGTGAGATGAATCCACACAACACAAAACAATTTCACAGATGCCTTCATTTTACTTTTTATCAGAGGATATTCTGTTTTTACTTATAGGCCTCAAGGTCTATTGGGGAACCAGCCCCCAATATTTCAATGCAGGTTCTTTTTATTTTCTCTAAGTGTCAGCCAGTCTGAGAAAGAAAGAGAAAGAGTACAAAAGAGAGACATTTTAAACCTGGGTGTCCGGGGGAGTCATCACATGTAGGCAGGTTCCATTTTGCCCCCTGAGTCATAAAACCATCAAGTTTTTATTTGCAATTTTCAAAGGGGAGGGAGTGGAAAAATAGGATGCAGGTCACAGAGATCACATACATGCTTCAAGGGCAATAAAATATCATGAGGCAAATGGGCAGGGCAAGGTCACAAGGCCAGGGCAAAACTAGAATTCCTACTGAGATTCCCTGTTCCACTGTGCACGCATTGTCATTGATAAACATCAGGAAACAGGGTTTGAGAGCAGACAACTGGTCTGACTAAAATTTACTAGGCAGGAATTTCCTACTCCTAATAAGCCTGGGGGCACTGCAGGAGACTAGGGCGTGTTTCACCCCTATCTACATCTGCATAAGGCAGATACTCCCAGAGCAGCCACTTTAGAGGCCCCCACTGGGGATGCATTCTTTTACCTGGTCTGTTAATTATTAATATTCCTTACTGGGGAAAGAATTCAGCGATATTTCTCTTACCCATTTTTGGCAATAAGAGAAATATGGCTCTGTCTTGCCTGGCTCCCAGGCAGTCAGACCTAATTGTTGTCTCCCTTGTTCTCTGAACGTTGCTGTTATACTGTTCCTTTCTCTAAGGTGTCCAGATTTCATATTGTTCAAACACACATGCTTTATGAACAATTTGTTCAGTTAATGCAATCATCACAAGGTCCTGAGGTGACATACATCCTCAGCTTATGAAGATGATGGGATTAAGAGATTAAAGTAAAGACAGGTATGGGAAATTATAAGAGTATTGATTGGGGAAGTGATAAACATCCATGAAAGCTTCACAATGTATGTTGAGAGATTGCAGTAAAGATAGGCATAAGAAATTATAAAATTATTAATTTGGGGAACCAATAAATGTCCATGAAATCTTCACAATTTATGTTCTTCTGTCACAGCTTCAACAGGTCCCTCCGTTCAGGGTACCTGAGTTCCCTCAACATCTCTCCCTTTCTTTTTATATAAATGTGCCATGGTAATGAAGGTTTATTTGTTCTCTCGATTTTGATGCAGGATTCTTTGACTGTTCTGGCACACTAAAGGAAAGCCAATTAAACAGAGAAGCATAATTCCAAAATTTACTAGAGTTAAGCCCCCATTAGACTTAATCCAAGTGGTGGGGTTTAGTCCAGAAAGATTTTCTGCCACCTGATCTAACGCCTCAGCTCCAGTTGCAATGGATAAATGAACTTGAAAGCCTTCAATAATTTGTTTCTTTAATTTAGTTTTGTCCAATGATATACTATGTTCCCTAACCAGAAGGTGTTCTTTGGCCATTTCCCATGAATGATCAGTCTCATTGTAGAAATATAGGGTGTTACAGAAACCTGAAGTATTGCAATCACACTGCATTTGCATGCAGTGTTTGAGACTCACTACCTAATCTCCAAGCCAAATAACAGACTACCTTAAATAATTAATTTGCTTACCCAATTTTTTATCAATGGCATGTTGAGAATTCTACATTTGGGTGGAATGGGCTTGCCAATCATTAACAAAATGAGACGTTTGAATAGATGGATATAATGTCATTCCAGTGGTTGTGGCCATTGCAGTGACTGTAATTAGGCCCATGATCACAGTGATTAAAGTGAAAACAAATCTCTTAGATCTTTTTAGAACTCTCTGTAACACTTCATTAATTAAATGTATCAGAGGGAGGATTCTCTAGGTCTGGGCAAAGTTACTGGAATCCAGATTCCTTCTCGAGCTCAAATCAATGTTACACTTTTCCTAGAGTCAAAATGGGAGTTAATACAAGTGTATAAATGACAATTAATGTATTGGACAGTTTGATTGTTCACCTAAATTTTGACCTTTCCCACTAAGAGCATGTAAAGGGGCTTAACACAACTCTGTATGGGAACTGCCAGGTTGGAGGTAAGTAAAACAGAATGTCTGGATCTACATTGATACTGAGAGAGGGGAACAGTAGCAGGGACAACAGACAGAATAGTTTCCTCTTCCCATACTGGCAGTCCAGACATGGTAATAGCCAATTTCCAAAGTTCTGGGTGTTCTGGGCTCAGATTTGGGAATATCTTACGAGGCCTCAGAGGGATAATGTCTTTTATGTTCACATTTTAAGGGAAAGAATGAGTTGAATGGCCTATGCAAAGTAGAATGATGATTCTTGTTCTCTCGATAAGAAATAGAATAAGCAGCCTCCAGGCACTCCCTTCTGCCAGAGGAGCAATGTTTTTTTAAATAGTCCTTTGGTGCCCCATCTATTATTAAACACTATGAGTCATTTTTTAATATTGTTGCATGTGAGTTAACACAGTCTTCCCAAATTAAGGTTTTAGATGGGCCCTCAAAATTTTTAGGGCATGGTTTTCCTGCAGGTTTGTATGGAAAGTATGGGGTGTCTCCCATTACTCCCCTTTTCATTTGTTTTAAAGGAGAAAGGGAGAGGCCAGAGACCAAATGTCCCAGTTTTTCTGTAGCTGATCTCTCTTGAAGATAAGCAGCCCAGATTTGAGTTTCTAGATGGATACAACCAGAAGCATGTCTGAGACACAGAGGGGGGTATTTATAGCCCATGGTAACATTAAATGCAGTGTCTTCTTCTCCTGGTTGAGCAGCGCAATTGTCATCTGTGGCTCCAGGCATCCACACACTATTGTTAGGGTAGATTTCTGCAGGAGCATCTATCCAGGTAAGAGGTCGAATAACTGGAGGAAAAATCACTTAAGCCCAATAAGAATAATTTTGTGTAGCAGGTAAATCATTGTGAGAGGAAACTGATGAGACAGAAAATATAAGGAGGAGAATGATAAAGTAAAACCTATTGTAAGTGAGAGTTAGTGCTGAGGAGGAAGAGAAGAACAGAGGGATGTTATTTTCAGGCTAATAGAAATGTTGAGGTTTTTAGGTGTGTAAGGAGAAAAAGAAAGGAAATTAGGAGAAGTGGGGTTGGTTAGATGGGTCTGTGTTTCCATCAGGGAGGATTGAATCAGATCCAATGTGATTTGTTGTGCCAGCTTCTAAGGAATCAGCACAGATCTCACCACATCTGAGGGTGGTTTTTGACATGAACGTCTTTTCCTTGTGGTTTTTGTCATCAGTATTCACAAGAAGCTTGAGTCTCCTAGTGGGTATCCAGAAAGGGGATTGATGATCTCCTGGTGAAACACAAGTGTATCCTCTTTCCCACGTTAAGTAGAATAAGAGAAAATATTTAAAGGTTCGGGGAAATCTTGTAAGGCAGTAATTACAGCAATTAACTCTGCTTTTTGAGCAGAGGTATAAGGGATAGAAATAAGCTTGTTTGTAAGACCTACATAACCAGCATTGCCATTACTGGAGCCATCAGTGAACACTGTAATGGCCTCAGGAATGGGCTGATCTTTGGTTAATTGAGGGACCACCCAAGACGTCATTTTTATAAATTAAACAATTTGCTCTTTGGATAATGATTGTCAATAACACCAGTAAAATCAGCCAAGTGAATTTGTCACAGTACGGAATGTTGAAAGGTGGCTTGAACTTCGAGCCGACTTAAAGGAACTACAATTAAATTTGGATCAAATCTGGAAATTTTAAGTATTCTACACTGAGCTTGTCCAATTAAGATGGCTATTTGCTCCAGATAAACAGACAACGTTTTTGACACAGAATGAGGAAGAAAACATCACTCCACTAAATTATTATGTTGTACTATTAGCCCAGTAGGGGAGTGAAATGAAGCAAAAACTAGAAGCTGAAAAGGCTGAAAAGGGTCTACTCCAGATAACTGGGCAGTCTAGATTCTTTCCTCTATGAATTCCAGTTCTAGTGAAGCCTCAGGGGTCAAAGTCCTGGGACTGTGGAGATTGGAATCTTCCTGCAGTGTAGAAAACAAGTTAGACAGCACATAGGTCGGAATGCCCAAAGTAGGTCTTAAGTGATTAATGTTACCCAAAAGTTTTTCGAAGTCATTTAAATTTCTTAATGAATATTTCCTAATTTGAACTTTTTGAGGTTGAATACGTTGTATATCAACCACCATTCCTAAATATTGAACAGGAGTTGTCTGTTGAATTTTATCCTGAGTGATGTGTTATCCAGCCTCTGTAACACAGCAGCTCAAATTTGATAACAGTCAATTAATCCTTTATTTGTGGAGGCAGCAATTAAAATATCATTAATATAATGAAGAATATAGGCCTAGGGAAATTGGGCTCGAACTGGTGAAAGCACTTTTCCAACATAAACCTGGCAGATTGTAGGGCTATTTAGCATTCCCTGAGGTAGTACTTTCCATTGATAACGAGCTGCAGGCTCCTGATTATTGATAGATGGTATAGTAAAAGCAAATTTTTCACAATCCAATTTACGTAAAGCAATATGAAAATAATCTTTAAGATCAATAACTATGAGACGCCAATTTTTAGGTATTAAAGGAGGGACAGTCATGCCTGGTGGGATGGCCCCAATAAGTTTAATTACAGGGTTAATGGCCCTTAAATTGGTTACCATCTGCCACTTGCCTGTTTCCTTTTTTACTAGAAACACAGGAGAATTTCAGGGGAAAGAGAAGGTTCCACGTTTCCAAGTCGTAGCTGGTCAGAAGCCAAGTGTGTTAAATCCTCCAGTTAACTAACCAGCACATTGTGCACATGTACCCTAAAACTTAAAGTATAATAATAATAATAATAATAAAGAGAGCAGCCACTGCTGAATCCAAATGGGTGTCTCAGATTTCCATTGTAAAGGGATAGGATCAGGAGGCTTGGCAGTGGCTGCCATTAAAAAGGATAACCTAAGCAGCCCTTTCTTCTTTTACAGTAATTGGGAGGGATTTAGTAATCCCTTCCTGTTTTGGACTGAGACTGAGTCCAGGAACAAATCCCATGTTTTCCATCATATGCTTACTGGGAGCACTATAAGAGTTATGTAGAATACTAATTTCAGCCCCACATTGTGCTAGTAAATCTCTACCCAAAAGGTTAATGAGGATTGGCGTGATACAAGGTTGAATTGTACCCTTTTGACCCTCAGGGCCAATGCAAGGCAAGATAATCTGCTCTTATAAACTTCCTTGGCTTTTTCAACACCTACTGGTCCCATGTTAGTAGAACGTTTAAGCCGGGAGGAAGGCCATAAATTAGAGGAAATAATAGAAACATCAGCCCCAGTATCTACCAGGACCTCAAACTTTTTTCCTTGAATGTGTACGGTGCACGTGGGCCATTGTTTAGAAATTATATTAATCCAATAAGCGGCCTTTTCACCTCTTGAGCTCATCCCAGGGCCACGTGTCTTATCTCCTTTGTTTAAAACGATATTAGATAGTAAAAGCAATTGAGCAATTGACTCACTGGCCGGAATGGAAACAGGAACTTTGGAAGACACAATAAATTTAATCTCATCAACAGAATTAGAATTAATGAGACCAGTATGAAAGGTGATTCCTTTAGCAGAAGTGGATACTCTACCTAACACCAGGCCCACCAAACCTTGAGGTAAAGGGCCAGTGACCTCCGTGGGGACAATTAAAGGTAAAGAGTCAGATAATAAGCTTAAAGAAATAGTACTACAGAGATCGATTGCCCCACCACCTAAGTTAACTCCTGTTCACTGATGTGGCAGATGCAGGACTTGGCAGGCAGAATAGTGGTGCACAATTTCTTTAGCTAGTTTTCATGACAGATCATGTATTTTTCGAAGACAAACATATACAAAACAAATATATTGCCGTTGAGGTCCTGCAAATGAGGCATTTCCATTACTAGATCCATCAGTAAAAACAATAATGGCCCATTCAACAGGGGCTTTTTGAGTAATAGAAGGCAATATCCAGGATGTTTATTTTAGAAACTGGAAGATTTTACACTTAGGATAATGATTATGAAAAATGCCAACAAAACTGGCCAAATTAACCAGACATTCTTGGAAATTAATATAGGCTTGTTGAATTTTTTGTTTTGTTAATGGAACTATAATCTGATTTGGATCATAACTCATTAACTTTGTTAACTAATGGAGCAGTAAGTTTTTTAGCTAATTTATTTTCTCACCCATTAAGGGGAGAGAGAGCAGGTGGCCATTCAATTAATTCACTGGGTGTAGCTGACGGGCTAGTAAAACAAGCTTTTTTTTTAGTTTGCCTTTCTTTTCTTTAATCTCCTCCAGTATCTGTTCCTGATGCTCAGAGTGTGAAGTCAGTTTTTCACACTCATCCTCCTCTTGATAATTGGAATCTGCCTCATCATCTGTTTGAAATGGCTCAAGAGCTGTCATTGTTAGTGCCCCCATTGACCAAATGGCAACCGGAATTTCTGCTCCATCTTTACACGCTTTTTAAAAATATCTTACAATTCTCTCCCATTCATCCATCTCCATAGTTACTTGTTCAGGAAACCATTGGCAAAACTGCTTTACTGTACTAAAGAGTGATAAAAATTTCTGATTACTAACTTTCACTCCCCTTCTTTGTAATAAATGTCTTAAGAAATTTAAATAAGCAGAATGTCTGCTTTCACCTTCTCCCTTTTATACCCTAATTCTTCCAAGTGCTCAGCTTACCACCGACCTTCTGTTAGATGTCTTCAGGTGTCCTTTGAAGATGTGTCCTCTGCTTTCACACTCTCTAGCATTCCTTCATCAGGGTCTTTGTCACCCCACGTTTTTTAGGCAGGAATGCTGGGGTGATCAGACCTAAAACCAGGCCATGGGGGTGACGACATCTGGCAGAGTCAAATAAATGAGAGAAAGTCAATTTGAGACACAAAGTGTGGCAAGGGGGCTATCGTAAGTGCAAAGACTGCAAAGGCCCCAAGCTCTGGGAGTCCAAGCTATTGACTGGTGCACAAACAAACCAACAGGTGGTAAGGATGTGGGGGTTGAAATGAAACAGCATATCAACTGAATGAGAAACATATTTCTGCTTGAGATAATGGGAGTGCAAAAAGCAAGGAGCAAGCAAGACTAGCAGACATGCAAGCCCTGCCTCGGCTTCTCTCCCAACACTCAGCTTTTCTCCCAACATTGTGTTGTGTCGATTCATCTCACAGAGGTACACTATTCTTTTGATCCAGCATGTTGGAAACACTGTTTTTGGAGAAACCTTGAAGGGACATCTGAGAGCCCATCAAGTCCTACAGGGAAAAACAGGATATCCACAGATAAATCTAGAAGGAAGCTGTATGTGAAACTGCTTTGTAATATGTGGATTCATCTCACAGAGTCAAATCGTTCTTTTGATTCAGCATATTGAAACCACTCTTTTTAGAGAATATGCAAATAAATATTAGGGAGATGTTTGACGCCTATGGCAAAAAACAAAATATCCTCAGATAAAAACTAGAAAGAGCCATCTGTGAAACAGCTTTGTGATATACGGATTCATCTCACAGGATTATTATTTTTTTTTATTCAGCAGGTTGCAAACACTCTTTTTGTAGAATCTGTGAAGGGACATTTTGGGGCCCATCAATGCCATTGGGAAAAAACAAATATATCCAAACAAAAACTAGAAAGAAACTATCTGTGAAACTGCTTTGTGATGTGTGGATTCATCTCAAAGAGGTAAACCTTTTTTGGATTCGGCAGTTTGGAAACACTTTTTTTTTTTTTTTTTGAGACAGAGTCTCGGTCTTTCTCCCAGGCTGGAGTGTTGTGGTGCTATCTTGAGTCACTGCAAGCTCCACCTCCTGAGTTCTTGCCATTCTCCTACCTCAGCCTCCTGAGTAGCTGGGACTACAGGTGCCCGCCACTGCACCTGGCTAATTTTTTGTATTTTTAGTAGAGACATGGTTTCACCATGTTAGCCAGGATGGTCTCGATCTCCTGACCTCATGATCCACCCGCCTTGGCCTCCCAAAGTGCTGGGATTACAGTCATGAGCCACCTTGCCTGGCCTGGAAACACTCTTTTTGGAGAATCTCAAAGGGACATTTAGGAGCCTATTGAGGACTATAAGGATAAACTGAATATACCCAGACAAAAACTTGAAAAAAGCTATCCGTGAAACTGCTTGGTGATGTGTGGATGTATCTCACAAAGTTCAATCTTATTTTTGATTAAGCAGGTTGGAAGCACTCTTTTTTGGAGAATCTGCAAAGGGACATTAGGGAGCCCACTGAGGCACATGGGGATAAACAGAATAAACCCAGATAAAAACTGCAAGGAAGCTATTGCTGAAAATGCTTTGTGATGTGTGAATTCATCCCACTGAGTTAAACCTTTCCTTGGATTCATCAATTTGGAAATGATCTTTCTGGAGAATCTGAGAAGGGACCTTTTGTAGTCATGGAAGTCTCTGGGGAAAAACCAAATATTCCCAGTTAAAAACCAGAAAGATGCTATCTGTGAAACTGCTTTGTGTTGTGGAGATTCATCTCACAGAGTTAAAACTTTCTTCTGATTCGTCAGATAAGAAACACTCTTTTTGGAGAATCTGCAAAGGAACATTTGGTAGCCCATTGGGAAAAACTGAATAACCCAAGATAAAACTTAGAGGAAAGCTATCTGTGAAATCACTTTGGGATTTGTGGATTCATCTCATAGAAATAAGACTTTCTTTTGATTCAGCAGGTTGGAAACACTCATTTTAGAGAATCTGCTAAGGGAAATTTTGGAGCCCATTCTTGCCAATGGATAAAAACTGAATATCCCCAGGTAAAAACTATAGAGAAGCTATCTGTGAAACTGCTTTGTGATGTGTCAATTCATCTCACAGAGTTAAACATTTCTTATGATTCAGCAGGTTGGAAAAACTTTTTTAGTAGAATCTGTGAAGGGATATTTGGGAGTAGTTTGAGACCTATGGTGAAAAATGGAATATCCCCAGATAAGCACTATAAAGGAGCTCTCTGTGAAACTGCTTTTTGCTGTGTGGATTTATCTCAGAGAGTTAAACATTTTTTTGATTCAGCAGGTTGAAAACACTCTTTTGTAGAATATGCAAACGAACTTTTGTGAGACTGTTGATTGCTATGGGGAAAAACGGAATATACCCAAATAAAAACCAAAACGAAGCTATCAGAGAAACTGCTTTGTGATGTGTGCTTTCCTCTCCCAGAGATAAATGTTTTCCTGTTGATGCAGCACGTTGGAAATACTATTTTTGAAGAATTTGTGAAGAGACATTTGAGAGCCCATTGAAGCCAGTGGGGAAATACAAAATATCCCCAGATAAAAATTCAAAAGAAGCTATCTGTGACACTGCTTAGGGATGTCTGGATTCTTTTCACAGAATTAATTCTTCTTTTTCATTCACCAGGTTAGAAACACTCCCTTTCCAGAATCTGTGAAAAAAATACTTAGGAGCCCATTGAGGGCTAAGGGAAAAAACTAAATATCCCCAGACAAAATTTTGAAACTGGTTTGTGATGTGTGGATTCATCTCACAGAGTTAAACCATTGTTATAATTCAACAGGTTGTATACACTGTTTTTGGAGAATTTGCAAGGGAACATTTTGCAACCTATTGTGGCCTATAAGGAAAAACTGATTATCCCCAGATAAAAACTAGAAAGAAGCTATCTGTGGAACTGCTTTGTGATGTGTGGATTTTTCTGACACGGTTAAAACTTTTTTTTTCATCTAGCAGGTTTGAAACACTATTTTTATAGAATCTGTGAAGGAAAATTTTTTGGCTCATTGAGGCCTAAGGGAAAAACTGTATATGCCCAGACAAAAACTAGAATGAAGTTATCTGTGAAACTACATTGGGATTTGTGGATTCATCTCACAGAGTTAAAACTTTCTTTTGATTCAGAAGCTTGGAAACATTTGTTTTATAGAATCTGTGAAGGGACATTTGGAAGCCCATTGACACCTAGGAAAAAAACAAATATCTTCAAGGAAAAACTAGAAAGAAGCTCTCTGTGAAACTTCTTTGTGATGCGTGAATTCATCTCCAAGAGTTAAAGTTTTATTTTTAATCACTAGGTTGGAAACACTCTTTTTGGAGAATATGTGAAGGGACATTTGGGGGCCATTGAGGCCTAAGGGGGAAAACTGAATATCCCCAGATAAAAACTAGAATGAAGTTGTCTGTGAAACTGCTTTGGGATGTGTGGATTCATCTCACAAAGTTAAACCTTTCTTTCTATTCAGCAGCTTGTAACAACTTGTTTTAGAGAGTCTGTGAAGGGACATTTGCAGCCCATTGAGACCTAGGGGAAAAACAAAATATCCCCAGAGAAAAACTACAAAGAAGCTATCTGTAAAATTGCTTTGTGCCATGTGGATTCATGTCAAAGAGCTTAGAATTTCCTTTGATTCTGCAGGATGGAAACATTCTTTTTGTACCACCTGTGAAGAAACATTTGGGAGCCAATAGAGGTTGAGGGGAATAATTGAATATCCCAGATAAAAACAAGAAAGAAGCTATCTGTGAAACTGCTTTGTGATGTGTGGATTCTTCTGACAATGTTGCACCTTTTTTGATTCAGCAGGTTGGAAACACTCTTTTTTGATCCTCTGCCAAGTGATTAAAAAAAGTGACAAAAAAACTAGAAAGAAGCTATTTGTGAAACTGATTTTTGATGTGTTGATTCATCTCACAGAGTTAAAACTTTATCTTGATTAAGCAGAAGATAAATACTTTTCTTTTGGAATATCTTTGAGGGGACATTTGGGAACCCAATGAGGCCTATATGGGAAAACAAAACACACCAGATACAACTAAAATGAAGCTATCTGTAAAAGTGCCTGTGATGTGTGGATTTCACCTCACAGAGTTGAACCTTTCTTTTGATTCAGCAGGTTGGAAACACTGTTTTTGGAGAATCTTTGAACAAATATTTGGGAGCCCATGAATGTGTAAAAGGTAAAACCGAATATCCAAAGATAAAAAATATAAAGAAGCTATCTGTAAAACTCCTTTGTGATGTGCGGATTCGTCTCACAGAGTTAAATATTTGTTTTGATTCAGCAGGTTGGAAGCACTCTATAGGAGAATCTGCAAAGGGACAGTTGGGAGCTCATTGAGTTCCATGGGGAAAAACAGAATATCCCCAGATAAAAACTAGAAAGAAGCTATCTGTGAAACTGTTTTTTGAGGTGTCAATTTATCTCAGAGAGTTAACACTTTTTTGTGATTCAGCAGGTTGGAAACATCAGTTCTGTAAAATCTGTGAAGGGAAATTTGGGAGTCCATCGAGGCTTATGTTTACAGTTGAATATCCCCAGATAAAATCTAGAATGAAGTTATCAGTGAAACTGCTTTGTGATATGTGGATTCATCTCACAGAGTTAAAACTTTATTTGATTCAGCAGGTTGGAAACACACTTTTTGATGAATCTGCAAAGGGACATTTTGGAGCAGATTGAGGCCTATGCAGTACAATGGAATATCCTCAGGTAAAAACTGTAAAGAATGTATCTGTGAAATTGCTTTGTGATGTGTGGAAATATTCCACATATTTAAAACATTTTTTAATTCAGTACTTTGGAAACACCCTTTTTGTAGTATCGTGAAGGGACCTTTGGGAGTCCATTGAGGCCTATGGGGAAAAACAGAATATCCCAGATAAAAACTAGAAAGAAGTTATCTGTAGAACTGTTTTTGATGTGTGCATTCATTTCACAGAGTTAAACCTTTCTTTTGACTCAGGAGGTTGGAAACACTTTTTTTGGAGAATCTGGGAATAGACATTTTGGAGTCCACATTGGTCTACTTGAAAAACAAAGAATATCCTCAGACAAATCTAGACAGAGACTCTCAGTGAAATTTCTTTGTAATGTTTTAAGAAAAAAAACAAAAATAAAGCTACCTGAAAAACTGCTTTGTTTTACTTGGATTAATCTCACAGAGTTAAGCCTTTCTTTTGATTCAGTGGGTTGGAAACATCTTACTAGAGAATCTGTGAAGGTACATTTGGGAGCATATTAAGGTCTGCAGGTTGGAAACCCTCTTTTTGGAGAATCTGTGAAAGGACACGTGGGAGCCCATTGAGACCTATAGGGAAAAAACAAATATCTCCTGATAAAAACAAGAAAGAAGTTATCTGTGAAACAGCTTTGTGATGTTTGGATTCAACTCATAGAGTTAAACTTTTCTTTAGATTCAGGAGGTTGGAAACACTCTTTCTAGAGAATCTGCAAAGGAACATTTGTGATCCCAGTGAGGCCTGTGGTGAAAAACTGAATACCCGAGAAAAAAACTGGAAAGAAGCCCTGTGTGAAACTGCTTTCTGATGTGTGGATTCATCTCACGGAGTTAAACCTTTCTTTTGATTCATCACGTGGCAAAAACCACTCTTGTAAAACGTGTGAATGAAAGTTTGGAAGCTTTTTGAGGCCTACGAGGAAAAACAGACTATCTGCAGATAAAAACTAGAAATAACCTATTGGTGAAATTCTTTCATGCTGTTTGGATTCTTCTCACAGAGCTAAATTTTTCTTTTTATTCATCAGCTTGGAAATTCTCTTTTTTGAGAATCAGCAGGGAGACATTTGGGAGCCCATTGAGGCCTATGGGGAAAAACTGAATATCCCAAGATGAAAACTAGAAAAGCACTATCTGTGAATTTGTTTTGTGATGTGTGGATTCTTCTCACAGGGTTAAACCTTACTTTTTACTCAGCAGGTTGGAAACACTCTTTTTGTAGAATCTGCCATGGGGCAATTTGGAAACTTTTGAATCTGATGAGGAAATATCGAATATCCCCAGATACAAACTAAAAAGAAGCTAACTGTAAAACTGCTTTGTAATGTGTGGATTAATCTCACAGAGTAAAAACTTTCTTTTGTTTCAGCAGGTTGGAAACACTCTTTTTGTAGAATCTGCAAAGGTACATTTTAAAGCCTATAAAGGCCTAGACAAAAACAGAATATCTCCAGATGAAAACGAGAAATAAGCTGTTTGTGAAACTGCTTTGGGATGTGTGGATTGAAGTCACAGGGTTAAACATTTCTTTTGATTCAGAAGGTTGGAAAAACTGTTTTTGGATAATCTGCAAAGGGACATTTAGAAACCTATTGTGGCCTATGGTGCAAAACCGAATATCCCAAGATAAAACTAGAAAGAAGCTATCCATGAAACTGGTTTTTGATGTGTGGATTCATCTCACAGTGTTCAACCATTCTTTTGATTCACCAGGTTGGAAACAGTCTTTTTGGAGAATCTGCAAAGGGACAAATGGGATCCAATTGAGGCCAAAGGGGAAAAACCAAATATTCACAGATTAAAACTAGAAAGAAGCTATCCGTGAAACTGCTTTATGATGTGTGGATTCATCTCACAAAGTAAACTTTTCTCTTGATTCTGCAGCTTGGAAACACTATTTTTGTATAATCTATGAAGGGAAACTTGGAAGCCAATTGAGGCCTATGGGTAAAAGTGAATATCCCCAGATAAAAACAAAGAAAATGTTATTTTTGAAACTGCTTTGTGATGTTTGAATTCATTGCAAAGTGGTAAATCTTTCTTTTGATTCACTACGTTGGAAACTCTCTTTTGGTGGTTCTGTGAGTGGAAATTTGCGAGCCCATTGTGCCTTGTGGGGAAAATTTGAACATCCCAGATAAAAACTATTAAGAAGCTATCCATGAAACTGCTTTGTGATGTGTGGATAATATCACCGAATTAAAACTTTCTTTTTATTCAACAGGTTGGCCACACTGTGTTTGGAGAGTTTGCAAAGGGACATTTGGGGTCCTATTGAGGCCTGTGAAGAAAAATAGAATATCCCCAGATAAGAACTAGAAAGAAGCTATCTGAGAAACTGCTTTGAGATGTGTGGATTCATCTCACAGGGTTAAATCTTTCCTTTAATTCAGAGGATTCTCATTTTGTAGATTCTATTATGTGACATTTGAGAACCCATTGAGGCCTATGAAAAAAACAAAATACACCACATAAAAACAAGAAAGAAGCTATTTGTGTAACTGCTTTGTGATGTGTGTTCGTCTCACAGGGTTAAACCTTTCTTTTGATCCAGCAGGTGTGATGTGTGGATTTATCATACATAGATAAACCTTTCTTTTGATTCAGCCAGTTGGAATCACTCTTTTTGGAGAATCTGTGAAGGGACATTTGGGAGCCCATTGATGCCTATGGGGAAAAGCTGAGTATCCCCAGATAAAAACTAGGAAGAAGCTATCTGTGAAACTGTTTTGTGATGTGTGGATTCATCACACAGAGATAAATCTTTCTTTTGATCAAAGTGGTTGGAATCACTCTTTTTGGAGAAATCTGAGGGACATTTGGGAGCCCATTTTGGCGTGTGGGGAAAAAACAAATATTACCAGATAAAAATTAGAAAGAAGCTATCTGTGCAACTGCTTTTGATGTGCAGATTTATTCTTTCAGGAGGTAGAAACACTGTATTGGAGAATCAGCAAAGGGACATTTGAGAGCCCTGTTTAACCTATGGGGAAAAGATGAGTATCCCCAGATAAAAAGTTGAAAGAAGCTCTCTGTCAAACTGCTTTGTGATCTGTGGATTCTGTTCACAGATTTAAACCTTTGTTTTCATTCAGCAGGTTGGAAACACTCTTTTTGGAGAATCTGTGTAGAGACATTGGGAGCCCATTGGGTCCTATGGGGAAAAAAATGAATATCCCCAGATAAAAACTAGAAAGAAGTTATCTGTGAAACTGTTTTATGAAGTGTGGATTCATCTCACAAAGTAAAACCTTTTTTTTCTTTCAAAAGGTTGTAAACACTTTTTTCGATTATGTGCAAGAAAAATATATGAGACAATTGAGGCATAAGGGGAAAAGATGAAAATTCCCAGATAAAAATTAGAAGGAAGCTTTTTGTAAAAGCTTTGTGAAGTGCAGATTCATATCACAGATTTAAACCATTCTTTTGAAACAGCTGTTTGGAAAAACTCTTTTTAAAGTTTCTGTGAATAGACATTTAGAACCCCTTTGTGTCCTATGGGGATAATCCAAATATCCCTAGATAAAAACTGAAAAGAAGCTATGTGTTAAACTGCTTTGTGATGTATGGATTCATCTTACAGATTTAAAACTTTTCCTTGATTCCACAGATTATAAACACTATTTTTGTAGGTCTGCAAAGGGACATTTTGGAGACTATAGAGGCATAGGGAAAAAAAAAATCCCAAGATAAGAACTAGAAATAATTTATCTGTGAATCTTCTTTGAGAAGCGTGCATTCATCTCACACAGTTAAACATTTCTTTTGATTCAGCAGGTTGGAAAATCTCTTTTTGCAGGATCTGCAAAAGGACATTTGGGATCCCAATGAGGCCTATCGGGAAAAACAGAATATCCCCAGGTAAAGACTAAACGGAAGCTATCTGTGAAACTGCTTTGTGATGTGTGAATTCATCTCACAGAGTTACACCATTCTTTTTATTCAGCAGGTTGGAAACACTGTATTTGGAGCTTCTATGAGGGACATTTTGTAGCCCATTGAAGCTTATGGGAAAAATCTGAATATCCACAAATAAAAAATAGAAAATATCAATCATTAAAACTGCTATGAGATGTGTGGAGTCATCTTACAGGGTTAAAGATTTCTTTTGATCAAGCAGGTTGGAAACTCTTTTTGAAGAATCTGCGGTGGGACATTTGGGAGCCTGTTGAAGCCTATGAAGAATAAGTGAATATGCCCATATAAGAACTAGAAAGAAGCTATCTTACAAACTGCTTTGGGATGTGGGGATTCATCTCAAAGAGTTAAATCCTTCTTTTAATTCAGCAGATTAGATACACTCTTTTTATATAATTTTTAAAGGGATATTTCAGACCTCATTGAGGCCTAAGGGAAAAAAAGAAATATACCCACATTAAAAATAGAAAGAAGCTATCTGTGAAACGACTTTGTGATGCATGTATTCATCTCACAGAATTGAACACTTCTTTTGATTCAGCAGGTTGGCAACACTGTGGAGAACATGTGAAGGGATATTTGGGAGCCACAGTAGGCTTACAGGGAAAAACTCAAATATCTTCAGATATAAACTGGAAATCATCTATCTGTGAAACTGCTTTGTGGTGTGTGGATTAATCTCATGGTTTTAAACCTTTTTTTCATTCAGCAGGTTGAAAACACTCTTTTTGTAGAATCTGCGAAGAGACATTTGGGAAACCATTGTGGCCAAAGGGGGAAAAAAGGAATAGCCTAAATAAAAACTAGAAAGAAGTTACCTGTGAAACTACTTTGTAATGTGTATATTCGTCTCACAGAGTCAAATATTTCTTTTGATTCAGCTGATTGGAAACATTGTTTTTGGAGAATCTGTGGAGGCACTTTTTGGTTCCCATTAACACCTATGGGGAAAAACTGAATATACCCTAACAAAAACTAAAAAGAATTTCTCTATGAAACTGCTTAGCGTTGTGGGGACTCATCTCACAGAGTGAATCCTTTCTTTTGTTTCAGCCAGTTAAAAACACTCTTATTGTACAGTGTGCAAAGAGACATTGAAGTGTAGCCCAAAAAATCTAAATATTCCCAGATAAAAACTAGAAAGAAGCTGTCTGTGAAACTGCTTTGGGATATTTGGATTCAGCTAAAGAAATAAACATTTATTTTGATTCAACAGGTTGGAAATAGTCTTTTGGAGAATTTTCCAGTAAACATTTGGGAGCCCATTGATGTTTGTTGAAAAACCAAATATCCCCTGATAAAAACTAGAAAGAAGGTATCTGTGACCTGCTTTGTGATTTGTGGATTCATCTTAAAAATTTAAACCTTTCCTTTGATTCAGCAGATTGGAAACATGCTATTATAGAATCTGCAAAGGGAAATATGGTAGACATTGGAGACCTATTCGAAAACATTGAATATCCTCAGATAAACACTGGAATGAAACTGTCTGTGAAACTGCTTTGTGATGTATGGATTCATCTCACAGAGTTAAAACTTTCTTTTATTTAGAGGATGGAAACACTCTTTTCCTAGCATCTGTGAAATGACATTTGGGAGCATATTGAGGCATATGGGAGGAAACAGAATCTTCCAAGTAAAAACTAGAAAGGAGATATTTGTGGAATGGTTTTGTGATTTGTGACATTTGGGACATTTGGGAACCCAGTGAGGCCTATAAGGAAAAACTGCTTATCCCCAGATAAAAACCAAAAAGAAGCTGCCTGTGAAAATGTCTTGTTAAGTGTGGATTCATATCACACAGTTAAACCTTTCTTTTGATTCAGCAGGATGGAAACACTCTTTAGAGAATCTGCCAAGGGACATTTCAACAATCATTGAGACCTATGGGGAAAAAGTGAATATCCCAAGACAAAAACTAGAAAGAAGCTATTTGTGAATGTGCTTTGTGATGTTTGGATTTATCTCACAGTCTAAAATTTTCTTTTGATTTAACAGGTTGGACACACTATTTTTGGAGAATACATAAAAGGACATTTGGGAACCCATTGAGGATTTCTGGGAAAAATTGAAAATCTCCAGATACAAACTAGAAAGAAGTGATCTGTGAAACTGCTTTTAACGTGTGTATTCATCTCACAATGTTAAAACTTTCTTCTGATACAGCATGTTAAAAACCCTCTTTTTGGGGAATCTGTGAAGGGACATTTGATTGCCCATTGAGGCACATGGGGAAAAATTGAATAACCCCAAATAAACATATAAGAAGGTATCTGTGAAATGACTTTGTGATGTTTGGATTCATCTTAGAGTGGATAATTTTCCTTTTGAATCAGCAGATTCAGAAGACCCCTTTTGCAGAATCTGTGAAGGGACATTTGGGAGCCCATTTATGCCTATGGAAAAAAAGAAAAAACAAACCTCAAATAAAAACTAGAAGGAAGCTGTCTGTGAAACTGCTTTTTGATGTGTGGATTCATCTCACTGAGTTATTTTTTTTCTTTTGATTCAGCAGAAGGGAAGCACTCTTTTTGGAGAAACTGTGAAGAGATATTTTGAAATCCATTGAAGCTATCAGGTAAAAACAAAATATACCCAGATAAAAACTAAAAAGGCTCTATCTGTGAAACTTCTTTGAGACGTATAGATTCATCTCACAGAGTTGAACATTTCTTTGGATTCAGCAGGTTTGAAACACTCTTTTTGGAGAATCTGGGAAGGAATATTTGAGAGTACATGGATTGGTTTTGGGTAATACAGAATGTCCACAGATAAAAATCACAAATAAGCTATCTGTGAAACCTTCTTTGTGATGGGTGCATTCATCTCAAAAAGTTACAACGTTCTTTTGATTGAGCAGGTGGGGAACACTCTTTTGGAGGATAAGTGATGTTACATTTGGGAGCCCATTAAGGCCTGTGAGGAAAAACCAAATATCCCCAGATAAAAACTAGAAATAAGCTATCTGTGAAGCTGCTTTGTGATGGGTAGATTCATCTCGCAGAATTAAAGGTTTCCTTTGATTCAGCAGACTGGAAACACTCTTTTGGAGAATCTGCGAAGGGGCAGTTTTTAACCCACTAAGGCCTGGGGAAAAACTGAATATTCCCATATGAAAACTAAAAGGAAGCTATCTGTGAAACGTCTTTGTGATGTGTGAAGTTAAAACATACTTTTTATTCAGCAGGTTGGAAACATTCTTTTTGAAGAATCTGTGAAGGGATATTTTTGGAGCCCATTGTGGCCTAAAAGGAACAACAGAATATCTTCAGGTAAAAACTAGAAAGAAGCTATTTTTGAAACTGCTTTGTGATTTGTGGATTCATTTCACAGTGTTAAGGTTTTTTTTTTTACTCTTCAGGTTGGAAACACTTTTTGTGTAGAATGTGTGAAGGGATGTTTGGGAGTTCTTTGAGGAATACAAGGAAAAACAGAGTATCTCCAGATAAAAAGAACAAGGAAGCTATCTCTGAAACTGCTTTGTGATGGGTGGATTCATCTCACAGTGATAAACTTTTGTTTGATTCAGCATGATGGAAACACTCATTTTGAGGATCTACACAGACACATTTGGGAGCACATTGACATCTAGGGAAAACAACAGAATATCCTAAGGTAAAAACAAGAAAGAAGCTATCTGTGAAACTGCTTCATGATGTGAGGATTCATCTCACAGAGTTAAAGTTTTCTTCTTACTTTCCAGGTTGAAGGCACTCTTTTTACAGAATTTGCAAATGGACTCTTGGGAGCCCATTGAGGCATATGGAATAAAATGGAATATCCCCAGATAATTATTAGAAAGAAGTTATCTGTGAAACTGCTTTGAGGTGTGTGGACTTCTCTCACAGAGTTAAACATTTCTTATGATTTCACAGGTTAAAAACATTCTTTTTTGAAAATATGCAATAGGACTTTTTGTAGCCCATTGAGGCCTATGGAAAAAAAACTGAATAATCCCAAATAAATACTAGACAGAAGCTGTCTGTGAAGCTGCAATGTGATATGTGGATTCATCTCACAGAGGAAAACTTTCTTTTGATTCAGCAGGTTGGAAACACTCTTCCTGGAAAATAGGCCATGGGACATTTGGGAGCCCTTTGTGGCATATGGGGAAAAACAGAATATCCCCAGATAAAAGTAGAAGTAAGCTGTCTGTGAAACTGCTTTGTGATGTGTGGATTTATTTCACAGTGTTAAAACATTCTTTTGATTCAGCAGGTTGGAAACACTCTTTTGGAAAATCTGCGAAGGGACAAATTGTAACCCGCTGAGGCCTCTGGGCAAAAATTGAATAGCCCCAGATAAAAACTAGAAGGAGTTTATCTGTGAAAGGGCTTTGTGACGTGTGGATTAATCTCACAGTGTTAAACTTTTCCTATGATTCACAAAATTGCAAATGTTCTTTGAAGAATCTGTGAGGGGACATTTAGGAGCCCATTGAGTCCTATTGGGAAAACAGAATATCACAAATAAAAACTAGAAAGAAGCTATCTATGAAACTACTGTATGAACTGTGGATTATTCACACCAAGAAGAAACTTTCTTTTGAGTCACCAGTTTGAAAAAACTCTTGTAGAATCTGTGAAGGGACTTTTAGGAGTCCTTTGTGGCCTATGGGGAAAAATTGAATATCACCAGATAAAAAATACTAAGAACCTATCGGTGAAACTGCTTTGTGATGTGTCTATTCATCTCACAGAGTTAAAAATTTCCTTTGATTCGGCAGGTTGTGAGAAAACAATTGGGGGCCCTTTGAGGTCTATGGGGAAAAACAGAATATTCCCCAGATAAAAATTAGAAACAAGATATGTGTGAAACTTATTCATGGTGTGCGATTCATCACTCATGGTTAAATCTTTCTTTTGATTCAGCAGGTTGGGAATACTGTTTTTGGAAAATCTGAGAAAAGTCTTTTGGGAACCCATTTTGGCCTATGAGGAAAAAACAAATGTGCCCAGAAAAAAATCTACAAAGAAGCTAAGTGTGAAACTGCTTTGTGATGTGAGGATTCATCTGAGAGGTAAATCTTTTGTTTGATCAGCATGTTGGAAATATTCTTTTTAAAGAATCTTGAAAGGGAGATTTAGAAGCCCTTTGAGGCCTACGGGGGAAAACCGAATATCCCCAAGTAAACACTGCAAAGAAACTGTCTGCGAAACTGCTTTGCAATGTGTGGATTCAGCTAACAGAGTTAAACCTTTCTTTTCATTTAGCAGGCTGGAAACACACTTTTTGCAGAATATGCAATGGAACATTTTGGAAAGCATTGAGGCCTATGGGGAAAAATGGAACACACCAAGATAAAAACTAGAAAGAATCTATCCATAAAATGCTTTGTGATGTGTGGATTCATCTCACAGAGTTAAAACTGTCTTTTCATTCAGCAGGTTGGAAACATTATTTTTGTAGAATCCGTGAATGGACATTCAGGAGCTCATTGTGAACTACAGGAAAAAAACAAATATCTCCAGATAAAAACTAAAAAGAAGCTATTTGTAAAACTGCTTTGTGATGTGTGGATTCACCTCACAGAGTTAAACCATTCTTTTGATTCAGCATGTTGGAAATACTTTTTTTTGGAGATTCTGCAAACATAGATTTGGGAGCCCATCGAGGCCTATGTGGAAAAACCAAGTATCACCTAATAAAAACGAGAAAGTTGCTTCCTGTGCAACTGCTTTCTGATGTTTGGATTCATCTCACAGAGTTCAAGTTTTCTTTTCATTCAGCAGGTTGGAAAAACTCTTTTAGGAGAATCTGTTAAGGGACATGTGCTCTCCCATTGTAGCCTAATGGGAAAACCGAATATCCCCATTAAAAAGTAGAATGAAGTTGTCTGTGAAACTGCGTGGATTCATCTCACAGTATTAAACCTATCTGTTGATTCAGCAGGTTGGAAACACTCTTTTTGGAGAATCTGCCAAGGGATATTTTGGAGCCCATTGAGGTCTATGGTGAAAAACAAAATATCCCCAGGCAAAAACTAAAAAGAAGCTATCTATGAAATTGCTTCTGGTTTTTGGATTCATCCCAGAGAGTTAAAACTTCCAATTTATTCAGCAGGTTGGAAACAATCTTTTTTGAGAATCTGCAAGAAGACATTTTGGACCTTATTTAGGCCTATGGGAAAAACAGAATATCCCCAGATAAAAACTAGAAATCAGCTATCTGTGAAACTTTTTGTGAAATTAAAGTTTTGGAAAGGGTTGGAAAGGACTTTAAAAAACATGTAGAAAAGGAAGAAAATTCCTCTGACTTTTTGATAAGTTTGGACATTGATGCATACAGCACTGGAAGCTTTTCAGACAGATGATGAGGCTGAGTCATAGGAGAAGGGATAGGAGTTTGATAATCAGAACTCTGAATCTCCTCTACCAAGTACTAGACAAAAGGATAGTTCAGAGTTAATGTATGCCAAGCTCTGTGGTCTCCCTAAACCTGCTCTGAAAATTGTTCTGCTCATGGCTCCTTCAGAGAAATGCCCAGAATGGCCACATCCTCTTCAGATGAGTGAGTACTGGGAAAGGGAGTCCAAGACTTGGCTCACTGAGACTCGGCTCACTGCACACATTATTGCCGGGCTTGCATTTCATTACTGTGAAGGAGCAATTTCTCTTAAAATGGATAACACGGCACCCTATCTGGGTTGAACAGTGGCTGCTCCCTAAAGACAAATTGTGGGTGCTTTGTGAGATGGAAAACTACTAGAAAAAGGATGTATTTCACCCAATTTGTCTCCTTTGAATTCCCCAGTATCTTTAATTTCAAAAAAAAATCTTGTAGATGGTGCATGCTGACAGACTTGCAAGTGGTCATCACTGTAATTCAACCGATGGCAGCCTTACAACCAGGGCTCCCACCTCCCACTATGCTCCCTAAAGACTGGCCACTTGTTATTATAGATTCAAAAGACTGCCTTCTTACAATTCCTTTGGCAGAGGCAGATTTCAAAAAATTTGCCTTTACCATCCCTACTGTTAATAACAATGAACATGCAACCAGATGCCTTTGGAAGGTTTTATCCCAGTGTATGTTAAACAGTCCCACAATTTGTCAAACTTTTGTAGGCAAAGCTAACCAGACTGTTAGAGATCAATTTGCAGATTGTTACATCATCCATTATATGGATGACATAATATGTGCAGCAAAAAATATAGATCAACTTATTCAATGTTATTCATCTTTACAAAAGACAATTACAAATGCTGGATTGCTTATAGCACCTGACAAATTTCAAACAACCATTTATTTTCAGTATTTGGACATGCAAGCACAAGATAGAGCCCTTAAGCCTCAAAAGGTTCAAATTAGAAGAGATTCTTTAAAAACCTTAAATTGTTTTCAAAATTGTTAGGAGATATATAACTGGATTTGACCCACCTTAGAAATTCCTACTTATGCTATGTCTAATCTTTCCTCAATATTGATGGGAAATCCAACTTACATAGTAAAAGAGAACTAATGCCCAAGGCAATTAAAGAGTTAAGAGTAATTGAAGAAAAAATTCAGCAAACCCAGGTCGGTAGAATTCGCTCAGACATGCCTTTACAATTTATTGTGTTCCTTACTTCACACTCCCCAACTGGGGTTATTGTCCAAAGTGAGGATTTAGTTAAATGGTCCCTTGTGCCACATAATACCATAAAAGCACTTATAGTATATTTAGATCAGATGGCAATTCTAATTGGACAGTCTCATATATGAATTATTAAACTTTGTGGCACTGAACCCAATAAGATTATAGTACCAATAAATAAAAATCAGGAAAAAGAGAATTTATTAACTCAGTTACATGACAAGTTAATTTAGCAAAATTTGTTGGATGTATTGATAAACATTGTCCTAAAAATAAAACTTTTCTGTTCTTAAAATTAACTAAACAGGTTCTTCCAAAAATTATTCATGATGCCCTTTTTGAAGGAGCTGTGTCTGTTTTTACTGATGGGTCTGGTAAACAAAAAAAAACTACAATCTGGTGGAGACCACATAATCTAATCACTCTATCTCAATTTACTAGCATTCAGAGAGCTGAGGTTATTCTGTTTATTTATTAAGGAAGTTTTACAGCCTTAAGTTCACTCTGGTGCCCACCTGTGTGCTCTTTTTCTTCAACTTCAGCAGTTTCTAGACAAAGGTACACATCCTATTTTTATTACACACATTCGAGCCCACAGCTCTCTGCGTGGCCCATTGGCTTATGGCAATAATCAAGCAGAGCTTCAGGTTATGACATCGCTGCTTGAACAAGCCACCCAATCACATCAATTTTTCCACCAAAATTGGAGAAATGTATTTAAATTATTTCAACTTACACGGAGGCCTGCTAAGCAAATTATCCTAAAATACCCAGATTACCAGCTCACAGGTACCAGCTCACATGCACCTCCACTCCTTCAACAGGTGTTAACCCTAGAGGATTCGAACCTATTCAGTTGTGGCAAACAGATGTTAAACACATCCTTAAATTTTGGAAACTAAAATGTGTACATCTATCCATTGTTACCAACACTCATCTAATTATTGCACATTAAAAATAAAAATAGAAAAAAAGTAAGAAAAAGACTAGAAGAGACAAAAACTAGAGAAAGATACAAAAGAAAGACTAAGGAAAAAATAAAGTAGGAATAAAGAAAAGGAAATATTAACAAAGTTAAAAGAATGTAACTTTAGTAAGGAAAGTTATGAAACATAGAAAGCTAAGGCATGTTGAAGATTGTGAAAGTCACGAAAAATGTTATAAAAAGGAATTTATGCAAGAAAGATGGTATAAGTTTTGTTTTGAGGGTCCAAGCAAGTTTTAAAAGGATAATTGTAAAAAATGTTGTGGGTAAATGTATTTGCTAAAGTTAAAAAAAAGTATCATCCAATTTTTCTATAAACTAACATCAAAATAAAGCACAAGTTTTTCTCAAAACACTAACCAGCTCTTAAAGATGGTAAAAAGTCTCTGAACTCTGGTACCACTCCTAGAATTTCCAGTAGCAGCCTGAAGACTATGTCCTCATCAAAAGATGAAAAAAAGAAAAAATATTCAAGCCAGCCTAAAAAAGATCCTACAGGAACTACAGCCTCAACAATGCACCTTCCACAAGCAACACAGGCCCCAGTCATTATGCTGAAGAGGCAGAACACTAAGCTAAATAATTTATTCATTTTTAATTCTCTCACTTTGCCTACTGATTATACTTGTTAAACTGTTAAACTCATATCTTAAATCCGCCTTTATTCTGCCGTGTTATTTTAAAAAACACCCCCTTCTCAGCCTCTAATAACATAACTGCTAGGCTAAAATAAATTAACGTACAAACAGTGGGATTCATTCAGTATGGTGGCTATGATTGCAGTAATTGCTATGGCGATAAATCTCTCTGTGGCTACAGCAGACCAAAATTACACCTATTGGGCATACGTCCCATTCCCACCTTTAATTAGGCTTGTCACTTTGTTGGAACTCCTGGTTGAGGTTTATGTTAATGATAGTGTTTGGATGCCTAAGCCTAGAGATACTCATGGGCCCTCTCACCTAGAGGAGAAAGAAATGATAACAAATGTGTCCATAGCCATCAAAAACATTGGCTAGTTAAAATTCTAGGTAATAATCAAAGACAAGTATCCTATCCTTTACTTTCTGGATGGAGCCTGGATCATTCAGAGAGCTCGGTTCAATTGGAACAGTTTAAGCCCAGAAAAGAGAGGTGTCAACAACCTCAACAATAGTCAAAAGATTTAAAAATATTAATTTGGGAGAATTGCATCTCTGACCACACGGAGGTACTGCAAAATCATTCCTGTGGAATCATCTTTGATTGGTCCCCTAAGGGGATCTTTGAAGTTAATTTTACCAATCAAAATGATAGATGCCAAACAAAACTAAAACAGGAACTATACTATCAAAGAGATGACACTACTTATAATAAAAAAGTGCCCATTTTCCCATGATTTGGATCAACTTTGGTATGGCCAGCCCACATCCAAAAATGATTAATCCTATAATAGGCCTTGAACATCCCGAATTATGGAAGTTAATAATGGGCAAATCTCATATTCGGGTTTGGAAAAAAAAATTATCTTAAGAAAAATGGTGAGAGATTTCAGTTTGTATGTCAGTTTTCTTCCAACCAAACAGTACCCATTCAGAGTTGTGTCAAGCTTCCTTTTATGTTGATAATCAGAAATCTTAATATTCAATCTAATTCTCAAACTATTTCCTGTCAAAACTGTCACTTTTTCACCTGTATTGATAATATTCAATCTAATTCTCAAACTATTTCCTGTCAAAACTGTCACCTTTTCACCTGTATTGATTCCATGTTTGGTGTAAAAATATCTGTGTTACTGGTGAGGGCTGCAGAAGGTGTTTGGACACTGATTTCCCTCAATAGACCTTTGGAAGCCTCTCCTTCTATTCATATCATCACAGAAATGTTAAAGGGAGTGTTTACCAGAGCAAAAAGTTTTATTTTTACCCTTATAGCAGTCATTATGGTACTTATTGCAGTCACAGCTACTGCTGCAGCTGCTGGAATTGCTTTACACTCCTCTGTTCAAACTACAAAATGTGTAAATAATTGGCAAAGGAATTCCTCAACATTGTGGAATTCTCAGACCTGGATAGACCAACAATTGACAAATCAAATAAATGATATTAGACGACTGTTATTTGGAAGAGGGATCATATAATGACCTTAGAACATCGATTGCAAATACAATGTGATTGGAGTACTTCTGATTTCTACATAACTCCCCATTTGTATAATGCTACTGAACATCATTGGAAAAAAGTTAGACGTCATGTGGAAGAAAGAAATGAAAATTTAACATTGGATACAGCCAAATTCAAGGAACAGGTTTTTGAAGTGTCTCAGGCTCATTGAACTCTCCTGCCTGGGACTGACATTATCACTGGAGCTGCTGATGGACTTTCAAATGTAAACCCTCTTAAATGAATTAAGACCATTGGAGGATAAACTATTGCAAACTTTGCTTTAATGCGTATCTGTTTATACTGTTTGGTTTTGGTCTGCAAATGTGGAAGGCACCTCTGAAGAAAAACCAGACACAATGAACAAGCCTTAATAACAATGGAGGTTTTAAAAATGAAAAAATGGGGGCATATTGGGAAAAAGGTTTATGGGCTGCCTGTAAAACCTGGCCAAAAAATATTAGACAATAATTTGTGGAAAGTCACAAGAAGACTCTGGGGAGGAAAGCCTCCTATTTGCCACCCTATCTCCGTGCTGTGAGTGAGACTTGCTACCTTATCTGTAAACACTGTGTTCAAAGAGAAAGACACTCTCTTGATGTAATGGAATGTGGACAGATCTGCAGGCTCCTAGTTAAGCCTACTTCCACCAGCTACTCCCTGATAAGCTAAAGATATGCTCTTTGAACACAAAGGAGATGCGTTTAAACCAGTACTGCTATAGATTACACCTATGACACACTCACAATTTCACTGTTTTGCGCTGAACGTCTGCCCTTAGATCTAAGTGATTGTGCTAAATAAATAGTGTGGAGACCAGAACTCCGGGACTTTTGCAACCTGCTACCATGAATCTGGCCCCCTGGCCCCCAACATTACTCTTAATTTGTCTCTGGTCAATCCTTTGTCACAACCGGACTTCAGGTACAATACAGGTGGTGTTGAGGCTGGTCCCCAACACCAGATGAAAATTAGAAAGGTGATATCTGTGAAACTGCTTTGGACTGGGTGGATTTGTGATGTGAGATGTGTTGGAAACCCTCTTTTATGAGAATCTGCCAAGGGTTATTCGGGAGCCCATTGGGGCCTATGGGGAAAAACTGAATATCTCCCAGTAAAAATAGTGAAGTTATCTGTGAAGCTGCCTTTTGATGTGTGGCTTCATCTGACAGAGGTAAACCGTTCTTTTGATTCATCATGTTGGAAATACTCTTTTTGTAGAATCTGCAAAGGGATATTTCACAGCCCATTGAGGCCTATGGGGAAAACCTGAATATCCCCAGATAAAAATTAGAAAGAAGATTTCTGTGAAACTGCTTTGTGATTTGTGGATTCTTCTCACAGAGATAAAACTTCCTTTTGATTCAGCATGTTGGAAAAACTATTTTTCTATAATCTGTGAAGGGAAATTTGGGAGCCCTTTGATGCCTGTGGCAAAAAAAGAGAATATCCACAGATAAAACAAGAAAGAAGCTGTTGGTGAATCTGCTTTGTGCTGTGTGGATTCAACTTACAGAATTAAACCTTTCTTTTGATTCAGCAGGTTGGAAACACTCTTTTTGGAGAATCTGCAAAGTGACATTTGGGAGCCCATTGTGGCCTATGGGAAACACTGAATATCTGTAGATAAAAACAAGAAAGAAAAAGTCTGTGAAACTACTCTGTGATATGTGGATTCATCTCATAGAAGTAAACCTTTCTTTTGATCCAGCAGGTTGGATAAACTCTTTCTGTAGAACTTGCAAAAGTATGTTTGGGGGCCTGTAGAGGTTTAAGGGAAAAACTGAATATCACCACAAAAAAGTTGAAAGAGTATATCTGTTAAATTTATTTGTGATGCATGGATTAATCTCAGAGAGTTAAAACTTTCTTTTTATTCACTAGGTTGCAAACACTCTTTTTGAAACATCTGAGAAGGGACATTAAGCTGCTCAAAGAGGCATATGGGGAAAACCTAACATCCCCATGTAAAAACTAAAAAGAAGCTCTCTGTGAAACTGATTTCTGAAGTTTGGATTCATCTAACAGAGTAAAATATCACTTTAGATTCAGCATGTTTGGAAAACCTGTTTTTGGAGGATCTGTGAAGGAACATTTGGGAGTCCATTGTGGCTTAAGAAAAAAAATAAAACAGAATATCCCCAGATAAAAACTGGAAAGAGGATTTCTATGTAACTGCTTTGTGATGTGTGGATTGATCTCACAAAGTTAAACCTTTCCTTTGATTCAGAAGGTTGGAAACAGTCTTTTTTAGAATCTGTGAAGAGACATTTGGGAGCTCATTTAGGCCCATGGTGAAAAAGCAAATATCCCCAGATAAAATCTAGAAAGAATATATCTGTGAAACTACATTGGGATGTTTGGATTAATCTCACAGAGTTAAAACATTCTTTTGTTAAGCAGGTAGGAAACACTCTTTTTGTAGAATCTGTGAAGGGACCTTTAAGAGCCCATTGAGGCCTAAAGGGAATAACTGAATATCCCCAGATAAAAACTAGAAAAATAGCTATCTGTGAAACTGTGTTGTGATGTGTGGATTCATCTAACAGAGTTAAATCTTTCTTTTTATTCAGCAGGCGTGAAACACTCTTTTTGGAGAATCTGCCAGAGGACATTTGAAAGCCCATTGAGGCCTAGGGAAAAACAGAATATCCCCAGATAAAAACTAGAAAGAAGATGTTTGAGAAACTGCTTGTGATGTGTGGATTTAGCTCACAGAATAAAATGTCACTTTTGATTAAACAGGTTGGAAACCCTCTTTTTTTTTGGTCTTTTTTTTCCTTTTGATGGAGAATGGGGTCTCGCTATATTGCCCAGGCATGTCTCAAACTCATGGGCTCAAGCTATCCTCCCGCCTCTGGCCTCCTGCAAGCTGGGATTACAGGCATGAGCCACCACACCTGGCCAAAGCAGAAAGAGCTTGGAAGCTCCGTTGAGACACTGCTAGTCCCAGGCTCTCCTGTAAACCCTCTTTTTGGAGAATCTGTGAAAGGACATTTTTGAGTCCATTGAGCTATATGGGGAAAAACAAAATATCCCTAGATAAAAACTAGAAAGAAACTATCTGTGAAACTGCTTTGTCATGTATGGATTCATCTTACAGAGTTAATGTTTTCTTTTGAATCAGCAGGTTGGAAACGCTGTCTTTGGAGGCTCTCCAAAGGGATATTTAGGTGCCCATTAAGGCCAAGAGGAAAAAAAATGAATATTCCCAGATGAAAACTAGAACGAAGTTATCCATGAAACTGCTTTGTGACGTGTGGATTCATGTCACAGAGTTAAATGTTTGTTTTCATTCAACAGGTTGGAAACACTTCTTTTGAAGAGTCTGTGAAGGGACATTTGGGAGCTCATGCAGACTTATGGGGAAAAACCTAGTATCCCCAGATAAAAACTAAAAAGAAGGTATATGTGAAACTGCTTTGTGATGTGTGGATTAATCTCAAAGAGTTAAACCCTTCCCTTGATTCAACAGGTTGGAAACCCTCTTTTTGTAAAATCTACAAAGATACATTTGGGAGTCCAGAGTGGTTTACGGGAAAAATAGAATATCCCCAGAGAAAACTAGAAAGAAGTTATCCGTGAAACTGCTTTGTGATGTGTGGATTCATCTCTGAGAGTTAAACCTTTCTTTTGTTACAGTTGTTTTTATTTTATTTTATTTTATTCATTTATTTATTTAATGTATTTATTTATTTATTTATTGGAAACACACTTTTTGCAGAATCTGCAAAGGGACATTTAAGTACTCAAAAAGACTTATGGGGAAAAACAGAATATCTGGAGAAAAACTAGAAAGAAGATATCTGTGAAACTGCTTTGTGATATGTAGATTGATCTCACAGAGTTAAATTTTTCTTCTGATTCAGCAGGTTGGAAACATTTTTTGTAGGATCTGTGAAGGTACATTTGGGAGCCCATAGAGGTTTAAGGGAAAAAAAGAATTATCTCCCCCAAAAAAACTAGAAAGAAGCTATCTGTGAAACTGCTTTGAGATGTGTCTATTAATTTCAGAGAGTTAAACCTTTCTTTTGACTCAGTGGGCTACCAAATATTGGAAACACTCTTTTTGGAGCATCTATGAAGAGACATTTAAGCACTCAAAGAGGACTATGGGGAAAAAACAAATATCCCTAGATAAAAACTAGAAAAAAACGATCTGTGAAACTGCTTTGTGATGTCTGGATTCTTCTCAAGAGCTAAATCTTTCTTTTGATTCAGCAGGTTGGAAACACTTTTTCTAGAATCTACGAAGGGAAATATGGAAGCTCATTGAAGCCAAAAGGGAAAAACTGAATAAACCCAGATCAAACTAGAAAGAAGCTATCTGTGAATCTGCTTTGTGATGTATGGATTCGTCTTACAGAGTTAAACCTTTCTTTTGATTCAGCAGGTTGGAATCATTCTTTTTGGAGGATCTGCAAATGGACATGTAAGTGCTCAAAGAGGTCTATGGGGAAAAATCGAATACACCCAGGTTAAAAAATAGAAACAACCTGTGAAACTGCTTTGTGATGTGTGGATTCATCTCACAGTGTTAAATTTTTCCTCTTATTCAGCAAGTTGGAAACACTCTTATTGCAGAATCTGCTAAGGGACATTTGTGTGCCCTTTGAGGCCAATAAAAAATGAATATCTCCAGGTAGAAACTAGAAAGAAGCCACCTATGACACTGCTTTATGATGTGTGACTTCATTTCAGAGATTTAAACCTTTCTTTTGATTCAACAAGATGGAAACCCTCTTTTTGTAGAATCTGCAAAGGTACTTTTGGGAGCCCATAGAGGTTTAAGGGAAAATCTGAATATCCCCCCACCAAAAAAAAACTGGAAAGAATGTATCTGTGAAAGTGCTTTCTGATGTGTGGATTTATCTCAGAGAGTTAAACTGTTCTTTGATTCACCAGGTTGGAAACACTTTTTTGGAGATTCTGTGAAGGGACATTTAAGCATGGATAGAGGTCTGTGGGGAAGAAACAAATATCCGTAGATAAAATCTAGAAAGAAATTATCTGTGAAACTGCTTTGTGAAGTCTAGGTTATTCTCAAAGAGTTAAATGTTGTTTTTATTTATTTATTTAGTAGGTTGGGAACACTTTTTCTTTTAGAATCTGTGAAAAAAAATTTGGAAGCCCTTTGGGGACATTTGGAGGGACCCAAAAATCCTTAGACTAAATCTAAAAATAAACTTTTTGTGAAACTGCTTTGTGATGCATAGATTCATCACACAGAGTCAAACCTTTCTTTTGTTACAGCAGGTTGGAAACACTCTTTTGGCAGAATCTGAGAAAGGATATTTGTGGGCTCATTGAGGCCTATGGACAAAAACTGAACATCCCCAGATAAAAACCAGAAAAAAGCTATTGGTGAAATCACTTTGTGAAATGTGGATTCATCTCAGGGAGTTAAATATATTTTGGATTCAACAGGTGTGAAACACTCTTAATGGAGAATATGTGAAAGGACACGTGGGAGCCCTGTAGAGTGCAGGGGAGAAACTAAATATCCCCAGATAAAAACTAGAAAGATGCTGTCTGTGAAACTTCTTTGTTATGTGTGGATTCATCTAACAGAATTAAACCTCAGTTTTGATTCAGCAGGTTTTACACAGTGTTTTTGGAGACTACCAATGGACATTTGGGAGCCCATAGAAGCATATGAAGAAAAAACTGAATATCTCCAGATCAAAACTAGAAAGAAACTATCTGTGAAACTGGTTTGTGATGTGTGGATTCATCTTGCAGAATTAATGTTTTCTTTTGAATCAGCAAATTGGAAACACTCTCTTTGGAGAATCTGTGAAAGGACATTTGGAAGCTCATTGACACCTTCGGGGAAAAACAGAATATCCCCACATAAAAACTAGAAACAGTATCTGTGAATGTGCTTTGTGATGTGTGGATTCATCTCACAGAGTTAAACATGTCTCTTGATTCAGCAGGTTGGAAATACTCTTTTTGGAAAATCTGCAAAGGGACATTTAAGAGCTCATTGAGGCCTAAGGGGAATAACTGAATATTCCCAAATGAAAACTATAAATAATCTATCTGTGAAACTGCTTTGTGGTCTGTGGATTCATCTCTCAGAGTTAAACCTTTCTTTGATTCAGCAGGTTGGAAACATTTTCTTTCTAGAATCTGCAAAGAAATATTTGGTAGCCTATTGAGGATTATAAAAAGAAACTGAATATTCCCAGGTGAAAACTAGAAAGAAGCTACCTGTGAAACTGGTTTGTTATGCGTGGATTCATCTCACAGAGTTCAAGCTTGGTTTTGATTCAGCACATTGGAAACACCCTTGTAGGAGAAATTGAGAAGGAACATTGGAGAATCCATTGAGGCCTACTGGTTATAACCAAATATTCCCAGATAAAAACTAGAAAGAAGCTCTCTGTGAAACTGCTTTGTGACATGTGGATTCTTTTCACAGTGCTAACCCTTTCTTTTGATTCACCAGGTTACAAACATTCTTTTTGTAGAATCTGCTACATGATAAAAACTAAAAGGAAGCTATTTGTGAGACTAATTTCTGATGTGTTGATTCATGTCACAGAGTTAAATCATTCTTTTGATTCAGAAGTAGGGAAATACTCCTTTTGGAAAATATGTGAAGGGATGTTTCGTAGCCCTTTGAGGCCTACCTGGAAAAACTGAATATCTCCAGATAAAAACTGAAATGAAGTTACCTGTGAACATGCTTTGTGACTTGTGGATTCATCTCACAGAGTTGAATCTTTCTTCTGATTCAGCAGGTTGGAAACACTGTTTTTGGAGAATCTGCAAAGAAACATTTTGGAGGCCATGGACGCTGAAGCAGCAAAACCAAATATCCAAAGATAAAAAGTAGAAAGAAGTTATCTGTGAAACTTCTTTGTGATATATGGGTTCCTCTCACAGAGTTAAGACTTTGTTTCGATTCACCAGGTTGAAAACACACTTTTGGAGAATCTGTGAAGGGATATTTGGGAGCCAATTGATGTCTGCAGGGAAAAACTGAATGTCCCCAGGTAAAAACTAGAAATCAGCTATCTGTGAAACTGTTTTGGGTTGCGTGGGCTCATCTCAAAGAGTTAACACTTTTCTGTGATTCAGCAGGTTAGAAACACTCGTTTTGTAGAATCTGCAAAGGGAAATTTGGGAGCCCTTTGGGGTCTGTGGTTAAAAATTGAATATCTCCAGATAAAAACTAGAAATAAGCTATCTGTGAAACTGCTTTGTGATGTGTGAATTCATCTCACAGAGGTAAAACTATTTTTGATTCAGCAGGTTGGAAACACTCTTTTTGTAGAATCTGTGAAGGGACATTTTGTAGCCCATTTAGGCCTACGATGAAAAACCAAATATCCCCAGGTATAAACTGCAGACAACGTATCTGTGAAATTGCTTTGTGATGTGTGGATTATTCTCACAGAGTTAAAACTTTCTTTTTATTCAGCAGGTTGGAAACACTCATTTTGTAGAATCTGTGAAGGGATATTGGGAGCCTATTGAAGCCCATGGGGAGAAACAAAATATCCCCAAATAAAAACTAGAATGAAGCTATCTGTGAAACTGCTTTGTGATGTGTGGATTAATCTCATAGAGTTAAAACTTTTTTTGATTCAGCTGGTTAAAGCAATCTTTTTGTAGTATCTGTGAAGGGACCTTTGGGTTCCCAGTGAGGCCTATTTGGAAAAACAGAATATCCACAGTTAAAATCTAGAAAGAAGCTATCTGTGGAACTGTTTTGTGATGTGTTTATTCATCTCACAGAGTTAACACTTTCTTTTGACTCAGGAGGTTGGAAACAGTCTTTTTGGAGCATCTGTGAATTGTCATTTGGGAACCCATTGTGGCCTACTTGAAGAAACTGAATATCCCCAGACAAAAACTAGAAAGAAGCTCTGTGTGAAATTGCTTTGTGATGTTTTAAGTAAAAAACGTAAACCTACCTGTGAAACTGCTTTGTGATGTGTGGATTAATCTCATGGAGTTAAACCTTTCCTTTGAATCAACAGGTTGGCAACATTTTATTGGAGAATCTGCAAAGGGACAATTGGGAGCATATTAAAGACTGCAGGTTGGAAACACTCTTTTTGGAAAATATGAACAGGAATGTTTGGAAGCCCATTGTGACCTATGGGAAAAAAACAAGTATCTTCAGATAAAACCTAGAATATTTCCTTCTGTGAAACTGCTATGTGATGTGCGGGTTCATCTTATAGAATTAAAACTTTCTTTTGATTCATTAGGTTGGAAACACTCTTTTTGAAGAATCTTTGAAAGGACGTTAGGGAGCCCATTGAGGCCTATGGGGAAAAACTGAATATACACAAATACAAACTAGAAAGAAGCTCTCTGTGAAACTGCATTGTGATGTGTGGATTCATCCCACAGAGTTAAACCTTTCTTTTGTTTCAGCAGCTTGGAAACACTCTTTTTGGAGAATCTGCAAAGGGACATTTTAGAGCCCATTTCAACCTACGGGGAAAAATAGAGTATCCCAAGGAAAAAAACGAAAATAATGAAATCTGTGAACTTCATTTTTCTGTGTTAATTAATCTTGGTTAGTTAAACTTTTCTTTTGATTCAGGTTGAAAGTCTTTTTGGAGAATCTTCAAAGGGACATTTGGGAGCCCATTGTTACCTTTGGGGAAAAAACAGAAAAAAAACAAAAAAACAAGCTATGTCTGAAATAAATATGTGATGTATGGATTCATCTTACAGAGTTAAACTTTCTTTTGTTTCAGCAGGATGTAAGCACTTTTCTTGGGGAATCTCCGAAGGGATATTTGGGATCCCATTGAGGCTTATTGGGCAAAACCAAATATCCCCAGATAAAAACCAGAAAGAAGCTTTCTGTGAAACTGCTTTGTGATGTGTGAATTGATTTTACAGAGTTAAACCCTTCTTTTATTCAGTAGGTTGGAAATACTATTTTTGGAGGATCTGCCAAGGGACACTTGGGAGCCCTTTGAGGCCTATAAGGAAAAATTGAATTTCCTCAGAAAAAAAAAATTCAAAGAAGCTATCTGTGAAACTGCTTTGTGATGTGTGCATTCATCTCACAGAGTTTAGTTTTATTTTGATTGAGCAGGTTGGAAACACTCTTTTGAGAGAATCTGCAAGGGGACATTTTTGAGCCCATTGAGGCCTATGGTAAAGAAACTAATATCCCCAGATAAAAACTACAAAGCAGCTATGTGTGAAACTGCTTTGTGATATGTGGACTCATCTTATAATTTTAATCTTTTATTTTGATTCAGCAGGTTGGAAACGATATTTTTGGAGAATATGTGAAGGGCCATTTTGGAGCCCAATTAGTCCTATGGAGAAAAACTGAATATCCCCAAATAAAAAGTAGAAATAAGCTATCTATAAAACTGTTTTGTGAATGTGGATTCTTCTCATAAAGAAAAACCTTTCTTTTGAGTCATCACTGAAATGCTCTTTCCTTAGGATCTGCGAAGTGAAATTTGGGAGCCTATTGAGGCCTAAGAAGAAAAACAGAATATCCAAAGATAAAAATTAGAATGAAGTATCTATAAAGCTGCTTTGTGATGTGTGGATTTTACAAAAGAGTTAAAGCTTTCTTTTGATTCAGGAGGTTGGGAACGCTCTTTTTGTAGAATCTGTGAAGGCACATTTGAGAGCCCTTTGAGGCCTAAGAAGAAAAACCGAATATTCCCAGATAAAAACTGAAAGAATCTTTCTCTGAAACTGCTTTGTGTCGTGTTGATTCATCTCAGAAAATGAAACTTTTCTTTTAATTCAGCAGGCTGTAAATAGCCTTTTTGAAGAATTTGTGAAGGGACATTTCAGAGCCCATTGTGACCTATGGAGAAAAACCAAATATTCCCAGATAAAAACTGAAAGAACCTTTCTGTGAAACTGGTTTGTGTCGTGTTGATTCATCTCACAAAATTAAACCATTCTTTTAATTCAGCAGGCTGTAAACAGTCTTTTTGAAGAATCTGTGAAGGGACATTTTAGAGCCCATTGAGGCCAATGGAGAAAACCCGAGTGTCCACAGATAAAAACTAGAAAGAAGCTGTCTGTGAAACTTCTTTGTGATGTCTGGATTCAACTCACATTGGTAAACTTGTCTTTTGATTCCTCAGGTTGGAAATATTCTTTTTTGGTGAATCTGTGGAGTTATTTGGGAGTGCATTGAGGCCTATAACAAATAACCAAATATCTCCAGATAAAAACTAGAAGGAACCTACCTGTGAAATGCCTTTGTGATGTGTGGATTTTTCTCACAGATGTAAACTTTACTTTTTATTGAGTGGGTTGGAAACACTCTTTTTGTTGAATTTGCAAAAGAGCAATTAAGAGCTCACTGAAGACTAAGGGGAAAATTGAACATCAGAAGATAAAAAGTAGAATGAAGCGATGTGTGAAACTGTTTTGTGATGTGTGCATTCATTTCACAGAGATAAAACTTTCTTTTCATTCAGCAGGTTGGAAAAACTCTTTTTAGAACATCTGCAAAGGGACATTTGGGAGCCTATTGAAGCCTATGGGGAAAAACAGGATATCCCCAGATAAAAACTTTATAGAAGCTATCTGTGAAACTGCTTTATGATGTGTGCATTCATCTCAAATAGTTAAATCTTTCATTTGTTTCAGCAGGTTGGAAACACTTTATTTAGAGACTAGGTGAAGAGATATTTTGGATCCCATTGAGGCGTAAGGGGAAAAACGCTATATCCCCATATAAAAACTAGAATGAAGCTGTATGTGAAACAGCTTTGTGAGGTGTGGATTCTTCTCACAAAGTTAAAACGTCTTTTCAGTAAGCAGGTTGGGAATACTCTTTTTGGAGAATCTACAAAGGGACATTTTGGAGCCCATTTAGGCCTATGAAAAAAAATATCCCCAGGTAAAAATTAGAAAGACGCTGTCTGTGAAATTGCATTGTGATGTGTGGATTCTTCTCACAAAGTTAAATCTTTCTTTTGATTCAGCAGGTTGGAAACACTCTCTTTGGAGTATCTTCAAAGGGACAATTGGAAGCCCTTTGAGGCATATGGAGAAAACTGTGTATTCCCAGATATAAACTACAAAGAGGCTACCTGTAAAATTGCCCTGTGATCTGTGGATTCATCTCACAGAATTAAACCTTTTTTTTTCCCAGCAGATTGGAAACACTTATTTTTTGAATCTGTGAAGGAACTTTTTTGGGCCCATAGAGAAGTATCTGTGAAACTGCTTTGTGATGTGTGGATTCGTCTCACAGAGGTAATGCTTTCTTTTGATTAAGCAGGTTAAAAACACTTTTTTTGGAGTATTTTCAAAGGGACATTTTGGGGCCCATTTGTGCCTATGTGAAAAAAAGAAATATCCACAGGAAAAAAACTAGAAAGGAGCTATCTGTGAAATTGCTTTCTGATGTATGGTTTCACCTCACAGAGTTTTACCTTTATTTTGATTCAGCAGGTTGGAAATACTGTTTACAGGGAATCTGCAAAAGGACATTTTGGAGCTCATTGAGGACTATAAGTAAAAACAGAATATCCCCAGATAAAAAGTAGACAGAGGCTATCTGTGAAACTGTTTTGCTTTGTGTGTATTTGTTTCACAGAGATAAATTTTCTTTTGATCCAGCAGGTTGGAAACACTCTTTTTCTAGGATCTCCTTAGGGACATTTGAAAGGCCATTCAGGCCTATGGGGAAAAATGAATATTCCTTGATAAAAAGTAGAAAGAAGCTCTCAGTGAAACTTCTTTGTGATGTGTGGATTCATCTCAGGGTGTTCAACCTTTGTTTTGATTCAGCAGTGGGAAACACTCTTTTTGTAGAATCTGCAAAGAAACATTTTAGGTACTATTGAGGCCAATGGGGAAAAAGCAAATATTCCCAGATAAAAAGTAGAAAAAGGCTATCTGTGAAACTGCTTTGTGATGTGTGGATTCATTTCACAGTGTTAAATGCTTCTTTTGATTCAGCAGATTGGAAGCACTCTTTTTGTAGAATATGTGAAAAAAACATTTAGGAGCCCATTGAGGCCTATGGAGAAAAACAATATCCCCAGATGCAACTAGAAAGAATCTACTCATGAAACTGCTTTGTGGTGTGTCAACTCATCTCACAGAGTAAAACTTTCTTTTAATTCAGCAGCATAGAAATACTGTTTTTATAGAAACTGTGAAGGGACATTTGGGAGCCCATAGAGGTTTAGGAAAAAAACGAATGTCCCAGATGAAAAGTAGAAAAAAGATCTCTGTGAAACTGCTTTGTGATGTGTAAATCATCTCAGAGAGTCAAACCATTCTTTTGATTCGAGAGGTTGGACACACTGTTTTTGGAGAATCTTCAAGGGGACATTTTGACACTCGAAGAAATCTATGTGGAAAAACTAAATATCCACAGATGGAAACTAGAAAGAAACTATCTGTTAAATTGCTTTGTAATGTGTCAATTCATCTCACAGAGTTAAAGCTTTCTTTTGCTTCAGCAGTTTGGAAACACTATAATTGGACAACCTGAGAAGGGACATTTTGGAGTTCATTGAGGTCTATGGGGAAAATCTGAATATCCCCAGATAAAAACTTGAAAGAAGCTATCTATGAAACTGCTTTGTGATGTGTGCATTCATCTCACAGTTTTAAAGCTTTCTTTTCATTCATTAGATTGGAAGCACTTTTTTTAAGAATAAGGGAAGGTACATTTTAGATCCCATTGATGCCCAAGAGGAAAAACAGAATATCTTAGATAAAAATAAAAGAAACTATCCATGAACCTTCTTTTTGATGTGGGATATATGTCACTGAATTAAACCTTTCTCTTGAATCTAAAGGTTAAAAACACTATGTTGAAGGCTGGTGTAGTGGCTCATGCCTGTAATCCCAGCACTTTGGGAGGCCAAGGCAGGCAGATCACGATATCAGGAGATTGAGACCATCCTGGCTAACACAGTGAATCCCCGTCTCTACAAAAAAGCAAAACCGAAACCAAAACCCAAACAAAACAAAACAAAGCAAAACACTATGTTGGAGAATGTGCAAAGAAACATTTGGAAGCCCATTGATGCCTATTATTGAAACGCAAATAGTTCCAGATAAAAACTAAAAAGATGCTATCTGTGAAAGCGTGTTTTGATGTGTAAATGCATCTCATAGAGTGAAACATTTGTTTAGATTCCGCAGGTTGGAAACACTTCTTTCTGAAAATCTGCAAAGGGATATTTGGGAGTCCATTAAGGCCAATGGGGAAAAACCAAATATCTTAAGATAAACACTGGAAAGAAGCTACTTATGAAACTCTTTTGTGATGTGTGGATTCATTTCTCAGAATTAACCTCTCTTTTGAGTAAGCAAGTTGGAAACACTCTTTTTGTAAAATCTGTGAAGGGATATTTGGAAGCCCATTGAGGCCTATGGGGAAAAACTGAATATCCCCAAATGAAAACTGGAAAGAAGCTATCTGTGTACTGATTTTTGAAGCTTTGATTCAACTTACAGAGTAAAAGTTTTCTTTTGATTCAGCAGTTTGAAAACTGTCTTTGTGGAGAATCTGAGAAGGGACATTTGGGAGCCCACTGTGGCTTATGGTGAGAAACCAAATATCCCCAGATAAAACCTAGAAAGAAGATATCTGTGAAAATTCTTTGTGATGTGTGGACTCATCCCACAGAGTTAAACCTTTCTTTTGATTCAGCAGCTTGGAAACACTCTTTTTGGAGAAACTGCAAAGGGATATTTGAGTGCTCAAAAAGGTCTGTGGGGGAAAACTGAATACCCCCAGTTAAAAAAAAAATGGAAAGAAGCGATCTGGGAAACTGTTTTGTGATGTGTGGATTTATCTCACAGAGTTAAAAGTCTCTTTTGATTCAGCAGGTTGGAAACACACTTTTTGGAGAATCTACAAAAGGTCATTTAGGAACCCTTTGTGGCCAATGGGTAAAAAGTACAAATATCCCTAGATAAAAACTAGAAAGAAGTTATCTGTGAAACTGCTTTGTAATGTGTAGATTCTTCTCACAGAGTTAAATCTTTTCATTCCTCAGGTTAGAAACACCTTTTTCTAGAATCTGAAAAGGGAAATTTGGGAGGGCATTGAGGCCTATGGGAAAAAAGTGAATATTGCCATATAAATCTAGAAAGAAGCTCCGTGTGAAACTGCTTTGTGATGAGGGGATTCATCTCATAGTGTTAAACCTGTCTTTTGATTCAGCAGGTTTGAAACATGGTTTTTAGAGAATGTGCAAAGAGTAATGTAGGAGGGCATTAAGGCACATGGGAAAAAACAGAATATTCCTAGATAAAAACTAGAAAGAAGTTTTCTTTGAAACTACTTGGTGATTGGTGTATCCATCTCATGGAGTTAATCCTTTCTCTTAATTCAGCTAGTTGAAACAGTCTTTTTGCAGAATCTGTGAAGGGACACAGGGGAGCATACATGACGCATACATGAAAAAAACTGAATATTCCCAGATAAAAAGTACAAAGAAGCTATCTGTGAAACTCTTTTGTGATGTGTGGATTCATCTCACAGAGTTAAATCTTTCTTTTGATTCAGCATGGTGAAAACACTCTTGTTGCAGAATTGGTGAATGGAAGTTTGTGAACTCCCTGAGGCCTACAGGGAAAAATTGAATATTTCCAGATAAAAACTAGAAAGAAACTATTTGTGAAACTGCTTTATGATGCATCTATTCATCTCAGTGAGCTATACCTTTCTTTTGATTCACCAGGTAGGAAACACTATTTTTGGAGAATTGGCAGTAGGGCAATTTGGAGCCCATTGACGACTACGGAAAAAAACTGAAAACCCCAGATGAAAATTTGAAAGAAGCTATGTGTGAAACTACTTTGTGACATGTGGATTCATCTCAGAGAGTTAAACCTATCCCTTGATTGAAAATGATGTAAACACTCTTTTTGTAGATTTTGTGAAAGGGCATATGGGAGCCTATATAGGTTTAGGAATAAAAAAAATTATCCCCAGATAAAAACTAGAAAGAGGCAATCAGTAAAACTGCTTTGTGATGTGTGGATTCATCTCAAAAGGGTAAACTTTTCTATCGATTCAGCAGGTTGGAAACACTATTTTTGTGTAATCTGCGAAGGGACATTAGGGAGCCCATTGGGGCCTATGGGGAAAAACCAAATATCTTCAGATAAAAATGTGACAGAAGCTTTCTGTGAAACTGCTTTGTGATGTGTGGATTTATCTCACAGAGTTAAATCTTTTTTTGATAAAGCAGATAGGAAACACTCTTTTTGAAAAAACTGTGAATGGATATTTGTGAGCCCAATGTGGCCTATGGGAAAAACCTAATATCCCCCAATAAAAACTACAAATAATGTATCTGTGAAACTGCTTTGTGATATGTGGATTCATCTCACAAAGCTAAAACTTTCTTTTGATTTAACACATGGTAAACACTCTTTTTGGAGAATCTGCCAAGGGATATTTGAGAGCCCATTGAGGCCTACTGGTAAAAGCTGAATATCCCCAAATACAAACCGCAAGAAAGCCATCTGTGAAAATGCTTTCTGATGTGTGGATTCATTTTGCAAAGTTAAACCCTTCTTTTGATTCAGCAGATTGGAAACACTCCTTTTGGAAAGTGTGAAAAGGGACATTTTGGAGCTTATTTGGCTTATGGGAAAAACCGAATATCCCCAGATAAAAACTAGAGGGAAACTATCTGTGAGACTGCTTTGTGATATGTGGATTCATCTCACAGAGTTGACGTTTTCTTTTTATTCAGTAAATTTACAACACTCTTTTTGGAGAATCTGCAAATGTACATTTTGGTGACTGTGAGGCCTAAGGGGAAAATTTGATTATCCCTGGATAAAAACTAGAAAGAAGCTATTTGAGAAACTGCTTTGTGATGTGTGGATTCACCTTGCAGGGTAAAACTTTCTTTTGATGCAGCAGTTTGGAACCACTCTTTTTGTAGAATCTATGAAGGAATATTTGGGAGCCCATTGAGCCCTATGGGGGAAAAAACTGAATATACACAGATTAAAAACTAGAAAGAAGCTATCTGTAAAATGTCCTTGTGCTGTTTGACTCATATCACTGTGTTAAACCTTTCTTTTGATTCAGCAGGTTAGAAACAGTCTTTTTGAAGACTCTGCTAAAGGATATTTGGGAGCCCATTGAGGCCTAAATGTAAAAATGAAATATTTCCAGATAAAAACTAGGAAGAAGCTATCTGTGGAACTGTTTTCTGATGTGTGGACTCATCTCACAGATTTAAATCTTTCCTTTGATTCAGAAGTTGTAAAAGCTCTTTTTGGAAAATCTGAGAAGGGACATTTAGGAGCCCATTGAGGCCCAAAGGGATACACAAAATATCCCCCCAAAAAAACTAGAAAGAAGTTATCTGTGAAACTGCTTTGTGACCTGTGGATTTATTTGGCAGGGATAAACTTTTCGTTTGATTCAGCAGTTTGGAAACACCCTTTTCGTAGAATATGTGCAGGGACATTTGCGAGCTTATTGAGGCCTGTAGGGGAAAACAGAATATCCCCAGATACAAAGTAGAAAGAAGCTACCTGTGAAACTGCTTTTTGATATGTGGATTCAACACACAGGTTTAAACATTCTTTTATTCAGCAGGATGGAAACACTCTTTTTGGACAATCTGTGAATGGATATTTGGGAACCCTTTGAGGGGTATGGGAAAAAATCGAATATTGCAATATTAAAACTAGAAAGAAGCTATCTGTGAAACTGCTTTGTGGTATGTGAATTTATCTCAGAGTTAAAACTTTATTTTGATTCTGCCAGTAGTAAACACTATTCTTGGAGAATCTGTGAAGGGACATTTGAGAGCCCATTGAGGCCTATGAGGAAAAACAAGATATCCCCTAATCTAAACTACAAAAAAGCTGTCTGTGAAAATCCTTTGTGATGTGTGAATCCATCTTGTATAGTTAAATCTTTCTTTTGATTTGGCAGGTTGGAAACACTCTTTTTGGAGAAAATGCGAAGGCACATTTTGAGGCCCATTGAGGTCCATGGGGAAAAACAAAATATCCCCAGATAAAAACTAGAAAGAAACTGTCTGTGAAACTGCTTTGTAAAGTGTGGATTCATCTCTCAGGGTTAAAACTTTCTTTTGATTCAGCAGATTGGAAACACTCTTTTTGGACAATCTGCAAAGAAACATTTGGGAGCTTATTGAAGCTTACAGAGAAAAACTGAATATCCCCAGATAAAAGGTAGAAAAAAGCTATCTGTTAAACTGCTTTTTGATGTCTGCATTCAACTTACATAGTTAAACCTTTCTTTTCTTCAGCAGGTTGGAAACACTCTTTCTGGAGTATCTGCAATTGGACATTTTGTAACCTTTCTTGGCCTATGGGATAAAAGTGAATATCCCCATATTAAAAAAAAAAGAATCTATCCGTGAAAATGCTTTGAGATGTGTGGATTCATCTCACAGTGGTAAAGATTTCACTGGATTCAGCACGTAAGAACCACTGTTTTGTAGAGTCTGTGAAGGGATATTTGGGAGCCGATTGAGCCCCATGTGGAAAAACTGAATATCCCTAAATAACAACAACAAATAAGCTACTTGTAAAATTGTTTTGTGATGTGGAGATTCATCTCACAGAGTTAAATTTTTCTTTTGATTCACCAGGTTGAAAACACTCTTTTTGTAAAATCTGTGAAGGGATATTAGGGATCCCATCGAAAACCTGAATATCCCCAGATAAAAACTAGAAAAAACTATGTGTGAAACTGCTTTGGGATATGTGAATTCTTCTCACAGAGTTTAATCTTTCTATTGATTCAACAGACTTGAAACACTCTTTTTCTAAAATTTGCGAAGGGATATTTGGGAGCCCATTGAGTCCTATGTTGAAAAATCAAATATCCTCAGAAAAAAATTAGAAATAATCCACCTGTGAAATTGCTTTGTGATGTGTGGACTCATCTCATGGAGTTAAACCTATCTTTTGATTAAGAGGTTGAAAACACTTTTTGAGAATCTGCAAAGGAACACATAAGATCTCAATGAGGCTTTTGTGGAAAACTGAATATTCCCAGATGAAAACTAAAAGTAAGCTTTCTGTGAAACTGCTTTGTGATGTATAGATTCATCTCATAGAGTTAAAACTTTCTTTTGATTCAGCAGGTTAAAAATACTCTTTTTCAAAATCAGCCAACAGATATTTGGGACCACCTTGAGGCCTACAAAGAAAAACTGAATATTCCCAGATAAAAACTAGAAAGAACCTGTCCGTGAAACTGCTTTGTGATTTGTGGATTAAATTCACAGAGTTAAACCTTTCTTTTGATTCAGCAGGTTGAAAACACGCTTTTCGGAGAATCTGCAAAAAAACATTTGGGAGACCATTGAGGCCTATGGGGAAAAACTGAATATTCTCAGATGAAAACTAGAAAGAGCTACCTGTGAAACTGCTTTGTTATGTGTGGATTCATTTCACAGAAAGAAACCTTTCTTTTGATTCAACAGGTTGGAAACAGTCTTTTTGGAGAACCTGCAAAGGGACAGTTGGGAACCCATTGAAGCCTACGGGGAAAAACAATATCTACAGATAAAATCAATAAAGAAGCTATCTGTGCAACTGCTTTGTGATGTGTGGATTCTTCTCACACAGATAAAGTTTTCTTTTGATTCAGCAGGTTGGAAATACTCTTTTTGGAGAATCTGTGAAAGGACATTTTGATGTCCATTTAGGTCTATTGGGAAACAATAAATATCCCCAGATAAAAACCAGAAAGAAGCTATCTGTGAAACTGCTTTGTGACGTGTAAATTCGTCTGACAGAGTTAAACATTTCTTTTGATTCAGCAGGTAGTAAACGCTCTTCTTGGAGGATCTGCAAAGGGACATTTGAGAGCCCATTGAGGCCTAAGGGGAAGAACGGAATATCCTCGGGTATAAACTACAAAAAAGCTATCTGTGAAAATGCTTTGTGATGTGTGGATTCATCTCATAAAGTTAAACCTCTCTTTTGATTCAGCACGTTGGAAACATTCTTTTTCAAGAATCTGTGAATGGATATTTTGGAGCTTATTGAGGCTAATGAGGAAATACAGCATATCCCCAGATAAAACTTAGAAAGGAGTACCTGTGAAACTGCTTTTTGATTTGTGGATTCAACTTAAATAATTAAAACTTTCTTTTATCCAGCAGGCTGGAAACAGTTTTTTTGGAGTATCTGCGAATGGACATTTGGGAACCATTTGAGGCCTATGGGAAAAAAACGAATATCCACTTATTAAAACAAGAAAGAAACTATCTGTAAAACTGCTTTGTGATGTGTGGCTCAGCTCACAGAATTAAAATTTTCTTTTGATTCAGCAGGTTGCAAAAACTTCTTTTGGAGAATTTGTGAAGGGACATTTGTAAGCTGATTGAGGCCTATGGGGAAAACGGAATATCCCCAAATAATCTATCTGTAAAACCGCTTTGTGATGCTTAGGTTGGAAATAATCTTTTTGTAGAGTCCATGAAGGGACATTTGGGATCCCATTGAGGCCTATCAAATAAAACCTAGTATTGCCAGATAAAAACTAGAAAGAAGCTATCTGTGAAACTGCTTTGTGATATGTGGATTCTTCTCACAGAGTTAGATCTTTCTATTCATTGAACATATTTGAAACACTCTTTTTCTAGGATCTGGTAATGGATATTTCGGAGCCCATTGAGGTCTATGTTGAAAAAAAAATTATCTCTAGAAAAAACTAGAAAGAAGCTCTCTGTGAAACTGCTTCATGATGTGTCGATTCATCTGACAGAGTTAAACCAATCTTTTGATTAAGCAGGTTGGAAACACTGTTTTTTGAGGATCTGTGAAGAGACATAAAGGAGGTCATTGGGGTCCAGGTGTGGTGGCTCATGCCTGTAATCTGAGCACTTTGGGAGGCTGAGGCAGGGTAATCATAAGGTCAGGAGATTGAGACCATCCTGGCTAATGTGGTGAAACCCTGTCCCTACTACAAATACGAAAAAATTAGCTGGGCATCTTGGTGGGCCCCTGTAGTCCCAGCTACTTGGGAGGCTGAGGCAGGAGAATGGTGTGAACCTGGGAGGCAGATCTTGCAGTGAGCCAAGATGGCACCACTGCACTCCAGCCTGGGTGTCAGAGCAAGACTCCATCTCAAAAAAAAAAAAAAAATAGGAGCCCATTGGGGCATATGTGGAAAAACAAAATATTCCCAGATAAAAACAACAAAGAAGCTTTTAGTTAAACTGCTTTGTGGTGCATGGAATCATTGCATAGAATCAAACCTTTCTTTTAATTCAGCAGGTTAAAAACTCTCTTTTTCCAAAATCTGCCAAGAGAGATTTGGGATCCCCTTGGGTCCTACAGGAAAAACTTAATATTACCAGATAAAAACTAGAAAAAACCTATCTATGAAACTGCTTTGTGATGCATGGAGGAAATTCACAGAGTTAAACCTTTCTTTTGATTCAGCAGATTGAAAACAATCTTTTTGGAGAATCTCCAAAAAACGCATTTGAGAGCTCATTGAGGCCTTTGGGGAAAAACTGAATATCACCAGATTAAAACTAGAAATAAGCTATCAGTGAAACTTTGTGATGTGTGGATTCATCTCACAGAAAGAAACTTTCTTTTGATTCAGCAGGTTCAAAACGCCCTTTTTTGAGAATCTGCAAAGGGACAGTTGGGAGCTGTTTGAGGTTTTATGGGGAAAAATTTAATAGCCACAGATATAATAAAAAAAGAAACTATCTGTGAAACTACTTTGTGATATGTGGACATTTGAGTGCCCTTTGAGGCCTATTGGGAAAAACTGAATAACCCCAGATAAAAACCAGAAAGAAGCCATCTGTGGAACTGCTTTGTGATGTGTGGATTCATCTCACAGAGTGAAAACTTTCTTTCAATTCACCATGTTGGAAACACTCTTTTTATAGAATCTGCGAAGGGACGTTTGGGAACTCATTGAGTCCGATGGGGAAAAATTGAATATCCCCATAAAAAAATAGACAGAAGCTATACGTGAATCTGCTTGGTGATGTGTAAATTCAACTCACAGAGGTAAACTTTTCTTTTGTGTCAGCAGGTTGGAAACACTCTTTTTGGAGAATCTGTGAAAAACATTTGAAAGCCCATTGAGGCCAATGGGGAAAAACTTAATATCTCCAGATAAAAATGAGAAAGAAGCCATCTGTGAATCTGCTTTATGATATGTCGATTCATCTCACATAGGTAAAACTTTCTCTTAATTCAGCAGGTTGGAAACAATCTGATTGGAGGATCTGCAAAGGGACATATGGCAGCCTACTGAGGCCCACAGAGAAAAGCCAAATATCCCTATATAAAAAATAGAAAGTAGCTATCTCTGAAAATGCTTTGTGATGTGTGAACTCATCTTACAGAGTTTAAAATTTCTTTTTATTCAGTGGGATGGAAACACTCTTTTTGTAGAATAAGAAAAGGGACATTTTGGAGTCCCTTAAGGAGTATGGGGAAAATGGAATATTCCCATGTAAAAACTAGAAACATCTTTCCATTAAACTGCTTTGTGATGTTTCAATTCATCTCACAGAGTTAAAACTTCCTGTTGATTCAGCAGATTGGAAACACACTTTTTGGAGACTCTGCAAAGGGAAATTTTAGTGCCCATTGAGGCCTAAGAAATTTGCCTGTGAAGGTGCTTTGTGAATGCTGGATACATATCAGAGAGTTAAACCCTTGTCTTGATTCAATAGTTTGGAAAAACTCTGTTTGTAGAAGCTGCAAAGGGAAATTTGGGTGCTCAAATAGGCCTATGGGGAAATACTGAATATCACTAGGTAAAAACCACAAAGAAGCTATCTGTGAAACTGCTTTGTGATATGGGGATTTATGTCACAGAATTAAACCTTTCTTTTATTCAGCATTGGAAACACTGTTTTTGGAGAATCTGCAAAGGGACAATTGTGAAACATTTGAGGCCTATGGGGAATAACTGAATATCCCTAGATTAAAATTAGAAAGATGTAATCTCTGAAGCAGTTTGTGATACGTGGATTCAGCTCACAGAGTTAAAACTTTCTTTTGATTCAGCAGGTTGTAAACACTCTTTCTGGAGGATCTGCAAAAAAAATTTGGGAGTCCACTGAGGCTTATGGGGAAACACTGAATATTCCCATATAGAAACTAGAATGAAGCTATCTGTGAAACTGATTTGTGATATGTGGATTCATCTCACAGTGTGAAACTTTTCTTCTTATTCAAAAAGTTGTAAACAATCTTTTTGTAGAATCTGTGAAGGGACATTTGGGAGCCCATTGAGATCTATAAGAGAAAAAAAATATCCGCAGATAATGGGAAGAAAGAAGCTACTTCTAAAACTGCTTTGTGGTGTTTGGATTCAGCTCTCAGAGTTAAACTTTTCCTTTGAATCAGCAGGTTGGAAGCACTATTTTTGGAGAATTTGTAAAGGGACATTTGAGAACCCATTGAGGCCTATGGAGAAAAACTGAACATCCCGAAATAAAAACTACAAAGAAGTTATCTGTGAAACTGCTTTGTGACGTGTAGATTCATCTCACGAAGTTAAACTTTTCTTTAGATACAGCAGTTTGGAAACACTCTTTTGGTAGAAACTGCAAATAGATATTTGGGAGCACTTTGAGGCCTATGGGGGAAAATGTAATATCCCCAGATAAAAATTAGGAAGAAGCTGTCTGTGAAACTCCTTTGTGATGTGTCAATTCATCTCACAGACTTAAAACTTTCTTTTCATTCAGCAGGTTGGAAACACTCTTTTTTTAGAATCTGCAAGGGAACATTTGGGATCCCATTGAGTTTATGGGGAAAAACAGAATATCCCAAGATAAAAAGTAGAAAGGAGATATCTGTAAAACTGCTTTGTGTTGTTGGACTCATCTGACAGTATTAAACCTTCCATTTGATTTAGTAGGTTTGGAGTGCTCTTTTTGGTGATTCTGTGAAGGGACATTTGGGAGCCCATTGAGGTTTATGGGAAAAAACAGAATATCCCCAGAAAAAAAACTAGAAAGAAGCTTTCTGTGAAACTGCTTTGTGATGTGTGGATTCATCTCACTGAGTTAAACCTTCCTGTTGATTCAACAGATTGGAAACACACTTTTTGGAGACTCTGTGAAGGGACATTTTAGAGCCCATCAAGGCCTAAGAAAGATAACTGAATATCCCTAAATATAAACTAGAAACAAGCTATCTGTGAAACTACTGTTTGATGTGTGAATTCATCTCGTAGAATTAAACCATTCTTTGGATTCAGCAGGTTGGGAACACCCTTTTTGGAGACTCTGAGAAGGGACATTTTTGAGCCTGTGGAGGCCTATTCAGAAAAAACGAATATTCAAAGGTAAAAACTGCAAAGAAGGTTTCTGTGAAACTGCTTTTTGATGTGTGCATTCATCTCACAGAGTTAGAAATTTTTTTGATTCAGCAGTTTGGAAACACTCTTATTGTAGAATATGTGAAGGGAGATTTGAGAGCTCATTGAGGCCTATGGGGAAAAACTGAGTATGGCCAGATAAAAACTAGAAAGAAGCTATTTGTGAAACTGCTTTGTGATGTGTGGATTCATCTCACAGAGGTTTTAAATTCTCTTTTTGTAGAATGTGTGAAGGGACATTTCATAGGCCATCAAGGCCTATAGGGAAAAACAGAATATCCCCAAATAAAAACTAGGAAGAAGCTATTTGTGGAACTGCTTTGTGACTTGTAGATTCCTCTAACATAGGTAAACTTTTTTTTGATTCAGTAGGTTGGAAACATTCTTTCTGGAGTATCTGCATAGGGACATTTTGGAGCTCATTGATGCCTAAGGGAAAAAATGAATATCCCCAGACAAAAACTAGAAAAAACTATCTGTGAAACTGCTTTGTGATGTGTGGATTCATCTCACAGAGTTAAATTTTTTTTGATCAAGCAGGTTGGATATACTGTTTTTGTAGAATCTGCAAAGAGACATATGGGAGCCTAATGAGGTCTACAATTAAAAACCAAATAATGCCAGATAAAAACTAGAAAAAACTATCTGTGAAACTGCTTTATGTTGTGTGCATTCATCTCACAGAGATAAACCTTTATTTTGATCCAGCAGGTTGGAAACACTGTTTTTGGATAAACTGAGAAGGCACATTTGGGAGCCCATTGAGGCCTATGGAGAAAAACTGAATATCTCCTGATAAAAACTAGAAAGAAGCTATCTTGAAACTGCTTTGTGATTGGTAAATTCACCTCAGAGTTAAACCTTTCTTTTGTTTCAGCAGATTGGAAGCACTGTTTTTACAGAATTTATGAAGTGATATTTGGGACAACATTGAGGCCTACGGGGAAAAGCCAAACAACCCAAGATAAAAACAAGAAAGAAGCTATGTGTGAAACGGCTTTGTGACATGTGGATTCATCACACAGAATTAAAACATTCTTTTGCTTGAGCAGCTTGGAAATGCTCTAGATGGAGAATCTGCAAACGAACATTTGGAAGCCCATTGAGGCCTAAGGGGAAAAACCAAATCACCACAGAAAAAAAAAAAAAAAAACTAGAAAGAAACTATCTGGGAAACTGCTTCATGATGTGTGCATTCATCTCACAGAGTTAAACATGTTTTTTGATTCAGCAGGTTGAAAATACTTTTTTTTGTAGAATCTGTGAAGGAACATTTGGGAACCCATCGAGGCCTTTGGGGAAAGACTGAATATCCTCAAATAAACACTAGAAAGAAGCTATCTGTGAAACTCCTTTGTCATGTATGGATTCATCTCACAGGGTCAAACCTTCCTTTTAACTTAGCAGCTTGGAAACATTCTTTTAGGAAAATCAGCAAAGGGACATTTGGGAGCCCATTGATGCCTATGGGACAAAACCGATTCTGCCCAGATGAAATCCAGAAATAAGCTATCTGTGAAAGAACTTTGTGATGGGTGGATTTATCTTTTAAATTTTTCTTTTAATTTAGCAGATTGGAAACAATCTTTCTGTAGAATCTGTGAAGGGACATTTGGGAGCCCATTGAGGTCTATGGGGAAAATCCAATATCCTAATATAGAAACTAGAAAGAAGATATCTGTGAAACTGCTTTGTGATATGTGAATTCATCTCAAAAAGTTAATCCTGGCTGTTGATTCAGCAGGTGGACAACACTCTTTTTGGAGTATCTGGGAAGGGACAATTTTTAGTCAATTTGCATGTATTGGGGAAAAACAGAATAAACAAGATAAAAACTAAAAAGATGCTATCTTTGAAATTGCTTTGTGATGTGCAGATTCATCTAACAGAGTTTAGTCTTTCTTTTGATTCAGCATGTGGGAAACACCCTTTTGTAGAATCTCCCAAGCGTCATTTGGGAGTTTATGGGGAGAAACTGAATATCTCGAGATAAAAACTAGAAACAAGCTATCTGTGAAATTGGTTTTTGATGTGTGGATTCATCTCACAGAGTTAAACATTTTATTTGATCCAGCAGGTTGGAAACACTTTTGTCAAATCTGTGAAGTGACTTTTTGGAGCCCTTTGAGGCCTATGGGGAAAAACAGATTATCACTAGATAAAAACTAGAAGGAAGCTATCTGTGAATCAGCTTTGTGAAGTTTGGACACATATCACAGAGTTAAACATTTCTTTTGATTCAGCTGGTTGGAAACACTCTTTGTGGAGATTCTGGGAAGGAACATTTGGGAATCCAGTGAGGCCTATGGGGATAAACAGAGTATCTACAGAGAAAACTAGAAAGAAGTTATCCGTGAAACTGCTTTGTGATATATGGATTCATCTTGCAGAGGTAAATCTTTCATTTGATTTAGCGTATTGGAAACACTCCTTTTGGAGACTTTGCAAAGGGACGTTTCTGAGCCATTGAGGCCTATAGGGAAAAATTGAATATCCTTGTATAAAAACTAGAAAGAAGCTATCTGTGAAACTGCTTTGTGATATGTGGATTCATCTCACAAGGGTAAAGCTTTCGTTTGGCTCAGCAGATTGGAAGCACTCTTTTTGGAGACTTGGCAAAAGAACATTTGTGAGCCCATTGAAGCCTATGGGAAAAATTGAATATCCACAGATTAAAAACTAGTAAGAAGCTATCTGGGAAACTGCTTTGCGTTGTGTGGATTCATCCAAAAGAGTTAAGCCTTTATGTGATTCAGCAAGTTGGAAAAACTCTTTTTGGAGAATCTGGGAAGGGACATTTCAGAGCCCATTGATGCCTATCAGGAAAATGCCAATATCGCCAGATAAAACTTAGAAGGAAGCTATCTGTGAAACTGCTTTGTGATATGTGGGTGCATCTCACAGAGTTAAGCCTCTCTTTTGATTCAGCAACTAGGAAAAATTCTTTGTGGAGAATCTGGGAAGGGATATTTGGGAGTCCATTGAGGCCTATGGGGAAAAACAAAATATCTACAGAGAAAAACTAGAAAGAAGTTATCTGTGAAACTGCTTTGTGATGTGTGGATTCATCTCACAGAGGTAAATCTTATTTTGATTCAGCATATTGGAAGCACTCCTTTTGGAGACTCTGAGAAGAGACATTTTTGAGCACCTTGAAGCCTATGGGGAAAAATTGAGTATCCTTGTATAAAAACTAGAAAGAAGCTATATGTGAAACCGCTTTGTGATGTGTGGATTCATCATCTCACAGAGGTAACACTTTTGTTTGACTCAGCACACTGGAAGCACTGTTTTTGGAGACTCTGCAAAGGGACATTTGTGAGCCCATTGAAGCCTATGGGGAAAAATTGAATATCCCCATATAAAAAATAGAGAGAAGGTATCTGTGAAACTGCTTTTGAAATTCATCTCATAGAGTTAAACATTTCTTTTGATTCAGCAAGTTAGAAACATTCTTTTTGTGGTATCTGTGAAGGGACAATTTGGAGCCCAATGAGGCCTATGGGGAAAAAAAAATATCCACAGATAAAAACTAGAAAGAAACTATCTGTGAAACTGCTTTCAGTTGTGTGGATTCATCCAACAAAGTTAAACTTTTATTTTGATCTAGCAGGTTGGAAACAGTCTTTTCATGGGATCTGCGAAGGGACATTTGTGAGCTCATCGATGCCTATTTGGAAAACGTCAATATCCCCAGAAAAAAACTAGAAAGAAAGTATCTGTGAAACTGCTTTGTGATACATGGAGGCATCTCACAGAGTTAAGTATTTCTTTTGATTCAGCAAGTTGGAAAAACTCTTTCTGGAGAATCTGCCAAGGGACATTTTGGAGCCCATTAAGGCCTATGGGAAAAAAACGAATATCCCCAGATAAAAACTGGAAACAAGGAACCTGTGAAGCTGCTTTGTGATGGGTGGATTCATCTCACCGTGTTGAACCTTTCTTCTGATGCAGCATATTGGAAGCACTCTTATTGGAGAATATGTGAAGAGACATTTGGGAACTCTTTCAGGCCTATTCAGAAAAACTGAATAACCCCAGATAAAAACAAGAAAGAAGCTATTTGTGAAACTGCTTTGTGATTTGTGGATTCATCTCACAGAGTTAAATCTTTTTTTGATGCATTGGATTTTAAACACACTTTCTGTAGAACCTGTGAAGGGACATTTTTGAGCCTATTGAGGCCTATGGAGAAAAAAAAAATCCACAGATAAAAACTAAAAATAAGCTATCTATGAAACTACATTGTGATGTGTGGATTCATCTCAGAGAATTAACTCTTTATTGTTATTCAGTAGAGTTGAAACACTCTTTTTGTGGAATCTGCAAAGGGACACTTTTAGGTCCCTTGAGTCCTAAAAAGGAAACAGAAAATCCCCAGATAAAAACTAAAAAGAAGCTATCTGGTAAACTGCTTTGTGATGTGTGGCTTCATCTAACAGAGTTAAACCTTTCATTTGATTCAGCTGGTTGGAAACACTCTAATTGCAGTATCTGCGAAATGACATCTGGGAGCCAAATATGACCTATGGGGAAAACACGAATTTCCTTATTAAAAACTAGAAAGAAGCAATCTATGAAACTTCTTTGTGATGTGTGGATTCATCTGACAGAGATAAACCTCTCTTTTGATTCAGGAGGTTGGAAACACTGTTTTTGGAGAATCTGCAAAGGGACATTTGGGAGCCAATTGGAAAGAAACAATATTCCTACATAAAAATTAGAAAGTGTCTATCTGTAAAACTGCTTTGTGCTATGCAGATTCATCTCACGGAATTAAAAGTTTCTTTTGATTCAGCAGGTTAGAAATACTCTTTTTTTAGAATTTGTGAATGGACATTTGGGAGCCCATTTAGGTATATAAACGAAAACTGAATATCTATAGATAAAAACTAGAAAGAAGCTCTCTGAGAAACTGCTTTGTGATGTGTGGACTCATCTCACAGAATTAAAACTTTCTTTTGACTCAACAGGGTGGAAACACTCTTTTTAGAGAATCTGAGAAGGGACACTTGGGAGCCCATTGTGGCCTATGGGTAAAAATAAATAATCCAAGATTAAAACTAGAAGGAAGCTATCTGTGCAACTGCTTTTCATTGTTTGGATGCATCTCACAGAGTTAAACATGTCTTTTGATACAGAAGGTTGGAAACACTCTCTTTGAAGAATCTGAGAATGGACATTTGGGAACACTTTGAGTCCTATGGGGAAGAACAAACTATCCCCAGATAAAAACTGGAAAGAAGCTGTCTGTGAAATTGCTTTGTGGTGTGTGGAGTGCTCAAACTTTCTTTTGATTCAGCAGGTTGAAAAAAATCTTTCAGGAGAATCTGTGTAGGGACAGTTCAGAGCGTATTGAAGTTTGTAGGGTAATACTGAATATCCAGAGATAAAAACTATAAGGAAGGTATCTGTGAAACTGTTTTTTTGTGTATTGATTCATTTCACAGAGTTAAATCTTTCTATTCATTTAGCAGTTTGCAAACACTGTCTTTGCAGGATCTGCAAAGGGACATTTGGGAATCCATATAGGCCTAATGGGAAAAACTGAATATCCCCAGGAAAAAATGATAAAGAAGCTATTCACGAAACAGCTTTGTGATATGTGGATCCGTCCCACAGAGGTAAACCTTTCTTTTGATTCAGCAGGCTGGAAACACTCATTTTGGAAAATCTGAGAAGTGATATTTCAGAGCCCAATGAGACCTACGGGAAAAAAACATTATCTGCAGACAAAATCTAGAAAGAAGCTATCTGTGAAACTGCTTTGTGATGTGTCAGTTCATCTCACAAAATTAAAACATTATTTTGTTTCAGCAGATTGGAAACATTCTTTTTGGAGACTCTACAAAAGAACATTTGGGATCCAATTGAGGCATATGGGGAAAACTCGAATATTTCCAGAAAAAAACTAGAATGTGGCAATCTGTGAAACTGCTTTCAGATGTGTGGATTCATCTCACAGAGCTAATCCTTTCTTTTCATTCAGAATGTTTGAAACACTCTTTTTGTAGAGTCTGTAAAGCAACATTTGGGAGCCCTTTGAGGCTTATGGAGAAAAACCGAATATCTCCAGAAAAAAAACTAGAGAAAAGCTATCTGTGAAACTGCTTTGTGACGTGTAGATTCATCACACAGAGATAAATCTTTCTTTTGATCCAAAACTTTAGAAAGTATTTGGAAAATCTGTAAAGGGATATTTGGGAGCCCATTTAAGAATGCACACATCACAAAGCAGTTTCTCAGAAAGCTTCTTTCTTGTTTTTATCTGATGATATTGTCTTTTTCACCAGAGGCCTCAAAGTGCTCCCAAACGTCCTTTCACAGATTCTGCAAAAACACTGCTTAAACACTGCTGAAAAAAAGAAAGGATTAACTCTGAGAGATGAATGCACACATCAAGAAGTGGGTTCTCAGATAGCTTCCTTCAAGTTTTTTTTTTTTTTTTGGTGGGGTAGATATTCGCTTTTTCATCACTGGCCACAATGAGCTCTGAAATATCCATTCACAGAATGTACATAAGCAGTGTTTCCAAACTGCTGAATCATCATAAATGATTAACTCTGTGAGAAGAATGCACATACCATGAGGCTGTTTCTCAGATAGCTCCCTTCCTGTTTTCATCTTGGGATATTGGCTTTTTCATCATTAGCCTCAATGAGCTATGAATGTCCATTTGCAGAATGTGCAAATGCAGTGTTTCCAAACTGCTGAATCAAAAGATACGTTTAAATCTGTGAGATTAATGCACACATCACAAAGCAGACTCTCAGATAGCTTCCTTCTAGTTTTTCTCTTCAGATATTTGCTTTATCATTGTTGCCCTCAATGAGCTATCAAATGTCCATTTGTAGAATGTCAAAGAACAGTGTTTCCAAAATGCTGAGTTGAAAGAAAGGTTTAACTCTGTGAGGTGAATGCACACATCACAGAGCAGTTTCTCAGAAAGCTTCTTTTTATTTTTTATCTGAAGACATTTTCTTTTTCACCATAGCCCTCAATGAGCTCCAAAATGTCCTTTCAGAAATTCTACAAAAACAGAGTTTTGAAATTGCTGATTCAAAAGAAAGGTTTACTCTGTCAGAAGAATGCATATATCACAAATTGTTTTTTCAGATAGCTTCCTTATACTATTTATCTTGGGATATTCACTTTTTCACATTTGGCCTCAATGAGGTACAAAATGGCAATTCACAGATTGTACAAAATATTGTTTCTAAACTGCTGAATGAAAAGAAAGTTTTGCCTCTGTGAGATGAATGCACACAAAACAAAGTAGTTTCTCAGAAAGCACCTTTATAGTTTATATTTGGAGATTTTTTTTTACCATAGGCCCAAAAGTGCTCCAAAATGTCCTTTCACAGATTACACAAAAACAGTGTTTCCAAACTGCTGAAGCAGAAGAAAGTGTTAACTCTGCGAGATAAATGCAAAGAGCAAAAAGCAGTTTCTCAGATAGCTTCCTTCTGGTTTTTATATGGGGATATTCATTTTTTCACCTTTGGCTTCAAAGAACTCAAGAAGATCCATTCAAAGAATGAACAAAAACAGTGTTTCCAAACTGCTGAATCAACTTAAAAGTTTAAATCTGTGAGATGAATGCACACAGAACAAGGCAGTTTCTCAGAAAGCTTCTTTCTAGTTTTTATCTGAAGACATTTTCCTTTTCACTATTGGCCTCAATGTGATCCCAAATGTCCTCCTGCAGATCCTACAAAAACACTGTTTCCAAAATGCCGAATCAAAAGAAAAGTTTAACTCTGAGAGATGAATTCCCACATCACAAAGCAGTTTCTCAGAGAGCTTCCTTCTAGTTTTTATCTTAGGATATTCGCTTTTAAACCATTCATCACAGTGAGCTCCGAAATATCCATTTGCAGAATGTACACAATCAGTTTTTCCCAATTGCTGAATGAACAGAAATGTTTAAATCTGTGAGATGAATGCAAACAGCACAAAGTGGTTTCTCAGATAGCTTCCTTCTAGGTTTTATTCTTGGATATTCACTTTTTCACCTTTGGCCTCAATGAGTTCCCAATTGTCCTTTCACTTTGTCCATTTAGGGCAATGGAGAAATAGCAAATATCCCAGGATAAAAACTAGAAGGAAGCTATATGAGAAACTGCTTTGTGATATGTGCATTCAACTCACAGAGTTAAACCTTTCTTTTCATTCACCAGTTTTGAAACACTCTTTTTGCAGAATCTGCAAAGGGATATTTCAAAGAGCATTGAGGCCTATGGTGAAATATGAAATATCATCAGATAAAAACTTGAAAGAGGCTTTCTGAGAAACTGCTTTGTGATGTGTGCATTCATCTCACAGAGTTAAAATTTTCTTTAGATACAGGAGTTTGGAAACACTGTTTAAGACCATTCTGTGAAGGGACATTTTGGAGGTCGCTGAGGCCAATGGCAAAAAAGGAAATATACCAGGATAAAAACTAGAAGGAAGCTATCTGAGAAAACGCTTTGTGATGTGTGCATTCATCACACAGAGTTAAACCTTTCTTTTCATTCAGCAGTTTGGAAACATTGTTTTTGTAGAACCTGCAAAGGGATAATTCAGAAAGCATTGAGGCCTATGTTGAAAAAGGAATCATCTTCAGATAAATAGTAGAAAGAAGCTTTCTGAGAAATGGCTTTTGGCTCTGTTCCTTCATCTCACAGAGTTAAAACTTTCTTTGGATTCAGTGGTTTGGAAACACTGTTTTTATAGAATATGCAAAGGGATATTTTGGAGTGAATTGAGGTCTGTGGTGAAAAAGGAAACACCTTCAGATAAAAACTAGAATCTTTCTGAGACACTGCTTTGTGATGTCTGCATTCATCTCATAGACTTAAGCCTTTCTTTGGATTCAGCAGTTTGGAAACACTTTTTTTGTCCATTCTGCAAATGGACATTTCACAGCTCATTGAGGCTAATGGTGAAAAAGAGAATTTCTCAGAATAAAAACTAGAAGGAAGCTATCTGAGAAACTGCTTTGTAATGTGTGCATTCATCTCGCAGAGTCAGAGCTTTTTTTTCATTCAGCTGTTTGGAAACAGTGTTTTTGTAGGTTCTGCAAAGAGATATTCTGGAGAGTATTGAGACCTAAGGTGAAAAAGGAAACATCTTCAGATAAAAATTAGAAGGAAGCTTTCTGAGAAACTGCTTTTGCTTATGTGCATTCATCTCACAAAGTTCAACTTTTCTTTGGATTCCGCAGTTTGGAAGCACTGTTTTTGCCCATATTGTGAATGGACATTTTGGAGCTCATTGAGGCCCATGGTGAAAAAGCGAATATCCCAGTCTAAAAACTAGAATGAAGCTATATGAGAAACCACTTTGTGAGGTGTGCATTCATCTCACAGAGTTAAACTTTTCCGTTCATTCAGCAGTTTGGGAACTCAGTTTTTGTAGAATCTGCAAAAGGATATTTCTGTGTGCATTGAGGCCTATGGTGAAAAAGGAAACATCTTCAGATAAAAACTAGAAGGAGGCTTTGTGAGAAACTGCTCTGTGATTCTGTGATGTGTGCATTCATCTCAAAGATTTAAACCTTTCTTTGATTTCAGCTGCTTGGAACGCTGTTTTTGTCCTTTTTGTGAATGGACATTTTGTAGCTCATTGGGGTCAATGGCAGAAAAGTGAATTACCCAACAATAAAAATGAGAAAGAAGCTATGTGAGGAACTGCATTGTAATGTGTGCATTCATCTTTCAGAGTTGAAAGTTTTTCATTCAGAAGTTTGGAAACACTTTTTGTAGAATATTTAAAGGGATATTTCAGACAGCATTGAGGCCTATGGTGAAAAAGGAAGCATCTTCAGGTAAAAACTACAAAGAAGCTTTCTGAGAAACTGCTATGTGATGCCTGCATTCATCTCACAATGTTAAACTTTTCCTTGAATTCTGCACTTTAGAAATATTGTTTTTTTCTGTTCTGTGAATGGACATTAGGGAGTTCATTGGGGCCAAAGGCGAACAAGCAAATATCCAGGGATAAAAACTAGAAGGAAGCTATCTGAGAAAAGCCTTTAGTATGTGTGCATTCACCTCACAGAGTTAAACCTTTCTTTTCATTCAGCAGTTTGTAAACACTAATTTTGAGTAATCTGCAAAGGGATATTTTGGAGAACATTGAGGCCTATCGTGAAAAAGGAAAACCCTTCAGATAAAAAATAGAAAAGATCTTTCTGAGAAACTGCTTTGTGATGTGTGCATTCATCTCAGAGAGTTAAACCTTTCTCTGGATTCAGAAGTTTGGAAACACTGTTTTTATCCATTCTGCGAATGGATATTTGGGAGCTCATTGCGGCCAATGTTGAAAGTGCAAATGTCCCAGGATAAAAGCTACAAGAAAGCTATCTCAGAAACTGCTTTGTGCTGTGTGCATTCATCCTCATAGATAAATGTTTCTTGTCATGCAGCTGTTTGTAAACATTGCTTTTGTAGACTCTCAGAAGGGAGATTTTGGAGCACATTGAGGCCTATGTTGACAATGGAAACACCCTCAGATAAAAACTAGAAGGAAGCTTTCTGAGAAACTGCTTCATGATGTGTGCATTCATCTCACAGATTTAAACCTTTCTTTGAATTCAGCTATATGGGAACACTCTTTTTGTCCATTGTATGAATTGTCATTTGGGAGCTCAATGAGGGCAATGGAGAAAAAGCAAATTACCCTAAGGTAAAAACTAGAAGGAAGCTAAGTAGGGAACCACACTGCAATGTGTGCATTCATTTCTCAGAGTTAAACCTTTCTTTTCTTTCAGCAGTTAGGGAAGACTGCTTCTGTTGAATCTGCTAAGGTATATTTGGGAGAGCATTGAATCTTGTGGTGTAAAAGGAAACATCTTCAGATAATAACTATCTCAGATAATAGCTTTCTGAGAAAGTGCTTTGTGAAATGTGCATACATCTCACAGAGTTAATTTTGGATTCAGCAGTTTGGAAACACTGTTACTGTCTATTTTGCAAATGGACATTTGGGAGATCGTTTAGGCCAATTGCAAAACAGAAAATACCCCAGGACAAAAACCAGAAGGAAGCTATCTGAGAAACCACTTTGCAACGTGTGCATTCATCTCACAGAGCTAAAGTTTCCTTTTCATTCAGCAGTTTGGAAACACTGTTTGTTTAGGATCTGCAAAGTGATATTGTGGAGAGCATTGAGGCCTAAGGTGAAAAAGGAAACATCATCACATAAAAATTAGAAAGAAGCTTTCTAAGAAACTGCTTTATGATGTGTGCAGTCATCTCACAGAGTTAAACTTTTCTTTGGATTCAGTAGTTGGGAAACATTGTTTTTGTCCATTTTGCCATTCAACATTTGGTAGCTCATTGAGGCCAATGGCAAGAAAGCAAGTGTCCAAGGACAAAAACTACAAGAAAGCTATCTCAGAAACAGCTTTGTGATATTTGCATTCATCCCTCAGAGATAAACCTTTCTTTTTATGGAGCTGTTTGTAAACACTGTTTTTGTAGAATCTTCAAAGCGATATTATAGTGCGCATTGAGGACTATGGTGAAAAAGGAAACATCTTTATATAAAAACTAGAAAGAATCTTTCTGAGAAACTGCTTTGTGATGTGTGCATTAATCTCAAAGAGTTAAACATTTCTTTGGATTCAGCCACTTGGAAACTGTTTTTGTCCAATCTGCAAATGGACATTTGTGAGTTCATTGAAGCCAATGGTGAAAAGGTGAATATCCCAGGATAAAAACTAGATGAAAGCTATCTGAGAAACCTCTTATTGATGTGTGCATTCATCTCACAGACTTAAACCTTTCTTTTCATTCAGCAGTTTGGAAATACTCTGTTTTCAGAATCTGCAAAGGGATACTTCGGACAGCATTTAGGCCTACGGTGAAAAAGGCAACATCTGCAGATAAAAACAATAAGGAAGGTTTCTGAGAAACTGCTTTGTGATGTGTGCATTCATCTCACAGAGTTATAACTTTGTTTGGATTCAGCAGTTTAGAAACATTGTTTTTGTCCATTCTGTGAATGGACACTTTGGAGCTTGTTGAGACCAATGGAGAAAAAGTGAATATCCCAGGATACAAACTATAAGGAAGCTATCTGAGAAACCAATTTTTGATGTGCACATTCACTCACAGAAGTAAGCCTTTCTTTTCATTCAGCAGTTTGGAAACGATTTTTTTGGATAATCTGCAAAGAGATATTTTGGAGAGCATTGAGGCCTATGGAGAAAAAGGAAACATCTATAGAAAAAAAATAGAAATAAGATTTCTGAGAAACTGCTTTGTGATGTGTTCGTTCATCTGACAGACTTAAAGCTTTCTTTGGATTCAGTAGTTTGCAATGAGTGTTTTTGTTCATTCTGTGAATTGACATTTTGGAGCTGATTGAGGCCAATGGTGAAAAAGTGAATATCCCAGGAAAGAACTAGGTGGAAGTTATCTGAGAAACTGCTGTGTGATGTTTGCACTCATCTCATAGAGTTAAAATTTTCTTTGGATTCAGCAGGTTGGAAACACTGTTTTTGTGCATTCTACGAATGGATATTTGGGAGCTCATTGAGGCAAAAGGTGAAAAAGTGAATATCACTATATAAACACTAGAAGGAAGCTATCTGATAAACCGCTGTGTGATGTGTGCATTCATCTCACCGAGTTAAAGCTTTCTTTTCACACAGCAGTTTGGAAACAGTGTTTTTGTAGAATCTGGAAAGGGATATTTCAGAGAGCATTGAGATCTATGGTGAAGATGGAAACAACTTCAGATAAAAACAGGAAAGAAGCTTTCTGAGAACCTCCTTTGTGATGTGTGCATTCATCTCACAGACTTTAACTGTTCTTTGGATTCAGTAGTTTGGATACTCTGCTTTTTTCCATTCTGCAAATGGAAATGTGGGAGCCCATTGGGGCCAATGGCAAAAGAGTGAATATCCCAGGATAGAAACAAGGAATCTATCTGAGAAACCAAGAAACTGCTATATGATGTGTGTGTGCATTCATCTCACTGAGTTATACCTTTCTTTTCATTCAGCAGTTTGGAATCACTGTTTTTTTTAGAATCTGTGAAGAAATATTCTAGAGAGATTTGAGATCTATGGTGAAAAAGGAAACATCACCAGATTAAAACTAGAAAAAAGGTTTCTGAGAAATTGCTTTGTGATGTGTGAATTCATCTCACAGACATAAACCTTTCTTCAGATTCAGTGGTTTGGAAACTTTTTTTTTTCTATTCTGCAAATGGACATTTTGGAGCTCTTTGGGGCAAATGGCAAAAGAGTGAATATCCCAGGATAAAAACAAGACAGAAGCTAACTGAGAAGCGGCTATGGGATGTGTCTATTCATCTTGCAGAGTTAAACTTTTCTTTTCATTCAGCAGTTTGGAAACACTGTTTTTGTAGAATCTGCAAAGGGATATTTCAGAGAGCATTGAGGCTTATGGTGAAAATGGAAACACCCTCAGATAAAAACTAGAAGGAAGCTTTCTGAGAAACTGCTTTGTGATGTGTGTATTCATCTCACAGAGTCAAACCTTTGTTTATATTCAGCAGTTTGGAAACACTGTTTTTGTAGAATCTACAAAGGGATATTTTGGAGTGCATTGAGGCCTATGATGAAAAAGGAAACATCCTCAGATAAAAACTAGAAAGAAGCTTTCTGAGAAACTGCTTTGTGATGTGTGCATTCATATCACAGAAGTAAAACTTTCTTTCAATTCAGTAGTATAGAAACACTGTTTTTGTCCATTCTGAAAGTGGACATATGGGAGCTCATTGTGGCCAATGGTTAAAGAGTGAATATTCCAAGACCAAAACCAGAAGGAAGCTATCTGAGAAACAGCTTTGTGATGTGTGCATTCGTCTAACAGAGTTAAAACTTTCTTTTCATTCAGCAGCTTGATAACACTGTTTTTTAGAATCTACAAAGGGATATTTCAGAGAGCATTGAGGCATATGCACAAAAGGAAACATCTTCAGAAAAACTCAAAAGAAGATTTCTGAGAAACCATCTTGTGATGTGGGCATTCCTCACACTGAGTTGAACCTTTCTGTTCATTCAGCAGTTTGGAAACATGTTATATTAAGAATCTACAAAGTTATATTTCAGAGAGAATTGAAGTCTATGGTGAAAAAGGAAACATCTTCAGAAAAAAACTAGAAAGTAGCATTCTGAGAAACTGCTTTGTGATGTGTACATTCATCTAAAAGAGTTAAAACTTTCTTGGGATTCAGTAGTTTAGAAAGAGTGTTATGTCCATTCTGTGAATGGACATTTGGGAGCACATTGAGACCAATGGTGAACAAGTGAATATCCCTGGATAAAAACGCATGGAAGCTATCTGAGAAACTTCTAAGTGATGTGTGTATTCATCTCACAGAGTTAAACATTTCTTTGCATTCAGCAGTTCAGAAACATTGTTTTTGTAGAATGTGCAAATGGATATTTCAGAGAGAATTAAGGCTTAAGGAGAAAAAGAAAACATCTTCAGATAAAAACAAGAAATAAGCATTCTGAGAAACTGCTTGTGATGTGTGCATTCATCTCGTAGAATTAAACTTTTGTTTGGATTCAGCAGTTTGGAAACTGCTTTCTATAAATCTGCAAAGGATATTCAGAGAGCATTTTGGCCTATGATGAAAAAGGAAACACCTTCAGATAAAAACTAGCAAGGAGCTTTCTGAGAAACTGCTATGTGATGTGTGCATTCATCTCACATAGTTAAACCTTTCTTTGGATTCAGTAGTTTGGAAAGAGTTTTTTTTTTCGATTATGCGAATGGACATTTGGGAGATCATTGAGGCCATTGGCGAAAAAGCAAATGTTCCAGGATGAAAACTAGAAAGAAGCTTTCCAATAAACTGCTATGTGATGTATGCATTCATCTCCCAGAGTTAAAACTTTCTTTTCATTCAGCAGTTCTTAAATGTTGTTTTTTTAGAATTTGCAAAGGGATATTTCAGAGAAGATTGAGAACTGTGGTGAAAAAGGTAACATCTTCAGATACAAACTAGAAAGAAACATTGTGAGAAACTGCTTTGTGATGTGTGCATTCACCTCACAGAGTTAAACCTCTCTTTTCATTCAGCAGTTTGGAAACACGGGTATGTAGAATCTGAAAAAAGATATTTTGGTGAGCCTTGAGGCCTGCGGTGAAAAAGGAAACATCTGCATATAAAAACTGCAAAGAAACTTTCTGAGAAACTGCTTTATGATGTGTGCATTCATCTCACAGAATAAAACCTTTCTTTGGATTCCATAGTTTGGAAAGAGTGTTTTCATAGAATCTTCAAAGGGATATTTTGGAGAGCATTGAGGACTATGGTGAAATAAAATCATCTTCAGATAAAAACTATAAAGAAACTTTCTGAGAGACTGCTTTGTGATATGCACATTTATCTCAGAGAGTTAAACCTTTCTTTTTATTCAGCAGTTTAGAAACACTGTTTTTGTCCATTACATCAATGGACATTTTGGAGCTCATTAGGGACAATGGCAAAAAATCAAATATCCCAGGATGAAAACTAGAAGCAAGCTATCTGAGAAACTGTTATTTGATGTGTACATTCATCTCACAGAGTTAAAACGTTCTATTCATTCAGCAGTTTGGAAACACTATTTTTGTAGAATCTGCAAAGGGATATTTCAGAGAGCATTGATGCCTATGGTGAAAAAGGAAACATCTTCAGATAAAAACCATTAAGACGTTTCTGAGAAACTTCTCTGTGATGTGTGTATTCATCTCACAGAGTTAAACCTTTCTTTAGATTCAGCAGTTTGGAAACACTCTTTATGTCCATTCTGTGAATAGACATTTGGGAGTACTTGGAGGCCAAAGGTGAAAAACTGAATATTCCAGAATAAAAACGAGAAGGAAGCTATCTGAGAAACTGCTAAGTGATGTGTACATTTATCTTGCAGAATAAAATGATTCTTTTCATTCAGTAGTTTGGAAACATTATTTTTTTTAGAATCTGCAAAGGGATATTTTGGAGATCATTGAGGTCTATGTTGAAATAGGAAACATCTTCAGATAAAAATTAGAAAGAAGCTTACTGAGAAACTTTTTTTTGATGTGTGCATTCATCGCACAGAGTTAAACCTTTCTTTGGATTTGGCACTTTGGAAACACTATTTTTTGTCCATTCTGCAAATGGACATTTGGGAGTTCTTTAAGTCCAGTGATGAAAAAGCAAATATCCTGTGATAAAAACTAGAAAGAAGCTATCTGAGAAACCGCTTTGTGATGTGTCCATTCAACTCACAGAGTTAAATCTTTCTTTTCATTCAGCATTTTGGAAGCACTGTCTTTGTTAAATCTGCAAAGGGATATGTCAGAGAGCATTGAGGTCTATGGTGAAGAAGGAATCATCTTCAGATAAAGATTCGAAAGAACTTTCTGAGAAACTGCCTTGTGATATGTCCATTCATCACTAAGACTTAAAGTTCTCTTTGGATTCACTAGTTTGAAAACACTGTTTTTGCCCATTCTGTGAATGGACATTTTGGAACTAATTGAGGCCAGTGGTAAAAAAGCAAATATCCGAGGATGCAAACTAGAAGGAATCTGTCTGAGAAACCGTTTTGTGATGTGTGCATTCATCTCACAGAATTAAACCTTTCTTTTCATTCAGTAGTTTGGAAACACTGGTTGTAGAATCTGCAAAACGATAGGTAGAAGAGCATTGAGGTGTCTGGTGAAAAAGAAAACAACTTCAGATAAAAGCTAGAAAGAAGCTTTCTGAGAAACTGCTGTGTGATGTGTGCATTCATCTCACAGATTTAAACACTTCTATGTATTCAGCAGTGTGGAAACATTGTTTTTCTCCATTCTGTGAATGGACATTTGGGATTTGCTTGAGGCCAATGGTGAAAAACCAAATATCCCAGGATAAAAACTAGAAGGAATCTATCTGAGAAAGTGCTATGTGATGTGTCTATTCATCTTGCAGAGTTAAACCTTTCTCTTCATTGTGTGGTTTAGAAACACTGTTTTTTAGAGTCTGCAATGGGATATTTCACAGAGCAATGAGGCCTATGGTTAAATAGGAAACATCTACAAATAAAAACAAGAAAGAAGCTTTCTGAGAAACTTCTTTGTGTAGTGTGCATTCATCTCTCAGAGGTAAATCTTTCTTTGGATGCAGCAGTTTGGAAACACTGTTTTTGTAGAATCTGCAAAGGGATATTTCAGAGACCACTGAGGAGTACTATGAAGAAGGAAACACCTTCAGATAAAAACTAGGAAGAAACTTATGTGCATTCATCTTGCAAAACTAAACCTTTCTTATCATTCAGTAGTTTGGAGACACTCTTTTTGTAGAATTTGCAAAAAGATATTTTGGATAGCTTGTTTCCTATGGTGAAAAAGGAAACATCTTCAGATAAAAACTAGGAAGAAGCTTTCTGAGAAACTGCATAGTCATGAGTGTATTCATATCACAGACTTAAAACTTTCTTTGGATTCAGTAGTTTGGAAACACTGTTTTTGTTCATTCTGTGAATGGACATTTGGGAGCTCATTGAGAACACTTGAGGACACTGGCAAAAAAGTGAATATCCCAGGATAAAATCTAGAAGGAAGCTATCAGAGAAACTGCTTTGTGATGTGTGCCTTCATCTCACAGTGCTAAACCTTTCTTTAGGTTCAGCAGTTTGGAAACACTGTTTTTGTCCATTCTGCAAAAGACATTGGGAAGCTCTTTGAGGCCAATTGCAAAAAAGAGCATATCCTGGGATAAAAAGTACACGGAAGCTATTTGATAAACTGCTATGTAAAGGGTGCATTAATGTTGCAGAGTTAAACCTTTCTTTTCATTGAGCAGTTTGGCAACACTGTTTTTGTAGAATCTGCAAAGGGATATTTCAGAGAGAACTGAGGCCTCTGGTGAAAAAGGAAACATCTTCAGATCAAGACAAGAAGAAAATTTCTGAGAAACTGCTTGAGATGTGTGCATTCATCTCACAGAGTTATACTTATCTTCACATTCAGCACTTTGGAAACACTGGTTTTGTAGAATCTGCAAACACATATTTTGAGAGCATTGAGGCCTAAGGTGAAGAAGGAAACATCTTCAGATAATAACTAGAAAGAACTTTCTGAGAAACTACTTTGTCATGTGTGCATTCATCTCACAGACTTAAACCTTTCTTTGGATTCAATAGTTTGGAAACACTGTTTTAGTCCAAGATGCGAATGGACATATGGGAGCACACTGAGGACTCTGGCAAAAAAAGTGAATACCCGAGAGTAAAAACTAGAAGGAAGGTATCTGAGAAACCTGCTTTGTGATGTATGCATTCATCTCACAGATTTAAACATTCCTTTTCATTCAGCAATTTGGAAACACTGTTTTTTTAGAATCTGCAAAGGGATATTTTGCAGAGCATGGAGGCCTATGGTTAAAAAGGAAACATTTTTGGCTAAAAACTAGAAAGAAGCTTTCGGAGAAACTGCTTTGTGATGTGTTAATTCACCTCACAGAGTTAAAACTTTCTTTGGATTCAGTAGGTTGGAAAGAGTGTTTTTGTCCATTCTGTGAATGTGCATTTGGCAAAGAAGAAAATATCCCAGGATAAAAACTAGAAGGAAGCTATCTGAGAAACTGCTTTCTGATGTGTGCATTCACCTAACAGGGTTAAAACTTTCTTGGGATTCAGTAGTCTGGAAAGAGTGTTAAGTCCATTCTCTGAGTGGACATTTGGGAGCTCATTGAGGCCAATGGTGAAAAAGTGAATATCCCAGGATAAAAATAGATGGAAGCTATTTTAGAAACTGCTTTGTAATGCGTGCATTCATCTTGCAGATTTAAAGCTTTCTTCTCATTCAGCCGTTTTTAAACACTATTTTTGTAGAATCTGCAAAGGAATATTTCAAAGACCATTGAAGCCTAAGGTGAAAAAGGAAACATCTTCAGATAAAAAACAGAAGGAAGCTTTCTGAGAAACTGCTTTGTGATGTGTGCATTCAACTCACAGATTTAAAACTTTCTTTGAATACAGAGTTTGGAAACTGTTTTTCTTCATTCTGAGAATGGACGTTTGGGACTTCATTGAGGCCAATATAGAAAAAGCGAATATCCCAGTATAAAATCTACAAGATTATCTGCAGGATAAAATCTATCAGAGAAACTGCATTGTGATGCCTGCTTTCACCTCATGGAGTTAAATCTTTCTTTTCATTCAGCAGTTTGGGAACACTGTTTTTGTAGAATCTACAAAGGGATATTTCCGAGAGCATTGAGGCCTAAAGTGAAAAAGGAAACATCTTCAGATGAAAAATAGAATGAAGCTTTCTGAGAAACTGCTTTGTGATGTGTGCATTCAACTCACAGAGTTAAAACTTTCTTTGAATACAGAGTTTGGAAACAATGTTTTTCTTCTTTCTGCAAATGGACATTTGGGACTTCATTGAGGCCAATATAGAAAAAGTGAATATCCCAGGATAAAATCTCCAAGATTATCTACAGGATAAAATCTATCAGAAAAACTGCTTTGTGATGTGTGCTTTCATCTCACAGAGTTAAACCTTTCTTTTCATTCAGCAGTTTGGAAACACTGATTTGTAGAATCTTCTGAGGGATATTTTGGAGAGCCTTGAGATCTGTGTTGAAATGGGAAATATTTTCAGATTAAAAACTAGAAAGAAGCTCTCTGGGAAACCCCTTTGAGATGTGTGTTTTCATCTCACAGAGTTAAATCATTCTTTATATTCAGCAGTTAGGAAACAGTGTTTTTGTCCTTTCTGCGAATGGATATTTTGGAGCTCATTTAGGCCAATGATGAAAAAGCAAATATCCCAGGATAGAAACTAGAAGGAAGCTACCTGAGAAGCGACTTTGTCTTGTGTGCATTCATCTCACAGAGTTTAACCTTTCTTTCTTTAGGCAGTTTGGAGACTGTTTTTTTAGAATCTGCAAAGGGATATTTTGGAGAACATTGAGGCCTATTGTGAAAAAGGGAAAATCTTCAGATAAAAACTAGAAGAAAAAGTTTCTGAGAAACTGCCTTGTAATGTGTGCATTCATTTCACAGAGTTAAACCTTTCTTTGGATTCTGCAGTTTGGAAACCAAGTTTTTCTCCATTCTGCGAATGGACATTTAGGACTTCATTGAACCCAATGGTGAAAAAGCAAATATCCCAGGAAGAAATCTAGAAGGAAGCCATGTGAAAAATCACTTTGTGATGTGTGCATTCAGCTCACATAGTTAAACATTCCTTTTTATTCAGCTGTTTGTAACCACTGTTACGTAGAATCTGCAAAGGTTTATTTTGGGCAGCATTGAGGCCTATGGTGAAATAGGAAACATCTTCAGATAAAAACTAGAAAGAAGCTTTCTGAGAAACTACTTAGTGATGGGTGCATTAATCTGACAGTGTTAAACCTTTTTTTGAATTCAGCAGTTTTGAAATACTTTTTTTGTCCATTCTGTGAATGGACATTTCAGAGCTCATTTAGGCCAATGGTAAAAAAGCAAATATCCCAGGATAAAAAGCAGCAGGAAGCTACCTGAGAAGCTGCTGTGTGATGTGTGCAGTCGTCTTGCAGTGTTAAATCTTTCTTTTCATTCAGCAGTTTGGAAACACTTTTATTGGATTAAGTAGTTTGGAAAGAGTGTTTTTGTCCATTCTTCTAATGGATATTTTGGAGCCCATTGAGGCCAATGGCTGAAAAGTGAATATCCCAGGATAAAAAGGATGGAAGCTCTCTGAGAACCTGCTACACCATGTCTGCATTCATCTGGCAGATTAAACCTTTCTTTTCTTTCAGAAGTTTGGAAACACTTTTTTTTTAGAATCTGCAAAGTCATATTTTGGAGAGTATTGTGGCCTGTGGTTAAAAAGGATACATCTTCAGTTAAAAACTAGAAAGAAGCTTTCTGGGAAACTGCTTTTTGATGTGCACAATAATCTTATGGATTTAAAGCTTTCATTGCATTCAGCAAATTGGAAACACAGGTTTTCTCAATTCTGCAAAGGGACTTTTGGGAGTTCATTAAGGCCAATTGTGAAAGAGAAAATATCCCAGGATAAAAACTAGAAGGAAGCTATTTGAGAAACTGCTTTGTCATGTATGCATTAATCTCACAGAGTTAAACCTTTCTTTTCATTCAGCAGCTTGGAAATGCTCTGTTATTGTAAAATGTGCAAAGTGATATTTTGGAGAGCATTGAGGCCTATGGTGAAATAGGAAACATGTTCAGATAAAAACTAGAACCTTTCTGAGAAACCACTCTCTTATGTGTACATTCAGCGCACAGGCTTAAAACTTTCTTTGGATTCTGCCATTTGGAAACTCTGTTTGTGTAGAATCTGCAAGGGATATTTCAGAGAGCATTGATGCCTATGGTGAAAAAGAATACAATTCAGTTTAAAACTAGTAAGATGCTTTCTGAGAAATTGCATTGTGATATGTGCACTCATATCACAGAGTTAGACCTTTCTCTGGATTCAGCAGTTTGGAAACACTGGTTTTGTCCATTCTACAAATGGACATTTGGGAGCTCATTGAGAATATGGTGAAAAACTGGATATCTGAGGATAAAAACTAGAAGAAGACTATATGAGAAACCACTTTCTGATGAGTGCATTCATCTCACACAGTTAAAGCTTTCTTTTATTTTTTTTTTAAGGAGGAAGTCATTTATTTATTTATTTGTTCAATAATAAACAATCCTGGTCATTTACCTAGACTTTTAACATAATGCAATTACTTATAACACAATGGGTTTCTCCACTGTGAAAAATGAATACAATCATTTACTTGGGCCGTTTCTTGTGAAAATAAATTTAATCTGGTAATATTTTAAAATCTAACACTGTGATTACTTTTACTATACTAGAAGGATTTCAACTAGATACAATTGAATTATTAAACAGTAAATAATTCCCATTTTCTTTTTTTTTCTTTTATTATTGTTGTTATTATTATTATTATACTTTAGGTTTTATGGTACATGTGTGCAATGTGCAGGTAAGTTACATATGTATACATGTGCCATGCTGGTGCGCTGCACCCACCAACTCGTCATCTAGCATTAGGTATATCTCCCAATGCTATCCCTCCCCCCTCCCCCCACCCCACAACAGTCCCCAGAGTGTGATGTTCCCCTTCCTGTGTCCATGTGTTCTCATTGTTCAATTCCCACCTATGAGTGAGAATATGTGGTGTTTGGTTTTTTGTTCTTGCGATAGTTTACTGAGAATGATGATTTCCAATTTCATCCATGTCCCTACAAAGGACGTGAACTCATCATTTTTTATGGCTGCATAGTATTCCATGGTGTACATGTGCCACATTTTCTTAATCCAGTCTATCATTGTTGGACATTTAGGTTGGTTACAAGTCTTTGCTATTGTGAATAATGCCTCAATAAACATACATGTGCATGTGTCTTTATAGCAGCATGATTTATAGTCCTTTGGGTATATACCCAGTAATGGGATGGCTGGGTCGAATGGAATTTCTAGTTCTAGATCCCTGAGGAATCGCCACACTGACTTCCACAAGGGTTGAACTAGTTTACAGTCCCACCAACAGTGTAAAAGTGTTCCTATTTCTCCACATCCTCTCCAGCACCTGTGGTTTCCTGACTTTTTAATGATTGCCATTCTAACTGGTGTGAGTTGGTTTAATTCAGCCTTTTGGAAACACTGTTTTTGCAGAATCTGTCAAGGGATATTTTGGAGAGCTTTGTAGTCAATGGTGAAATAGGAAACATCTTCAGATAAAAACTACAAGGTAGCTTTCTGAGAAACTGCTTTGTTATGTGGGCATTCATCTCACAGAGTTAAACCTTTCTTTGTATTAAGTAGCTTGTAAAAAGTGCTTTTTTCCATTCTGCAAATGGACATTTTGGAGCTCATTGAGGACAAAAGCAAAAAAGTGAATAACCCAGGATAAAAACTAGATGGAAGCTATCTGAGAAACGGCTATGTGATGTGTGCATTCATCTCACAGACTTAAACCTTTCTTTACGTTCAGCAACTTGGAAAACCTGCTTTTGTAGAATCTGCAAGGGATATTTTAGAGAGCATTGATGGCTTTGGTGAAAAAGGATGCAATTTGAGTTTAAAACTAGAAAGAACCTTTCTGAGAAATTGCTATCGATATGTGCACTCATATGACAGAGATAAACAATTTTTTGGATTCAGCACATTGGAAACACTGTTTTTTTACATTCTGCAAGTGGACACTTGGGAGCTTATTGAGGCCTATGGTGAAAAAGGAAACATCTTCAGAGAAAAACTAGGAAGAAGCTGTCTGAGAAACTGCTTTGTGATGTGTCAATTCAACTCACAGAGTTAAAACTTTCTTTGGATTCAGTAGTTTGGAAAGAGTGCTTTTGTCCATTCTATGAATGGATATTTGGGAGCTCATTGATGTCAATGGTGAAAAATAAAGTGTACCAGGATAAAAACAAGAAATAAGCTATCTGAGAAACTGTTTGTGATGTGTGCATTCATCTCACAGAGTTAAAGCTTGCTTTGCATTCAGTAGTTTGGAAATACTTTTTTCTCCCTTCTGCAAAAGGACATTTGGGACTTAATAGAGGCCAATGGTGAATAAGCAAATATCCTGAGAAAAAATCTTAAGAAATTTAACTTAGAAACCATTTTGTGATGTGTGCATTAGTCTCACAGAGTTAAATCTTTCTTTTCATTCAGCAGTTTGGAAACACTGTTTTTGTATAATCTGCAAGGGGATATTTTGGAGAGCATTGAGGCCTATGGTGAAATAGGAAACATCTTCAGATAAAAACTACAAAGAAGCTTTCTGAGAAACTGCTTTGTGATGTGTGCATTCATTTCACAGAGGTAAATCTTTCTTTGGATTCAGCAGTTTGGAAAGAGTGTGTTTGACCATTTTCCTCATGGGCATTTGGGAGCTCATGATGAAAATGTAAATATCCCAGGATAAAATCTAGAAACAAGGTGTCTGAGAAACTGCTGTTATGTGGGCATTCATCTCACAGACTTCAAACTTTCTTTGGATTCAGTAGTTTGGAAACACTGCTTTTGGCCATTCTCTGAATGGACATTTCGGAGCTCACTGAGGCAGAAGGCAAAAAAGTGAATATCCCAGGCTAAAAACAAGAAGGAAGGTATCTGGGAAACCACTTTGTGATGTGTGCATTCATCTCACAGAGTTCAACTTTTCTTTTCATTCAGCAGTGTAGAAACAGTTTTTTTAGAATCTGCAAGGGGATATTTCAGAGAGTATTGAGGCTATGGTGAAAAAGGAGAATTCTTCAGATAATAACTAGAAAGAAACTTTCTGAGAAACTGCTTTGTGGTGTCTACTTTCCTCTCACGGAGTTAAATCTTTCTTTGGATTGAATAGCTTGGAAAGGTATTTTTTTTTTCCATTCTGTGAACGGACATTTGGGAGCTCATTGGGGCCATTGGCAAAAAAGCAAATATCCCAGAATGAAAACTAGATGGAAGGTATCTGAGAAAGTGGTATGTGATGTTTGCATTCATCTGGCAGAGTTAAACCTCTCTCTACATTCAGCAGTTTGGAAAGAGTGTTTTTGCAGTATCTACAAAGGGATATTTCAGAGTGCATGGAGGTTTATGGTGAAAAAGGAAACATCCTCAGATAAAAATTAAAAAGAAGCATTCTGAGAAACTGCCTTGTGATGTGTGCATTCATCTCACAAATTTGAACCTTTCTTTGGATTCAGTAGCTTGGAAACACAGTTTTTTCCATTCTGTGAATGGGCATTTTGGAGCTCATTGAGGCCTATGGCAAAAAAGCAAATATTCCAGTATAAAAACTAGAAGGAAGTGATCTGAGAAACTGCATTTTCATCTGTGCATTGATCTCACAGTGTTAAACTTTTTGTTTCAGTCAGCAGCTTAGAAAGTTTGTTTCTTTTGAATCTACAGGGGGATATTTTGGAGAACATTGAGGCTTATGGTGAAAAAGGAAACATCTTAAGATAAAAACTAGAAAGAAGCTTTCTGAGAAAGTTCTTTGTTACATGTGCATTCATCTCACAGAGTTAAACCTTTCTTTGAATTCAGCAGTTTGGAAAAACTTCTTTTCTCCATTCTGTGAATGGACACTTGGGACTTCATTGATGCAAAATGCGAATAAGTGAATATCCCAGGATAAAATCTAGAAGGAAACTATATGAGAAACCACTTTCTGATGTGTGCATTCATCTCACAGAGGTAAATCTTTCTTTTCATTCAGCAGTTTGGAAACACTGCTTTTGTGTAATCTGTAAAGGGATATTTTGGACAGCATTGTGGCCTATGGTGATAAAGGAAACATCTTCAGATAAAAACCTGAAAGAAGCTTTCTGAGAAACTGTTTTGTGATGTGTGCATTCATCTCAGAGAGTTAAATCTTTCTTTGGATTCAGCAGTTTGGAAATACTATTTTTGTCCATTCTAGAATAGTCAATTTGGAGCTCATTGAGGGCAGGGGCAAAAAAGCAAATATCCCAGGATAAAAACTAGAAGTAAGTTATTTGAGAAACTGCTATTTGATGTGTGCATTCATCTTGCAGAGTTAAATCATTCTTTTCATTCAGCAGTTTGGAAACACACTTTTGGTAGACTCTGCAAAGGGGTAATTCGTAGTTCATAGAGGCCTATAGTGAAAAAGGAAACATCTTCAGATAAAAACTAGAAAGAAACTGTCTAACAAACTCCTTTGTGATGTGTTCATTCATGTCACAGGGTTAAAACATTTTTTGGATTTGGTAGTTGGGAAACACTGTTTTTGTCCATTGGGCGATTGGACATTTGGCAGCTCACTGAGGCCAATGAGTGAATATCCCAGGAAAGTGAATATCCCAGGAAAGAAACTAGAAGGAACATGTCTGAGAAACGGCCATGTGATGTGCGCATTCATCTTGCAGAGTTACAGCTTTTTTTAAATCACCAGTTAAGAAACACTGTTTTTGTAGAATGTGCAAAGGGATATTTTGGAGCGTATTGGGGCCTATGGTGAAAAAGGAAACATCTTCAGATAAAAACTAGAAAGAAGCTTTCTGGAAAACTGATTTGTGATGTGTACATTCATCTCACAGACTTAAAACTTCTTTGGATTCAATAGTTTGGAAACACTGCTTTTGTCCATTCTGTGAATGGACATTTTGGGGCTCATTGAGGCCAAAGGCAAAAAAGTGAATATCACAGGATAAAAACTAGAAAGAAGCTATCGGAGAAATCACTTTGCATTGTGTGCATTCTTCCCTCTGGGTTAAACTTTCTTTTCATTCAGCAGTTTGGAAACAGTTTTTTTTAGAATCTGCAAAGGGATATTACGGAGAGCATTGAGGCCTGTGTTGGTAAAGGAAACATCTTCAGATAAAAACTAGAAAGAAGCTTTCTGAGAAACTGCTTTGTGATGCATGCATTCATCTCACAAATTAAACCTTTCTTTGGGTTCAGTAGTTTGAAAAGGGTGTTTTTTCCCATCTGCTAATGGACTTTTGGGAGCTCATTGAGTCCAATGGTGAAAAAGCTTATATCACAGAACAAAAACTAGATGGAAGCTATCTGACAAACTGCTATGTGATGTCTGCATTCATGGCACAGTGCTAAACCTAGGTCTACATTCAGCAGTTTGGAAACTGTTTTTGTAGAATATGTGAAGTGATATTTCAGAGACCATTCAGGCATATTGTGAGAAAGGACACATCTTCAGAAAAAACTAGAAAGAAGCTTTCTGGGAAACTACTTTGTGATGTGTGCATTCATCTCACAGTGTTAAAACTTTCTTTGGATACAGCAGTTTGGAAACACTATTTTTGTCCATTTGGCGAATGGACAATTGGGAGCTCATTGAGGCCAGTGGCAAAAAAGTGAACATCCCAGGATGAACTCTAGAAGGAATCTATATGATGTGTGCATTCATCTCACAGAGTTAAACTTTCTTATCATTCAGTGGTTTGAAAATCCTGTTTTTGTAGAATCTGCAAAGGAATATTTTGGACGCCTATAGTGAATAAGGAAATATCTTCAGAGAAAAACTAGGAAGAAGCTTCTGAGAAACTGCTTTGTGATGTGCTCATTCATCTCATAGAGTTAAATCTTTTCTTGGGATTCAGTAGTTTAGAAAGTGTTATGTCCATTCTGTGAATGGACATTTGGGAGCTCATTGAGGCCAATGACAAAAAAGTGAACATCCCTGGGTAAAAACTAGAGGGAAGCTACCTGAGAAACAGCTTTGTGATGAGTACATTCACCTCAAAGAGTTAAACCTTTCTTTTGACTCAGCAGTTTGGAAACACTGCTTTTCAACAATCTACAAAGAGATATTTGGGAGTGCATTGAGGCCTATGGTGAAATAGGAAACATCTTCAGATAAAAACTAGAAAGAAGCTTTCTGAGAAACTGCTTGGTGATGTGTGCATTCATCTCACAGAGTTAAACCATTCTCTGGATTCAGTAGTTTGGAAAGAGTGTTTTTGTCCATTCTGTGGATTAGCATTTAGGAGCTCATTTAGGCCAATGATGACAATGTGAATATGCCAGGATATAAACTAGAAGGAAGCTGTCTGAGAAACTACTATGTTATATGTGCATTCAGCTCACAGGCTTAAACCTTTCTTTTTATTCAGTAGTTTGGAAAGAGTGTTTTTGTCCATTCTGTGAATGGACATTTTGGAGACCTTTGAGGCCAATGGCAAAAAAATGAATATTCCAAGATAAAAACTAGAGGAAGCTATTTAAGAAACTGCTATGTGATGTGTGCATTCATGTCACAGAGTTAAATATTTATATACAGTCACCATTTGGGAAATACCGTTTTTGTAGAATGTGCAAAGGGATACTTCAGACAGCATTGAGGACTATGGTGAAAAAGGAAACCTCTTCAGATTAAAACTAGAAAGAAAGTTTCTGAGAAACTGCTTTGGGTTGTTAGCATTCATCTCACAGAATTAAACCTTTCTTTGGATTAAGCAGTTTGGAAACACCATTTTGGTCCATTCTGCAAATGGACATTTGGGAGCTTGTTGAGGCCAATGGCGAAATATTGACTATCCTAGCATAAAAACTAGAAGGAAGCCATCTGAGAAAATGCTGTGTGATATGTGCATTCATCTCATTAAGTTAAACATTTATTTTCACTCAGCAGTTTGGAAACACTGTTTTTGTGGAATCTGCAAAGGGATATTTTGGAGATCATTGAGGCCTATAGTGAAAAAGGAAACTTCTTCAGAGAAAAACTAGAAAGAAGTTTCCTGATAAACTGCTTGGTGATGTATGCATTCATCTCATGGAGTTACAACTTTTTGTATTCAGTAGTTGGGAAACACTGTTTATGTCCATTGTGTGAATGGACATTTGGGAGCTCATTGAGGCCAAAAGTGAGAAGACGAATATCCCAGGTTAAAAACTAGAAGGAAGCTATCTGTGAAACTGCTTTGTAATGGTTGCATTCACCTCACAGAGTTTAACTGTTGTTTTCATTCAGCAGTTTGGAATTACTGTTTTTGTAGAATCTGCAAAGGGATAGTTTGCAGAGCATTGAGGCCTATGGTGAAATAAGAAACATCTTCAGATAAAAACCAGAAAGAAGCTTTCTGAGAAACTGTTTTGTGATGTGTGCCTTCATCTCACAGAGCTAAACCTTTCTTTGGATTCAGTAGTTTGGAAACACTGCTTTTGTAGAATCTGCAAAAGGGTGTTTTGGAGAGCATTGAGGCCTATATTGAAAATGGAAACATATTCATAAATATCTGGAAAGAATCTTTCTGAGAAACTGCTTTGTGATATGTGTATTCATCTCACAGACTTAAGTCTTTCTTTGGATTCAGTAGTTTGGAAACACAATTTTTGTCCATTCTGTGAATGGACATTTGGGAGCTCATTGAGGCCAATGGTAAAAAAGCAAATATCCCAGTATAGAAGCTAGAAGGAAGCGATCTGAGATATCACTTTTTGATGTGTGCTTTCATCTCAGAGTTAGACTTTTCTTTTCATTTATCAGTTTGGAAACATTGTTTTTTCAGAATATGCAAGGCGATATTTCGGAGAGCATTGAGGCCTATGGTGATAAAGGAAACATCTTCAGATAAAAACTGGAAAGAAGCTTTATGAGAAACTGCTCTGTGGTGTGTGCATTCGTCTTCCAGAGTTAAACTTTTCTTTTGATTCAATAGTTTGGAAAGAGTGTTTTTTCCATTCTGCGAATGGACATTTTGGAGCTCATTGAAGGCAATGGTGAAAAAAGTAATATTCCAGAATAAAAACTAGATGGAAGCTGTCTGAGAAACTGCTGTTTGATGTCTGCATTCATCTTGCAGAGTTAAACATAACTCTACATTTAGCAGTTTGGAAACAGTGTTTTTGCAGAATCTGCAAAGGGATATTTAAGAGAGCATTGAGGCCTAGGCTGAAAAAGGAAACACCTTCAGATAAGAACTAGAAAGAAAATTTCTGAGAAACTTCTTTGTGATTTGTGCATTTTTCTCCAGAATTGGTGGGTTCTTGGTCTCACTAACTTCAAGAATGAAGCTGCAAACCCTCACAGTGAGTGTTACAGTTCTTAAAAGTTGTGTGTCCAGAGTTTGTTCCTTCTGATGTTCATATGTGTTCAGAGTTTCCTCCTTCTGTTGGATTCGTGGTCTCGTTGGCTTCAGGAGTACAGCTGCAGACCTTTGTGCTGACTGTTACAGCTCTTAAGGTGGCACTACTGTAGTTGTTCATTCCTCCCCTCTGGAGATGTTCATTCCTCCCAATGAGTTCGTGGTCCACTCACCTCAGGAGTGAAGCTGCAGATGTTCATGGTGAGTGAACTCATACAGGTAGTGCAGAACCAAAGAGTGAGCAGCAGCAAGATTTATTGCAAAGAGCAAATGAATATACTTCCACAGTGTGGAAGGGGACCTGAGCAGGTTGTCGCTGCTGGCTCGGGCAGCCTGCTTTCATTCCCTGATCTGGCCCCACCCACATCCTGCTGATTGGTTCATTTTACAGAGAGCTAATTGGTCTGTTTTACAGAGAGCCGATTGGCCCATTTTGAGAGGGTGCTGATTGGTGCATTTACAATCTCTGAGCTAGACACAAATGTTCTTCAAGTGCCTACTAGATTAGCTAAATACAGAGCACTGATTGGTGCATTTACAAACTTTGAGCTAGACACAGGGGGCTGATTTGTGTATTTACAATCCCTTAGCTAGACATAAAATTTCTCCAAGTCCCCACTAGATTAGCTAGACACAGAGCAGTGATTGGTGCATTTACAAACCTTGAGCTAGACACAGGGTACTGATGGGTGTGTTTAAAAACCTTGAGGTAGACACAGTGTGCTAACTAGTGTATTACAATCCCTTAGCTAGACATAAAGTTTCTCCAAGTCCCCACCAGGTTAGCTAGACAAAGAGCACTGACTGGTGCATTTACAAACCTTGAGCTAGACACAGAATGTTGACTGGTGTATTTACAATCCCTTAGCTAGACATAAAGGTTCTCCAAGTCCCCACTAGACTCAGAAGCCCAGATGGCTTCACCTAGTGGATCCTGCATCAGGGCCTCAGGCAGAGCCTCCTGCCTGTCCTGTGCCATGCACCCACACTCCTCAGCCCTTGTGCGGTCAAAGGGACCGGGCACCACAGAGCAGGGAGTGGCACTCATCTGGGAGGCTCAGGCTGCACAGGAGCCCACAGGGTGGGCAAAGCTCAGGCATGGTGGGCTGCAGTTCCCAAGCCATGCCCCATGGAAAGACAGCTGAGGCCCAGCAAGAACATGAGCAGAGCATTGTTGGGCCAGCACTGCTGGGGGACCAGGCACTCCCTCCATTGCTGCTGGCCCAGGTGGTAAGCCCCTCACTGCCCAGGTCTGGCAGTGCTGGCCAGCCACTCTGAGTGCACAGCCTGCTGAGCCCAGGCCCCATTGGAACACAAACTGTCCTGCAAGCACCATAAGCAGCCCCAGCTCCTGCATGTGCCTCTCCCTCCACACCTCCCTGCAAGCACAGGAGCTGGCTCCAGCTTTGGCCAGCCCTGAGAGGGGCTCCCACAGTACAGCAGTGGGCAGAAATGCTCCTAAAGCATGGACAGAATGGGCGGCAAGATCAAGGAGGCACTGAGAGTGAGCAAGGGCTGCCAGCATGCTGTCACCTCTCACATTCATCTCACAGAGTTAAACCTTTCTTTGGATTCAGCAGTTTGGAAACATTATTTTTGTCCATTCTGTGAATGGTCATTTCAGAGCTCATTAAGAACAATGGTGAAAAAGCAAATGTCCCAGGATAAAAACTAGAAGGAAGCTATCTGAGAAACTGCTACATAATGTGTGCATTCATCTCGCAGAGTTAAAACTTTCTTTTAATTCAGTGGTTCGGAAACGCTGTTTTTGTGGAATCTGGAGAGGGATATTTCGAAGACCATTGAGGCCTATAGGGAAAAAGAAAACATTTTCAAAAAAAAAAAAATAGAAAGAAACTTTCTGATAAACTACTTTGTGAAATGTGCATTCATCTCACAGAGTTAAAACTTTTTATGGATTCAGTAGTTTGGAAACACTGTTTTTGTTCTTTTGGCTAACAGTCATTTGAGAGCTCATTGAGGCCAAAGGTGAGAAAGAGAGTATGTCAGGACAAAAAGTAGATGGAATCTATTTGAGAAACTCCTATATGATGTGAGCATTCATGTCTCAGAGTGAAACCTTTCTTTTCATTCAGTAGTTTGGAAGAACTGTTTTTGTTGAATCTTCAAAGAGATAGTTTGGAGATCATTGAGGCCTATAGTGAAAAAGGAAACACCTTCAGATAAAAATAAGAAAGAAGATTTCTGAGAAACTGCTTTGTGATGTATGCATTCATCTCAGAGAGTTAAACCTTTCTTTGGATTCAGTAGTTTGGAAACAGTTTTTCTCCATTCTGCAAATGGACTTTTGGGAGTTCATTGAAGCCAATGGAAAAAAAGCATATATTACGCTATAAAAACCAGAATGAAGCAACTTAAGAAACCACTTTTTATGTGTGCATTCATCTCACAGAGGTAAATCAGTCTTTTCATTCAGCAGTGTGGAAACATTGTATTTTAGAATCTGCAAGGGGATATGTCAGAAAGCATTGAGGCCTATGGGGAAAAAGGAAACATCTCCAGATAAAAACTAGAGAGAAGTTTTCTGTGAAATTGCTTTGTGATATGTGTATTCATCTCACATAGTTAAACCTTTCTTTGGATTCAGTAGTTGGGAAACACTGTTTTGGTCCATTCTGCAAATGACATTTTGGAGCCCATTGAGGCCAATGGCAAAAAAGTGAACATTCCAGGATAAAAACTGGAAGGAAACTATCTGAGAAACCTCTTTCTGATTAGTGCATTCATCTCACAAAGTTAAACCTTCCTTTTGACTCAGCAGTTTGCAAACAGCGTTTTTTAAGAATCTGCAGAGAGATATTTTGGATAGCATTGAGGCCTATGGTGAAATAGGAAATATCCTCAGATAAAAACTAGAAAGAGGGTTTCTGAGAGACTGCTTTGTGATGTGTGCATTCATCTCACAGAGTGAAACCTTTCTTTGGATTCAGCAGTTTGGAAACATTGTTTTTTTTTCTATTCTGCAAATGGACATTTGAGAGCTCATTGAGTCCAAAGAGGAAAAAGCATTAAAATGTAGACGGAAGCTATATGAGAAACTGAGATGTGATGTGTGCATTCGAATCACAGAGTTAAAACTTTCTTTTCATTCAGCAGTTTGGAAACAGCGTTTTTGTAGAATCTGCAAAGGGATATTTCAGAGAGTGTTGAGGTCTATGGTGAAAAAGCAAACATCTTCAGAAAAAAATAGAAAGAATCTTCCTGGAAAACTGCTTTGTGATGTGTGCATTCATCTCACAGACTTAAACTGTACTTTGGATTCAGTAGTTTGGAAACACAGTTTTTGTCCATTCTGCAAAAGGACATTTGGGAGCTTATTGAGGCCAATGGCAGGGAATATCCCAGTATAAAAACTAGAAGGAAGAAATCTGAGAAACATTAGTCTCACAGAGTTAAATGTTTCTTTTCTTTCAGCAGTTCAGAAATTTTTTTTTAGGCTCTGCAAGGGGATATTCAGAGAACATTGAGGCCTATGGTGAAAAAGGAAACATCTTCAGATAAAAACTAGAAAGAAGCATTCTGAGAAACTGCTATGTGACGTGTGCATTCCTGTCACAGAGTTAAAACTTTCTTTGGATTCAATAGCTTGGAAAGAGTGTTTTTTCTTTTTCCATTCTGTGGCTGGACATTTGGGAGCTCATTTAAGACAATGGAGAAAAAGCTAATATCCCAGAATAAAGATGAGACAGAAGCTATCTGAGAAACTGCTATGTGACATCTGCATTCATCTCACAGAGTTAAACTTGTCTCTACACTCAGCAGTTTGGAAACAGTATTTTTGTAGATTGTGCAAAGGGATATTTCAAAGAGCACTGAGGCCTATGGTGAAAAAGGAAACACCTTCAGATAAAATCTGGGAAGAAATTTTTGGAGAAACTGCTATGTGATGTGTGCATTCATCTCACAGGTTAAACCTTTCTTTGGATTCAGTAGTTTTGTGTGTTACTGTCCATTCTGCGAATGGACATTTAGGAGCTCATTGAGGCCAATGCTGAAAAAGCAAATATTTCAGTATAAATAGTAGATGGAAGGTATCTGAGAAACTGCTATATCATGGGTGCATTCACCTCACAGACTTAAACATTTTTTTACATTCAGCAGTTTGGAAACACTGTTTTTGTAGAATCTGAAAAAGGATATTTTGGAAAGCATTGAGGCCTATGGGGAAAAAGCAAATATTCCAGGATAAAAAGTAAAAGGAAGCCATCTGAGACACCGTTTTGTGATATGTGCATTCATGTCTCAGAGTTAAATCTTTCTTTCATTCTGCAGTTTCAAAACACTGCTTTTGTAGAATCTTTAAGATTGAATGGAATTTGGGAGCTCATTGAGGCCAATGGTGAAAAAAGGAATGTCACAGGATAAAAACTATAAGAAAGGTATTTGAGAAACCACTTTTTGATGTGTGTATTCATCTCACAGAGTTAAACCTTTCTGTTCATTCAGCACTTTGGAAATACTGTTTTTGTAGAACCTGCAAAGAGATATTTTGGAGAACATTAAAGCCTATGGTGAAATAGTAAACATCTTTAGATAAAAAATAGAAGGAACCTTTCTGAGAAACTGCTTTGTGATGTGTGCATTCATCTCATAGAGTTAAACGTTTCTTTGATTCAGAAGTTTAGAAAGAGGGTTTTTGTTCATTCTGCAAATGGACATTTTGGATCTCATTGAGGCCAAAGTCTAAAAAGCGAATATCACAGGAAAAAAACTAGAAGGAAGCTATCTGAGAAACGGCATTGTGATGTGTGCATTCATCTCACAGAGTTAAACCTTGCATTTCATACAGCAGTTTGGAAACAGTGTTTTTGTAAAGTCTGCAAAGGGATATTTCAGAGAGCATTGAGGCCTATGGTGAAAAAGTAAACATCTTCAGATAAAAATTAGAAAGAAACTTTGTGAAAAACTGCTTTGTGATGTGTGCATCATCTCACAGAATTAAAACTTTGTTTGGATTAAGTAGTTTGGAAAGAGTTTCATTGTGCATTCCGTGAATCAAAATTTGGGAGCTTTTTGATGTTAATGGCACAAAAGGGAATATCCCAATATAAAAACTAGATGGAAGGTATCTGAGAAACTGCTACATTATGTGTGCATTGATCTCACAGAATTAAACCTTTCTTTTCATTCAGCATTTTGGAAACACTGTTTTTGTAGAATCTGCAAATGGATATTTTTGGAGAGCATTGAGGCCTATGCTGAAATAGGAAACATCTTCAGATAAATACTAAAAAGAAGCTTTCTGAGAAAATATTTTGTGACGTGTGCATTTATCTCACAGAGATAAACTTTCTTTAGATTCAGCAATTTGGAAACAATGCTTTTGTCCATTCAGCAAATGGTCATTTGAGAGCTCATTAAGGCCAATGGGGAAAAAGTGATTATCCCAGGATAAAAAGTGGATGGAAGCTATCTGAGAAACTGGTATGAGATGTGTGCATTCAATTCACAGAGTTAAACCTTACTATTCATTTGGCAGTTTTGAAACACTGTTTTTGTATAATCTTCAAAGAGATAGTTCAGAGAGAATTGAGGCCTATGGTGAAAAAGCAAATATTTTCATATAAAATCTAGAAAGAAATTTTCTGAGAAACTGCTTTGATATGTCTGCATTCATCTCAGAGACTTAAACCTTTCTTTGGTTTCACTAGTTTGGAATCACTGGTGTTGTCCATTCTGCGAAAAGACATTTGGGAGCTCATTGATGCCAATGGTGAAAAATTGAATATACTAGGATAAAAACTGGAAGGAAGCTATGTGAGAAATCGCATTGTGATGTTTGCATTCAGCTGACAGTGTTAAACCTTTTTTTTTATTCAGCAATTTGGGAGCAATGGTTTTGTAGAATCTGCAAAGGGATATTTCAGAGAGCATTGAGGTCTGTGTTGAATAAGGAAATATCTTCAGATAAACAATAAAAGGAAGATTTCTGAGAAACTGCTTTATGATGTGTGCACTCATCTCACAGAGTCAAAACTTACTTTGGATCAGTTGTTTGATAAGACTGTTTTTGTCCATTCTGCGAATGGAAAATTTGGAGCTCATTGATGCCAAGGACAAAAAGCAGATATCCCAGGATAAAAACTAGATGGAAGCTATCTGCGAAACTGCTATGTGATATGTGCATTCTTGTCACAGAGTTAAACCTTTCTTTTCATTCAGCAGTTTGGAAACACTGTTTTTGTAGAATCTGCAAAGCGATATTTCAGAGAGTATTGAGGCCAATGTTGAAAAAGGAAACATCTTCAGATAAAAACCAGAAAGAAGCTATCTGAGAAACTGGTTTTTGATGTGTGCATACATCTCACAGATGGAAACCTTTATTTGGATTCAGTAGTTTGGAAACACTGTTTTTGTCCATTCTGCAAATGGACATTTAGGAGCTCATTGATGCTAATGGCAAAAAACAAAATCTACCAGGATAAAAACTGGAAGGAAGCGGTCTGATAACCCACTTTATGATGTGTGTATTCATCTCACAGAGTTAAACTTTTCTTTTCATTGAGTAATTTTGAAACACTGTTTTTGGAGAATCTGCAATGTGATATTTCAGAGAGCATTGAGACCTATGGGGAAAAGAAAACATCCTCAGATAAAAACTAGAAAGAAGTTTTTTGAGAAAGTCCTTCATGATGTGTGCATTACTCTCACAGAGTTAAACGTTTCTTTGGATTCAACAGTTTGAAACCACTCTTTTTGTCCACTCTGCAAGTGGACATTTTGAAGCTGATTGATGTCAATGGCGAAAAAGAGAATATCCCAGGATAAACACTAGACGGAAGCTATCAGAGAAACTGCTTTGTGTTGTGTGCATTCACCCTTAGAGTTAAAGCTTTCTTTTCAAACAGCAGTTGGGAAACAGTTCTTGTAGAATCTGCAAATTGATATTTCAGAGAGCATTGAGGACTATGGTGAAAAATGAAACATCTTCTAATAAAAACAAGAAAGAAGCTTTTGGAGAAACTGATTCATGATGTGTACATTCAACAGAGTTAAACCTTCCTTTGGATTCAGTACTTTGGAAAGAGTGTTTTTCTCCATTCTGTGAATGGAAATTTGGGAGCTCACTGAGGCCAATGGTGAAAAATCAAATACCACAGGATACAAACTAGATGGAAGCTATCTGAGAAACTACTATGTGATGAGTGCATTCATCTCGTAGAGTAAAACCTTTCTTTTCATTCAGAAGTTTGGAAACACTGTTTTTGTGGAATCTAAAATGGGATATTTCAAAGAGCATTAAGACCCATGGTGAAAAATGAAATATCATCAGATTAAAAGCAGAAAGAAACTTTCTGAGAAACTGCTTTGTGATGTAGGCATTCATCTCACAGACTTAAACCTCTTTTTGGGTTCATTAGTTTGGAAACACTGTTTTTATCCATTTTGTGAATGGTCATTTTTGGAGCACTTAGAGGCCAATGGTAAAAAAGGGGATATCCCAGGATTAAAACTAGAAGGCAGCTATCAGAGAAACAGCTTTGCAAAGTGTGCATTCATATCACAGCATTAAACCTCTTTTCATTCAGCAGTTAGAAATCACTGGTTTTGTAGAATCTGCAAAGTTTCATTTCAGAGAGTAATGTGGCCTATGGTGAAATAGGAAACATCTTCAGATAAAAACAAGCAAGAAACTTTCTGAGAAACTGCATTGTGATGTGTGCATTCATCTCACAGAGTTAAACCTTTCTTTGGATTCAGCAGTTTTGGAACACTGTTTTTGTCCACTCAGCAAGAGGACATTTGGGGGTTCTTTGAGGTCAATGGTGAAAATGGGAATAACCCAGGATAAAAACTAGAAGGCAGCTATCATAGAAACTGCTTTGTGATGTGTGCATTCGTCTTACAGAGTTAAACCTTCCTTTTCATTCAGCACTTTGGAAACAGTATTGTTGTGGAATCTGAAAGGGAATACTTAGGAGAGCATTGAGGTCTATGGTGAAGTAGGAAACATCTTCACATAAAAACTAGAATGAAGATTTCTGAGAAACTGATTTGTAATTTGTGCATTCATCTCACAGAGTTAAACATTTCTTTGCATTCAGCAGCTTTGAAACATGGTGTTTGTCAACTCAGCGGATGGACGTTTGGGGGCTCCTTGAGACCAACTGTGAAAATGGGAATATCAAAGGATAAAAACTAGAAGGAAGATATCTGAGAAACCGCTTTGTGATATGTTCATTCATCTCACAGAGTTGAATCGCTCCTTTCATTCAGCAATTTGGAAACACGTTTTTTGTAGAATCTGCAAAGGGATATTTCAGAGAGCATTGAGGCCTATGATAAAAAAGGAATCATATTCAGAGAAAAAGTAGAAAGAAGCTTCCTAAAAAACTGCTTTGTGCTCTGTGCATTCATCTCACAGAGTTAAAGCATTCTTTGGATTCAGTAGTTTGGAAACACAGTTTTTGTCCATTCTGTGAATGGACACTTTGGATCTCTTTGGGTCCAATGGTGAAAAAGTGAAAATCCCTGAATAAAAACTAGAAGAAATCTATCTGAGAAACCGTTTTGTCCTGAGAGCATTCATCTCACAAAGTTAAAACATTCATTTAATTCAGCTGTTTGTAGCAGTGTTTTTGTAGAATCTGCAAAGGGATATTTCAGAGAGCATCGAGGCTTATGGTGAAAAAGGAAACATCTTCAGTTAAAACCTAGAAAGAAGCTTTCTGAGAATCTGCCTTGTGATATGTCCATTCATGTAACAGAGTTAAAGCTTTCTTTGGATTCAGCAGTGGGGAAAATCTGTTTTTGTTCGTTCTGCAAATGGACATTTGGGAGCTCACTGAGGCCAATGGCAAAAAAGGAGATATGCCAGGATTGAAACCAGAATGCAGCTCCCTGAGAAACTGCTTTGTGATTTGAGCATGCATTTCACAGAGTTAAAACTTTCTTTTCATTCAGCAGTTAGAAATCATCATTTTTGTAGCATCTGCAAATTGTTATTTCAGAGAGAACTGAGGCCTATGGTGAAATAGGAAACATCTTCATATAAAAACGAGAAAGAAGTTCTCTGAAAAACTGCTTTGTGATGTCTGCATTCATCTCACAGACTTAAAGCTTTCTTTGGAATCAGTAGTTTGGAAACACAGTTTTTGTCCAGTGTGTGAATGGACATTTCAGAGCTCTTTGAGCCCAATGGCGAAAAAGTGAATATCCCTGAATAAAAACTAGAAGGAATCTATCTAAGAAACCACTTTGTGATGTGAACATTCATTTCACAGAGTTAAGCCATTGTTTTCCTTCAGCTGTTTGGAAGCAGTGTTTTTGTACAATCTGCAAAGGGATATTTCAGAGAGCATTGAATCCTATGGTGAAAAAGGAAACGTCTTCAGTTAAAGATTAGAAAGAAGCTTTCTGAGAATCAGCCTTGTGATGTGTCCATTCATCTCACAGAGTTAAACCTTTCTTTGGATTCAGCAGTTTGGAAAATCTGTTTTTGTCCATTCTGCAAATGGACATTTGGGAGCTCATTGAGGCCAGAGGCAAAAAAGGGGATATCCAAGGATTAAAACTAGAAGGCAGCTATCTGAGAAACTGCTTTGTGATGTGAGCATGCATTTCACAGAGTTAAGTCTTTGTTTTCATTCAGCAGATAGAAGTCACTCTTTCTGTAGAATCTGCAAAGGGTTATTTCAGAGAGTATTTAGGCATATGGTGAAATCGGAAATATCTTAGAAAAAAATGAGAAAGAAGCTTTAAGAGAAACTCCTTTATGAAATGTGCATTCATCTCACAGACCTAAAGCTTTCTTTGGATTCAGGAGTTTGGATACAGAGTTTTTGCCCATTCTGCGAATGAACATTTCAGAGCTCTTTGGGCCCAAAGGTGAAAAAGCAAATATCCCTGAATAAAAACTAGAAGGAATCTATCTGAGAAACTGCTTTGTGGTGTGAGCATTCATTTCACAGACTTAAATCATTCTTTTCATTCAGCTGTTTGGAAGCAGTGTTTTCATGGAATCTGCAAAGCGATATTTCAGAGAGCATTCAGGCCAATGTTGAAAAAGGAAACATCTTCAGTTAAAAACTAGAAAGAAGCTTTCTGAGAAACTGCTTTGTGATGTGTGCATTCATCTCACAGACTTAAAGCTTTCTTTGGATTCAGTAGTTTGGAAACAGGGTTTCTGCCCATTTTGTGAATGGACATTTTGGAGTTCTTTGGAGCCAATGGAGAAAAAGCAAATATCCCTGAATAAAAACCAGAAGAAATCTATCTGAGAAACACCTGTGTCATGTGAGCATTAATTTCACAGAGTTAAACCATTCTTTTCATTCAGCTGTTTGGAACCAGTGTTTTTGTAGAAACTGCAAAGGGATATTTCGGAGAGCAATGAGGCCTACAGTGAAAAAGGAAACATCTTCAGTTAAAAACTAGAAAGAAACTTTCTGAGATACTGTTTTGTGATGCATGCATTCATCTCACAGAGTTAAACAATTCTTTTCATTCATCAGTTTGGAAACACTCTTTTTGTAGAATCTGCAAAGTGATATTTCAGAGAGCATTGTGGCCTGTGATGAAAAAGGAAATATTTTCAGATAAACACTAGAAAGAAGGTTTCTGAGAATCTGGTTGGTTATGTGTGCATTCATCTCACAAAATTAAATATTTCTTTGGATTCACTAGTTTGGAAATACTGTTTTTGTCTATTCTGCAAATGGGCATTTGGGAGCTCTATGAAGCCAATGGCAAAAAAGTGAATATCCCAGGATAAAATGTAGATGGAAGCTATCTTAGAAACTGCCATGTGATGTCCACATTCATCCTGCAGAATTAAAAATTACTTTTCATTCTGCAGTTTGGAAACACTTTTTTTGTCAAATCTGCAAAGGGATATTTCGGAGAGCATTGAGGTCTATGGTGCAAAAGGAAACATCTTCAGATAAAATTAGAAAGAAGCTTTCTGGGAAACTGCTTTGTGATGTGTGGATTCAACTCACAGAATTAAACCATCATTATCATTCAGAGTTTGGAAAAAGTGTTTTTGTCCATTCAGCGAATGGACGTTTGGGAGGTCATAGTTTGCAAACTTGAAAAAGCGAATATCCCAGGATAAAAACGAGAAGGTAGCTATCTGAGAAACTGCTTTGTGATGTGTGCATTCACCTGAAAGAGATAACACTTTCTTTTCGTTCAGCATTTTTTAAAACTGTTTCTGTAGGGTCTGCATAGGGATATTTCAGAGAGTATTGAAGAATATGGTAAAAGAGGAAACATCTTCAGATAAAAACTAGAAAGAAGCTTTCTGAGAAACTGCTCTGTGAGGTGTGCATTCATCTTAGAGAGTTACCTTTCTTTGGATTCAGTAATTTGGAGAGAGTGTTTTTGTCCCTTCCCTGAATGGATATTTGGGAGTTCATTGAGGCCAATGGCAAAAAAGTGAATATCCCAGGGTAAAAACTAAAGGGAAGCTATCTGAGAAACTGCTGTCTGATGTGTGAATTCACCTCATAGATTTAAACTTTTGTTTCATTCAGCAATTTGGAGACACTGACTTTAGAATCTGCAAAGGGATATTTCAGAGAGCATTGAGTCCCACGTTGAAAAAGGAAACATCTTCCAATAAAAAGTAGAAAGAAAATTTCTGAGAAACTGCTTTGTGATGTGTGCATTCATCTCACAATGTTAACCATTTCTTTGGATTTAGCAGTTTGGAAACACTGTTCTTGTCCATTCTGCTAATTGACATTTGGGACCTCATTGAGGCCAATGGGGAATAAGTGAATATCCCAGGATAAAAAGTAGATGGAAGCTATCTGAGAAATTGTTGTGTGATGTGTGCATTCATCTCACAGAGTTAAATCTTTCTTTGGATTCAGCAGTTTAGAAACACTGTTTTTGTCCTTTCTGTGAATGGACATTTGAGAGCTCATTGAGGCCAATGGTGAAAAAGTGAATGTCCCAGGATCAAAACCAGAAGGAAGCTATCTGAGAAAACGTTTTGTGATGTGTGCATTCATCTGGCAGAGTTAAAGCTTTCTTTTCACACAGCAGTTTGAAAACTTTTTTTTTAGAATCTGGAAGGGGATATTTCAGGAAGCATTGAGGCCTATGATGAAAAAGGAAACATTCTTCAGCTAAAATTAGAAAGAAGCTTTCTGAGAAACTTCTTTGTCATGCTAGCATTCATCTCACAGAGTTAAAATTTTCTTTCGATTCAGCAGTTTGGAAACACTGTTTTTGTCCATTCTGTGAATGGACTTTTGGTAGCTCAATGAGGCCAATGGGGAAAAAGGGAATATCCCATGATAAAAAGTACATGGAACATATCTGAGAAACTGCTATGTGAAGTGTGAATTCATCTCGCTTAGTTAATCCATTCTTCTCCTTCAAGGGTTTGGAAAAACTGTTTTTGTAGTATCTGCAATGGGGTATTTTAGAGAGTATTGAGGCCTATGGTAAAAAAGGAAACATCTTCCGATAAGAATTAGAAAGAAGCTTTCTGAGAAACTTCTTTGTGAGGTGTCTATTCATCTCACAGAGTACAACTTTTCTTTGGATACAGCAGTTTGGTAAGAATGTTTTTATCCATCGTGCGAATGGACATTAGGGAGCTCATTGAGGCCAATGGTGAAAAACAGAATATCCCAGGAGAAAACCTAGAAGGAAATTATCTGAGAAACCACTTTGTGATGTGTGCATTCATCTTGCAGAGTTAAAACTTTCTTTTCATTAAGCAGTTTGGAAACACTGTTTTTGTAAAATCTGCAGATGGATATTTCAGAGAACATTAAGATCTATGGTGAAATAGGAAATATCTTCAGAAGAAAACTTGAAAGAAGCTTTATGAGAAAATGTTTCATGATGTGTGTATTCATCCCACATATTTAAAAATGTGTTGGATTCAGCAGTTTGGAAAGACTGTTTTTGTCCATTCTGTGAGTGGACATTTGGTAGCTCATTGAGGCCACTGGTAAAAAGTGAATATCTCAGGATAAAAACTAGATAGAAGCAATCTGAGAAACTGCTATGTGAATGTCTGGATTCAAATCTCACAGTTAAAAAATTCTTTTCATTCAGCAGTTTGGAAACACTGTTTTTGCATTATCTGCAAAGAAAGAGATATTTCAGAGAGCTTAGAGGCCTATAGTGAGAAAAGAAACATGTTGAGATAAAAACTAGAAAGAAGCTTACTGAGAAACCGCTTTGTAATGTCTGCATTCATCTCACAGAGTTAAACATTTCTTTGCATTCAGCAGTTTCAAATCTGTTTCTGTGGAATCTGCAAAGGGATGTTTCAGAGAGCCTTGAGGCCTATTGTGTAAAAGGAAACATCTTCAGATATAAACTAGAAAGTATCTTTCTGAGTAATTGGTTTGTGATGTGTTCATTCATCTCACAGACTTGAAACTTTCTTTGTAATCAGTAGTTTGGAAACTACTGTTTTTGTCCATTCTGCAAATGAACATTTGAGAAGTCCTTGAGACCAAGGGCTAAAAAGCAAATATCCCTAGATAAAAATTAGATGGAATCTTTCTGAGAAACTGCTATGTGATGTGTGCATTCATCTCACATATTTAAACCTTTCTTTTCATTCAGCTGTTTGGAAACACTGTTTTTGTAGAATATTCAAAGGGATACTTTGGAGAGCATTGAGGCCTATGGTGAAAAAGTAAACATCTTCAGATAAAAATTAGAGTGAAGCTATGTGAATAACTGCTTTGTGATGTTTGCATTCACCTCACAGACTTAAATCTTTCTTTTATTCAGTAGTTTGGAAACACTGTTTTCGTCCATTTTGCGAATGGAAATTTGGGAGCTCATTGAGGCCAAATGCAAGAAAGAGACTATCCCAGGGTAAAAAGTAGAAGGAAACAACCTGAAAAACCGTGTTTTGATGTGTGCATTCATCTCATAGAGTAAAACCTTTCTTTACGTTCAGCAGTTTGGAAACACTGTTTTTGTAGAATCTGAAAAGGGATATTTCAGAGAGCATCGAGACCTATGGTGAAATGGGAAACATATTAAGATAAGAACCGCAAAGAAGCCTTGTGATAAACTGCATTATGATGTGTGCATTCATCTTACAGATTTAACCCTTTGTTTGGATTCAGCAGTTTGGAGACACAGTTCAGCAAATGGGCAATTGGGAGCTCATTGAGGCAAAAGGAGAAAAGGAGGATATACCATGGTAAAAACTAGAAAGAAGTTATCTGAGAAAACACTTTGTGATGTGTGCATTCATCTCACAGAGTAAAACCTTTCTTTTCATTCAGCAGTTTGGAAGGACTGTTTTTGTAGAATCTGCAAAGGGCTATTTCAGTGAGTATTGAAGCCTATGGTGAAAAAAGAAACATCTTTAGATAAAAACTGGAAGGAAGCTTTCTAAGAAACTTTGTTATGTATATTTTCATCTCTCAGACTTAAAGCTCTCTTTAGATTCAATACTTTGGAAACATTGTTTTGACCATTCTGTGAAAAGATATTTTGGATCTCATTGATTCCAATGGTGAAAAATTGAATATACCAGGGTAAAAACTAGAAGGTTGCTATCGGAGAAACTGCTTTGTGATGTGTGCATTCATCTCTCGGATTTAAACCATTATTTTCATTAGGCAGTTTGCAAACACTGTTTTTTTTGGAATCTGCAAAGGGAGATTTCAGAGAGCCTTTGAAGCCTATGGTGAAAAAGGAAACATCATCAGGTAAAAACTAGAAAGGAACTTTCTGAGAAACTGTTCTGTGATGTGTGCTTTCATCTCACAGAATTAAACACTTGTTTGGATTCAGTAGTTTGGAGAGAGTGTTCTTGTCCTTTCCGTGAATGGATATTTTGGAGTTCATTGAGGCCTGTGGCAAAAAAGCTAATATTCTGGGATAAAAACTAAATGGAAGCTTTCTGCGAAACTGCTATGTGATATGTGCATTCATCTCACAGATTTAAACCTTTCTTTTAATTCAGTAGTTTAAAAACACTGTTTTGTAGAAACTGCAAAGGGATATTTTGGAAATCAGACAGGCCTAAGGTAAAAAAAAGTATCTTACGTTAAAAACTAGAAAGAAGCTTTCTCAGAAACTGCTTTGTGATGTATGCACTCATCTCACAGAGGTAAACAGTTCTTTTGATTTAGCAGTTTGGAAACACTGTTTCAGTCCATTCTGTGAATGGACATTTGGTAGTTCCTTGAGGCCAATGGCGAAAAACAGAAATTCCCAGGATAAAAATTAGAAGGAAGCTATCTGATAAACTGCATTGTATTGTGTGTATTTGTCTCACAGTGTTAAAACTTTCTTTTCATTCCGCAATTTGGAAACACTGTTTTTGTAGAATCTGCAAAGGGATATTTCAGAGAACATTGAGATCTATGGTAAAAAGTGAAACATTTTCAGACAAAAATTAGAAAGAAGCCTTCTGAGAAACTGCTTTGTGATGTGTGCATTAATCTCACAGATTTAAAACTTTCCTTGGATTCAGTCTTTTGGAAACACTCTTTTTGTCCATTCTGCAGGTTGACATTTGGAAGCTCGTTGTCAATGTCAAAAAAGCAAATATCCCAGCATAAAAATTAGAAAGGAGCTACCTGAGAAACTGCTTTGTGATGGGTGCATTCATCTCATAGAGTTAAACCTTTCTTTAGATTCAGCAGTTTGGAAATACTGTTTTGGTCCATTCTCCAAATGGACATTTGGGAGCTCATTGAGGCCAGCAAGGATTAAGCAAATATCACAGGATAAAAAGTAGACGGAAGTTATCTGAGAAACTGCTATGTGATGTGTGCATTCATCTTGTGGAGTTAAGCCTTTCTTTTCATTCAGCAGTTCAGAAACACTCTTTTTGTAAAATCTGCAAAGGGATATTTCAGAGAACATTGAGGCCTATGGTGAAATATGAAATATCGTCACATAACAACTAAAGAGAAGCTTTCTGAGAAACTGCTTTGAAGTGTGTGTACTCATCTCACAGAGTTATACCTTTCTTTGGATTCAGCAGTTTGGAAACACTGTTTTTGTCAATTCTGCGAATGGGCATTTTGGAACCAATTGATGCAAAATGCAAAAAAGAGAATATCCCATGATAAAAACTAGAAGGAAGCTATTTCTGAAAATTCTTAGTGATGTTTGTATTCACCTAGCACAGTTAAACATTTCTTTTCATACAGCAGTTTGGAAACAATGCTTTTGTAGTATCTACGAAGGGATATTTTGGAGCACATTGAGACCTATGTTGAAAAACAAAATATCTTCAGATAAAAAATAGAAAGAAACATTTGGAGAAACTGCTTTGTAATGAGTGCATTCATCTCGCAGAGTTAAACCTTTCTTTTCATTCAGCAGTTTGGAAAAACTGCTTTTGTGGACTCTGTGAAAGGATTTATGTGAGCGCATTGAGGCCTATGTTGAAAAAGGAAACATCTTCAGATACAAACAATAAAGAGCTTTCCGACACTCTGCTTTGTGATGTGTACTTTCATCTCACAGAGTTAAAGATTTATTTGGATTCAGCATTTTGGAAACACTGTTTTTGTCCATTCTGTGAATGGATATTTGGGAGCTAATTGAGGCCAATGGCAAAAAGGTGAATATCCCAGGGTAGAAACTAGAAGGAAGCTATATGAGAAAATGCTCTCCAATGTGTGCATTCATCTCACAGTGTTCAACATTTCTTTTCATTCAGCACTTTGGAAACACTGTTTTCGTAGAATCTGAGTACTTGGGAATGCATTGAGGCCTATGGGGAAAAAGAAAACAACTTCAGTTAAAAACTAGAAAGTTGCTTTCTGAGAAACTGCTTTGTGATGTGTGCATTTATCTCACAGAGTTAACATTTCTTTGAATTCAGCATTTTGGAAACACTGTTTTTATACAATCTGAGAAGGGATGTTTGGGAGCACTTTGAAGCCTATGGTGAGAAAACATATTCACATAAAAACTAGAAAGAAGCTTTCTGAGAAACTGCTTTATGAAGTGTGCATTCATCTGAGAGACTTAAAACTTACATTGGATTCAGCACTTTGTAAACAATGTTTTTGTGCTTTCTGCAAATGAACTTTTCGGAACCCCTTGAGACAAGTGATGAGAAAGCGAATATCCCACAATAAAGACTAGAAGGAAAGTATCCGAGAAGCCACTTTGTGATGTGTGCATTCATCTCGCAAAGATAAACCTTTCTTTTCAAACAGCAGTTTGGAAACACTGTTTTTGTAAAATCTGCAAAGGGATATTTGCGATCACATTCAGGCTATTGTGAAAAAGGGAACAACCTCAGACAAAAACTAGAAAATGCTTTCTTTCAAAGTGCTTTGTGATGTGCGTATTCATCTCACAGTTAAACCTTTCTTTTTATTCTGCAATTTGGAAACACTGTTTTTGTCCAGTCTGTGAACACACATTTTAGAGCTGATTGAGGCAAATGTGAAAAAGTGAATATACCAGGATAAAAACTAGAAGGAAGCTCTATGAGAAACTGCTTTGAGATGTGTGCATTCACCATGCAGAGTTAAACATTTCTTTTCATTGAGCAGTTTGGATACACTGTTTTTGTAGAATCTGAGAAGGGATTTTTTGTGCTTACTGAGGCTTACACTGAAAAAGGAAACATCTTCAGATAAAAATTAGAAAGACGGTTTCTGAGAAAATGATTTGTGATATGTGAATTCATCTCATAGTTAAACCTGTCTTTGGATTTGGCAGTTTGCAAACACTGTTTTTGTAGATAAAAATTAAAAAGGAGCTTTCTGAGAAACTGCTTTGTGATGTATGAATTCATCTCACAGTTAAACATGTCTTTGCATTCTGTGAATGCATATTTGGGAGCTAATAGAGGCCAATGAAGAAAAAGCGAATATACCAGGATAAAAACTAGAGGGAATCTATCTCCCATACTGCTTTGTGATGTGGACTTTCATCTCATAGAGTTAAGAATTTTTGTTCATTCAGCAGTTTGGAAACAGTTTTTGTAGAATCACCAAAGGGATTTTTGGGAGTGCATTGAGGCCCATTGTGAAAAAGGAAATATCTTCAGATAAATCTGGAAAGACACTTTCTGAGAAACTGCTTTGTGATGTGTGCATTCATTTGACAGAGTTAAACCTTCCTTTGGATTCAGCAACTTGGAAACACTGTTTTTATCCATCCTGCAAATGGACAGTTTGGAGCTCATTGAGGCAAATGGTGAAAAAGCAGGTATCCCAGGATAAAAACTAGAAGGAGGCTATCTGAGAAACCGCTATGTGATGCCAGCATTCATCTCACAGAGTTAAAACTTTCTTTTCATTCAGCAGTTTGGAAACCTGTTTTTGTAGAATCTACAGAGGGACATTTGGGAGTGATTTGAGGCCTATGGTGAAAAAGGAAACACCTTCAGAAAAAAACTTGAAAGAGTCTTTCTGAGAAACTGCTTTTTGATGTGTGTTCATTGCACAGATTCAAACCTTTATTTGGATTCAGCAGTTTGGAAACTCTCTTTTTTGTTCTTATTGCCAATAGACATTAGGGAGCTCATTGAGGCCAATGGAAAAAAAAGCGAATATCTTAGGAGGAAAACTAGAAGGATGCTATCTGAGAAATGGCTTTATGATGTGTGTGCTCATCTCACAGAGTTGAACCTTTCTTTTCTTTCAGAAGTTTGGAAGCCATGTTTTTGTAGAAATTGTGAAGGGATGTTTCGGAGCCCTTTGAGGCCTATGGTGAAAAAGGAAACATTTTCTGATAAAAACTAGAAAGAAGTTATCTGAGAAACTGATTTTTGATGTTTGCATTCATCCACAGTGTTAGAACTTTCTTTGGATTCAGTTGTTTGGCAACATTATTTTTGTCCATTCAGTGATTGGACATTTGGCAGCATTTTGAGGCCAGTGGCGAAAAAGTGAATACCCCAGGATAAAAATTAGAAGAAAGCTATCTGAGAAACTGCTTTGTGACGTGTGCATTCATCTCACAGAGTTAAACCTTTCTGTTCATTCAGCAATTTGGAAACACTTTTTTTGTAGTATTTGCAAAAGGATACTTGAGAGGGCATTGAGGCTTATGGTGTAAAAGAAAACTTCTTCAGATAAAAACTAAAAAGAAGCTTTCTGAGAAACTCCTTTGTGATGTATGCCTTCATATCACAGATTTAAATCTTTGTTTGGATTCGGCTGTTTGGAAACAAAGTTTTTGTCTATTCTTTGAATGTACATTTGGGAATTCATTGAGGCTGATGGTGAAAAAGCAAATATTCCAGGATAAAAACTCGACAAAATCTATCTGAGAAATCGCTTTGTGATGTGTACATTCATCTCACAGAGGAAACCTGACTTTAGATTCAGAAGTTTGGAAAGACTCTTTTGTTTTTAATGCAAATGGACCTTTGGTAGCTCATTGAGACAAATGGCGAAAAAGTGAATCTCCAAGGAAAAGAACTAGAAGGAAGCTATCTGAGAAACATATTGGTGATTTGAGCAGTCACCTTGCAGAGTTAAACTTTTCTTTTCATTCAGCAGTTTGGAAACACTGTTTTTGTAGCATCTGTGAAGGGATATTTGGGAGCGAATTGAGGGCTATGGTGAAAAAAGAAATACTTTCAGATAAAAACTAGAAAGAAGCTTTCTGAGAAACTGATTCTTGAGGTCTGCATTCATCTCAGTGTTAAAACTTTCTTTGGATTCACTCATTTGGAAACACATTTTTTTTCCATTAAGTTAATAGACATTTGGGAACCCACTGAGGCCAAAGGTGAAAATGCAAATATCCCAGGACAAAAACTAGAAGAAAGCTATCTGAGAAACAGATTTGTGATGTGTACATTCATCTTGCAGAATTAAACTTATCTTTTCATTCAGCAGTTTGAAAACACTCTTTTTGTAGAATCTACAAAGGGATATTTTGACTGCATTGTGTCCTCTGGTGAAAAAGGAAACAACTTTAGATGAAAACCAGAAAGAAACTTACTGAGAAAGTGCTTTATGATGTGTACATCATCTGAGAGGGTTAAAACTTTCTTTGGATTCAGCAGTTTGGAAAGACAGTTTTTGTCCATTCTCCAAATGGACATTTGGGAGAACATTGGGGATAATGGCAAAAAAAAAGTGAATATACCAGGATAAAAACTAGAAGGACGCTATCTGATAAACCTTTTTATAACTTGTGAATTCATCTCACAGACATAAACTTTCCTTGGATTCAGCAGTTTGTAAACATTGTTTTTGTTTTAAATGCAAATGAACATTTTGTAGCTCATTGAGGCCAATGGCTAAAAAGTGAACATACCAGGAAAAAAACTAGAAGGAAGCTATCTGAGAAACGGATTTGTGATCTGTGCATTCATTCTGCAGAGTTAAACCTTTCTTTTCATTGAGCATTTTGGAAACACTGTTTTTGTAGCATCTGCAAAGGGATATTTGGGAGTGCACAGAGGCCTACAGTGAAAAAGGAAACATCTTCAGATAAAAACTAGAAAGAACATTTCTAGAAACTGGTTTTTGATGTGTGCATTCATCTCACAGTGTTAAAACGTTCTTCTTTTTCAACGATTTGGAAACACACTTTTTGTCCATTGCGTGAATGGACATTTGGGAGCCCACTGAGGCCAATGGCGAAAAAGTGAATATCCCAGGGCAAAAATTAAAAGGAAGCTATCTGAGAAGCCACTATGTGATGTGAGCAATCGTCTCACAGAGTTAGAAGTTACTTTTCTTTCAGCAATTTGAAAACACTGTTACTGTAGAATCTATGAAGTGATATTTGAGACCACATTGTGACCTATGGTGAAACATCTTCAGAAAAAAACTAGAAAGAAGGTTTCTTAGAAACTGCTTTGTGATGTATGCATTCATCTCACAGAGTTGAACCTTTCTTTGGATTCAGCAGCTGTGAAACACTGGTTTTGTTGAATCTGCAAAGGGATATTTGGGAGCACATTGAGGCCTGTGGTTACAAATGCAACATCTTCAGATAAAAACTAGAAAGAAGATTTCAGAGAAACTGCTTTGTGATGTGTGAATTTATCCCACAGAGTTAAACTATTCTTTGGATTCAGCAGTTTCAAAACCCTTCTTTTATTCATTCCGTGAATGACCTTTTATGAGCTCATTGGGGCTAATGGTGAAAAAGCAAATATCCCAGGATAAAAACTAGAAAACAGCTCTCTCAGAAACTGCTTTGTGATGTGTGCATTCATCTCAAAGCATTAAAACTTCCTTTTAATTCTGCAGTTTGGGAACACTATTTTTGTAGAATCGGTGAAGGCATATTATGGAGTGCTTTGGGGCCTATGGTGAAAAAGGAAACATCTTCAGATAAAAGCAAGAAAGAAGCTTTCTGAGAAACTGCTTTGTGATGTGTGCATTCATCTCACAGTGTTAAACCTTTCTTTGGATTCAGCAGTTTGGAAAAACTATTTTTGTCCATTCTGTGAAAGGACATTTGAAAACTCTTGGGGGCCAATGGCAAAAAAAAGAATATCCCAGGATAAAAACTAGAAGGAAGCTCTCTGAGAAGCTGTATCTTGATGCTTGCATTTATCTCACAGAGATAAATATTTCTTTGGCTTCAGCCATTTGGAAACACTGTTTTTGTCCATTCTGTGAATGGTCATTTGAGAACTTATTGTGGCCAATGTGAAAAAGTGAAGATCCCACAATAAAAACGGGAAGGAAGCAATCTGAGAAACTGCTTTGTAATGTGTGTGTTCATCTCACAGAGGTAAACCTTTCTTTTTACTCAGCAGTTTGGAAACACTGTTTTTGTAGCATCTGCAAAGTGTTATTTGGGAGTGCATTGAGGCCTATGGTGAAAAAAGAAACATCTTCAGATAAAAACTAGAAAGAAGGTGTCTGAGAAACTGTTTTTAATATGTGCATTCATCTAAAAGAGTTAAACATTCCTTTGGATTCCACAGTTTGAAAACACTGCTTTTTTTCCATTCTACAAATGGACATTTGGGAGCTTGTTGATGCCAATTGTGAAAAAGCAAATATCCCAGGATAAAAACAAGAAGGAAGGTCTCTGAAAAACCCCATTGCACTGTGTGCATTTATCTAACCAATAAAACGTTTCTTTGGGTTCAGCAGACTGGAAATATTTTTTTTTGTCCGTCCTTCGAATGGACATTTGGGAACTCATTGAGGCCAATGGCGAAATAGAGAATAACCCAGGATACAAACTAGAATGAAGCTATCTGAGAAACGACTTTGTGATGTGTGCATTCATCTTATAGTGTTAAACTTTCCTTTTCATACAGGAGTTTGAAAACACTGTTTTTTTAGAACCTGCAAAGGGATATTTCAGGGAGCATTGAGGCCTATGGTTAAAAAGGAAACTTCTTCAGATAAAAACTAGAAAGAAACTTTCCCATAAACTGCTTTGTGATGTGTGCATTCATCTCACAGAGTTAAAACGTTCTTTGGATTCAGCAGTCTGGAAACACTGTTTTTGTTCATTGTGCAAATGGATATTTTTGAGCTCATAGTGGCCAATGGCAAAAAAGCGAATATCCCATGATAAGAACTAAAAGGAAGCTATTTGAGGAAGTAAATTGTATTGTGGGCATTCATCTCACAGATTTAAAACAGTCTTTAGGTTCAGTAGTTTGGAAATAGTGTTTTTGTTCATTCTGCAAATTGACAGTTGGGGGTTCAATGAAGCCAATGGTAAAAAAAGTAAATATCCCAGGATAAAAACTAAAAGGAAGCTATCAGAGAAATTGCTTTGTGATGCATGCATTCATCTCACAGAGGTAAATCTGTCTTTTCATACATCAGTTTGGAAACAGTGTTTTTGTAGCATCTGCAAAGGGATATTGTAGACAGCACTGAGACCTATGATAAAAAGGAAATATCTTCAGATAAAACCTCGAAAGATATTATCTGAGAAAACTCTTTGTGATGTGTGCATTCATCTTGCAGAATTAAACCTTTCCTTTAATTCAGCAGTTTGGAAACACTGTTTTGTAGAATCTGCAAAGTGATATTTTGGAGAGCAATGAGGCCTATGGTGAAAATTGCAACATCTTCAGATAAAAACTAGAAAGAAGATTTCTGAGAAACTGCTATGTGATGTGAGCATTCATCTCACAGAGTTAAACCTTCCTTTTCATTCAGCAGTTTGGAAACATTGTTTTTTAAGAATCTGCAAAGGGATACTTCAGAGAGACTTAAGGCCTGTGGTGAAAAAGGAAACATATTCAGATAAAAACTAGAAATAAGATTTCTGAGAATCTGCTTTATGTTGCATGCATTTATCTCACAGAGTTAAATCTTTCTTCATATTCCACAGTTTCAAAAGAGTGTTTTGATAGAATCTTCAAAGGAATATCTCAGAGAGCATTATGGCCTATGGTGAAAAAAGAAATATCTTCAGATAAAAACTACAAAGAATCTCTCTGCAAAACTGCTTTGTGATGTGTACATTCATCTCAGAGACTTAAACGTTTCTTTGGATTCATTAGTTTTGATCCACTGTTTTTGTCTGTTCCACAAATGGACATTTGGGAGTACATTGATGCAAATACAGAGAAATGGAATATATTTTTGGAGAAAAAGTGAATATCCCAGGATAAAAACTAGATGGAAGCCACCTGAGAAACTGCAATACAATGGGGGCATTCATCTCACAGAGTTAAACCTTTCTTTTCATTCAGCAGTTTGGAAACACTATTTTTGTAGTATCAGCAAAGGAATATTTTGGAAAGCATTGAGGCCTATGGTGAAATAGGAAACATCTTTATATAAATACTGGAAAGAAGATTTCTGAGAAACTGCTTTGTGGTGTCTCCATTCATCTCACAGAATTAATGCTTTCTTTGGATTCAGCAATTTGGAAACACCGTTTTTGTAAAATGTGCAAAGTGATATGTCAGAGAATATTGAGGCCTATGTCAAAAAAGGAAATATCTTTAGAGAAAAACTAGAAAGGAGCTTTCTGAGAAATGTTTTGCGATGTGTGCCTTAATCTCAAAGGCTTTATCCTTTCTTTGGATTCCATAGTTTGGAAACAATGTTTTTGTCCATTCACTGAGTCATCATTTCAGAGCACCTTGAGGCCAAAGTTGAAAAAGTGAATATCCCAGGATAAAAACTAGAAGGAAGCTATCTGAGAAACCGCATTGTGATGTGTGCATTCACCTCACAGAGTTAAACTTTTCTTTCCATCCAGCAATTTGGAAACACTTTTTTTGTCCATTCTGTGAATGGACATTTTGTAGTTCCTTGAGGCCAATATCAAAAAAGCAAATATCCCAGGATAAAAACTAGACAGAAGCTTTCTGAGAAACTGTGATGTGATGTGTGTATTCATCTTGCAGAGTTCAACCCCTCTTTTCTTTCAGCAATTTTGAAACATTGTTTTTGTAGAATCTGTATGGGGATATTTTGGGGAGAATTGAGGCCTATTTTCAAAAAGGAAGTATCTTCAAATAAAAATTAGAAAGAAGCTTTCTGAGAAACTGCTTTGTAATGTGTACATTCATCTCACGTAGTTAAACATTTCTTTGGATTTAGTCATTTGAAAACACTCTTTTTGTCCATTCTGGGAATGGACATTTTGGAGCTCATTGAGGCCAATGGTGAAAAAGCAAATATCAAAGGATAAAAACAAGAAGGAAGCTATCTCAGAAGCAGCATTTTTATTTGTGCATTCATCTCACAGAGCTAAAACTTTCTTTTCATTCAGCAGTTTGTAAACACCGTTTTTGTAGAATCCGCAGAGGGATATTTAGGATAACATTGAGGGCTATGGTGAAATAGGAAACATCTTCAGATAAAAACTAGAAGGAAGCTTTCTGAGAAACTGCTTTGTGATGTATGGATTCATCTCACAGAGTTAAACATTTCTTTGGATTCAGCAGTTTGGAAACACTGTTTTTGCCCATTCTGCGAATGAACATTTGGGAGCTCATTGAGGCCAATGGTGATAAACTGAATATCCGTTTAAAAACGAGAAGGAAGCTATCTGAGAAACTGCTATATGATATGTGCATTTTCCTATCAGAGCTAAACTTTTCTTTCATTCAGAAGTTTGGAAACGTGTTCGTAAAATGTGCAAAGGGATATTTCAGAAAGCATTGAGGAATATGATGAAAATGCAAACACCTTCAGATAAAAACTGGAAAGAAGCTTTCTGAGAAACTGCTTTGTGATTTCTGCATTCATTCATCTCGCTGAGAAAAATCTTTGTTTGAATTCAGCAGTTTGGAAACACTTTTTTTGTCCATTCTGCAAAAGGATACTTGGGAGCTCACTGAGGCCAATGGCGGAAAAGCAGATATCCCGGATAAGAATTTGAAGGAAGCTATCTGAGATACCACTTTTAGATGTGTGCATTCAACTCAATGTGTTAAAACTTTGTTTTCCTTAAGCAGTTTGGAAACACTGCTTTTGTCCATTGTGCGAATGGATATTAAGGTGCTCATTGAGGCCAAAGGGGAAAAAGCTAATATCCTGGGATAAAAATTAGACAGAAGCTATCTGATAAGTTGCTATGTGATGGGGGCATTCATCTAGCAGAGTTAAACCTTTCTTTTCATTCAGCAGTTTGGAGACACTGTTTTTGTAGTATCTGCAAAGGGCTAATTGAGAGAGCATTGAGGCCTATGGTGAATAAGGAAACATCTTCAGATGAAAATTAGGAAGAAGCTTTCTGAGAAACAGCCTTATGATGTGTGCTTTCATCTCACACAGGTAAAACTTTCTTTGCATTCAGCAGTTTGGAAGCATTGTTTTTGGAGAATCTGCAAAATGATATTTCAGAGAACATTGAGGCCTATGGTGAAAAAGGAAACATCTTCAGATGAAAACTAGAAAGAAACTTTCTGAGAAATGGCTTTGTGATGTTTGCATTCATCTCACAGACTTAAAACCTTCTTTGGATTCTGTAGTTTTAATACATTGTTTTTATCCTTTCTGCAAATGGACATGTGGGAGCTCATTGAGGTCAGTGGTGAAAAAGTTGAATATCCCAGGATGTAAACAAGAAGTAAGCTATCTGAGAAACTGCTATGTGATGTGTGCATTCATATTGCAGAGTTAAAACTTTCTTTTCATTCAGCAGTTTGGAAACACTGCTTTTGTAGAATCTAAAAAGAGATATTTCAGAGAGCTATGGTGAAAGAGGATACATCTTCAGACAAAAACTGGAAAAATATTTCTGAGAAACTCTTTGTGATGTTAGCATTCATCTCACAGAGTTAAACCTTCCTTTGGATTCAGCGGTTTGGAAACACTGTTTTTGTGTATTCTGCAAATGGACATTAGGGATCCCATAGAGGCCAATGGCGAAAAAGGAAATATCTAAGGATAAAAATTAGATGGAAGCTATCTGAGAAACTGTTACATGATGTGTGCATTCATCTCGCAAAGTTAAACCTTCCTTTTCATTCACCTGTTTGGAAACACTGTTTTTGTAGAATCTGCAGAGGATATTTCGGAGACCAATGAGGCCTATGGTGAAAAAGGAAACATATTCAGATAAAAACCAAAAAGAAATATTCTGAGACTCTGCTTTGTGATTTGTGCATTCATGTCACCGACTTGTACCTTTCTTTGGATTCAGTAGTTGGGAAAGAGTGTTTTTGTCCATTCTGTGAGTGGACTTTTGGGAGTTCATTCTGGGCAATGGTGAAAAAGCGAATATCTCAGGATAAAAACTAGATGCAAGCTATCTGAGAAATTGCTATGTGAAGTATGCATTCATCTCTGAGAGTTAAACCTTCCTTTCATTCAGCAGTTTGGAAACACTGTTTTGTAGAATCTGCAAGGGTATTTTTCGAAGATCTTTGAGGCCTACGCTGAAAAAGGAAACGTATTCAGCTAAATACTAGAAAGAAGCTTTCTGAAAAATTGCTTTTTGATGTGTTCATACATCTCATAGGGTTAAACTTTTCTTTGGATTCAGCAGTTTGGAAAAACTGTTTTTGTCCATTCTTCAAATGGACATTTGGGAGCTCCTTGAGACCAATTGTGAAAAAGCAAATAACCCAGGACAAAAAGTTGATGGAAACTAGCTCAGAAACGGATTTGAGATGTGTGCATTCATCTCACAGGGTTAAAACTTTCTTTTCATTCAGCAGTTTTGAAACACTGTTTTTGTCGGATCTGGGAAGGGTATTTCAGGGAACATTGAGGCTTATAGTGAAAAAGCATGCATATTCAGATTAAAACTAGAAAGTTTTCTGAGAAATGGCTTTGTGATGTGTGCATTCATCTCACAGTGGTAAAACTTTCTTTAGATTCAGTAGTTTGGAAACACTGTTTTTGTAGAATCTGCAAAGGGATATTTTGGAGATCATTGAGGTCTATGATGAAAAAGGAAACATCTTCAGAAAAATACTAGAAAGAAGCTTTTGTGGAAACTGCTTTGTGATGTCTGCATTCATATCCAGACTTAAAAATTTCTTTGGATTCAGTAGTTTGGCAACACTGTTTTTGTCCATTCTGCAAATGGACATTTGGGAGCTCATTGAGGCCAATGGCAAAAAAGGAAATATCCCAAGATAAAAACTAGAAAGAAACTGTCTGAGAAAGTGCTTTGTGATGTGTTCATTCATCTCACAGAGTTAAACCTTTCTTTTCATTCAACAGTTTCAAAACTCTGATTTAGTGGAATCTGCGAAGGGATGTTTGGGATCACATTGAGGCCAATGGTGAAAAAGGAAACATTTTCAGATAAAAACAAGAAAGAAGCATTTTGAGAAACTGTTTTGTGATATTTGCATTCATCCCACGGTGTTAAACATTTTTTTTCTTTCAGCAGTTTGGAAATACTGTTTTTGTAGGATCTGCTAAGGGGTAAATTTGGGTATACTAAGGCACGCGGTGAAAAAGGAATTTTCTTCTGATAAAAATTAAACAGAAGGATTCAGAGAAACTGCTTTGTGATGTGTGCATTCATTTACTGTGTTAAACATTTCTTTGGAATCAGCCATTTGGAAATACCGTTTTGTTCATTCTGCAAATGAACATTTGGGAGCTCACTGAGTCCAATGTCGAAAAAGCAAATATCCCAGGATAAAAACTAGATGGAGGCTCTTTAAGAAACCACTTTGTGATGTGTACATTCATCTTGCAGAGTTAAAGCTTTCTTTTTTTACAGCATTTTGGAAACAGTGTTTTGTAGAATCTGCAAAGGGATATTTCGGAGAGTATTGAGGCCTATGGTGAAAAAGGAAACATCTTCAGTTAAAAACTAGAAGGAATCTTTCTGAGAAACTGCTTTGTGATATTTGCATTCATCTCACAGGATAAACTTTTCGTTGGATTTAGCAGTTTGGAAACACTGTTTTTGTCCATTCGGTGAATAGTGAAAGAGTGAATATCCCAGCATAAAGTCTAGATAAATGCTCTCTGATTTTTTGATGTGTTCATTCATCTCACAGAGTTAAACCTTTGTTTTCATTCAGCAATTTAGAAACCCTGTTTTTTTAGAATCTGCAAAGGGATATTTCAGAGAGAATTGAGGCCTATGGTGAAAAAGGAAACATTTTCAGATAGAAACTAGAAATAAACTTTCTGACAATCTGCTTTGTGATGTGTGCATTCATCTCACAGAGTTAAGTATTTCTTTCGATTCAGCAATTTGGAAACACTGTTGTTGTTCATTCTGCAAATGGACATTTGGGAGCTCATTGAGGCCAAGGGCAAAAAAGGAAATATCCCAGGATAAAAGGTAGAAGGAACCTATCTGGGAAACTCCTTTGTGATGTGTGCATACCTCCAAAAGACATAAAGCTTTCTTTTCATTTAGCAGTTTTGAAAAAATGTTTTTGTAAAATCTGCAAAGGGATATCTCAGAGAGCATAGAAGCCTGCAGTGAAAAAGGAAATGTCTTCATATAAAAAGGAGAGAAGATCTTTCTGGCAAACTGCTTTGTGACGTGTGCATTCACCTCACAGAGTTAAACATTTTTTGTATTTTGTAAACATTGTTTCTGTCCACTCTGCAAATGGACATTTGGGAGCTCATTGAGGCCAATGGCAAAACAGCAAATATCCTAGAATAAAAACTAGAAATAAGCTTTCTGAGATACAACTTCATGATGTGTCCATTCATCTCGCAGAGTTAAACTTTTCTTTTCATTCAGCAGTTTTTAAACACTGGTTTTGTAGAATCTATGAAGGGATATATAGGAGTGTATTGAGGCCTGTGTTGTAAAAGGAAACATCTTCAGATAGCAACTAGAAATAAGATTTCTGAGAACCTGCTTTGTGATGTGTGCATTCATCACACAGAGTTAAACCTTTCTTTGTTTTCAGCAGTTTGGAAACACTGTTTTTGTCCATTTTGCGAGTGGACATTTGGAAGCTCATTGAGGGCAACTGCAAAAAAGTGAATATCCCAGGATAAAAACTAGAAAAAACTATCTGAGATACTGCTGTAGAATGTGTGCATTCACCTCGCAGAGTGAAAACCCTTCTTTTCATTCAGAAGTTGGAAACAATGGCTTTCTAGAATCTGCATAGAGAAATTTGGGAGTGAATTGAGGCCTATGGTGAAAAAGAAAACATCTTCAGATAAAAAATAGAAAGAAGCTTCCTGAGAAACTGCTTGGTGATGTGTGAAGTCTTCTCAGAGAGTTAAAACTTTCTTCAGATTCAGTATTTTAGAAAGAGTACTTTTGTCCACTCTGCAAATGGACATTTGGGAGTTCATTGAAGCCAATGTCAACAAAGCCAATATCCCAGGACAAAAGCTAGAATGAAACAATCTGAGAAACTTCTTTTTGATGTCAGCATCCATCTTGCCAATTGAAACCTTTCTGTTCATTCAGCAGTTCAGAAATAGTGTTTCTGTAGAATCTGCAAAGGGATATTTCAGAAATCATGGAGGCCTATGGTGAAAAAGGAAACATCTTCAGATAAATACTAGAAAGAAGCTTTCTGAGAAACTGCTTTGTGATGTGTACATTCATCTCACAGAGTTAAACTTTCCTTTGGATTCAGCAGTTTGGAAACACTATTTTTTTCATTCTGCAATGTACATTTGGGAGCTCGATGAGGCCAATGATGGAAAAGGGAATATCTCAGGTTAAAAACTAGAAGGAAGCTAACTGAGAAACTGATTTGTGATGTCTACATTCATCTCACAGAGTTAAATCTTTCTTTTCATCCAGCAGTTTGGAAACACTGTTTTTGCAAAATCTGCAAAGGGAGATTTGGGAGAACATTGGGGCTATGGTGAAAAAGGAAATATCCTCAAACAAGAACTAGAAAGAATCTTTCTGAGAAACTGCTTTGTGATGTGTGATTAATCTCACACAGTTAAACCTTTCTTTTCATTCAGAAGTTTGGAAACACTGTTTTTGGAGAATCTGCAAAGGGATATTTCAGAGAGCATTGAGGCCTATGGTGAGAAAGGAAACATCTTCAGATAAAAACTAGAAAGAAACTTTTTAAGAAACTGCTTTGTGATATGTGCATTCACCTCACAGAGTTAAAACTTTCTTTGGATTCAGTGCTTTGAAAAGAGTGTTTTTGTCCATTCTGCAAATGGACTCTTGGGAGTTCATGGAGGCCAAATGCAAAAAAGCAAATATCCCAGGATAAAAGCTAGAAGGAAGCTATCTGAGAAACCGCTTTGTGATGTGTGCATTCATCAGGCAGAGTTAAAGCTTACTTTTCATTCAACAGTTTGGAAACAGAGTTCTTGTAGAATCAGCAAAGGGATATTTCAGAGAGTATAGAGGCCTATGGTGAAAAACTAAACATCTTCAGATAAGAAATATAAAGAAGTTTTCTGAGAAAATGCTTTGCAATGTGTACATTCATCTCACAGAGTTAAAACCTTCTTTGGATTCTGTGTTTTTGAAAATGTGTTTCTGTCCATTCTGTGAACGGACATTTGTGACTTCATTAAGTCGAATCTTGAATAAGTGAATATCTAAGGATAAAAAGTAGATGAAAGCTATCTGAGAATCTGCTGTGTGATGTCTGCATTCATCTCACAGATATAAAACCTTCTTTGGATTCAGTGTTTTCAAAAATGTGTTTCTATCCATTCTGTGAATGGACATTTGTGAGCTCATTAAGTCGAATCTTGAATAAGTGAATATCCAAGGATAAAAAATAGATGAAAGCTATCTGAGAATCTGCTGTGTGATGTCTGCATTCATCTCACAGAGTTAAACACTTCTTTTCATTGAACAGTGTGGAAACACTGTTTTTATAGACTCTGCAAAGGAATATTTCAGAGAGCCCTAAGGCCTATGGTGAAAAAAGAAACAACTTCAGATAAAAGTTACAAAGAAGCTTTCTGAGAATCTGCATTATGATGTGTGCATTCATCTCACAGAGTTAAACTTTTCCATGCATTCATCAGTTTGGAAACAGTGTTACTGTCCACACTGCAAATAGACATTTGGGAGCTCATTTAGGCAAATGGCAAAAAATCAATCTCCCACTATAAAAACTAGTTGGAAGCTGTCCGAGAAACTGCTATGGGAAATATGCATTCATCTGGCATAGTTAAACCATTCTTTTCCTTCTGCAGTTTGGAAACACTGCTTTTGTAGAAACTGCAAAGAGATATTTCAGAGAACATTGAGGTCTCTGGTGAAAAAGGAAACATCTTCAGGTGAAAAGTAGAAAGAAGCTTTTTGAGAAACTGCTTTGTGAAGTGTGCATTCATTTCACAGAGTTAAACCTGTCTTTTAACTCCGCAGTTTGGAAACACTGTTTAGAATCTGCAAACGGCTATTCCCTAGAACACTGAGGACTTCAGTGAGATACGAAACATCTTCATTAAAAACTAGAAAGAGGCTTTCTGAGAAACTGCATTGTGATGAGTGCATTCATCTCACAGAGTTAAACCTTTCTTTGGATTCAGCAGTTTGGAAACTCTGTTTTTGTTCATTCTGTGAATGGACATTTGGGAGCCCATTGAGGCCAATGGTGAAAATGCAAATATCTCAAGATGAAAGCTAGATGGAAGCTATCTGAGAAACTGCTATGTGATGTGTACTTTCATCTCACAGAGTTAAACCATCTTTTCATTCAGCAGTTTGGAAACACTGGTTTTTGTATAATCTGCAATGGCAATTACAGAAAGCATTAAGGCCAATGGTGAAAAAGGAAACATCTTCAGATAAAAACTAGAATGAAGCTCTCTGAGAAATTGCTTTGTGATGTGTTCATTCATCTCAAGGAATTAAACTTTTCTTTTCATTCAGTAGTTTGGAAACACTGTTATTTTAGGATCTACAAAAGGATATTTTGTACAGCATTGAGGCTTATGAGGGAAAAGGAAACATCTTCAGATAAAAACTAGAAAAAAACTTTCTGAGAAACTGCTTTGTGGTGTGTGCATTCCACTCACTGAGTCAAAATTTTCTTTGTATTTAGCAGTTTGGAAACACTGTTATTGTAGAATTTGAAAAGGGATATTTCGGTGAGAATTGAGGCCTATGATGAAAAAGAAAACATCTTCAGATAAAAACTACAAAGAAGCTTTCTGAGAAGCTCTTTTGTGATGTATGCATTTATCTCATAGAGTTAAACTTTTCTTTGGATTCAGTAGTTTGGAAAGAGTGTTTTTGTAGAATCTGCAAAGTGATATTTCAGAGAGCATTGAGGTCTATGGTGGTAAAGAAAATATCTTCAGATAAAAACTAGAAAGAAGCTTTCTAAGAAACTGCTTTGTGATGTGTGCATTCATCTCACAGAGTTAAAACTTTGTTTTCATACATCAGTTTGGAAACAATGTTTTTGTAATATCTGCAATGGGATGTTTCAGAGTGCTTTGAGGCCTACGGTGAATTAGGAAACATCTTCAGATAAAAACGAGAAAGAAGCATTCTGAGAAACTGCTTTGGATGTGTGCATTCATCTCACAGAGTTAAACGTTTCTTTGGATTCAACAGTTTGAAAACACTGTTTTTGTCCACTCTGCAAGTGGACATTTGGAAGTTGATTGATGTCAATGGCAAAAAAGAGAATATCCCAGGATGAACACTAGATGGAAGCTATCAGAGAAACTGTTTTGTGTTGTATGCATTCACCCTTAGAGTTAAAGCTTTCTTTTCAAACATCAGCTGGGAAACAGTTTTTGCAGAATCTGCAAGTTGATATTTCGGAGAGCATTGAGGACTATGGTGAAAAACAAAATATCTCCAGATGAAAACCAGAAAGAAGCTTTTGGAGAAACTGATTCATGATGTGTGCATTCATCACAAAGAGCTAAACCTTTCTTTGTATTCAGCAGTTTGGAAACATTGCTTTTGTCTATTCTGTGGGTGGAAAATTGGAAGTCATTGAGACCAATGAAGAAAAAATGAATTTCACAGTTTAAAACCAGAAGGAAACTATCTGAGAAACTGATTTGTGATGTGTGCATTCACCTCACAGAGTTATAACTTTCTTTTCATTCAGCAGTTGGGAAAACTGGTTTTGTAGAATCTGAGAAGGGATATTTGGAAGCATATTGAGGCATATGGTGGAAAAGGAAACATCTTCAGATAAAAATGAGAAAGAAGCTTTCTGAGAAACTGGTTGGTGATGTGAGCATTCATCTCACAGAGGTAAAACTTTCTTTGGATTCAGTGGTTTATAAAGAGTTTTTTTTTTTGCCCATTCTATGAATGGACATTTGGGAGTTCATTGAGGCCAATGTCATAAAAGTGAATATCACAGGATAAAAAAATAGAAGGAGGCCATCTGCGAAACTTCATTGTGATGTGCACATCCATCTTGCAGAGTTAACGCATTCTTTTCATTCAGCAGATTGGAAACAGTGTTCTTGTGAATCTACAAAGCTAAATTTTTGATAGCATTGAGGCTTATGGTGAAAAAGGAAGCATCTTCAGCTAAACACTAGAAAGAAGCATTCTGAGAAACTGCTTTGTGAGGTGTGTATTCATCTCACAGTGTTAAACATTTCTATTCATTCAGCAGTTTGGAAAGAGGGTTTTTTCCATTCTTCCAATGGACATTTGGGCATTCATAGAGGCCAATGGTGAAAAAGCAAATATCCCAGGATAAAAACCAGAAGGAAGCTGTCTGAGAAACTGCTTTGTGACATCTGCATTCATCTCGCAGAGTTAAACGTTTCTTTTCAAACAGCTGTTTGGAGACAGTGTTGTTGTAGAATCTGCAAAGGAATATTTTAGACAGCATTGAGGCCTATGGTGAAAAAGGAAACACATTCAGATAAAAACTAGAAAGAAGCTTTTTGAGAAAATGCTTTGTGATGTGTGCCTTCATCTCAAAGTTAAACTTTTCTTTGGATTCCGCAGTTAGGAAACACTGTTTTTGTACATCCAGCCAATGAACATTTGGGAGCTCATTGAGGCCAATGGTGAAAAAGTGAATATCCTGGGATAAGAACCAGAAGGAAGGTATCTGATAAACTGCTTTGTGATGTATGCATTCATCTCACAGAGTTAAACCTTCCTTATCATTCAGGAGTTTGTAAACAATGTGGTTTTAAAATCTGCAAATGGATATTTTGGAAAGCATTGAGGCTTATGATGAAAAAGGAAGCATCTTCAGATATAAACTAGAAAGAAGCTTTCTGAGAAATGGCTTTGTGATGTGTGCATTCATCTCTCAGAGTTAAAACTTACTTTGGATTCAGTATTTTGGAAAGACTGTTTTTGTCAATTCTGCAAATGGACAATTTGGAGCTCATTGAGGTCAATGGGGAAAAAGAAAACATCCCAGGATGATAGGTAGACAGAAACTATCTGAGAAACTGCTATGTGATATGTGCATTCATGTCGCAGATTTAACCTTTCTTATCATTCAGCAGTTTGGAAACATTGCTTTTGTATAATCTGCAAAGGAATATTTCCAAGAGCATTGAGGCTTATGGTGAAAAAAGAATCATGTTGAGATAAAAACAAGAAAACTTTCTGAGAAACTGCTTTGTGATGTGTGAACTTATGTCACAGAGTTAAAACTTTCTTTGGATTCAGCATTTTGGAAACACTCTTTTTGTCTGTTCCATGAATGGTCATTTAGGTCATTGAGGCCACAGGCAAAAAATGAATGTCCCAGGATAAAAACTACACAGAAGCTACCTGAGAAATTCCTATGTGATGTGTGCACTCATCTCACAGGGTTAAACAATTCTTTTCATTCAGCAGTTTGGAAATGCTGTTTTTGTAGAATCTGCAAAGGGATATTTCAGAGAGTATTGAGGAAACATCTTGAGATAAAAACAAGAAAGAAGCTTTATGAGAAACTTCTTGGTGATGTGTGCATTCATCTCACAGAGTTAAACTTTCCTTGCATTCAGCTGTTTGGAAACACTATTTTTGTTCATTCCGTGAATGAACATTTTAAGAGCTCATTTAGGCCAATGGTGAAAAAGGGAATATCCATGGATAAAAACAAGAAAGAGGCTATCTGAGAAACCGATTTGTGATGTGTAAATTCATCTCACAGAGTTAAACATTTCCTATCATTCAGCAGTTTGCAAAGAGTGTTTTTGTCCATTCTGTGAATGGACACTTGGGGGTTCATAGAGGCCAATGGCTAAAAAGTGAATATCCCAGGATAAAAACTACAAGGAAGGTATCGGAGAAACCACTTTGTGATGTGTGCATTCATCTCACAGAGATGAACCTGTCTTTTCATTCAGTAGTTTGGAAACACTGTTTCTGTAGAATCTGCAAAGCAATATTTTGGAGAGCATTGGGGCCTACAGTGAAAAAGGAAACATCTTCAGATAAAAACTAGAAAGAAGCTTTCTGACAAACTGCTTTGTGATGCATGCATTCATGTCACAGAGTTAAATATTTCTTTGGATTCAGCAGTTTTTGAACACTGTTTTTGTCCATTCTGCAAATGCACATTTGAGAGTTCATTGAGGCCAATGACAAAAAAGTGAATATCCCAGGAAACTAGAGGAAGCTACCTGAAAAACCGCTCTGTGATGTGTGCATTCATCTGACAGAGTTAAACTTTTCTTTTCCTTCAGTAGTTTTGAAATACTGGTTTTTTTTAAGAATCTGCAAAAGGATATTTCAGATAGAATTGAGGCCTATGTTGAAAAGGGAGATATATTCACATAAATACTAGAAAGAAGCTTCCTGAGAAACTGAGAGCACATTGATGCCAATGAGAAAAAAGTGGATATCAGAGGATAAAAACTAGAAGGAAGCTATCTGAGAAACCACTTTGTGATGTGTGCATTCATCTCAAAGAGTTAAACCTACCTTTTCATTCAGAAGTTTGGAAACACTGTTTTTTTAGAATCCGCAAAGGAACAATTCAGGGAGCATTGAGGCCTATGTTGAAAAAGAAGTCATCTTCAGATAATAACTAGAAAAAATTTTTCTGAGAAACTACATTGTGATGTGTGCATTCATCTCACAGGGTTAAAGCATTCTTTGGATTCAGTCATTTGGAAACACTGGTTTTGTCCATTTGGTGAATGGTCATTTGGGAGTTCATTGAGTCCAATGGCAAAAAAGGGAATATCCTAGGATAAAAACTAGATGGAAGGTACCTGAGAAACCACTTTTGATGTGTGCATTCATCTCACAGAAATAAACCTTTCTTTTCATTCAGCAGTTTAGAAACACAGTTTTTGTACAATCTGCAAAGGGATATTTCAGAGAGCACTGAGGCATATGGTGAAATAGGAAACACCTTCAGATAAAAACTACAAAGAATCTTTGTGAGAAACTGCTTTGTGATGTGTGCATTCATCTCACAGAGTTAATCTTGTCTTTGAATTCAGCTGTTTGTAAAAACTGCTTTTGTCCTTTCTGTGATTTTTCAGTTGGGATCTCATTGAGGTCAATGAAGAAAAAGAGAAAATCTCAAGATAAGAAGTAGACAGAACCTACCTGAGAAACTGCTACTTGATATGGGCATTCATATCACAGAGTTAAACTATCTTTTCTTTCAGCACTTTGGAGAAACTGTTTTTGTAGAATCTGCACAGGTATATTTCAGAGGGCACTGAGGCCTATGGTGAAAAGTGAAACATCTTCAGATAAAAACTAAAAATAAGTTTTCTGAGAAATTGCTTTCTGATGTGTGGATTCATCTCACAGAGTAAACATTTCCTAGGATTCAGCAGTTTGGAAACACTCTTTTTGTCCATTCTGCAAATGGACATTTGGGAGCTCATTGAGGCCAAAGAAGAAAATGTGAATTCCCCATAATAAAACGTAGAAGGAGGCTATCTGAGAAACCATTTTATGATTGCAGAGTTAGACCTTTCTTTTCGTTCAGCAGTTTGGATACACTGTGTTATCCATGCTGTGAGTGGACATTTGAGAGCTCATTGAGGCCAATGGGGAAAAAGTGAATATCCCAGAATAAAAAGTAGCTAACTGAGAAACTGCTATGTGATGTGTGCAATCATCTCAAAGAGTTAAACCTTCCTTTTCATTCAGCAGTTTGGAACCACTGTTTTTTGTAGATTCTGCAAAGGGACACTTCGGAGAACATTGAGGCCTATGGTGAAATAGGAAACATCTTCATATAAAAACAAGAAAGAAGCTTTGTGAGTAACTGCTTTGTGATGTCTGCATTCATCTCATAGAGTTAAACATTTCTTTGGATTCAGTAGTTTGGAAACATTGTTTTGGTCCATTCTGTGAATGGACTTTTGGGAGCTCATTGAGGCCAATGGTGAAAAAACGAAAATCACAGGATAAAAATTAGAGGGAAACTGTCTGAGAAACGATTATGTGATGTGTGCATTAATCTCATAGAGTTAAACCTTTCTTTTCGTTCTACAGTGTGGGAACACCGTTTTTGTAGAATGTGCAAAGAGATATTTCAGAGAGCATTGAGGCCTATGGTTATAAAGGAAACCTCTTCAGATAAAAACTAGACAGAATCTTTCTTAGACTCTGCTTAGTGATGTGTGAATTCATCTCACAGACTTAAACCTTTCTTTGGATTCAGTAGGTTGGAAACGCTGTTTTTGTCCATTCTGCGAATGGACATTTGGAAGCTCACTGAAGCCAATGGTGAAACAGTGAATATCCCTGAATAAAAGCTAGAAAGGAGCCATCTGAGAAACAGCATGGTTGTGTGCACATAAATCTCACACAGATAAACATTTCTTTTCATTCAGCAGTTTGGAAACATTGTTTTTGTAGACTCTGCAAAGGGATACTTTGGAGAGCATTGAGGCCTATGTTGAAAAAGAAAACATCTTCAGATAAAAATAGAAAGAAACTTTCTGAAAAACTGCTTCATGATGACAGCAATCATCTCACAGAGTTAAACATTTCTTTGGATTCAGTAGCTTTGAAATAGTGTTTTTCTCCATTCTGAGAGTGGACATTTGGGAGCTCATTGAGGCCAGTGGCAAAAAAAGCAGATATCAGAGGATAAACACTATATGAAAGCTATCTGAGAATCTGCTATGTGATCTGTGCATTCATCTCCCAGAGTTAGAGCTATCTTTTCATTCAGCACTTTGGAAACACTGTTATTGTAGAATCCGCAATGCATAATTTGGAGAACTTTGAGACCTACAGTGAAAAAGGAAACATCTTCAGAGGAAAACTGGAACGAAGCTTCCTGAGAAACTTCTTTGTGATGTGTGCATTCAGGTCACAGAGTTAAATCTTTCTTTGGATTAAGCAGTTTGGAAACACTGTTTTTATCCATTCTGTGACTGGACATTTGAGGCCAATGGAGAAAAAGCAAATATCCCTGCATAAAATCTAGAAGGAGGCTATCTGAGAAACCTCTTTGTGATGTGTGCATTCTTCTCTCAGAGTAAAACCTTTCTTTTCATTCAGCAGCTGGGAAACACTGTTTTTGTAGGATCTGCACGGGGATATTTTAGAGACGATGGAGGCCTATGGTAAAGAATTAAACATCTTTAGATAAAAACTAGAAAGAAGCTTTCTGAGAAACTGCTTTGTGACGTGGGCATTCATCTCACATAATTAAACATTTCTTTGGTTTCAGTAGTGTGGTAAGTCTTTTTTTGTACATTCTGAGAGTGGATGTTTGGGAGATCATTGAGGCCAATGTGCAAAAAAGTGAATATCCCAGGATAAAAACTGGAAAGAAGTTATGTGATGCACTGCTTTGTGATGTGTGCATTCATGTCACAGAGATAAAAATTTCTTTTCATACAGCAGTTTGGAAACAATATTTTTGTAGAATCTTGACACAGAAATTTTGGAGAGCATTGAGGCCTATGGAGAAAAATGAAACATCTTCAGATATAAACTAAGAGGAAGGTCTGTGAGAAACTGCTTTGTGATGTGTGCATTTATCTCACAGAGTTAAAACTTTATTTGGATTGAGCAATTTGAAAACACTATTTTTCTCCATTCTGCAAATGGACATTTGGGAGCTCATTGAGGCCAATGGCATAAAAGTGAATATTCCAGGATAAAAACTGGAAGGAAGATATCTGAGAAACCCATATGTCACGTGTGCATTCATCTCACAGTGTTAAACCTTTCTTTTCATTCAGCAGCTTGGAAACTCAGTTTTGGTAGGATCAGCAAAGGGATTCTTTAGAGAGCATTGAGGCCTAAGTTGAAAAAGGAAATATCTTCAGATAAAAACAAGAAAAAAACGTTCTGAGAAACTGCTTTGTGATGTTGGCATTCATCTCACAGAATTAAGACTTTCTTTGGATTCAGCAGTTTGGAAACACTGTTTTTTTTCCATTCTGTGAATGGATATTTTGTAGCCCTTTGAGGCCAAAGGTGAAAAAGTGAATATCCCAGTATAAAAACTAGAAGGAAGCTCTATGAGAAACCCCTTTGTGATGTGTGCATTTATCTCACAGAATTAAACCTTACTTTTCATTTACTAGTTTGGAAACACTGTTTTTGCAGAATCTGCAAAGGGATATTTCTTAGAGCATTGAGGCCTATGGTGAAAAAGGAAATATCTTCAGATAAAAACGGGAAAGAAGCTGTCTGAGAAACTGCTTCATGATGTGTGTATTCAACTCACTGAGTTAAACCATTATTTGGATCATTAGTTTGGAAACAATATTTTTGTCCATTCTGTGAATGGACTTTTGGGAGCTCTAGGAGGCCAATGGCGAAAAAGCTAATATCACAGGATAAAAACTAGATGGAATCTATTTGAGAAACTGCTATGTGCTGTGTGCATTCATCTCACAGAGTTAAACCTTTATTTCATTCAGCAGTATGGAAACACGGTTTTTGTAGAATCTTTAAAGAGATACTTCGTATAGCATTGAGGCCTATGGTGAAAAAGGAAACATTTCCAGATAAAAACCAGACAGAAGCATTCTGAGAAATTGTTTTGTAATGTGTGCCTTCATCTCCTAGAGTGAAACTTTCACTGGAATTAGCCGTTTGGAAAGAGTGTTTTTGTAGAATATTCAAAGGGATATTTCGGAGAACATTGAGGCCTATGGTGAAAATTGAAAAAACTTCAGGTAAAAACTAGAAAGAAGCTTTCTGAGAAACTGCTTGGAGATATGTGTATTCATCTCACAGAGTTAAAACTTTCTTTGCATTCATCAGTTTGCAAACACTGTTTTTGTAGAATCTGCAAGGGGATATTTCAGAGAGCTTTGTGGCCTCTGGTGAAAAAGAGAATATCTTCATACAAAAACTAGAAGGAAGCTTTCTGAGAAACTGCTTTGTGGTGTGTGAATTCATTTCACAGTGTTAAGCCTTTCTTTGGATTCAGTAGTTTGGAAAGAATGTTTTTGTCCTTATTGTGAATGGACATTTGGGAGCTCATTGAAGCCAATGGCATAAAAGTGAATATCCCAGGATAAAAACTAGATGGATGGTAACTGAGAAACTGCTTTGTGAGGTGTGCATTCATCTCACAGAGTTAAATCTTTCTTTGGATTCAAGAGTTTCAAAAGAGGGTTTTTGTTCATACTGCGAATGGACATTTGCAAGCTCATTAAGGTCAATGGTGAAAAAGCCAATATCCCAGGATTAAAAACTAGAAGGGAGCTAACTGAGAAACAGCTTTTGATGTGTGCATTCATCTCACAGAGTTATACATTTCTCTTCATTCAGCAGTTTGGAAACACTGTTTTTATGTAATCTGTAAAGGGATATTTTGGAGAGCATTGTGACCTATGATGTAAAAAAGAAATATTATCACATAAAAACTAAAAAGGAGCCTTCAGAGAAACTACTTTGTGATGTGTGGATTCATCTCACAGAGACAAACCATTCTTTGGACATAGCACTTTGGAAACTGTTTTTTTGCAGACTCTGCAAGGGGATATTTCAGAGAGCATTGAGACCTGTGGTGAAAAAGGAAACATCTTCAGATAAAAAGTAGAAAGAAGCTTTCTGAGAAACTGCGTTGTGATGTGTGCGTTTATCTGACAGGAAATTTTTCTTTGGATTCAGCAGTTTGGAAACGTTGTTTTTGTCCATTCTGTGAAAGGATATTTTTTAGCTCATTGAGGTCAATGGCAAAAAAGCAAATATCACAGTAGAATAACTAGAAAGAAGCTATGTGAGAAACTGCTGTGTGATGTGGGTATTCATCTCGAAGAGTTAAGCCTTTCTCTTCATTGAGCAATTTAAAAACCCTATTTTTGCAGAATCTGTAAAAGGATATTTTGGAGAGCATTGAGGCCTATGGTGAAATAAGAAACATCTTAAGATGAAAACTAGAAAAAAACTTTGTGAGAACCTGCTTTGTTATGTGTGCATTCTTCTCAGAGATTTAAAACATTATTTGCATTAAGTAGTTTGGAAAGAGTGTTTTTGTCCATTCTGTGAATGGACAATTGGGAGTTCATTGGGGCCAATGATGAAAAAGCAAATATCTCAGGATAAAAACCAGAAGGATGCTATCTGAGAAGCCACTTTTTGATGTGTGCATTCATCTCACAGAGTTAAACCTTTCTTTTCATTCCAAACATTGGAAACACTGTTTTTGTAGAATATGCAAAGGGATATTTGGAGAGCTTTGATCCATATGGTGAAATAGGAATCACGTTCAGAGATAAACTGGAAAGAAGCTGTGAGAAACTGCTTTGTGATGTTGGCATTCATCTCACAGAGTTAAACCTTTCTTTATATTCAGTAGTTGGGAAAGAGTGTTTTTGTCCATTCTGCGAATGGACATTTGGGAGCTCATTGAGAACAATGGTGAAAAAGAGAATATCCCAGGATAAAAAGCAGAGTGAAGATCTCTGAGAAACTGTTATATGATGTTTGCATTCATCTCACAGAGTTAGACCATTCTTTTCATTCAGCAGTTTGAAAACACTGTTTTTGTAGAATTAGTAAATTGATGTATGGGAGAGCATTCAGGCCTAAGGTGAAGAAGGAAACATCTTCAGATAAAAACTAGAAAGAAATTTTTTGAAAACTGCTTTGTAATGTGAGCATTCACCTCACAGAGTTAAAGCTTTCTTTGGATTCAGCAGTTTGGAAACACTACTTTTGTCCATTCTGCAAATGGATATTTGGGAACTCATTGAGGCCAATGGCAAAAAAGTGAATTACCCTAGGATAAAAACTAGAAGTAAGGTATCTGATAAACTGCTTTGTGATTTTGTGCATTCATTTCACAGAGATAAGCCTTTCTTTTCATTCAACAGTTTGGAATCCCTGTTTTTGTAGAATCTGCAAAGGGATATTTGGGAGTGCATTGAGGCCTATGGTGAAAAAGGAAACATCTTTAGATTAAAAGTAGAAAGAATATTTCTGAGAAATTGCTTTTTGATGTGTGCATTTATCTCACAGAGTTAAACAGTTCTGTGGGTTCAGCAGTTTTGCAGCACTGTTTTTATAGAATCTGCAATGGGATATTTCAGAGAGCATTGAGGCCAATGGTGAAAAAAGAAAACATCTTCAGATAAAAACTAGAAAGAAGCTTTCTGAGAAATTTTTGTGATGTCTGCATTCAGCTTACACAAGTAAACCTTTCTTTGGATTCAGCAGTTTTGAAATACTGTGTTTGTCAATTCTGCCAATGGACACTTCAGAGCTCATTAAGGCCAATGACCAAAACGCAAATATCCCAGGGTAAAAACTAGAAGGAAGCTATCTGAGAAACTGTTATGTGATGGGTGCATACATTTTGTAGAGTTAAACCTTTCTTTTCATTCAGCAGTTTGGAAGCACTGTTTTTGTAGTATATGCAAAGGGATACTTCAGAGAGCATTGAGGCCTATGGTAAAAAATTAAACATCTTCAGAAAAAAACTATCGAGAAACTTTCTGAGAAACTGATATGCGATGTGTGCTTTCATCTCACAGACTCAAACCTTTCTTTGAATTTAGTAGTTTGGAAACAGTTTTTCTTCATTCTGCGAAAGGACATTTGGGACCTCATTGAGGCCAATGGTGAAAAATTGAATATACCAGTTGAAAAACTAGAAGGAAGCTATCTGAGAAACCACTGTGTGATGTATGCATTCATCTCACAGAGTTAAACGTTTCTTTTCATTCAGTAGTTTGCAAAGACTGTTTTTAAAGAATCTGCAAAAGGACATTTTGGAGATCATTGATGTCTATGTTGAAATAGGAAACATGTTCAGATAAAATTTAGAAATAAGTCTTTTGAAAAACTGCTTTGTGATGTGTGCATTCATCTCACAGGGTTAAAACTTTATTTGAATTCAGCAGTTTGGAGACACTCTTACTCCATTCTGCAAAAGTACTGTTGTCTCATTTAGCCAATGGTGAAAAAGCAAATTACCCTAGGATAAAACCTAAAAGTTAGCTATCTGAGAAACGTCTTTGTGATTTGTGCATTCATCTAGCAGAATTAATCCATTCTTTTCCTTCAGCCGTTTGGAACACTGTTTTTGTAGGATCTGCGAAGGGGTATCTGGGAGCGCATTGAGGCCTATGGAGAAAAAGGAAACATCTTCATATAAAAACTAAAAAGAAGCCTTCTGAGAAACCAGTTTGTGATGTGTCCATTCATCTTACAGAGCTAAACCTTACTTATCATTCAGCTGTTTTGAAACACTGTTTTCTGTAAAAACTGCAAAGGGATATTTCAGAGAGTATTGCAGCCTATATTGAAAAGGCCTAAGTTAAAAAAGGAATCATCTTCAGATAAAAACTAGAAAGAAACTTTCAGAGAAACTGCTTTGTGATGTGTGCATTCATCTCACAGAGATAAACTATTCATTGGATTCAGCAATTTTGAAACAAAGTTTTTGTCCATTGTGCAGATGGGCATTTGGGAGATAATTTATGCCAATGGTGAAAAAGCAAATATCCTAGGACAAAACTAGAAGGAAGCTATCTGAGAAACAGCTATGTGATGTGTGCATTCATCTCACAGAGGTAAAACTTTTTTTTCATTCAGCTCTTTGGGAACTCTGTTTTTGTAGAATCTGTGAAGGGACCTTTCAGAGAGCATTGAGATCTATGGTGAAAAGGGAAACACCTTCAGGTAAAAACTAGAAAGAAGCTTGCTAAGAAACTACTTTTTGATGCGTGCATTCATCTCACAGAAATAAACTTTCCTTTGGATTCAGCAGTTTGGCAAAAGTTTTTATCGATTTTGTGAATGGACATTTGGGATCTCTTTTAGGCCAATGGTTAAAAATTGAATATCCAGGGATAAAGCTAGAAGGAAGCTATCTGAGAAACAGCTTTGTGATGTGGGCATTCATTTCACAGAGTTAAACCTTTCCTTTCATTCAGCAGTTTGGAAACACTGTTTTTGTAGAATCTGAATAGGGATGTTTCAGAGAGAATTGAGGCCTAGGGTGAAAAATAAATTCTATTCAGATAAAAACTAGAAAGAAATTTTATGAGAAACTGCTTTGTGATGTGTGCACTCATCTCACAGAGTTAAACCTTGCTTGGGACACAGCAATTTGGAAACACTGTTTTTTTATTTTTATACTTTGTTTTAAGATACATGTGCACAACTTGCAGGATATTTACATATGTATACATGTGCCATACTGTTGTACTGCACCCATTAACTCGTCATTTAACATTAGGCATATCTCCTAATGCTATCCCCCCTCCCCAAATCCCACAACAGGCCCTGGTGTGTGATGTTCCCCTTACTGTGTCCGTGTGTTCCCATTGTTCAATTCCTACCTATGAGTGAGAACATACAGTGTTTGTTTTTTTGTCCTTGTGATAGCTTGCTGAGAATGGTGGTTTCCAGCTTCATCCATGTCCCTAAAAAGACACGAACTCATCATTTTTTATGGCTGCATAGTATTCCGCGGTGTATATGTGCCACATTTTCTTAATCCAGTCTGTCGTTGGAAATTTGGGTTGGTTCCAAGTCTTTGCTATTCTGAATACTGCCACAATAAACATAGGTGTGCATGTTACTTTATAGTAGCATGATTTATATAGTTCATTTTAGATTCTGGATATAAGCCCTTTTTCAGATGAGGAGATTGCAATAATTTTCTCCCATTCTGTAGGTGGCCTGTTCGCTCTGATGGTAGTTTCTTTTGCTGTGCAGAAGCTCTTCAGTTTAATTAGATCCCATTTGTCAATTTTAGCTTTTGTTGCCATTGCTTTTGGTGTTTTAGACATGAAGTCCTTGCCCATGCCTATGTACTGAAGGGCATTGCCTGGCTTTTCTTCTAGGGATTTTATGGCTTTAGCTGTAACATTTAAGTCTTTAATTCATCTTGCATTAATTTTTGTGTAAGGCATAAAGAAGGGATCCAGTTTCAGCTTCTTACATATGGCTAGCCAGTTTTCTCAGAACCATTTACTAAATAGATAATCCTTTCCCCATTTCTTCTTTTTGTCAGGTTTGTTAAACATCAGATAGTTGTAGATATGTGATATTATTTCTGAGGGCTGTGTTCTGTTCCATTGGTCTATATCTCTGTTTCGGTACCAGTACCATGCAGTTTTGGTTACTGTAGCCTTGTAGTATAGTTTGAAGTCAGGTAACTTGATGTCTCCAGCTTTTTTCTTTTGGCTTAAGATTGACTTAGCAATGCAAAATCTTTTTTGGTTCCATATGAACTTTAAAGTAGTTTTTTCCAATTCTGTGAAGAAAGTCATTGGTAGCTTGATGGGGATGGCATTGAATCTATAAATTACCTTGGGCAGTACGTCCATTTTCATGATATTGATTCTTCTTGTCCTTGATCATGGAATGTTCTTCCATTGAATGACTACTGGGTACATAGTGAAATGAAGACAGAAATAAAGATGTTCTTTGAAACCAACAAGAACAAAGACACAACATACCAGAATCTCTGGGACACATTTAAAGCAGTATGTAGAGGAAAATTTATAGCATTGAATGCCCACAAGAGAAAGTAGGAAAGATCTAAAATTGACACCCTAACATCACAATAAAAAGAACTAGAGAAGCAAGAGCAAAACATTCGAAAGCTAGCAGAAGGCAAGAAATAACTAAGATCAGAGCAGTACTGAAGGAAATAGAGACACAAAAACCCCTTCAAAAAATCAGTGAATCCAGGAGCTGGTTTTTTGAAAAGATCAACAATATTGATAGACTGCTAGCAAGACTTATAAAGAAAAAAAGGGAGAAGAATCAAATAGACACAATAAAAAATGATAAAGGGGTATCTCCACTGATCCCACAGAAATACAAACTACCATTGGTGAATACTATAAACACCTCTAAACAGATAAACTAGAAAATCTAGAAGAAATGGATAAATTCCTCAACACATACACCCTCTCAAGACTAAACCAGGAAGAAGTTGAATCTCTTAACAGACTAATAACATGCTCTGAAATTGAGGCAATAATTAATAACTTACCACCAAAAAAAGTCCAGGACCAGCTGGATTCACAGCTGAATTCTACCAGAGGTACAAGGAGAGCTGGTACTATTTCTTCTGAAAGAATTCCATTCAATAGAAAAAGAGGGAATCCTCCCTAACTCATTTTATGAGGTCAGCATCACCCTGATACCAAAGCCTGGCAGAGACACAATAATAAAAGAGAATTTTAGACCAATATCCCTGATGAATATCGATGCAATAATCCTCAATAAAATACTGGCAAACTGAATCAAGCAGCACAGCAAAAATTTATCTACCATGATCAAGTGGGCTTCATGCCTGTGTTGCAAGGCTGGTTCAACATACACAAATCAATAAAGGTAATCCAGCATATAAACAGAACTGATGACAAAAACCAAATGATTATCTCAATTGATGCAGAAAAGGCCTTTGACAAAATTCAACAGAACTTCATGCTAAAAACTCTCAGTAAATTAGGTATTGATGGGATGTATCTCAAAATAATAAGAGGTATTTATGAGAAACCCACAGCCAATATCATGCTGAATGGGCAAAAACTGGAAGGATTCCCTTTGAAAACTGGCACAAGTCAGTGATGCCCTCTCTCACCACTTCCACATAGTGTTGGAATTTCTGGCCAGGGCAGTCAGGCAGGAGAAGGGAATAAATGGTATTCAATTAGGAAAAAAGGAAGTCAAATTGTCCCTGTTTGCAGACGACATGATTGTATATCTAGAAAACCCCATCATCTCAGCCCAAAATCTCTTTAAGCTGATAAGCAAGTTCAGCAAATTCTCAGGTTACAACATTAGTGTGCAAAAATCACAAGCATTCTTATACACCAATAACAGACAAACAGAAAGCCAAATAATGTTTGAACTCCCATTCAAAATTGCTTCAAAGAGAATAAAATACCTAGGAATCCAACTTACAAAGGATGTGAAGGACCTGTTCAAGCACAACTACAAACCAGTGCTCAACGAAATAAAAGCGGTTTCTCAGACAGCTTCCTTCTAGTTTTTATCCTGGGATAGTCTCATTTTTGCCATTGGCCTCAATGAGCTCCCAAATACCCATTCACAGAATAGACAAAAATAGTGTTTTGAAACTGTTGAAGCCAAAGAAATGTTGAACTGTGAGATGAATGCACACATCACAAAGCAGTTTCTCAGAAAGCTTGTTTCCTGTTTTTAAGTGAAGTTGTTTCCTTTTTCATCATTGGCCTCAATTTGCTAGGAAATATCCCTCTGCAGATTCGTCAAAAACTGTTTTTCCAAACTGCTGAATGAAAAGAAAGTTTTAACTCTGTGAGATGAAAGCTCACATCACAAAGCGGTTTCTCAGACAGCTTCCTTCTAGTTTTCATCCTGGGATAGCGTTTTTTTTGCCATTGGCCTCTAAGAGCTCTAAAATGTCCTTCATAGAAAAGGCAAAACAGTGCTTTCAAACTTCTGAATCCAAAGAAAGGATTCTCACTGTGAGATGAAAGCACTCATCTCAAACCGGTTTCTCAGAAAGTTTCTTTCTAATTTTCATTTGAAGATATTTCTTTTTTCACCACAAGCCTCAGTGCACTTCAAAAAACTCTTTGCAGATTCTACAAAAACCGCATTTCAAAACTGCTGAATGAAAAGAATGGTTTAACTTTGTGAGATGAATTCACACATCACAAAGTGTTTTCTCAGAGTTATTCCTCCTACTTTTTTTCCTGGGATATTCGCTTCTTCACCATTGTTCTCAATGAGCTCCCAAACGTCCACTTTCAGAAGGGACAAAAAAAGTGTTTCCAAACTGCTGAATCCAAAGAAAACTTTAACTCTGTGAGACGAATGCACACATCAAAAAGCAGTTTCCCAGAAACCTTCTTTCTAGTGTTAATCTGAAGATGTTTCTTTTTTCACCATAGGCCTCAAAGCTCTCAGAAATATCCCTTTGCAGATTCTACAAAAACACAGTTTCCAAACCACTGTATGAAAAGAAAGCATTAACTCTGCGAGATGAATGCACACATCACAAAGCAGTTTCTAGGATAGCTTCCTTCTAGTTTTATCCTGGGATAGTCCCTTTTTTCTCCATTGGCCTGAAGGAGCTCCCAATTATCCATTTGCAGATTGGACAAAACCGTTTTTCCAAACTGCTGAATGAAAAGAAAGATTTCACTCTGTGACATAAATGCACACATCACAAAGTAGTTAGTTATAAAACTTCTTTCTACTTTTTATCTGAAGATGTTTCCTTTTTCACCATGGGCCTCAAAATGCTCCAAAAATTCCCCTCACAGGTTCTTCCAAAACTGTGTTTCCCAACTGCTGAATGAAAAGAAAGGTTTTACTCTCTGCAATGAAAGCACACATCCCAAAGCAGTTTCTCAGATAGCTTCCTTCTAGTTTTTATCCTTGGATATATACTTTTTCATCATTTTCCTCATTGCACTCCCATATGTCCATTTGCAGAATAGACAAAAACAGTGATTCAGAACTGCTGAATCAAAAGCAAGTTATAACTCTGTGATGAATGCACATATCACAAGGCAGTTTCTCATAAATCTTCTTTCTAGTTTTTATCTGAAGATGTTTCCTTTTACACCATAGGCCTGAATGTGCTCCAAAATATCCCTTCACAGATTATACAAAAACATTGTTTCCAAACTGCTGAGTGAAAAAAAAGATTTCACTTTGTGAGATGAATACACCCATCAAAAATCAACTTCTCAGATAGCTTCCTCCTAGTATTTATGACGTGATATTCCCATTTTTGCCATTAACCTCAATGAGCACCCAAATGTCCATTCACAGATTGGACATCAACAGTGTTTCCAAGCTGCTGAATCCAAATAAAGTTTTCATTCTGTGAGATGAATGCACACATCATAAAGCAGTTTCACAGAAAACTTCTTCTAGTTTTTATCAGAAGATGTTCCTTTTTCACCATAGGTCTCCATGTGCTCCCAAATATCCATTCACAGATTATTCAAACACGATGTTTCCAAACTGCTGAATGAAAAGAAAGGTGAGTTGAACACACTTCACAAGCAGTTGCTCAGATAGCTTCCTTCTAGTTTTTATCCTGGGATATTCACTTTTTTTGCTATTGGCCTCAATGAGCTTAAAAATGACCACTTGCAGAATGGACAAAAACAGTGTTTCCAAGCTTCTGAATGAAAATAAAGGTTTAAGTCTATGAGATGAATGCACAGACCACAAAGCAGTTTCACAGTTAGCTTCCTCCTTGTTTTTATCCTGGGATATATGCTGTTTCACCATTTTCCTCATTGAGCTCCCAAATGTCCATGCACAGAATAGACAAAAGCAGTGTTTCCAAACTGCTGAATGAAAAGAAAGTTATAACTCTGTGAGATGAATGCACACATCACAGAGCAGTTTCTCAGAGCATCCTTCTAGTTTTTATCCTGAAATATGCACTTTTTCACCATTGGCCTCAATGAGCTCCCAATTGTCCATTTGTTGAATGGACAAAAACAGTGTTTCCTAACTGCTGTATTGAAGGAAATCTTTAACTCTTTGAGATTAATGCTAACATAGAAAAGCAGTTCCTCAGAAAGTTTCTTTCTAGTTTTTATCTGAAGTTGTTTCCTTTTTTACCATGGACCTCAATGCACTCCCAAATATCAGTTCGCAGATACTACAAAATCCCTGTTTCCAAACAGCTGAATGGAAACAAAATTTTAACTCTGTGATGCAAATGCACACATCACAAAGCTATTTCTCTGATAGCATCCTTCTAGTTGTTCTCTAGGATAATTGCTTTTTTGCTTTTGGCCTCAGTGAGCTCCTAAGTGTCCTTTTGCAGAATGGACAAAATCAATGTTTCCAAACTGCTGAATCCAAAGAAACATTTAACTGTGAGATAAATGCACACATCACAAAGCAGTTTCTCAGAAAGCTTCTTTCTAGTTTTTATCTGAAGATGTTTCTTTTTCACCATAGGCCTCAATGTGCTCTCAAATATCACTTTCCAGATTCTACAAAAAAAGTGTTTCTCAAATGCTGAATGAAAAGAAATTTTAACTCTGTGAGGTGAATGCAAACATCACCAAGCTGTTTCTCAGACAGCTTCTTTCTAGTTTTTATCCTGGGATATTTGCTTTTTTGCCATTGGCCTTAATCAGCTCCCAAGTTTCCATTCACAGAATGGACAAAAACAGTGTTTCCAAACTACTGAATCCAAAAAAAATTTAAGTGTGAGTTGAATGCACACCTCACAAAGCAATTTCTCAGAAAGATTCTTTCTAGTTTTTATCTGAACATGTTTTCTTTTTCACCATAGGCCTCAATGCACTCCCAAGTATCCCTTTGCAGATTCTAAAAAATCAGGGTTTCCAAACTGTTGAATGAAAAGGAAGTTTACACCTGCAAGATAAATGCACACACCACAAAGCAGTTTCTCAGATATCTTCCTTCTAGTTGTTATCCTGGGATATTTGCATTTTCGCCTTGGCCTCAATGAACTGCCAAATGTCCATTAATGGACAACAACAATGTTTTCAAACTGCTGAATCCAAAGATATGTTTAAATGTCAGATGAATGCAAACATCACAAAACAGTTTCTCAGAAATTTACTTTGTAGTTTTCATCCAAAGATGTTTCCTTTCTCACCATAGGCCTCAGTGAGCCCCAAAATATCCCTTTGCAGATGCTACAAAAACAGTGTTTCCAAACTGCTGAATGAAAAGACAGCTTTAACTCCACGAGACAAATGCACACATCACAAAGCAGTTTCTCAGATAGCTTCCTTCTTGTGTTCATTCTGGGATATTCACTTTATTGCCATTGGCCTCAATGATCACCAAAATGTCCATTCACAGAATGGACAAAAACAGTGCTGCCAAAACTGCTGAATGCAAAGAAAGTTTTTCCTCTTTGAGATGAAAGCACAAATCACAAAGCAGTTTCTCAGAAAGCTTCTTTCTAGTTTTTAACCGGGAGATATATCCTTTTTCACCACTGGAATCAATGCACTCCTAAATATCCCTTAGCAGATACTACAAAAACAGTGTTTCCAAACTGCCAAATTAAAATAAAGGTTTAACTATGCAAAATGAATTCACACATCACAAAACGGTTTTTCAGATATCTTCCTTCTATTTTTATCCTGGGATATTCACTCTTTCACCAGTGGCCTCAAAGAGCTCCCAAATGTCCATTTGCAGAATGGACAAAAACAGTGTTTCCTAACTGCTGAATCCAAGCAATGGTTTAACTCTGTTAGATGAATGCACACATCACAAAGCAGTTTCTCAGAGAGCTTCTTTCTTGTTTTTATCTGAAGATGTTTCCTTTTTAACCATAGGCTTCAACAGGCTCCCAAATATCCCTTTGCAGATTCTACAAAAACAGTGTTTCCAAACTGCTGAATGAAAAGAAAGGTGGAACTCTGAGAGATGAATGCACACATCAGAAAGCAGTTTCTTGGAAAGCTTCTTTCTTGTTTTTATCTGAAGATGTTTTCTTTTTAATCATAGGCTTCGATGGGCTCCCAAATATCCCTTTGCAGATTCTACAAAAACAGCGTTTCCAAACTGCTGAATGAAAAGAAAGGTTTTACTCTGTGAGATGAATAAACACATCTCAAAGCAGTTTTCACGTGGCATCCTTCTTGCTTTTATCCTGGGATATTTGCTTATTCACCCATGGCCTCAATAAGCTCCCAAATGTCCATTTGCAGAAAGGACAAAAAGTATTTGCAAACTGGTGAATCCAAAGAAAGATTTAAATCAGTGAGATGAATAAGTACATCACAAAGCAGTTTCTCAGAAAGCCTCTTTCTAGTTTTTACCGAAGATTTTTCCGTTTTTACCATAGCTATCAATGTGCTCACAAATATCCCTTCAGAGATTCTACAAAATTACAAAATCAGTTTTTTCAAATTGCTGATTGAGAAGAAAGGTTTATCTCTGCAATGTGATGGACCCATGAAAAAGCGGTTTCTCTAATAACTTTGTTCCAGTTTTTATCCTAGGATATTCACTTTTTTGCCTTTTGCCTCAATGAGCTCCCAAGTGCCCATTCATGGAACGGACAAAAACAGTGTTTCCAAACTGCTGAATCCAAAGAAAGCTTTAACTCTCTGAGATGACTGCACACATCAGAAAGGGGTTTATTAGAAAACTTCTTTCTAGTTTTTAACTCGAAGTGCTCCCAAATATTCCTTCCAGATTCCTCAAAAAGTCTTTTACAAACTGTTGAGTGAAAGGAGAGGTTTAACTCTGTGAGATGAATGCCCACATCAGAAAGCAGTTTCTCAGATACCTTCCTTCTAATCATTATCCTGGGATATTCGCATTTTTGCCATCAGCCTCAAGAAGCTCCCAAATGTCCATTAATGAACAAAAACATCTTTCCAAACTGCTGAATCCAAAGAAAGTTTTAACTGTTAGGTGAATGCAGACATCACAAAGCAGTTTCTCAGAAAGCTTCTTTCTAGTTTTTACCTGAAGATGTTTCCTTTTTCACCATTGGCCTCAATGCTCTCCCAAACACCCATTTGCAATTCTACAAAAATGGTGTTTACAAACTGCTTAATGAAAAGACTGCTTTAACTCCGTGAGATGAATGCACATATCACAAAGCAGTTTCTCAGATAGCTTCCTTCTTGTGTTCATTCTTGGATATTCACTTTTTTGCCATTGGTCTCAATGACATCCAAAATGTTCATTCACAGAATGGGCAGAAACAGCATTTCCAAACTGCTGAATGCAAAGAAATGTTTAACTCTGTGACATGAATGCACACATTACAAAGCAGTTTCTCAGAAAGCTTCTTTCTAGTTTTTATCTAAAGATGTTTACTATTTTATCATATGTATAAATGTGCTCTTAAATATCCCTTCACAGATACTACAAAAACAATGTTTCCAAACTGCTGAAAGAAAAGAAATCTTTAACTATGCAATGTGAATGCACACATGAAAAAGTGGATTCTCAGATAGCTTCCTTCTAGTTTTTATCCTGGGATATTTGCTTTTTTGCCATTGGCTTCAAAGTACTCTGAAATGTCCATTTGCAAAATTGACAAAAACAGTGTTTCTGAACTGCTGAATAAAAAGAAAGATTTAAATCTGTGAGATGAATGCACACATCACAAAGCTGTTTCTCTGAAAGATTCCTTCTAGTTTTTATCTGAAGATGTTTCCTCTTTCACCAAAGGCCTCATAGTGCACCCAAATATTGCTTCAGAGATTCTGCAAAAAATGTGTTTCCAAGGTGCTGAATGCAAAGAAAGTTTAAACTCTGCAAGTTGAATGTAAAATCGCAAAGCAGTTTCACAGAGAGCTTCCTTTGAGTTTTTTTCTGGGATACTCGCTTTTCCACCATTGGCCTCAATGAGCTCCAAAATTTCCAATTGCAGAATGGACAAAACATTGTTTCCAAAGTGCTGAATGAAAAGAAATGTTAAACTCTGCGAGGTGAATGCACACGTCACAAATCATTTTCTCACATAGCTTGCTTCTAGTTTTTATCCTGGGATATTTGTTTTTTTGCAATTGGCCTCAATGAGCTGTCAAATTTCCATTAATTGACAAAAAAAGTGTTTCCACACACCTAAATACAAAGCAATGTTTAACTCTGTGAGATGAATGCACTCCTCACCAAACAGTTCCTCAGAAACCTTCTTTCTAGATTTTATCTGAGGATGTTTCCTTTTTTAGCATACGACCCTAGGTGCTCCCAAATATACGTTCACAGGTTATACAAAATCAGTGTTTCCAAACTGCTGAATGAAAAGAAAACTTTATCTCTGTGAGGTGAATGTGCACATCACAAAGCAGTTTCTTAGATAGCTTCCTTCTTGTTTTTTTTTTTTTTTTCCTGGGATATTTGCTTTTTGCCATTGGGGTCAAAGAACTCTGAAATGTCCATTCACAGAATGGACAAAATCAGTGTTTCCAAACTGCTGAATCCAAAGAAAGGTTTAACTCTATGAGATGAATTCACACGTCACAAAGTAGTTTCTCAGAAAGCTTCTTTCCTTATTTATCTGAAGAAATGTTGTTTCTAGTTTTTATCTGAAGATGTTCTCTTTTCACCATAGGCCTAAATACACTCTGAAATATTTCTTCACAATTCTACAAAAACAGTGTTTCCAAACTGCTGAATGAAAAGAAAAGTTTATCTCTGTGAGGTGAATGCACACATCACAAAGCAGTTTCTTAGATAGCTTCCTTCTTGTTTTTTTTTTTTTTCCTGGGATATTTGCTTTTTGCCATTGGGGTCAATGAGCTCTGAAATGTCCATTCACAGAATGGACAAAATCAGTGTTTCCAAACTGCTGAATCCAAAGAAAGTTTTAACTCTGTGAGATGAATTCACACGTCACAAAGTAGTTTCTCAGAAAGCTTCTTTCTCTTATTTATCTGAAGAACTGTTGTTTCTAGTTTTTACCTGAAGATGTTCTCTTTTCACCATAGGCCTAAATGCACTCTGAAATATCTCTTCACAATTCTACAAAAACAGTGTTTCCAAACTGCTGAATGAAAAGAAAGGTTTAACTCTGCCAGATGAATGCACACACCCACAGCAGTTTTTCAGAGATCTTCTTTATAGTTTTAATCCAGATATATTCCCGTTTATGCCATTGGCCTCAATGAGCTCCCAAATATCCATCTGTGGAATTTATACAAAGAGTGTTTCCCAAATGCTGAATCAAAAGAAAGGTTTAACTCTTGAGATGAATGCACACATCACAAAGCAGTTTCTCAGTATGCTTCTTTCTAGTTTTTATCTGAAGATGTTTACTTTTTCACCACAGGACTCAAAGCTCTCCCAAATATCCTTTTGCAGATTCTACAAAAACAGTGTTTCCAAACTGCTCAATGAAAAGAAAGGTTTACCTCTGTGAGATGAACATACACATCACAAAGCGTTTTCTCAGAAAGTTTCCTTCTAGTTTTTATCCTGGGATGTTCGCTTTTTCACCATTGGCCTCAATGAGCTCCCGAATGTCCATTCGTTGAATGGACCAAAAAACCCTTTCCAAACTGCTAAATCCAAAGAATGTTTGAACCCTGTGAGCTGAATGCACACATCACAAAGCAGTTTCTCAGAAATATTCTTTCTAGTTTTTATCTGAATATATTTCCTTTTTCACCATAGGCCTCAAGGTGCTCCCAATATCCCTTCACAGATTCTCCAAAAACTGTTTCCAAACTGCTGAATGAATAGTAAGGTTAAACTCTGTGAGGTGAATACTCTCATCAGATAGTGGTTTCTTAGGTAGCTTCCATCTGGTTTTTATCGTAGGGCATGCTCTTTTTTGCCATTGGCCTCAAAGAGCTCCCAAATGTCCATTTGCTGAATGGACCAAATAAGTGTTTACAAACTGCTGAATGAAAATAAAGTTTTAACTCTGCAAAATGAATGCAGACATCTGAAAGCAGTTTCTTAAAAAGCTTCTTTCCATTTTTTTGTCATAAGATTTTCTTTTTCACCATAAGCCTCAATGCCTTCTAAAATATCCCTTCAAAGATTCCACAAAAACAGTGCTTCCAAACTTCTGAATTAAAAGAATGGTTTAATTCTGTTGGATGAATGCTGACATCACAAAGAGGTTTCTCAGAGACCTTCTTTCTAGATTTTATCTGAAAATATTTCTTTTTATCAACATATGCCTCAAGGTGCTCCCAATATCCATTTGTACATTCTACAAAAACAGTGCTTCCAAACTGCAGAATGAAGAGAAAATTTTAACTCTCTGAGATCAATGCACACATCACAAAGCACATTCTCAGAAAGCTTCCTTTTAATTTTTATCCTGGGATATTCGTTTTTTTGAATTGGCCTCAATGAGCTCCCAAATTTCCATTTGCAGAATGGAAAAAACAGTGTTTCCAAACTGCTGAATCCAAAGAAAGTTTTAATTATGTGAGATGAATCCACACTTCACAATGCAGTTTCTCAGAAATCTTCTTTCTAGTTTTTATCTAAAGACGTTTTCTTTTTCTCCATAGGACTCAGTATGCCCCCAAATATCCCTTTGCATATTCTACAAAAAGAGAGTTTTCAGAATGCTGAATGAAAAGAAAGATTTAACTCCTCAAGATAAATGCATGCAGCCCAAAGTGTCTTCTCAGATAGCTTCCTTCTAGTTTTTATGGTGGGATATACACTTTTTTGCCATTGGCCTCAAAGATTTCACAAATGTCCATTCACAGAATGGACAAAAAGAGTGTTTCCAAACTGCTGAACCAAAAGAAAAGTTTAACTCTGTGACATGCATGCACACATCTTAAACCAGTTTCTTAGAAAGCTTCTTTCCAGTTTTTATCTTAATATATTTCCTTTTTCACCAGTGGCCTGAATTCACTCCCAAATATCCCTTCACAGATTTTCCAAAAACCGTGTTTCCAAACTGCTGAATGAAAATAAATGTGTAACTCTGTGAGATAAATGCACACATCACAAAGCAGTTTCCCAGAAAGCTTCTTTCTCATTCTAAATCCTGTGATATATGCGTTTTTGCCATTGGCCTCCATGGGCTCCCAATGTCCATGCTCAGAATGGAGAAAAACGGTGTTTACAAACTGCTGAATCAAAAGAAAGGTTTTATTCTCTGAGATGGATGCACACATCTCAAAGCACTTTCTCAGAAAGCTTCTTTCTCCTTTTTATCTGAAGCTATTTCCTTTTTCACCAGAGGCCTCAATGTGCTCCCAAATATCCCTTTGCAGATTGTACAAAAACAGTGTTTCCAAACTGCTGAATAGAAGAAAAGGTTTAATTTTGTGAGTTCAATGCACATATCACAAAGCCATTTCTCAGATAGCCTCTTTCTAGTTTCTATCTTGGAATTTTCACTTCTTCACCACTGACCTCAATGAGTTCCCAAATATCCCTTCACAGATTCTACAATAACAGTGTTTCCAAACTGCTGAATGAATAGGAAGGTTTAAACCTGTGAGATCAATGCATATATCAGAAAGCCATTTCTCAGATACCTTCCTTCTAGTTTTAATCCTGGGATAATCTCTTTGTCACAAATGGCATCAAGGAGCTCCAAAAAATCAATTTGAACATTCTACAAAAACAGTGTCACCAAACTGCTGAATTAAAAAAAGGTTTAAATGTGCAAATTGAATGTACACATTACAAAGCAGTTTTTCAGAAAGCTTTTTTCTAGTTTTTATATGAAGATATTTCCTATTTCACCATAGGCCTCCACGTGCTCCAAAATATCCCTCCACAGATTCTACAAAACAGTGTTTCCAAACTGCTGAATGAAAAGAAAGGTTAACTCTGCTACATAAATTCACACATCTAAAAGTGGTTTCTCAGGTAGGTTCCCTCTAGTTTTTAACCTGGGTATTAGCTTTTTTGCCACTGGCCACAATGAGGTCCCAAAAGTACATTCACAGAATGGACAAAAACGTTGTTTTCAAACTGCTGAATCAAAAGACACGTTTAACTTTGGAGATGAAAGCACACATCACAAAGAAGTTTCTCAGAAAGATTCATTTTAGTTTTTATCTGAAGATATTTCCTATTTCAACATAGGCCTCAATGTGCTCCCAAATAGCCCTTCAAAGATTCTACAAAAACCGTGTTTCCAAACTGCTGAATGAATAGAAAGTTTAAGTCTGTGAGAGGAAGGCACTTTTCACAAAGTGGTTTCGCAGATAGATTTCATCTAGTTTTTATCCTGGAATGATAGCTTCTTTGCCTTTGGTCTCAAAGAGCTACCCAATGTCCATTCACAGAATGAACAAAAACAGTGTTTCCAAACTGCTTAATAAAAAGAAGGGCTTAACTCTGTGAGATGAATCCACACATAATAAAGCAGTTTCTCATAAAGCTTCTTTCTTGTTTTTATCTGAAGATATTTCCTTTTTCAGTCAAGGCCTCAATGTGCTCCAAAATACCACTTCGTAGATTCTACAAAAACATATTTAGTGCTTCCTTCAGGAGCTCTTTTAGGGCAGGCCTGGTGGTGAAAAAATCTCTCAGCGTTTGTTTTTCTGTAAAGTATTTTATTTCTCCTTCACTTATGAAGCTTAGTTTGGCTGGATATGAAATTCTGGGTTGAAAATTCTTTTCTTTAAGAATGTTGAATATTGGCCCCCACTGTCTTCTGGCTTGTAGAGTTTCTGCTGAGAGATCCACTGTTAGTCTGATGGGTTTCCCTTTGAGGGTAACCCGACCTTTCTCTCTGACTGCCCTTAACATTTTTTACTTCATTTCAACTTTGGTAAATCTGACAATTATGTGTCTTGGAGTTGCTCTGCTCGAGGAGTATCTTTGTGGCATTCTCTGTATTTCCTGAATCTGAATGTTGACCTGCCTTGCTAGATTGGGGAAGTTCTCCTGGATAATATCCTGCAGTGTTTTCCAACTTGGTTCCATTCTCCCCATCACTTTCAGGTACACCAATCAGATGTAGATTTGGTATTTCCACATAGTCCCATATTTCCTGGAGGCTTTGCTCGTTTCTTTTTATTCTTTTTTCTCTAAACTTCCCTTCTCGCTTCATTTCATTCATTTCGTCTTCTATCGCTGATACCCTTTCTTCCATTTGATTGCATCAGCTTCTGAGGCTTCTGCATTCTTCACGTAGTTCTCGAGCCTTGGTTTTCAGCTCCATCAGCTCCTTTAAGCACTTCTCTGTATTGATTAACAAAAACAGTTTTTCCAAACTTCTGAATGAAAAGAAAGGTTTAACTCTGTGAGATGAATACACACATCAAAAAGCAGTTTCTCAGATAGCTTCCTACTACTTCTTATCCTGGGATATACACTTTTTTGCCATTGGCCTCAAAGATTTCACAAATGTCCATTTGCAGAATGGACATAAACAGCGTTTCCAAACTGCTGAATCAAAAGAAAGTTTTAACTCTAGGACATGCCTGCACAAAACTTCAAGCAGTTTCTTAGAAAGCTTCTTTCTAGTTTTTATATTAATATGTTTCCTGTTTCACCTTTGTCACCAGTGGCCTCAATGGGCTCCTAAATACCCCTTTGCAGATCTTACAAAAACAGTGTTTCCAAACTGCTAAATGAAAAGAAAAGTGTAACTCTGCGAGATGAATGCACACATCACAAAGCAGTTTCCCAGAAAGATTCTTTCTAGTTTTTATCCTGTGATATTCACTTTTTCACCTTTGGCCTCAATGAGTTCCCAAATGTCCATTCGCAGAAAGGGCAAAAAAGGTGTTTACAAACTGCTGAATTAAAAGAAAAGGGTTATTCTCTGAGAGATGAATGCACACATCTCAAAGCAGTTTCTGAGAAATCTTCTTTCTCCTTTTTATCTGAAGATATTTCCTTTTTCACCAGAGACCTCTATGCGTTCCCAAATATACCTTCACAGATTGTACAAAAACAGTGTTTCCAAAATGCTGAATAAAAGCAAAGGTTTAATTCTGTGAGATCAATACACACATCACAAAGCAGTTTCTCAGACAGCTTTCTTATAGTTTCTATCCTGGAATTTTTGCTTTTTCACCACTGACCTCAATGAGCACCCAAATATCCCTTCGCAGATTCTACAACAGTGTTTCCAAATTGCTGAATGAACAGGAGGGTTTAATTCTGTGAGATCAATGCACTAATCAGAAAGCTATTTCTCAGCTAGCTTCCTTCTAGGTTTTTATCCTTGGATACTCACTTTCTCGCCAATGGCCCCAAAGAGCTCCCAAAAATCAACTTGAAGATTCTACAAAAACAGTGATTGCAAACTGCTGAATGAAGAGAACATTTTATTCTCTGAGATGAATGCACACATCTCAAAGCAGTTCCTCAGAAAGCTTCTTTCTCCTTTTTATCTGAAGACATTTCCTTTTCATTATAGGCTTTAATATGCCCCCAAATATCCCTTTGCAGATTCTACAAAAAGAGTGTTTCCAAACTGCTGAATAAAAGCAAAGGTTTAACTCTCTGAGATGACTGCACACATCACAAAGCAGTTTCTCAGATACCTTCCTTCTAGTTTTTATCGTAGTATATTCACTTTTTCACCTTTCACCTCAATGATCTCACAAATGTCCATTAGCAGACTGGGCAAAATCAGTGTTTCCCAGCTGCTGAATAAAAAGAATTGTTTAACTCTGTGAGTTGAATGCACACATCACAAAGCAGTTTCTCAGAAATCTCCTTCCTAGTTTTTATATGAAGATGTTTCCTTTTTCACCATAGGCCTCAATGTGCTCCCAAATATCCCTATGTAGATTCTATAAAAATGGTGTTTCCAAACTGCTGAATGAAAAGAAATGTTTAACTCTGCATGATCAATACAAAATCACAAATCGGTTGCTGAGACCAGATCTTTTGGGGGGACCCCAACCAAGTGGCACTGGAGGAATTAAAGACACACACAAAGAAATATAGAGATGTGAAGTGGGAAATCAGTTGTCTCACAGCCTTCAGAGCTGAGAGCTCTGACTACTGAATTACCGACATACTTATTGACACATAGCCAGTCATTAGCATTGTTTCTATAGTTATTCAATTAACTAAAAGTGTTTCTTATGGGAAATGAAGGGATGGGCTGAAATATAGGGTTGGATCTGGTTAGCCATGTGCAGCAGTAACATGCCCTTAAATCACAGATCACTCATGCTATTGTGTGTGGTTCAAGAATGCCTTTAAGCGGTTTTCTGCCCTGGACAGGCCAGGTGTTCCTTGCCCTCATTCTGGTAAACCCACAACCTTCCAGCGTGAGCATCGTGGCCAACATGAACATGTCACAGTGCTGCAGAGATTTTGTTTATGGCCAGTTTTTTGCCAGTTTATGGCCGGATTTTGGGGGGGTCTTGTTCCCAGCATGTCCCCCTTCTTTGATTTTCAAATCAATAAAAGCAAAGGCAGCTTTGTCATGGTGAGCTACTTCTCACATGAATCAGGATCTGCATCTGCAGACTATACAAAAACAATCAACATAGAGTAAAATCACAATCATCATTGAAATCACAGACCTCCCAAATATTTTTATCCATTTTAATGGGTTCCTAGCTGCTCATTTGTCTGCAGCTCCTTTAAGCACTCCAGATCCTGGCACTAAGGTCAGGTGTGGCTGGGATGCCTTAGTTATTTGTTATTTTAATTTTGCAATATCCAAAAACAAGTTTGTAGACTGTCTTTCTAGGTGCTTTTTTATTCTTTCCTAAATTTTGATCTTATTAATACCTATTAATAGTTTCCACAAATCCTTATGTTTGGCTCCTACAATGGGCCATATCATTTGATGTTGAGGTGCCACTATACCACCATGATTCCAGATAACAGGAATTCTTGCTATACTTCTTATCATTTCTACCTTCTGATCTTTTTTTCAGACCAATTGAACATAGTGTGGCCGTGGCACACAGACTGAGGGGGAAGTTCAAGCTAAACAACCCCTTAGGGGACGAATCAATAATGATTCCATAGGAATCACTGTGCAGCACCTCTGACTGTTCTGCAATACAATCTTCCTAAACAAGTACGTTCATTATTTCTGGTCAGGTTCTATTTTGTTTACAAATAGGTTTTTGAGGGTGGTATGCTTCTATTATAGGAGCAGATTTATTATGGTTAATACTGAGATCAGAAAGCATGTGTAACTTCATCATACAGTGATTACATCCAGGCATAATTATCAGTCAAGATTAATAAATATGGCCAATAAGTATAATTGTTCTCTGTGTCAGCCCTTATTTAAGGAATACTCATGGCAGTGGTGATAACCACTATCACAGCTACCATTACATTATTCATTGTGACTGGTTGTCTTGCTTTCCTCAGGTTTTCTTCTGTCACCTGTGACAGCTTCTTGATCTGTCCCCAGGTGGGTGACTGTGTTCGACTGGTGTTGCTTATGACAGGTAGGGTCCTCCTCAGTGTCAGTCTTGGCATGGCTGCAACTGGGGGGTCCTCAGGATCCTCCTGGTATCTCTTCCTTGCCATTTGGTTCATGATAAGGTTTTAGGTGTCTTGATGGCATCAAAATCGGCTGTTGATTTTGGCCTGGAGAAATGCAAGCTTAACCTCTATCCCAAGTTATTGTTTTACATATTTCCCAATTTTTTGTTATCAGATCTCTCCAGCAAATCAGCTTTTCTGCTTCTTTGCAGATGGTTTTTGTAGATGCTATTCAGCTACTGATAAAATCTCGCCTTTGGGCAGGCTCAAAACATTTAAAGTTAATCATGCCAGATTCAGTTGCATCTGTGGGGTTCCATATATTCCGTCTCCCCCTTTCTGCTTTTGCAACTTCTGTTTTAGGGAAAGGTTCATTCTTTCCACTGTGGCTTGTCCTTGATAATTGTATGGGATACCAGTAATGTGTTTAATATTCCACATAGAGAAAAATTTAGCTAGAGCTTCTCTATTATAGCCTGGGGCATTATCTGTTTTAATAGAAGCTAGATTGCCCATCACGGCAAAACACTGCAAAAGATGACACTTAACACAGGCAGAAGACACTCCTGTCTGACATACAGCCCAGACAAAGTGAGAAAAGGTGTCCATACATACATATACATAAGCTAGTATCCCAAATGAAGGAACATGTGTGACATCCATTTGCCAAAGAGAGTTTGATTCCAATCCTTGAGGATTAACTCCTCCTGTAAAATATTAGGAATGTAACATTTGGCAAGTTGGGTATCTCTGGATAATAGCTTTAGCTTCTTTCCAGGTAATACTCTATCTGTGTTTGAGACCAGAAGCATTAACCTAGGTTAAATTGTGAAAGTGTCTAGCATTAGATATTGCATTAACAATTAGGAGATCAGCCATTTGATTTCCTTCAGTCAAAGGCCCTAGAAGGGGTATAAGAGCCCTAATGTGAGTGACATAAAAAGGATGCATTCTACTCTTAACTGCTGTTTGCAATTGGGTAAATAAAGTCATCAGTTGTTTATCTGTATGAAATCATAACTGAACATTTTCAATTAACTGTGTGGAATAAATTATGTTTGAAGAATCAGAAATCACATTAATAGGCATATCAAAAGCAGTCAATACCTGAATTACAGCTACAAGCTCAGCTTTTAGAGTTGAAGTACAGGGCACCTGGAAAACTTAACTTTTTGTGCCAAAATAAGAACTTTTACCATTACTAGACCCATCTGTAAAAACATTATCAGCATCTTCAATTGGTTTAAATTTAGTTATTGTAGTGAGATTTCAATTAGTTAATTTCAAAAACTGAAACAGCTTCATTTTAGGAAAATGATTATCAAGAATAACCACAAATTCAGCTAAATGGATTTGCTGAGTAAGACTACTTATAAAAGCTTGCTGTATTTGTGCTTTTGTGAGAGGGACAATAATTAATTTTTCCAGGATCATAACCATGTAATTTAACAATCTGAGTTTTCCCAACCCCTATAGCAATTTGATCTAAATAAGGAATTAGAGTCCATTAATTAGTATGTGGAAGAAAAAGCCACGCTACTAAGTCCTGTTCTTGGACAATAACACCAGTAGGTGAATGCTGAGTTAAAAAATTAGCAAATCTAGAGTCTTCTCTGGATCTACTCTATTTATTGGAGACTTATGGACTTGCTATTCAATCAGCTGTGACTCAATCTTGGCCTCCTTTGTTAATTGCCAAGGGCTAGTGAGACTAGGATTTCCTCTAAGGATAGAAAACAGATTATTCATGGCATAGGTAGGAATTCCTAGAGCAGGTCTTATTCAATCAATGTCCACTAGTAATTTTTGAAAGTCATTTAATGTTTTTAATTGATCCCTATGAATGGTTACTTTCTGTGGCACAACGGTGGTGTCATTTACTAAGGTCCCCAAGTAGGAGTAAGGAGTAGTAGTCTGAATTTTGCCAGGAGCTCTAATTAAACCAGTGCAAGAAATCAAATTTTGCAAGTGATCATAACATTGGAGTAATATTTCTCAAGTGGGGGCAGCACAAACTATATCATCCATATAATGAATAACGTAACACTATGAAATTTTTTTACAAGTATGTTCAATTGCTTGTCCCACACACGTCTGGCAAACTGTTGTACTGTTTAACATGCCTTGTGGCAACACTTTCCAATGATAACACTTAGCAGGCTGCAGGTTTTTTACGGCAGGAAATGTAAATGCAAACCATTCACAGTCTTGCTCAGCTAAAGTGACAGTAAAGAAACAGTCTTTTAAATCTATGACTATTAAAGGCCAATTTTTTTGGAATTATAGCAGGAGAAGTCAATCCTGGCTGTAATGCTCCCATAGGTTGTATAACTGAATTGACGGCTCTTAAGTCAGTTAACATTCTCCATTTACCTGCTTTTTTCTTAATTATGAAAACTGGAGAATTCCAAGGGAAAATGTTGGAGCTATGTTCCCATTTTCTATTTCTTAAGCAACAAATTTCTCTAAAGCCTCAAGTTTCTGTTTACTTAGCGGCCATTGTTCTATCCACATTGGCTTATCTGTTACTGTTAACCATTTTGAAAGTATAGGTTCTGGAGGATTAACAATGGCTGCCATCAAAAATTGTTACCTAATCTTTGGCGGGAACTTTGTTTTTCCACTTGAAGGGGTTCTTTCAAAACTTGCAAATATTTTTCTAGTCCCATACCAGAGACATACCCCATTTCATGCATCATATGTTGACTTCGAGGGCTATATAATAGTTCTGGAATTAGAAATTTTGCCTCCCATTGTTGTAATAAATCTCTCCTCATAAATTTATAGGCATAAAAGTTATAATTGGTTGAATAGTCCCGGGTTGTCCATTGGGCCCTTCGCAATTCAAAATATAACTACTTTGATATACTTCAGGAGCTTTACCAACTCCAACTATGTTAAATTGAGTGGATTGAATTGGCCACATGGACGGCCAGTGCTGTAGAGAAACGATTGAAATGTCCACTCCTGTATCTACCAAACCTTTAAATTTAATTCCCTGAATAGTTATTTCACAGGTAGAAGTTTATCAGTAATTTCCTTTACCAATAAGTTGTTTTTCCTTGTTTATTTGTGCTTCTAAATCCTCCTGTTCATTTAGTTGCACTTTTTCCCATTCCCACATACGGCACAATCAGGAGCTGTGCTATGCACTCTCCTGGCTCTGCTTTCCAGGGAACAGAAGTTGATATTGTTGTAACCAAGCGAGTTAGAGAGAAATGCCACACTTTGGGATGAATGCAGGAGTCCTTTATTAGCCAGTGAACGAGAGACAGCTAATGCTCAAAATTCTCTTGGCCCCAAGGAAGGGGCTTGATTTTCTCTTATGCTTTGGTTTAGAGAGGGGAAGGGGAATCTAGCTGAAGCAATCTTACAGAAGTAAAACAGAAAAAAAGTTGAAAAATGGTTACAGGAAAACAAACAGTTCCAGGTGCAGTGTCTTTAAATTTATCACAAGGTGATGGGTGTGGGGGTTCTGGGTGTCATCTGCCGGACACAAATGCGGGGGCTTTATGGTACCATCTCCCGAGCAAATTCCTGGGAACTGCCGACCTAACTTGCCACAGTACCTTATCAGTTAATTGGACTCTGATATGCTGAGAGTCAGCTTGCACAATTTAAGTCCTTGAGGACGGGTGTGGGTAAGGAGCCCTTAATGTCTTGCAAATGAAGGAGCCGAATGGAATCCCTCTGGCTTTTTCAGCTAAGAGAGAGTCAATCAAGTTAATACAAGATAGGGAACCACATATCCCACATTTTTTTTGGGGGGAATCAAATCAATGTAACAAGGGGGTTACATTGAGTTTTAAAGTACATAATAAGTTTGACAGAAGCTATGCATTGCTTTACAAAGTTAAGAAACTAATTTTAACATACAAGGTTTGAAGACTAAACTTAAGAGGAGGAGAAAAGGGGTAATGCTAATCCAGTAATTAGAGTAGTTAGTCAAGGATTACAATTAAACATGCTTTGGTACTGGGGGTGTTATGAATCTAAGCAGGAATGCCATCCACTTTCAGAGTCATCGGTGTAGTGAGGATGACAGTATGAGGTCCTTTACAAGCAGGAGCGAGTTCCTCTTTCTGGAACTTTTTAACAAATACCAGGTCACCTGGCTGGAATGAGTGGCAGGGCCCTGTCTGGTCAGTAACTGGATTGGGATGAGCTCCCCGGACAGGTGGCTAGTTGATATCTCATACTTATTGGAGAGACTGTAGGTACTGTAATAAATTAGCATGTGAGATTTTAGGCAAGATGGGCAGGGCCCTCTTAAACACGAATTTAAAAAGGGAGAATTTAGCTCGGCAAGTGATATGTTTTACATTAAGAAGGGCTAGAGGAAGGAGCTTTACCTAATCTTCACCAGTCTTTAAGATTAATTTTGTAAAAGTACTTTTAGGATGCAGTTCATGCATTCTACCTGTCTAGAGCTCTGAAGTTGATAGGCACAATGGAGCTTTCATTGAATGTTTAATGACTGACTGAGCTATGGACAAGGTGAAGGCTGGTCTATTATCAGACCTTATGGCAACATGCAGCCTATGTCGATGGATGAGTTCATTGAGTAAAAATCTAACTACTGTTGTGGCAGTCTCGTTTTTGTTGGCAAATGCCTTAGTCTATCCAGAAAACGTGTCTACCAGCACTAGGAGGTAGTTACACCTTGCCCGATGTGGTTTTATCTCTGTAAAGTCAATTTCCTACCTTTTTCTTGGCGAGCCTCCCCAGAGGCAGTGGCCTCGGCTGGGTTTAGGGCCTTGTTTGTCGTTTACCAGAGTGCAAGCTGTACACCAGGGAAGTGCTTGATCCAGTAAGTTCTGAAGGCAGGGGATCTTGAAAGGGCTCCTTAAGAGCTGGGAAAATTTTACTTTTCCATCTTGATTTTTACTGGCTTGAAGATTTGAAGCTTGTTTCTCTTTCTCTGGGGCTGGCAAATTAGGTTGTGGAAAGGACGCAACGGACAGCTGGATCGACTGGGAGCTGAGCTGTCTTTTGAGCTGTAGAGTTTGTTCTTTGGGTACTACTGGCTACAGCCATGCCTTCTCTTTGACGTCCTTTGTAGTGAATTACAGCCACCTTCCAAGGAAGCCAAACAACTTCAAGCAGGGCTAAATTTTTCTTTGTTTTTAATAGTCTTTTCTGCTGAGGTGAGTAGTCTTCACTCTTGGTAGATGGCTCTGTGTACATGCACAGTAGCAAAAGCATACCTGCTGACAGTGTAAATGTTAATATGTTTGTCTTTACTTCATTGGACAGCTTGTGTAAGGGCAACCAACTCAGCACTCTGAGCTGAGGTGCCAGCTGGTAGAGGTTGGGCTGATAGAATATCCATCTCCATAGCAACGTCTGCACCAGTCTTTTGAACTCCCTGCTCAAGGAAGCTGCTACCGTCTATAAACATGGTGTTGTCTGCCTCCTTTAAAGGCACATCTTTGAGATCAGGTCAGCTAGTTTTCATAGTCTTTAACAGTTCTTTGCAGTCATGGACAGGTGTGTAAGATCTGGATCAGGGAGCAAGATAGTTGGATTTAAACACCCTGTGGGAAAGTTAAACGAGGTTGATCTAACAGATACTGCAGGATGTGAGTGTTTGAAATTCATTTGTCAGAAGCACTTTGTAGCAATGTCTCTATTGCATGAAGAACCATAAGGGTTAAATTCTGGCCTAGAGTCAGTTTATTAGCCTCCTGGATTAGGCTTGCTGTTGTTGCTATGGCTCACAGACAACTTGGCTACCTGGAGGCCACAGGGTCTAGCTATGGCCTTCCACAGTTGTGGTCACCATGGGCTCCCAGGGGCTAAGTGAGGGGGAGCCACGGCCTTGTCAATCATCAGATTCCTCTGCTGTGGGGAGGATAAGGCCTTTCTTATTTTCTGGTTTTTCTTCTGGCTTTAATGGGCATTCTTACTTCCAGTGTCCTATCTGCTTGCAATAAGTGCATTGGTTTCTTTGTAGGGAAACTTGTTCACTTTTCTGGCCTTTCTGGCATAGACCCAGGATCCTCTGGCCAGTGTTCTGTGATGGGGGTCCTTCCTTTCTGGCTTCTTGGATGGCCACCACTAAGATTTTTGCTTGTCTCTCTGATGCTTTGTCAGAGGCCTTTTCAGCTGCCTCGGCTGCTTGTTTTTGCTTTTCAAACTCTTGATTGTCAAAAACTTTTTGGGCTATTTTTAAAGTTGACCAATATTTATCCCAGAAATTCCTTCCAGCTTTAGTGGCTTTCTTTTAATATCAGGGGCTGCCTAAGCCACTGGGTCAATAGGGGTGTAAGTCTGATAGGCCTCCTGGAGGTGTTCTAAAAATGCTCCAGGTGACTCATCAGGCCTCTGGACAACTTCAGTTGTCTTAGACAGATTCATGGATTTTCGAGCAGCTCCTTCAATACCCAAAAGATACCAGTGAAAATCATTTAAATGTTTTCTTCCACCCTAGGAGTTAGGATCCTAACTAGGCCAGGTAGAGGGAAAAATTTCCTTAAGGAGGTCTCTGGCTTCTTCTTCTGGCCTATCGGCTGATGTGAGGAAATGCTTTCTAGCCTCTCTTCACATGCGTTCCCTCTCTTCAGAGGTAAAAACTGTCAAAAGGAGTTGCTGACAATTATCCCAAGTGGGCCAGTGAGTCCAGAGCACGGGCTACATCAGTGAGGTCAAAACCTGGGGTTTTTCAGAAAAGGGGGGATTATAAGCCTACCAGTTACAGGTCAGAAGTAGAGAAGGGGACATAAACTAAAAATGCAGCAGAGCGCTCATCACCCGGAGGGATTTGTGCCTCTCTCTGTGCGTGGAGGAGGCTACCTTCTTCTGCCGTGGCCACAATCTGGAGGCTATGGGCAGAGAGCTCACAGGGGATGTAGTTGAGGAGACAAGAGAAGATTCTGGGGGAGCAGGAGGGTTACAGGGCGGCAGTAATGGGTGAGGAACACTCTCCTCTTCTTCAGAAGGAGGCAGTACAGGAGGAGCCGAGGGAGTTGCGGGTTGGAGTAAAAGTGTGGTCTGGCTCAGAAGGACCTTGGAGGTGGGATCATGAAAGACACATGAGCGGAGCCAAGGAGGAGGGCTTTGGACCAATTGCAGTCATTGATCAATGTAGGGAAACAAATTGGGGTGACCAGGAGTTCCAGCAACACCCCACCACACCGCTTGAACAGCTGTGGGGTTAAGTGACCCTTCTTAGGGGCCACCTGGTTCTAAACTGTGGCCATTCTGCTTCACTGAGTGTCCAGAGTTTGCCTTTCTTTAGGTGCACTCCATAATCCTCTTAGAAGCCTAGAGAGAAATTTTGTAACATACATTGGAGAGGGCTCTAATCTTTATGAGGCTGGGAAGAAGAATTTCCAATTCTGGAGGTGGGTCTGGGGCCAGTGGGACTTATGTGATTTCCATTTTCCCTTTGATTTATAGCCTAAATATCTTTGATGTCTCTATGACTTAAAGGCAAATAGTTCAAACTTGGCCTTTTCTTTTAAGGGTTTGAGGAAGGAGAGCAGAGCCAAGTCTTGGAGATGCTGTACTTGCTGCAACACAGGAAAATGAGATGTGCAGGGCAAGGGACGAGGAGAAAAGGGGTTACTCAGATCCTTCCAGGCAGGGAGGAGCCGTGCCGGGCAGCACTGTGTTGCCAGGATGACTCCACGGTCCCCGCCCTGCCTCCAGGCCTTGTCAGGTGCTGCAAGCCTGTTTCCGAAGCCTGGCCCAGGGCCTAGGTCACTACAGCAGGCCAGGCCCCTGCATTCCTAACCAGGTGCAGATTCACTGGTGCTTGGGGAATTTGGGGATTTTGACACCTGAAGGCACAGGAGCCACGCCCCTTTGGGGGTCCCTGGGGGAGGGAGTCTTGTGCTGTCACTTCCTACTCCCCACCTGCCAGTTGGGGAGCCTCTGCTCTGGAAGAATGAGGCTGTTTCTTTTGTAAACTGGTGGAGGTATGCCTGGCTCCTGGGGCAGGCAACCTGAAGAGACATGCCTGAGACCTCCTGTGATAGAAAATCTGCACTGAGGACTTTGAAGACGTCCTTGCCCAGTCGTCTTGGGCAATATCAATAACTTGACCTATGAAACTCAGACACCAGACAAGACAATAGACACCAAACAGGACAGCAGACATAAAAACAGGACAATAGGCACAAAATCAGGCAATAGATATAAAGACAGGCAATAGACCCCAAAATAGGCAATAGACAGAAAAACAAGCAATAAACCTAAAAACAGGCAATAGACACAAAAGCAGGCAATAGACACAAAAACAAGCAATAGACCTAAAAACAGGCAATAGACACAAAAACAGGCAACAAACACAAAAACTGGCAATAGACACAAAACAGGCAATAGACCCTAGAGTATATAAACAATTATGGCAGTTTTCATAGACAGACAAGGGAAGGGGGTCCTGTGGTGGGATCAGTCACAAGCCCACCTGGCTGCTTCCCCTGAGGGGACTTGGGATCTTCTTAGCATTGGCAGGCCCGTATGAAAGCCTAGCTTGAATCAAGCTATACCTGATGCTGCCTTAAGCCTTATTAGGTTGCCACAGAACCACAGGTGAGGACCCACTGTAACTCCGTGGCTTTCATCGTGGAGCTACAAAATGGAGATTCAAGGGCAAGCCCTTGAACTTCCCATTCATGCACACATTCACAAAGAGTTTATAACAATTTTTCTTATTTCTGTTCTAAACAGAGGTCTCCAGGAGACCTGAATGAGAGGAGGAGAATAGATAGAGAAAAGGGGAGAGAGAGCGAGAGACAGAAAGAGAGAGGGAGAAACTAATCTTAATGGAGAGGCCAGCCTGTCAGAAACGAGGACTCTGTCCTCCAGCATCCTGGAACATGGACAGAGTCAAAGAGAGAGACGCCCTCTTCCGGGAGAGTTCCCTCTCACCAAACCAGAAGCAAAGTCACCTAACAGAAAACCAGGGCTATGCCCTCCAGGGTCCTGGAATGCAGGCAGGGTCAAAGAGAGAGACACCCTCCTGATGGATGTGTCCCTCTCACCAAACAAAAGTCAGATCAGACTTACCTTCCTGGGACCAGAAGCTGAGGACTCAGAAGGTGAATTTTTATTGGCACACACCAGTAGTTGATCCTCTCTTCCAGAAAACGGTCGCCTATAGGGACCTGGAACTTTTTCAGGTGGCACCCCCCATAAGCTGGCCATCCATCCAGGGGAGCCTGGAAGAGTCCGCCTCTCACCCAGTGGTGAATATTCTAGCTGGGGCCTCCAAATATAGCAAAGCGATTTAGAGAGAAATGCCACATGTTGAGATGAATTCAGGACTCCTTTATTAGCCAGTGACCGAGAGATGGCTGACACTCAAAATTCTCTCAGCCCCAAGGAAAGGGCTTGATTTTCTTTTTTTTTTTTTTTTTTTGCTTTATTTTATTTTTTTATTTTTTTATTTTTTATTTTTTATTTTTTTCTCTTTTTTTTTCTTTTATTGTAATTATTATTATTATTATTATACTTTAGGTTTTATGGTACATGTGCCCAATGTGCAGGTAAGTTACATATGTATACATGTGCCATGCTGGTGCACTGCACCCACCAACTCGTCATCTAGCATTAGGTATATCTCCCAATGTTATCCCTCCCCCCTCCCCCCAACCCACAACAGTCCCTGAAGTGTGATGTTCCCCTTCCTGTGTCCATGTGTTCTCATTGTTCAATTCCCACCTATGAGTGAGAATATGCGGTGTTTGGTTTTTTGTTCTTGCGATAGTTTACTGAGAATGATGATTTCCAATTTCATCCATGTCCCTACAAAGGACATGAACTCATCATTTCTTATGGCTGCATAGTATTCCATGGTGTAGATGTGCCACATTTTCTTTCTTATACATCAATAACAGACAAACAGAGAGCCAAATCATGAGTGAACTCCCATTCACAATTGCTTCAAAGAGAATCAAATACCTAGGAATCCAACTTACAAGGGATGTGAAAGACCTCTTCAAGGAGAACTACAAACCACTGCTCAAGGAAATAAAAGAGGATACAAACAAATGGAAGAACATTCCATGCTCATGGGTAGGAAGAATCAATATCATGAAAATGGCCATCCTTCCCAAGGTAATTTACAGATTCAATGCCATCCCCATCAAGCTACCAATGACTTTCTTCACAGAATTGGAAAAAACTACTTTAAAGTTCATATGGAACCAAAAAAGAGCCCGCATCGCTAAGTCAATCCTAAGCCAAAAGAACAAAGCTGGAGGCATCACGCTACCTGACTTCAAACTATACTACAAGGCTACAGTAACCAAAACAGCATGGTACTGGTACCAAAACAGAGATATAGATCAATGGAACAGAACAGAGCCGTCAGAAATAATGCCACATATCTACAACCATCTGATCTTTGACAAACCTGAGAAAAACAAGAAATGGGGAAAGGATTCCCTATTTAATAAATGGTGCTGGGAAAACTGGCTAGCCATATGTAGAAAGCTGAAACTGGATCCCTTCCTTACACCTTATACAAAAATCAATTCAAGATGGATTAAAGACTTAAATGTTAGACCTAAAACCATAAAAACCCTAGAAGAAAACCTAGGCAATACCATTCAGGACATAGGCATGGGCAAGGACTTCATGTCTAAAACACCAAAAGCAATGGCAACAAAAGCCAAAATTGACAAATGGGATCTAATTAAACTAAAGATTTTCTTTTATACTTTGGTTTAGAGATGGGAGGGGGAATCTAGCTGTAGCAATCTTACAAAAGTAAAACAGACAGAAAAGTTAAAAAGACAAATGGTTACAGGAAAACAAACAGTTCAAGGTGCAGGGGCTTTAAATTTATCACAAGATGATAGGTGGGGAGGCTCTGGGTGTCATCTGTCAGACACAAATGCGGGGTTTTCATGGTACCATCTCCCAAGCAAATTCCTGGGAACTGCAGACCTAACTTGCCACAGTACCTTATCAGTTAATTGGACTCTTTGATGTGGTGAGAGTCAGCTTGCACAAGTTAAGTATTTGAGGAAGGGAGAGGGTAAGGAGCCCCTAATGTCTTGCAAATGAAGGAGCCAAATGGAATCCCTCTGGTTTTTCAGCTAAGAGTCAAACATGTTAATACAAGTTAGGGTATCACAATATAAAAATTTGAATTTCTCCTTTATAATCTGAATCAATGACTCCTGTATGCGTTTGTACACTTTTTAAACTTAAACTAGACCTTCCTAAAAGTAATCCTATCATCCACACCGGCAAGGGTCCACAGACTCCTGTTGGGACCTTCTGTGGGTGTTCCCCAGGCATAAGGCTCACAACTTTTGTGCAGCATAAATCTACTGCTGCACTAACGTCTGTGGTGGGGGACAGATATTGTAAAGGGGTGATGTGAGGGAATGGTCTGAGCTTGAAATGCCCTGGTTTAGAATGGGGCCCGGGAAGGGTCCCTCATGGTGTTTCCTGAAATCAGGTTCCCTTCTTTACCAAACTCAGAGTGACACTGATTAGCCCAGTGTTTTCCTTTTTTACATTTTGGATGTATTTCGGGCTCAGCAGTTTTCTTCTTTCCCCTATCTGGCAGCCTGACTTGCTGATTTTTTCTGCATTCTTTTTTAGTATGACCATGATTCCCACAGTTAAAACAAGCTCCAGGAAATGGAGTATTTCCTTTATCCACTCTCAGTCCGGCCATTGCCTGTGCCAGCAAAGTAGCTTTATGCAGATTACCTCTAATACCATCACAAGCCTTGATATAATCAACTAAATATGCTTTCCCGTATTCAAAAGAAAAAGGCTCAAATGTAGTTATAATATTTCCCTGTTGATCTAGGGGGTGTATTCTAACAGGGTACTACCAAGGCTCTAAATGACCCTCTCATCTAGTTTGCTGAATTCCTGCCGAATAGAACTAAGAGCAGTCGCTTGAAGTGCTGCTCGAACAGTCACTGGGGCAACTAACTTTTGCCCAGAGTCCTCTGGAAAAGAAAGATCTAGAGGATTTTTTTCTTCAAAATAATAATGAGGGGGTGCAGAAGGATAGGGATTAACCTCTCCCTCCTTTGACACTTTAGATTTAGCTGGCAAATAAGCCTTGTTTGTAATCTCTTCTGTTACTTCTTTATACTCTCATTACTCCTTATCATCAGTGTGAAAAAATTCCATGGTGGAACAAACCACAGTCCACAGTTTTCGAATTGTTACCCTGATGCTTCTGAGCTCCCCTTTTTTACTCACCATGGGGATTGCTTTAAGAGCACTTGGGTGTCCTCCAGCTAGATTCACATTCTCTAACAGTTGCTCCAGTGATCCTTCAACCTGGGTTCGAGCTCCCAAGATGAACGCCAATTACTGAGACCAGCTCAATCAGGGAGACCTTAACTCAGTGGCCCTAGAGTAATTAAAGACATGCACAAGGAAATATAGAGGTATGAAGTGGGAAATCAGGGGTCTCACTGCCTTCAAGAGCTGAGAGCTCTGAACAGAGAATTACCCACATATTTATGAACATTAAGCCAGTCATTAGCATTGTTTCTATAGATATTCAATTAACTAAAATATCCCTTATGGGAAATGAAGGGATGGGCCAAAATAAAGGGGCGGATCCAGCTAGCCATCTGCAGCAGGAAAATGTCCTTAAGGCACTGATGGCTTATACTATTGTTTGTGGTTTAAGAATGCCTTTAAGTGGTTTTCCACACTTTGCAGGCCAGGTATTCCTTGCCATCATTCCGATCCATCCAAAACCTTCCAGGGTGGGCTGACAGCCAAAATGAACATGTCACAGTGGTGCAGAGATTTTGTTTATGGCCAATTTGGGAGCCAGTTTATGGCTGGATTTTGGGGGGCTTGTTCCAAACAGCAGTTTCTCAGATAACTTTCTTCTAGTTTATATCCTGTGATATACGCTTTTTCGCCATTGTCCTCAAAGAGCTCACAAATGTCCATTCACAAAATGGAGAAAAACTCTGTTTCCAAACTGCTGAATCAAAAGAAAAGTTTAATTCTGTGAGAACAGTACACACATACCAAAGTAGGTTCTTAGAAAGCTCCTTTCTTGTATTTACTTTAAGATGTTTCCTTTTTCATGCTAGGCCTCAATGCACTCCTAAATATCCCTTTTCAGATACTACAAAAACAGTGTTTCCAAACTGCTGAACGAAAAGAAAGTTTTAAGTCTGTGAGATGAATGAACACATCACAAAGTGGTTTCTCAGGTAATTTCCTTTTAGTTTTTATCCTGGGATATTCACTTTATTCCATTGGCCTCAATGAGTTTGCAAATGTCCATTTGCACAATGCACAAAAATATCCTTTCCAAACTGCTAATGAAAAGAAAGTTTCAACTCTGCGAGATGAATGCACACATCACAAAGGGGCTTCTCAGATAGCTTCCTTCTAGTTTTTATCCTGGGATATTCGCTTTTTCACCATTCGCCTCAATGAGATCCCAAGTGTCCATTCACTGAATGAACAAAAAGAGTGTTTCCAAACTGCTGAATCAAAAGAAAGTTTTAACACTGGGAGATGAATTCACTCAACATGAAGCAGTTTCCCAGAAATCCTCTTTCTAGTTCTCAACTGAAAATGTTTCCTTTTTCACCTTAGGCCTCAAAGCGTTACAAAATATCCCTTTGCAGATTTTATTAAAAAAAGTTTCCAAACTGCTGGATTAAAAGAAGGGTTTAACTCTGCTAGGTGAATGCACACATCACAAAGCTGTTTCTCAGACAGCTTCCTTCTAATCTGTATCATGATATGTTCCCTTTTTCACCATTGGCTTCAATGACCTCCCAAATGTCCATTCACAGAATGGACAAAAATCTCTTTCCAAGTTACTAAGTCCAAAGAAAGGTTTAACTCTGTGAGATGAATGCACACATCACAAAGCAGTTTCTCTGAAAATTTCTTTCTAGTTTTTATCTGAAGATATTTTCTTTTTCCCTGTAGACCCGAAGGCACTCACAAACATCCCTTCACAGATTCTACAAAAACAGTGTTTCCAAACTGCTGAATGAAAAGAAAGGTTTAATTCTGTGAGATCAATGCACACATCACAAAGAGCTATCTCAGATAGCTTCTTTCTAGTTTTTTCATTTGAGATACTAGATTTTTTTTGACATTGCCCTCAATGAGTTTCCAAGTGTCCATTCACAGAATAGACAAAAACAGTGTTTCCAAACTGCTGAATGAAAAGAAAGGTTTAACTCTGCGAGATGAATGCACACATCACAAAGCAGTTTCTCAGATAGATTCCTTCTAGTTTTTATCTGGGGATATTTGCTTTTTCACCATTGGCCTCAATGAACTCCAAAATGCCCATTTGCAGAATTTACAAAAAAAGTGTTTTCAAACAGCTGAATAAAAAGAAAGGTTTAACTCTGAGAGATGAATGCACACATCACAAAACAGTTTCTCTGAAAAACTCTTTGTAGTTTTTATCTGAAGATGTTTGCTTTTTCACCATACGCCTGAATGCACACCCAAATATCACTTCACTGATTCGTCAAAAACAGTGTTTCCTAACTGCTGAATGAAAAGAATGGTTTAAATCTGTGACATCAATGCACACATAAAAAAGTGGTTTCTCAGATTGATTTCTTACTGTTTTTATCCTGCGATATACTCTTTTTTGCATTGGCCTCAAAGAGCTAAAAAATGTCCATCCATAGAATGGACAAAACCGGTGTTTCCAAACTGCTGAATCAAAAGAAAGTTTTAACTCTATAAGATGAATTCACACATCACAAAGCAGTTTCTGAGAATGTTTCTTTCCAGTTTTTAACTTAAAATGTTTCTGTTTTAGCCATAAATGTCAATGGGCTCCCAAATATCCCTTCACACATTCGCTAAAAACAGTGTTTCCAAACTGTTGAATGAAAAGAAAGGTTTAGCTCTGTTAGATGAATGCACATATCACAAAGCAGTTTCTCAGGTAGCTTCCTTCTAGTTTTTATTTTGCGATATTCACTTTTTTGCCTTGGCCTCAATGAGCACCCAATATCCTTTCACAGAGTGGAGAAAAACAGTGTTTCCAAACTGCGGAATCCAAAGAAAGATTTAAATCTGTGAGACCAGTGCACACATCAAAAAGCAGATTCTCAGACAGCTTCTTTCTAGTTTTTATCTGAAGTGTTTCCAAACTGCTGAATGAGAAGAAAGGTTTAAATCTGTGAGAAAAATGCACACATAACAAACCAGTTTCTCAGATACCTCAATTCTATTTTTTATCCTAGTATATGTGCTTTTTCTCCATTGGCCTCAAAGAGCTCATAAATGTCCATTCACAGAAGGAACAAAACCCGTTTTTCCCAACTGCTGAATGAAAAGAAAAGTTTAAGTCTGTGAGATGAATGCACACATCACAAAGCAGTGTCTCAGAAAAATTCTTTCAAGGTTTTATTGAATTGTTTCCTTTTTCTGCATAGGCATTCTTCCACTCCCAAATATCCCTTCACAGAATTTACAAAGACAGTGTTTCCAAACTGCTGAATGAGAGAAAATTTTCACTCTTCGAGATGAATGCACTCATCACAAAGCAGTTTCTGAGAAAACAGTTTCACACGTAGCTTATTTCTGGTTTTTATCCTGGGATATTTGCATTTTCTGAGAAACTATTTCTGAGAAACTGCATTCACCTCACAGAATTAAAATTTTGATTCAGGAGTTTGGAAACACTGTTTTGTCCATTCTGAGAATGGAAATTTGGGAGCTCTTTGAGGCCAAGGCAAATAAGCATATATCCCATTATAAACAGCAGAAGCAAGCTATCTGAGAAACCATTTTGTGATTTGTGCATTAATCTCACAGAATTAAATCTTTAATTTCATTCAGCAATTTGTAAACACTGCTTTTGTCCATCTTGCCAGTGGGCCTGTGGGAGCTCATTGAGGCCAAAGGCAGAAAAGTGAATATCCCAGGATTAAAACCTATAAGGAATCTCTCTGAGAAATAGCATTGCGAAGTGTGCATTTATCTCACAGAGTTAAGCCTTTCTTTTCATTCAGCAGTTTAGAAACACTGTTTTTGTAGAATCTGCAAAGGGATGCTTGGGAGAACATTGAGGCCTACGGTTAATAAATTATCTTCAGATGAAAACTAGAAGGAAGCTTTCTAAGAAACTGTCATGTAACATGTGCATTCAGCTCTCAGAGTGAAACCTTCATTTCCATTCAGCAGTATGGAAACACTGTTTTTGTCCATTCTGGAAATGGACATTTTGGAATGCATTGAGGCCAATGGTGAAAGAGCAAACATCCCAGGATAAAAACTAAAAGGAAGCTATCTGAGAAACCTCTTTGTGATTTGTGCATTCTTCCCACAAAGTTAAACTTTACTTTTCATTCATTAGTTTGCAATCGGTGTTTTTGTAGAATCTGCAGAGTTATTTGGGAGTGCATTGAGGTCTATGGTTAAGAAGGAAATAACTTCAGAAAAAAACTAGAAAGGAGCTTTCTGAGAAACTGCTTTGTGATGTGTGCATTCATCTCACATAGTTAAACCTTTCTTTGGATTCTGCAGTTTGGAAAAACAGTTTTTGTCCATTCTGTGAATGGACATTTGGGAACTAATTGTGGTCAATGGTGGAAAAGGGAATATCTCAGGATAAAAACAAGAAGGAAGGTATCTCAGAAGCTGCTTCATGATGTGTGCATTCATCTCACATAGTTAAACCTTTCTTTTCATTCAGCAGTTTGGGAACACTGTTATTGTAGAATCTGTGAAGGCATACTTAGGAGCACATTGAGTCCCACGGTGAAAAAGGAAATATCCTCAGATAAAAAATAGAAAGAACCTTCCTTAGAAAATACTTCATGATTTCTGCATTCATCTCACAGACATAAGCCTTTCTTTTGATTCAGCAGTTTGTTAACACTTTTTTTGTCCATTCTGCAAATGGACATTTGGGAGGTGATTGGGGCCAATGGTGAAAAAGTCCATATCCCAGGTAAAAACTGGAAGGAAGAGAGCTGAGAAACTGCTTTGTGATGTGTACATTCATCACACAGAGTTAAACCTTTGTTTCATTCAGGAGTTTGGAAACACTATGTTTCAAGAAACTTTGAAGGGATATTTGGGTGCACTGTAATTCCTATGGTGTAAAAGGAAATACCTTCAGATTAAAAACTATGAAGAAGCTTCCTGAGAAACCGCTTTGTGATGTGTGTATTCACCTAGCGTAGTTAAACCTTTCTTTTCATTCAGCAGTTTGGAAAAACTGTTTTTGTAGAATCTTCAAAAGGATATTTGGAAGCACACTGAGGCCTGTTGTGAAAAAAGATACATCGTAAGATAAAAACTAGAAAGAAGCTTCTGATAAACTGCTTTTTGATGTGTGCACTAATCTCACAGAATAAAACCTTGGTTTGGATTCAGCAGTTTGGAAACACTGTTTTTATCCATTCTGTAACTGGAAAATTGGGAGCACATTGAGGTCAATGGTGAAAAAGGAAATATCTTCAAATAAAAACTAGAAAGAAGCTTTCTGAGACACTACTTTGTGTTGTGTGCATTCATCTCACCGAATGCAACCTTTTTTGGATTCAGCAGTTTGGAAACACAGTTTTTTTTCATTGTAGTAATGGACATTAGAGAGATCTTTGAGGCCAATGGCAATGAAGGAAATATCCCAGGATAAAATCTATAAGTAAGCTATCTTAGAAACCGCCTTGTGATGTGTGAATTCATCTCACAGAGTTAAAACGCCTTAGGATTCAGCAGTTTGGAAACACTCTTTTTGTCCTTATGCAAATGGACATTGTGGGGCTCAGAAAGACCAATGGCAAAAAAGTGAATATCCCAGGATAAAAACTAGGAGGAAGCTGAGAGACCACTTCTGATGTGTACATTGATCTCACAGAGATAAACCTTTCTTTTCATTCAGCAGTTGGAAACACTTTTTTTGTAGAATATGTGAAGGGATATAAGGGAGTGCACTGAAGCCTGTTGTGAAAAAAAAAAAAAAACTTCTGATAAAAATTAGAAATATACTTTCTGAGTAACTGCTTTGTGATATGTGCTTTCATTTCACAGATTTATAACTTTCTTTGGATTCAGAAATTTGGAAACACTGTTTTGTAGAATCTGCAAAGGGATATTTAGGATTGCATTGAGGCCTATGGTGAAGAAGGAAATATCTTCAGATAAAAACTAGAAAGATGCTTTCTGAAAAACTGATTTCTCATGTGTGCAATCATCTCTCAGATTTCAACTTTTATTTGGATTTAACAGTTTGGAAAAACTATTTTTGTCCATTGTGGGAATGCACATTCTGGAGATCACTGAGGCCAATGGCAAAAAAGTGAATATCTCAGGATAAAAACTATAAAAAGCTACCAGAGAAATTGCTTTGTGATGTGTACAGTCATCTCACAGACTTAAATTTTCTTTTGATTCAGCAGTTTGAAACACTGTTTTGTAGTATCTGTGAAGGGATATTTCGGAGCACATTGATGCCTATGGTGTAAAAGAAAATATCTTCAGATAAAAACTAGAAAGAAGCTTTGAGAAACTGCTTTTTTATGTGTGTATTCATCTCAAAGAGTTAAATCTTTCTTTTGATTCAGCAGTTTGGAAATCCTGCTTTTGTCCAAATGAACATTTGGGAGCTCATTGAGGTCAATGGAAAAAGAGAATATCCCAGGATAAAAACCAGAAGGAAACAATCTGAGAGAGCACTTTGTGATTCGTGCATTCATCTTGCAGATTTAAACCTTACTTTTCATTCAGCAGTTTGCAAAACCTGTTTTTGTAGAATCTGTGAAGGGACATTTGGCAGCCCCTTGATGTCTATTGTGAAAAACAAAATATCTTCAGATAAAAACCTGAAAGGAGCTTTCTTAGAAACTGCTTTCCAATGTGTAATTTCATTACACAGGGTTAAAATAATTTTTGATTCAAAAGTTTGAAAACACTGTTTTTGTAGAATTTGCAGTGGCATATTTCTGAGAGCTTTGAGGGCTATGGAAAAAAGGAAACAACTTTATAAAAAAACTAGATACAAGCTTTCTGAGAAACTGCTTTGTGATGTGTGTATTCATCTCACATAGTTAAACCTTTCTTTGGATATACCAGTTAGAAAGAGTGTTTTTATAAAAACTTCAAAGTGATATTTCGGAGAGCATTGAGGCCTATGGTGAAAAAGGAAACATCTTCAGACAAAAACCAGAGAGAAGCTTTCTGAGAAACTGCATTGTGATGTGCGCATTCATTTGACAGACTTAAATCTTTCTTTGGATTCAGTAGTTTGCAAAGACTGTTTTTGTGCATTCTATGAATGAACATTTGGGAGCTCTTTCAGGCCAAGTGTGAAAAATCAAATATACTAGGATAAAAACTAGAAGGAAGCTAACTAAGAAACAGCTTTGCAATGTGTGCATTCATCTCACAGAGTTAAACATTTCTTTTCTTTCAGCAGTTTGGAAAAATTGTTTTAACAAAATCTGAAAAGGGATATTTCAGAGAGCCTTGTGGCCTATGTTGAAAAAGGCAACATATTCAGATAAAAACTAGAAAGATGCTTTCTGAGAAACGGGTGTGTAATGTGTGCATTCATCTCACAGACTTAAACCTTTCTTTGTATTCAGTAGTTTGGAAACACTGATTTTGTCCATTCTATTAATGGACATTTCGGGCCTCTTTCAGGAGAAGGGTGAAAAATTGAATATACCAGGAAAAAAACTAGGAGGAAGCTATCTGAGAAACCCCTTTGTGATGTTTGCATTCGTTTCAGAGTTAAACATTTCCTTCCATTCAGCAGTTTTGAAACATTGTTTTTGTAGAATCTGTAAAGGGATATTTTGGAGGCCATTATTGCCTATGGTAAAAAAGGGAACATCTTCTGTTAAAAACTAGATAGAAGCTTTCTGTGAAACTGCTTTGTGATGTGTGAATTCATCTCACTGAGTTGAACTTTACTTTGGATTCAATAGTTTGGAAAAAGTGGTTTTTTTTTTTCCATTCTGTGAATGTATATTTGGGAGTTTATTAAGGCCAAGGACAAATAGGAGAATATCCAAGGATAAAAACTAGAATGAAGCTATCCGATAAAGTGCTATGTGATGCATAAATTCATCTTGCAGAGTTAAACTTTCTTCTCATACAACAGTTTGGAAATTGTGTTTTTGTAGAATCTTCAATGGGATATTTCGAAGAACATTGTTGCTTATTGTGAAAAAGGAAACATCTTCAGATAAAAACTAGAAAGAAGCTTTTTGAGAAACTGCCTTGAGATGTGTGCAGACATCTCACAGATGTAAACCTTTCTTTGGATTCAGCAGTTTGGAAAATCTGTTTTTGTTCATACTGCAAACAGACATTTGGTAGCTCATTGAGGCCAATGGCAAAAGGGAATATCCCAGGATTAAAACTAGAAGGAAGCTATCTGAGGAACTGCTGTGTGATGTTAACATTCATTTCACAGAGTTAAACCTTCCTTTTCATTCAGCAATTTGGAAACACTGTTTTTTGTAGAATCTACAAAGAGTTATTTCGAGGAGAATTGAGCCTTACAGTGAAATAGGAAAAATCTTCAGATGAAAAAGAGAAAGAAGATTTCTGAGAAACTGCTTTGTGATGTGTGCATTCACCTCACAGAGCTGAAACTTTCTTTGGATTCATCAGTCTTGAAACACTTTTTTTTGTCCACTCAGTGAATGGACATTTGGGGGCTCTTTGAGGCCAATGGCAAAAATGGGAGTAACCAAGGATAAAAACTTAAAGGCAGCTATCAGAGAAACCGCATTGTGATGTGTGAATTCATCTCACAGAGTTAAACCTTCCATTTTATTCAGCAGTTTGGAAACACTATTTTTTGTAGAATCATCAAAGGGATACTTCAGAGAGCATTGAGGCATGTGGTGAAATAGGAAATATATTCACAGAAAAACTAGAAAGAAGCTTTATGAGAAACTTCTTTGTGATGTGTACATTCAACTCATAGAGGTAAGTCTTTCTTTGCATTCATCAGTTTTGAAACAACTGAGTTTATTAACACAGCGAAAGGACTTTTGGGGGTGCTTTGAGTCCAATGGTGAAAATGGGAATATCACAGAATAAAAACTAGAAGGAAGATACCTGAGAAACCGGTTTGTGATATGTTCATTCATCTCACCTTGTTAAATCTTCTTTTCATTCAGCAATTAGGAAGCACTGTTTTTGTAGAATCTTCAAAGGGATACTTCAGAGAGACTTGAGGCCTAAGGTAAAAAAGGAAACGTGTTTAGAGAAAAACAAGAAAGAATCTTTCTGAGAAACTGCTTTGTGATGTGTGCATTCATCTCACAGACTTCAAGCTTTCTTTGGATTCAGTAGTTTGGAAACACAGTTTTTGTCCATTCTGTGATAGGACATGTTGGGGCTCTTTTGGGCCAATGGCAAAAAAGTGAATATCCCTGAATAAAAATTAGAATAAATCTATCTGAGAAACCACTCTCTGATGTGAGCGTTCATTTCACAGAGTTAAACCATTCTTTTCATTCAGCTGTTTGGAAATAGTGTTTTTGAAAAGTCTGCAAAGGGACATTTCGGGGAGCATTGAGGCCTATGGTGAAGAAGGAAACATCTTCAGAAAAAAACTGAAAAGAAGCTTTCTGAGAAACAGCCTTGTGATGTGAGCATTCAGCTCACAGACTTAAAGCTTTCTTTTGATTCAACAGTATAGAAAATCTGTTTTTGTCCATTCAGTGAATGGACATTTGGAAGCTCACTGAGGCCAATGGCAAAAAGGGAGTATCCCAGGATTACAACTAGAAGGCAGCTATCTGAGAAACCCCTGTGTGATGTGAGCACTCATTTCACAGAGTTAAAGCTTTCTTTTCATTCAGCAGTTACAAATCTCTGTTTTGTAGAATCTGCAAAGGCATATTTCAGAGAGTATTTAGGCATATGGTGAAATGGAAACATCTTCAGATAAAAGCGAGAAACAAGCTTTCTGAGAACCTTCCTTGTGATGTGTGCATCATCTCACAGAGTTAAACTTTTCTTTGGATTTAGCAGTTTTGCAACACTGTTTTTTTTCCTCTCAGTGAAAGGACATTCGGGGGCTTATTGAGGCAAATGGCGAAAATGGGAATAACCCAGAACAAAAATTAGAAAGCAGTTATCTTAGAAACAGTCTTGTGATGTGTGCATTCAGTTTACAGAGTTAAAACTTCCTATTCACTCAGCAGTTTGAAAACATCGTTTTTGTAGAATCTGCAAAGGGATTCTTTGGAGAGCATTGAGGCCTATGGTGAAAAAGGAAACATCTTCAGTTAAAAACTAGAAAGAACATTTCTGAGAAACTGCCTTGTGATGTGGGCATTCATTTCACAGAGTTAAAGCTTTCTTTGGACTCAGCAGTTTGGAAAATCTGTTTTTGGCCATTCTGCGAATGGACATTTGGGAGCTCATTGAGGCCAAGACAAAAAAGGTGATATCCCAGGATTAAAACTAGAAGGCAGCTATCTGAAAAATGGCTTTGTGATGTGAGAATTCATTTCACAGAGTTAAGCCCTTCCTTTCATTGAGCAGTTAGAAGTCACTGTTTTTGTAGAATCATCAAAGGGTTATTTTGGAGAGTATTGAGGCCTAAGGTGAAATAGGAAACATCTTCAGATAAAAATGAGAAATAAACTTTCTGAAAAACTGCTTAGTGCTGTGTGCATTCATCTCACAGAGTTAAATCTGTCTTTGGATTCAGCAGCTTTGAAACACGGTAATTGTCAACTCAGTGAATGGATATTTGGGGGTACTTGGAGACCACCTGTGAAAATGGGAATATCCCAGGATAAAATCTAGAAGGAAGATATCTGAGAAACAGCCTTGTGATACATAAATTCAACTCACAGAGTTAAATCGTTCTTTTCCTTCAGCAATTTGGAAACACCATTTCTGTAGAATCTGCAAAGGAATATTTCTTAGCACATTGAGGCATATGGTAAAAAAGGAAACATCTTCAGAGAAAATCTAGAAAGAAGCTTTCTGAGAAACTGCTTTTTGATGCATGCATTCATCTCACAGACATAAAGATTTCTTCGGATGCAGTAGTTTTGAAACACAGTTTTTGTCCATTCTGCGAATGGACATTTTGCAGCTCCATGGGGCCAATGGGGAAAAAGGAAATATCTCTGAATAAAAACTAGAAGGTATCTATCTGAGAAACCACTTTGTGATGTGAGCATTCATCTCACAGTGTGTAAACATTGTTTTCACTCAGCTGTTTGGAAGCAGTGTTTTTGTAGAATCTGCAAAGGGATATTTTGGAGAGCATTGAGGCCTACAGTGAAAACGGAACCATCTTCAGTTAAAAACTAGAAAGAAGCTTTCTGAGAATCTGCCTTGTGATGTGTCTATTTGTCTCACAGAGTTAAACCTTTCTTTGGATTCAGCAGTTTGGAAAATCTGTTTTTGTCCCTTATGTGAATGGACATTTCGGAGCTCATTGAGGCCAATGGCAAAAAAGGGGATGTCCCAGGATTAAAACTAGAAGGCAGCTATCTGAGAAACTGCTTTGTGATGTGGGCATGCATTTCACAGAGTTAAACCTTTCTTTTCATTCAGCAGTTAGAAATTACTGTTTTTGTAGAATCTGTAAGGGTGATTTCGGAGAGTATTGAGGCCTATGGTAAAATAGGAAACATCTTCAGATAAAATCAAGAAAGAAGCTTTCTGAGAAACTGCTTTGTGAGGTGTGCATTCACCTCACAGACTTAAAGCTTTCGTTGGATTCAGTAGTTTGGAAACACAGCTTTGTCTGATCTGCAAATAGGTATTTTGGAGCTCTTTGGGACCAAAGGCGAAAAAGGGAATATCCCTGAATAAAAACTAGAGGGAACCAATCTGAGAAACTGCTTTGTGATTTGAGCATTCATTTGACAGGGTTTAACCATTCTTTTCCTTCAGCTATTTGGAAGCAGTGTTTTTACAGAATCTGCAAGGGGACATTTCAGAGTGCATTGAGGCCTATGGTGAAAAAAGAAATATCTTCAGTTAAAAACTACAAAGAAGCTTTCTGAGAAACTGTTTGTGATGTGTGCATTCATGTCACAGAGTAAATCTTTCTTTAGATTCAGCAATATGGAAAATCTGTTTTTGTCCATTCTGTGAGTGGACATTTGGGAGCTCATTGAGGCCAGCAGCAACAAAAGGGATATCCCAGGATTAAAACTAGAAGGCAGTTATCAGTGAAACCACTTTGTGATGTGAGCATTCATTTCATGGAGTTAAACCTTTCTTTTCATTCAGCAGTTAGTAATCACTGGTTTCATAGAATCTGCAAAAGGTTATTTTGGAGAGTATTGATGTCTATAGTGAAATAGGAATCATCTTCAGATAAAAACGAGAAAGAAGCTTTCTGAGAAACTGCTTTGTGATGTGTGCATTCATATCACATCCTTTCTTTGGATTCAGCAGTTTTGCAACACTGTTTTTGTCTACTCAGTGAAAGGACATTTGGGGGCTCTTTGAGGCCAATGGCAAAACTGGGAATTACCCAGGATGAAAACTAGAAAGCAGCTATCTTAGAAACTGCTTTGTCATGTGTGCCTTCATCTCACAGATTTTAGCCTTTCTTTTCATTCAGCAGTTTGGAAACACTGTTTTTGTTGAATCTGCAAAGGGTTAGTTCGGAGAGCAGTGAGACCTACAGTGAAATAAGAAATATCTTCAGATAAAAACTAGAAGGAATATTTCTGAGAAACTGTTTTATCATTTGTGCATTCATCTCACAGAGTTAAACATTTCTCTGGATTCAGCAGCTTTGAAACACTGTGTTTCTCAACACAGCAAATGGACATTTGGGGGCGCTTTAAGACCAATTGTGAAAATAGTAATATCCAAGGAAAAAAACTAGAAGGAAGATATCTGATAAATCTTTTTGGGATATGTTCATTCATCTCATAGAGTTAAATCATTCTTTTCATTCAGCAATTTGGAAACACTGTTTTTGTAGAATCTGCAAAGGGATATTTCGGACAGCATTGAGGCCAATGATAAAAAAGGAAACATCTTCAGAGAAAAACTAGAAAGAAACTTTCTGAGAAACTGCTTTGTGATGAGTGCATTCATCTCACTGTGATAAAGTCTTGTTTAGGTTCAGTGGTTTGGAAACACAGTTTTTGTCCATTATGCGAATGGACATTTGGCAGCTCTTTAGGTCCAATGGCAGAAAAGCAAATATCCCAGAATTAAAACTAGAAGGAATCTATCTGAGAAACCAATGCATCACGTGAGCATTCATTTCAGAGAGTTAAACCATTCTTTTCATTCAGCTGTTTGGAAGCAGTGTTTTTGTATTATCTGTAAAGGGATATTTCAGAGAGTATTGAGACCTATGGTGAAAATGAAAATATCTTCAGTTAAAAACTAGAAAGAAACTGTCTGAGAAACTGCATTGTGATGTGCCCATTCATCTCACAGAGTTAAAAGTTTCTTTGGATTCAGCAGTTGGGAAAATCTGTTTTTTGTCCATCCTGCAAATAGACATTTTGGAGCTAATTGAGGCCAATGGTAAAAAAGGAGATATCCCAGGATTAAAACTAGAAGGCAGCTATCTGAGAAATCACTTTGCAATGTAACCATGCATTCCACAGAGTTAAAACTTTCTTTTCATTCAGCAGTTAGAAATCACTGTTTTTATAGAATCTGCAAGGGGTTATTTCAGAGAGTATTGAGGCCTATGGTGAAATAGGGAACATCTTCAGATAAAAATGACAAAGAAGCTTTCTGAGAAACTGCTTTCTGATGTGTGCATTAGTCTCACAGACTCAAAGCTTTCTTTAGATTCAGTAGTTTGGAAACACAGTTTTTGTCCATTCTGCAAATGGACATTTTGGAGCTTTTTGGGGCCAATGGTAAAAAAAGTGAATATCTCTGAATAAAAACTATAAGGAATCTATCTGAGAAACAGCTTTGTGATGTGAGCACTCATTTCACAGAGTTAAACCATTCCTTTCATTCAGCTGTTTGGAAGCAGCGTTTTTACAGAATCTGCAAAGGGATATTTCAGAGAGCATTGAGTCCTATGTTGAAAAAGGAAACATCTTCAGTTAAAAACTAGAAAAAAGCATTCTGAAAAACTGCTTTGCAATGTGTGCATTCATCTCACAGACTTAAAGGTTTCTTTGGATTCAGCAGTTTGGAAAATCTGTTTTTGTCAATTCTGCGAATGGACATTTGGGAGCTCATTGCAGCCAAAGGGAGAAAAGGGGATATCCCAAGATTAAAACTAGAAGGCAGCTATCTGAGAAACTGCTTTGTTATTTGAGCATTGATTTCAGAGAGTTAAACCTTTCTTTTCATTCAGTAGTTAGAAAACACTGGTTTTGTAGAATCTGAAAAGGATTATTTCGGAGCGTATTGTGGCCCACGGTGAAATAGGAAACATCTTCAGATTAAAATGAGAAAGAAGCATTATGAGAAACTGCTTTGTGATGTGTGCATTCATCTAATAGAGTTAAAGCTTTCTTTGGATTCAGTAGTTTAGAAACACAGTTTTTGTCCATTCTGTGAATGGAAATTTCAGAGCTCTTTTGGGACAATTGCAAAAAAGTGAATATCCCTGAATAAAAACCAGAAGGGATCTGTTGAGAAACAGCTGTGTCATATAAGCATTCATTTCACAGAGTTAAACCATTCTTTTCATTGAGCTGTTTGGAAGCAGTGTTTTTGTAGATCTGCAAAGGGATATTTCTGAGAGCATTAAGGCCTATGTTGAAAAAGGAAACATCTTCAGTTAAAAAGTAGAAAGAAGATTTCTGAGAATCTGCCTTGTGATGTGTCCATTTATCTCACAGAGTTAAACATTTCTTTAGATTCAGCAGTTTGGAAAATCTGTTTTTGTCCATTCTGCGAATGGACATTTTCTAGCTCATGAAGCCAATGGCTAAAAAGGAGATATCCCAGGATTAACACTAGAAGGCAGCTATCTGAGAAATCGCTTTCTGATGTAAGCATTCATTTCACAGAGTTAAAACTTTCTTTTCATTCAGCAGTTAGAAATCACTGTTTTTGTAGAATCTGCAAAGGGTTATTTTGGAGAGTATTGTAGCCTATGGTGAAATAGGAAACATCTTCAGATAAAAACAAGGAAGGAGATTTCTGAGAAACTGCTTTGTGATGTTTGCATTCACATCACAGAACTAAACCTTACTTTGGGTTCAGTAGTTTTGGAAACAGAGTTTTTGTCCATTCTGCAAATGGATATTTCAGAGCTCTTTGGGGCCAATGGTGAAAAACTGAATATCCCTGAATAAAAACTAGATGGAATCTATCTGAGAAACAGCTGTGTCATGTGAGCATTCATTTCACATAGTTAAACCATTCTTTTCATTCAGCTGTTTGGAAGCAGTGTTTTTGTAGAATATTCAAAGGGCTATTTCGGAGAGCAATGAGGCCTATGGTGAAAAGGAAACAACTTCTGTTAAAAACTGGAAAGAAGCTTTCTGAGAATCTGCCTTGTGATGTGTCTATTCATCCCACAGAGTAAAAGTTTCCTTGTATTCAGCAGTTTGGAAAATCTGTTTTTGTCCATTCTGTGAGTGGACATTAGGGAGCTCTTTGAGGCCAGTGACATAAAAGGGGATATCCCAGGATTGCATTTAGAAGACAGCTGTCTGAGGAAGTTCTTTGGATGTTAGCATGTATTTCACAGGGTTAAACCTTTCTTTTCCTTCAGCAGTTAGAAATCACTGTTTTTGTAGTATCTGCAAAGGGTTATTTTGGAGAGTTTTGTGGCCTATGGTGAAATAAAAAACATCTTCAGATAAAAAGGAGAAAGAAGCATTCTGAGAAACTGCTTTATGTGTGCATTCATCTCACAGGCTTAATGCTTTCCCTGAATTCAGTAGTGTGGAAACACAGGTTTTGTCCATTCTGTAAATGGACATTTCCGAGCTCTTTGGGGCCAATGATGAAAAAGCGAATATCCCTGAATAAAAACTAGAAGGAATCTATCAGAGAAACCACTGTGTCATGTGAGCATTCATTTCACAGAGTTAAACTGTTATTTTCATTTAGCTGTTAGGAAGCAGTGTTTTTGTAGAATCTCCAAAGGGATATTTTGGAGAGCATTGAAGCCTATTGTGAAAAAGAAAACAACTTCTGTTAATAACTGGAAAGAAGCTTTCTGAGAATCTGCCTTGAGATGTGTCCATTCATCTCACAGTGTTAAACTTTTCTTTGGATTCAGCATTTTGGAAAATCTGTTTTTGTCCATTCTGTGAATGGACATTTGGGAGCTCACTGAGGCCAGTGGCAAAAAAGGGAATAACCCAGGATTAAAACTAGAAGGCAGCTATCTGAGAAATGGCTTTGTGACATAAGCATTTCACCGATTTCAGCCTGTCTTTTCATTCAGCAGTTAGAAATCCCTGTTTTTGTAGAATCTGCAAAGGGTTATTTCATAGAGTATTGAGGCCTATGGTGAAATAGGAATCATCTTCAGATAAAAGGGTGGAAGCTTTCTGAGAAACTACTTCATAATGTGTGCATTCATCTCACAGTCTTAAAGCTTTCTTTTGATTTAGTAGTTTGGAAACACAGTTTTTGTCCGTTCTGAGAATGGACATTTCGGACCTCTTTGGGACCAATGACAAAAAAGCGAATATCCATGAATAAAAACTAGAAGGAATCTATCTGAGAAACTGCTTTGTGATGTGAGCATTCATTTCATAAAGTTAAACCATTCTTTTCATTCAGCTGTTTGGAAGCACTGTTTTTATAGATTCAGCAAAGCAATATTTCAGAGAGCATTGAAGCCTGTGTTGAAAAAGCAAATATTTTCCATTAAAAACTAGAAAAAGCTTTCTGAGGAACTGCTTTGGGATGCATGCATTGATCTCACATACTTAAAGCTTTCTTTTTATTCAGTAGTTTGGAAACATTTTTTTCCATTCTGCAAATGGACGGGTCAGAGATCTTTGGGGCCAAAGGCGAGAAATGAAATATCCCTGAATAAAAACTAGAAGGAATCTCTCTCAGAAACCACTTTGTGATGTGAGCATTCATTTCACACAGTTACACCGTTCTTTACATTTATCTGTTTGAAAGAATTGTTTTTACAGAACCTGCAATGGGATATTTCGGAAAGCATTGAGTACTATAGTGAAATAGGAAACATCTTTAGTTTAAAACTAGAAAAATATCTTTCCGAGAGACTGCTTTGTGATGTGTGCGTTCATCTCACAGACTTACAGCTTTCTTTGGATTCAGCAGTTTGGAAAATATGTTTTTGTCCATTCTGTGAAAGGACATTTGTGAGCTCATTGAGGCCGATTGTAAAAAGGGAATATTCCAGTATTAAAACTATAAGGCAGGTATCTGAGAAACTGCTTTATGATGACAGCACTCATTTCACAGGCTTAAACCATTCTTTTCAGTCAGGTGTTTGGAAACAGTGTTTTTGTAGAATCTGCAAAGCTATGTTTTGGAGATCCTTGAGGCCTATGGTGAAATAGGAAACATCTTCAGATAAAAATTAGAAAGAAGCTTTCTGAGAAACTGCTTTGTGAGGTGTGCCTTCATCTCACAGAGTTAAACCTTTCTTTGGATTCAGCAGTTTTGAAACACGATGCGTGTCAACTCACCATTATGAATGGACATTTGGGGGCACTTTGAGGCCAACTGTGAAAATCAGAATATCCAATGACAAAAACTAGAAGGAAGGTGTCTGAGAAACCGCTTTGTGATATGCTCATTCGTCTCACACAGTTAAATCATTTTTTTCATTCAGCAATTTGAAACACTGTTTTTGTTGAATGTGCAAAGGGATATTTCAGAGAGCATTGAGGCCTATGGTAAAAGAGGAAACATCTTCAGAGAAAAACTAGAAAGAAGCTTTCTGAGAGACTGCTTTGTGAAGTGTCCATTCATCTCACAGACTTAAAGCTTTCTTTGGATCCAGTAGTTTGGAAACACAGTTTTTGTCCATTCTGTGAAAGGACATGTCAGAGCTCTTTGGCACCAATGGCAAAAAAGCAAATATCCCTGAATAGAAACTAGAAGAAATCTATCTGAGAAACCGCTTTGTGATGTGAGCACTCATTTCACAGAGTTAAACCATTATTTTCATTCAGCTCTTTGGAAACAGTGATTCTGTAGAATCTGCAAAAGTATAGTTCAGAGAACATTGAGGCCTATGGTGAAAAAGGAAACATCTGCAGTTAAAAATTAGGAAGAAGCTTTCAGAGAAATTGTCTTGTGATGTCTGCATTCATTGCACATATTTAATCCTTTCTTTTGATTCAGCAGTTTGGAAAATCTGTTTTTATCCATTCTGTGAATGGACATTTTGGAGCTCATTCAGTTCAATGGCAAAAAGGGGAATATCCCAGGATTAAAAACTAGAAGGCAGCTGTCTGAGGAACCACTTTGTGATGTGAGCATTCATTTCACAGATTTAAAACTTTCTTTTCATTGAGCAGTTAGAAATCACTGTTTTTGTAGAATCTGCAAATGGTTATTTCAGAGTGCATGAGGCCCATGATTAAAAAGGAACCATCTTCATGAAAACCTAGAAAGAAGTTTTCTGAGATACTGCCTTGTGATGTGTGCATCCATCTCACAGAGATAAACGTTTCTTTGCATTCAGCAGTATTGAAACATTGTTTTTGTCCACACAGTGCATGGACATTTGGGAACCAATTGAGGCCAATGGCAAAAAAGTGAATATCCCAGGATAAAAACTAGAAAGAAGTTATCTGAGAAACCACTTTGTGATTTGTGCATTCATCTCACAGTGTTAAAGCACGCTTTCCATACAGCAGCTAGAGAACTCTGTTTTTGTGGAATCTGGAAAGGGATATTTCGGAGAGCTTTGAGGCCTATGGTAATAAAGGAAACCTCTTCAGATAAGAACAAGAAAGAGGCTCTATGAGAAAGTGCCTTGTGATGGGTGCATTCATCTCACAGAGTTAAACCTTTCTTTGGATTCATTAATTTGCAAAGAGTGTTTTTGTCCATTCTGCGAATGGATATTTTGTACTTCGTTGAGGCTAATGGCGAGAATGTTAATGCTAGAATAAAAACTAGAAGGAAGCTATCTGAGAAACCAACTTGGATGTGTGCATTCATATCACAGATCAAAGCTTTATTTTCATACAGCAGTTTGCAAACTGTGTTTTGTAGATTCTGTAAAGAGTTATTTCAGAGAACATTGAGGCCCAATGTGAAAAGTAAACATCTGCAGATAAAAACTGGAAAGAAACTTTCTGAGAAACTGCCTTGTGATGTGTGCATTCATCTCACAGAGTTAAACCTTTCATTTCAACAAGTAGTTTGGAAACACTGTTTTTGTGAAATCACAAAGGAATAATTTGGAGAGCATTGAGGCCTGTGGTAAAATAGGAAACATCTTCAGAGAAAAACGAGAAAGAACTTTTCTGAGAAACTGTTTTGTGATGTGTTCATTCATCTCACAGAGGTAAACGTTTCTTTGCATTCAGCAGTTTGAAACACGGTGTTTGTCAACTCAGCGAATGGACACTTGGGTGCAGTTTGAGGCCAATTGTGAAAATGGGAATATTCCAGGATAAATGCTAGAAGGAAGATATCTGAGAAACGGCTTTGTGGTATGTTCATTCATCTCACAGAGTTAAATCACTCTTTTCATTCAGCAATTTGTAAAGATTGTTTTTGTAGAATCTGCAAAGGGATATTTCAGAGAACATTGAGGCCTGTGGTAAAAAAGAAAACATCTTCAGAGAAAAACCAGAAAGAAGCTTTCTAAGAAACTGCTCTGTGATGTGTGCATTCATCTCACAGACTTAAATCTTTCTTTGGATTCAATAGTTTGGAAACAAAGGTTTTGTCCATGCTGTGAATGGACATTTTGAAGCCTATTGGAGCCAGTGGTGAAAAAGTGAATATCCCTGAAAAAAAAACTAGAAGAAATGTAGCTGAGAAACGACTTTGTGATGTGGGCATCCATTTCACAGAGTTAAACCATTATTTTCATTCAGCTGTTTAGAAACACTGTTTTTGTAGAATGTGCAAATGTATATTTTGGAGAGCATTGAGGCCTATGGTGAAAAAGGAAACGTCTTCAGTTAAAAACCAGAAAGAAGCTTTCTGAGAAACTGCCTTGTGATGTGTGTACTCATCCCACAGAGTGAAACCTTTCTTTGGATTCAGCAGTTTGGAAAATCTATTTTTGTCCATTCTGTGAATGGACTTTGGGAGCTCTTTGAGGCCAATGGCAAAAAAGGGAATATCCCAGGATTAAAACTAGAAGGCTGCTATCCAAGAAACTGATTTATGATGTGAGCATTCATTTCACAGAGTTAAACCTTTCATTTCATTCAGCAGTTAGGAATCACTGTTTTTGTAGCGTCTGCAAAGGGTTATTTTGGAGAGCACTGATGCCTATGGTGAAATAAGAAACATCTTTGGATAAAAACTAGAAATAAACTTTCTTAGAAACTGCTTTGTAATGTGTGCATTCATCTCGCAGATTTAAACCTTTGCTTTTACTCAGCAGTTTTGAAATACTCTTTTTGTCCACTCATTGAATGACATTTGGCAGCTCATTGAGGCCAATGGCAAAAAAGGGAATATCAGATGATAAAAACTAGAAGGATGGTATTTGAGAAATCACTTTGTGATGTGTTCATTCATCTCACAGAGTTAAAACACAATTTTCATTCAGAAGTTTGGAAACCCTGTTTTTGTTGAATCTGCAAAGTGATATTTAGAAGAGCATCAAGGCCTATCGTAAAAAAGGAAACACCTTTAGATAAAAACTAGAAAGAAGTTCTCTGAGAAACTGCTTTGCAATGTGAGCATTCATCTCACAGTGTTAAACATTTGTTTGAATTCAGTAATTTTTGGAAAGACTGTTTTTGTCCATTCTGTGAAAGGACATTTTGTTCTTTGCTGGTCAAAGGTGAAAAAACTAGTATCCTAGAATGAAAACTATAAGGAAGCTATCTGAGAAACCACTTTGTGATGTGTGCATTCACCTAGCAGATTTAAAGCTTTCTTTTCATACAGCAATTTGGAAACAGTGTTTTGAAGAATCTGCGAAGGGATACTTTGGAGAGCATTGAGGCCTATGGTATAAAAGGAAACATCTTCAGATAAAAACTACAAAAAATCTTTCTGAGAAACTGCCTTGTGATGTTTGAGTTCATCTCACAGAGTTAAACTTTTCTTTGGATTCAGCAGTTTGGAAAATTTGTTTCTGTCAATTCTGCAAATGGACATTTGGGAGCTAATTGAGACAATGGCAATAAAGGGAATATCCCAGGATTAAAACTAGAAGGAAGCTATCTGAGGAACTGCATTGTGATGAGAGCAGTCATCTCACAGAGGTAAACCTTTCTTTTCATCAACAGTTTGGAAACACTGCTTTTGTAAAATCTGCAAAGGGTTATTTCTCAGAGTATTGAGGCCTATGGTGAAATAGGAAACATCTTCATATGAAAACTAGAGAGAAACTTTCTGAGAAACTGCTTTGTGTGGTGTGCATCCATCTCATAGAGCTAAACATTTCTTTGTATTCAGCAGTTTTCCAACACTGTTTTTGTCCATTCAGTGAAACATTTGGGGGCTCTCTGAGGCCAAAGGCAAAAATGGGAATAACCCATTATAAAAACTAGAAGGCAGCTATCTTTCAAACTTCTTTGTGATGTGTGCATTCATCTCACGGAGTTAAACCTTCCTTTTTATTCAGCAGTTAAGAAACACTGTTTTCGTAGAATGTGCAAAGGGATACTTCAGAGAGCATTGAGGCCTATGGTGAAATAGGAAACATCTTCAGATTAAAAACTAGAAAGCTTTCCGAGAAACTGCTTTTTGACGTGTGCATTCATCTCACAGAGTTAAACCTTTCTTTGGATTCAGCAGCTTTGAAACACTATGTTTGTTAACTCAGTGAATGGACATTTGGGGGCGCTTTGAGGCCCACTGTGAAAATGGGAATATTCCAGGACTAAATATCGGGGGAATATCCCTGGACTAAGACAGCTTTTCAAAACTATTGAATCCAATTAAAGGATTACCTCTGGGAGATGAATGCACACATCACAAGGCTGTTTCTCAGAAAGCTTCTTTCTAGTTTTTATCAAGATGTCTCCTTTTTCACCATAGGAGGAAATGATATCTGAAATATCCCTTTGCCAATTCTAGAAAACACTCTTTCCATACTGCTGTATGACTAGAAAGCTTTAACTCTGCGAGATGAATGCACACATCACAAAGCAATTTATCATAGAGCTTCTGTCTAGTTTTTATTCTAGGATATTAGCTTCTTTGCCATTGGCCTCAACAAAGTACCAAATGTCCATTCGCAGAGTGGACAAAAACAGTCTTTCCAAATTACTGAATGCAAACAAGGGTTTCACTCTGTGAGATGAATGCACACTTCACAAATCAGTTTCTCAGAAAGCTTCTTTCTAGTTTTTCTCTGAAGATGTTTCCATTTTTACTATAGGCCTCAATGCTCTCTGAAATGTCTGTTTACGGATTCTACAAAATGCTGTTTCCATACTGCTGTATGAAAAGAAAGTTTTAACTCTGTGAGATTAATGCATACATCACAAAGTGATTTCTCAGATATCTTCTTTCTGATTTTTATTCTAAGATATTACCTTTTTCACCATTGCCCTCAAAGAAGTACAAAATGTCCATTCGCAGAATGGACAAAGACACTCTTTCCAAATTAATGAATCCAAAGAAAGGTTTAATTCTGTGAAACGAATGTTCACATCACAAAGCAGTTTTTCAGATACCGGCCTTCTAGTTTTAATCCTGGGATATTCCCTTTTTTGCCATTGGCTGCAATGAGCTCCCAAATGTCCATTCACAGAATGGACAAAAACCAAATTTTCCAAACTGCTGAACCCAAAGAAAGGTTTCACTCTGTGAGCTGAATGCACACATCACAAGGCAGTTTCTCAGAAAGCCTCTTTCTAGTTTTTAACTGAAGATGTTTCCTTTTTCACCATAGGCCTCAATGCTCTCTGAAACATCCCTTTGCAGATTCTTCAAAACACTGCTTCCAAATGGCTGTACCAAAAGAAAGCTTTAACTCTGTGAAATGAATGCTCTCATTGCAAAGCCGTTTCTCAGATAGATTCCTTCTGGTTTTTATTCTGTGATGTTGGCTTTTTTTGCCATTGGCCTCAAAGAGCTCCAAAATGTCTATTCACAGAATGGACAAAAACACTCTTTCCAAATTACTGAATCCAAAGAAAGGTTTGACTCTGTGAGGTGAATGCCCACCTGTCAAAGCAGGTTCTCAGAAAGATTCTTTCTAGTTTATCTCTGAAGAAGTTTCCTTTTTCACCATAGTCCTCAATGCTCTTCAAAATATCCCTTTGCAGATTCAACAAAAACAGAGTTTCCAAATTGCTGAATGAAAACAATGATTTAACTCTGTGAGATAAATGAACATATCACTAAGCTGTTCGTCAGATATCTTCCTTGTAGTTTTAATCCTTGTATATTCCCATTTTCACCATTGCCCTCAAAGAGACCCCAAATGTCCATTTGCTGACTGGGCAAAAACAGTGTTTCCAAACTGCTGAATCCAAAGAAAGTTTTAAGTCTTTGAGATGAATGTATACATCATGAAGCAGTTTCCCGGAAAGCTTCTTTCTAGTTTTAATCTGAAGATGTTTCCCATTTCACCACAGGCCTCTGCAATCTCCGAAATAACCCTTTGCAGATTCTGCAAAAACAGTGTTTCCAAACTGCTGAATGAAAAGAAAGGTTTAATTCTGTGAGATGAATGCTCACATCACAAACCGGTTTCTCAAATTGTTGCTTTCTAGTTTTTATCCTGGCATATTCAGTTTTTTGCCATTGGCCACAATGAGCTCCCAAATGTCCATTGGCAGCATGGACAAAAACAGTTTTTTGAAACTCTTGAATCCAAAGAAAGGTTTACCTCTGTTAGATGAATGCACATATCCCAAAACAGTTTCTCAGAAAACTTCTTTCTAGTTTTTATCTGAAGATGTTTCCTATTTCATGATAGGCCTCAATGCTCTCTGAACTATCCTTTTGCAGATTCTACAAAAACAGTTTCCAAACTGCTGAATGAAAAGGAAGGTATAAATCTCTGTGAAGTGAATGCACTCAACACAAAGCAGTTTCTCAGAAAGCTTTCTTCTAGTTTTTATCCTGGGTTATTCCCATTTTCGCCATTGGCCTCAAAGAGCCCCGAAATGTCCATTCGTTAAGTGGACAAAAACAGTGTTTCAAAACTGCTGAAACCAAAGAAAGGTTTAACACTGTGAGATAAATGCACTAATCACAAAGCAGTTTCTCAGAAAGCTTCTTTCTAGTTTTTAAATGAAGATGTTTCCCATTTCACCGTAGAGCTCAACACTCTCTGAAGTAACCCTTTGCAGATTCTACAAAAACAGTGTTTCCAAACTGCTGAATGAAAAGAAACGTTTAACTCTCTTAGATGAATGCTCAGGCCACAATGCGGTTTCTCAGATAGCTTCCTTCTAGTTTTTATCCTGGAATATTCAGTTTTTTGCTATTGGCCTCAATGAGCTCCCAAATGTATATTGGCAGCAAAAAACAGTTTTTTGAAACTCTTAAATCCAAAGGAAGGTTTACCTCTGTGAGATGAATGCACACAACACAAAGCGGTTTCTCACAAAGCTTCTTTCTAGTTTTTATCTGAAGATGTTTCCTATTTCACCATACTCAAAAAAGTATCCCTTGGTAGATTCTACAAAAGAGTGTTTCCAAACTGCTGAATGAAAAGGAAGGTTTAACTCTGTGAGATGAGTACACACATCAAAAATCTGTTCCTCAGATAGCTTCCTTCTAGTTTTTCTCCTGGGTTTTTTCCATTTTCACCATTGGCCTCTAAGAGCCCCCAAATGTCCATTCACTGAGTGGACAAAAACAGTGTTTCAAAACTGCTGAATCCAAAGGAAGGTTTACCTCTGTGAGATGAATGCTGACATCACAGAGCAGCTTCTCAGAAAGCTTCATTCTAGTTTTCATTTGAAGATGTTTCCTATTTCATCATAGGCCTCAATAATCTCCTAAATAACCTTTGCAGATTCTACAAAAACAGTGTTTCCAAACTGCTGAATGAAAGGAAGTTTTAACTCTGTGAAGTGAATGCACACATCACATAGCAGTTTTTTCAGATAGCTTCCATCTGATTTTAATTCTGGGATATTACGTTTTTCACCATTGGCCTCAATGAGCTCCCAAATGTCCATTCGCAGAATGAACAAAAACAGATTTTCCAAACTGCTGAATCTAAAGAAAGGTTTAACTCTGTGAGGTGAATGCACAGATCACAAGATCACAGGGAAGTTTCTCAGAAAGTTCCTTTCCAGTTTTTAACTGCAGATGTTTCCTTTTTCACAATAGGCCTCAATTCTCTCTGAAATATACCTTTGCAGATTCTTCAAAACACTGTTTCCAAACTGCTGTATGTAAAGAAAGATTTAATTCTGTGAAATGAATGCTTACATCACAAAGTGGTTTCTCAGATGGATTCCTTCTATTTTTTATTGAGGGATATTCTCTTTTTTGCTATTGGACTTAAAGAGCTCCAAAATGTCAATTCACAGAATGGATAAAAACTGTGTTTCAATACCATTCAATCTACAGAAACCTTTAAGTCTTTGAGATCAATGCACACATCACAAAGCATTCTCTCAGGAAGGTTCTTTCTAGTTTTTCTCTGAAGATGTTTCCTTTTTTATCATAGGCCTGAATGCTTTCCGAAATATCCCTTTGCAGAATCAACAAAACTGTTTCCAAATTGCTGAATGAAAAGAATGATTTAACTCTGTGAGATAAATGGACATATCACAGACCAGTTTCTCAGATATCGTCCATCTAGTTTTTAACCTGGTATATTCCATTTTCACCAATGGCCTGAAAGTGCCTCTAAATGTCCATTGGCTGAATTGATAAACACCGTGTTTCAAAACTGCTGAACCAAAGAAAGGTTTAACTCTAAGAGATGAAAGTACACATCACAAAACTCTTTCTCAGAAATCTTCTCTTTTTTATCTGAATATGTTTCCTATCTCATCATAGGCCTCAATGCTCTCTGAAGTAACCCTTTGCAGATTCTACAAAAACAGTGTTTCCAAGCTGCTGAATGAAACGGAAGGTTTAAAACTGTGAGATGAATTCACCAGAAAGAAAACGGTTTCTCTGATAGCTTCCTTCTAGTTTTTATCCTTGGTTTTTCCCATTTTTGCCATTGGCCCCAAAGAGCCCCCAAATGTCCATTCGCTGAGTGGACAACAACAGTGTTTCAAAACTGCTGAACCCAAAGTAACTTTTAACTCTGTGAGTTGAATGCACACATCTCAAAGCGGTTTCTCAGAAAGCTTCTTTCTAGTTTTTATCTGAAGATATTTCCCATTTCACTATAGGCCCCAACACTCTATGAAATAACCCTTTTTAGAATCTACAAAGGCAGTGTTTCCAAAATGCTGAATGAAAAGAAACGTTTACCTCTATGAAATGAATGCTCACATGACAAAGCTGTTTCTCAGGTAGATTCCTTCTAGTTTTAATCCCGGGATATTCCCTTTTTTGCCATTGGCTTCAGTGAGATCCCAAAGTCCATTCACAGAATGGACAAAAACAGATTTTACAAACTGCTGAATCCAAAGAAAGGCTTAACGCTGTGAGATCAATGCACACATCACAAGGCAGTTTCTCAGTGACCCTCTTTCTAGTTTTTAACTAAAGATGTTTCCTTTTTCACCATAGGCTTCAATGCTCTCAGAAATATCCCTTAGCAGATTCAACAAAAACACTGTTTCCAAACTGCTGAAGGAAAAGAATGATTTAACCCTGTGGAATAAATGCTGACATCACAAAGCGGTTTCTCAGAAACATTCTTTCTAGTTTTTATTCAGGGGTGTTCACTTTTTCACCATTTGCATGAAAGAGCTCCAAAATGTCCATTCAAAGAATGGAGAATAACTGTGTCTCCATTCTATCAAATCCAAAGAAAGCTTTAAGTCTGTGAGTGTATGCACACTTCACAAAGCAATTTCTCAGAAAGCTTCTTTATAGTTTTTCTCTGAATATGTTTCCTTTTTTACAACAGGCCTCAATGCTCTCCAAAATATCCCTTTTCAGATTCTATAAAGACACTGTTTCCAAACTGCTGAATGAAAAGAAAGATTTAACACTGTCAGATGAATGCCTACATCAGAAAGCTGTTCCTCAGATAGCTTCCTTCTAATTTTTATCCTGGGATATTCAGATATTTGTCATTTTCCTCTAAGAGCTCCAAAATGTCCATTGGCAACATGGACAAAAACAGTTTTTTGAAACTCTTGAATACAAAGAAAGGTTTACCCTGTGAGATGAATGCACACATCACAAAGCAGTTTATCAGAAAGCTTCTTTCTATTTTTCATCTGAAGATGTTTCCTATTTCACCATAGGCCTCAATACTCCTCGAAAGAACCCTTTGCAGATTCTACAAAAACAGTGTTTCCAAACCGCTGAGTGAAAAGAAAAGTCTAATTCTGTGAAATGAATGCTTACATCACAATGCGGTTTCTCGCATAGTTTCCTTCTAGTTTTAATCCTGGGATACTCCCTTTTTTGACTTTGGCCTCAATGAGTTCAAAAACGATCATTCACAGAGTGGACAAAAACAGATTTTCCAAACTGCTGAATCCAAAAAAGGTCTACCTCTGTGATATGAATGCACACATCACAAGGCAGTTTCTCAGAAAGCTTCTTTCTAGTTTTTAATCTGAAGATGTTTCCTTTTTCACTGTAGGCCTCAATGCTCTCTGAAATATCCCTTTGCAGATTTTACTAAACACTGATTCCAAAGTGCTGTATGAAAAGGAAGCTTTAACACTGCGAGATGAAATGCACACATCACAAACCTGTTCTCAGATATCATCCTTCTGGTTTTTGTTCTACAATATTAGCTTTTTTGCCATTGGCCTCAATGGAGTAAAAACTGTCCATTCACAGAATTGACAAAAACACTTACCAAATTACTGAATCAAAAGAAATGTTTAACACTATGAGATGAATGTACACATCACAAAGCAGTTTCTCATAAAGCTTCATTCTAGTTGTTATCTGAAGCTGTTTCCTTCTTTACCTTAGGCCTCAATGCTCTCCAAAATATCCCTTTGCAGATTCTACAAAAACTGTGTTTCCAAACTTCTGAATAAAAAGGAAAGTTTAACTCTTTGAGATGAATGTACACTTCACATAGTGGTTTCACAGATTTTTTCTTTCTTGTTTTTACCCTGGATTAATCCCATTTTTGAAATTGGCCTCAATGTGCTCCCTAACGTCCATTCACAGAATGGACTCAAATAATTTTTCCAAACTGTTGAATTCAAAGAAAGTTTTATTTCTGTGAAACAAATGCACACATCACAGGGAAGTTTCTCAGAAATCTTTCTAGTTTTTATATGAAGATGTTTCTTTTTTCACCACAGACCTCAATGCTTTTTTAAATATCCCTTTGCAGATTTTGCAAAATCACTGTTTCCAAACTGTTGAATGAAAAGAAGGGTTTAATTCTGTGAAATGAATGCTCACGTCACAAAGTGGTGATACATTCTTTCTAGTATTATTCTGGGATATTCCCTTTTTTGCCATTGGCCTCAAAGAGTTTGGAAATGTCCATTCACAGAATTAGAAAAACTGTGTCTGAACTACTGAACCCAAAGAAAGTTTTAAGTCTGTGAGATGAATACCCACATCACAAAGCAGTTTCTCAGAAAGCTTCTTTCTCGTTTTTATCTGAAGATGTTTCCTATTTCACCATAGGCCTCAATACTCCCTGAAATAACCCTTTGCAGATTCTAGAAAAACAATGTTTCCAAACTGTTGAATGAAAGGAAAGGTATAATTCTGTGAAATGAATGCTCATATCTTAGAGTGTTTCCCCAGATAGCTTCCTTTTAGTTTTAATCCTGGGTTAATCCGTTCTTTTGCCATTGGCCACAATGAGCTGCCAAATGTCCATTCTCAGAATGGGTAAAAACATATTTTCTAGACTGCCGAATCCAAAGAAATAATTAACCCTGTGAAATGAATGCACACATCATAAGACAGTTTCTCAGAAGGCTTCTTTCTGGTTTTTACCTGAAGATGTTTCCTGTTTCAACCTAGACCTCAATGCTCTCTGAAATTTCCATTTTCAAATTCTACAAATCACTGTATCCAAAGTGCTGTATGAAAAGAAAGCTTTAACTCTGCAAGATGAATGCACACATCTCAAAGTGATTTCTCAGATACCTTCCTTTTAGTTTTTATTCAGGGATATTCACTTTTTCACCTTTGGCTTTAATGAAGTGCAAAATGTCCATTTGCAGAATGGACAAAAACACTTTCCAAATTACTGAATCCAAAGAAAGGTTTAACTCTTTGAGAAGAATGGAGACATCACAAAACCGTTTCTCAGATAGCTTTCTTCTAGTTTTTATCCTGGGTTTATCCTATTTTTGCCATTCACCTCAAAGAGCCCCCAAAATTCCATTCGCTGAGTGGACAAACACAGTGTTTCAAAACTGCTCAATCCAAAGAAAGTTTTAACATTTTAAGATGAATGCACACTTGACAAAGCAGTTTTTCAGAAAGCTTCTTTCTAGTTTTTATCTGAAGATGTTTCCTTTTTTACAATAGGCCTCAATGCTCTCTGAAATGTCCTTTTGCAGATGTAACAAAAACAGTGTTTCCAAACTGCTGAATGAAAAGACAGGTTTATCTCTGTGAAATGAATGCTCACATCTAAAGTGGTTTCTCGGATAGCTTCCTTTTTGTTTTAATCCTTGGATATTCCTTTTTTTGCCATTGGTCTGAATGAGCTCCCAAATGTCCATTCATAGAATGGACAAAAACAGATATTTGAAATTGCTGAATGCAAAGAAAGGTTTAACTCTGTGAGATGAATGCACACATCACAAGGCAGTTTCTCAGAAAGCTTCTTTCTAGTTTTTATCTGAAGATGTTTCCTTTTTCACCATATGCCTCAATTATCTCTGAAATATCCCTTTGTAGATTCTACAAAATACTGTTTCCAAACTGCAGAATGAAGAAAAGGTTTAACAATGCGAGATGAATGCACACAACACAAAAGATTTCTCAGATGGCTTCTTTCTAGTTTTTATTCTGGGTTATTCACTTTTTCACTTTTGGCCTCTGTGAAATACCAAACGTCCATTTGCAGAATCGACAAAATCACTCTTTCCAAATTACTGAAGCCAAAGAAAAATTTAACTCTGTGAGATAAATGCAAACATCACAAAGCAGTGTCTCAGAAAGCTTATTTCTAGATTTTATCTGAAGATGTTTCCTTTTTTACCGTAAGCCTCAATGCTCTCCGAAATATCCCCATGCAGCTTAAGAAAAACTGTGTTTCCAAACTCCTGCATGAAAAGCATGGTTTAACTCTGTGAGATGAAGGCACACATCACAAAACGGTTTTATCCTGGGATATTCCCTTTTTCAACATTTGCATGAATGAGCTCCCAGATGTCCATTCACTGAGTGGAGAAAAAGAGTGTTTCAAAACTGCTGAATCCAAAGAAAAGTTTCCCCTCCCTGAGATGAATGCACACACCACAAGGCAGTTTCTCAGAAAGCTTCTTTCTAGTTTTTATCTGAAGACGTTTCGTTCTTCACCATAGGCCTCAAAACTCTGTGAAATAATCTTTTGCAGATTCTACCAAAACATTATTTCCAAACTGCTGAATGAAAAGAAAGATTTAACTCTGTGAAATGATTGCTCACATCATGAAGCAGTTTCTTATTTAGCTGCCTTCAACTTTGAATCTTTGGATATTCCCATTTTCACCTTTGGCCTCAATGAGCTCCCCAGTGTCCATTGGCAGAATAGACAAAAACAGATTTTCCAAACTGCTGAATCCAAAGAAATGTTTAACTCTGTGAAATGAATGCACATATCAAAAGGCAGTTTCTCAGAAATCTTCTTACTGGTTACTATCTGAAGATATTTCCTTTTTCAACATAGGCCTCAATGCTCTCCGAAATATCCCTTTGCAGATTCTAGTAAACAGTGTTGCCAAACTCCTGTATGAAAAGAAAGTTTTAACTCTGTGAGATGAATGCACACATCACAAAGTGATTTCTCAAATAGTTTCCTTCTAGTTTTTATTCTGGAATATTTGCTTTTTCACCTTTGGCCACAATGAGGTAGCAAATGTCCATTTGAAGAATGGACAAAAACACTCTTTCCAAATTACTGAATCCAAAGAAAATTTGAACTATGTGAGATGAATGCACACATTACAAAGCAGTTTCTCAGGAAGTTTCTTTCTACTTTTTATCTGAAGATGATTCCTTTTTTACCATAAGTCTCAATGCTCTCCAAAATATCCCTTTGCAGATTCAATAAAAACAGTGTTTCTTAACTGCTGAATAAAAATCATGGTTTAATTCTGTGAGATGAATGCACACATCACAAAGCAGTTTGTCAGATAGCTTCCTTTTAGTATTTATCCTGGGATATTCCCTGTTTTGACATAGGCTGCAATGAGCTCCCAATTGTCCATTCACTGAGCAGACAAAAACAGGGTTTCAAAACTACTGAATCTAAAGAAATGTTTAACAGCATGAAATGAATGCTCACATCACAAAGCCGTTTCTCAGGTAGCTTCCTTCTAGTTTTAATCCTGGGACATTTCCTTTTTAGCCATTGGCCTCAGTGAGCTCCCAAATGTCCATTCGCAGATGGACAAAAACAGATTTTCCAAACTTCTGAATGCAAAGAAATGTTTAAACCTGTGAGGTGAATCCACACATCACAAGACAGTTTCTCAGAAAGCTTCTTTCTTGTTTTTATCTGAAGATGTTTCCTTTTCCACCATAGGCCTCAATGATCTCCATAATATCCCTTTGCAGATTCTACAAAACATTCTTTCCATTATGCTGTACAAAACAAAATCTTTAACTCCACAAGATGTATGCACACATCACAAAGTGATTTCTCATATAATTTCCTTCTATTTTTTATTCTGGGATACTCACTTTTTCACCTTTGGCCTCAACGATGTGCAAAATGTCCATTTGCAGAATGGACAAAAACACTCTTTCCAAATTACTGAATCCAAAGAAAAGTTTAACTGTGTGAGATGAATGCACACATCACAAAGCAGTTTCTCAGAAAGCTTCTTTCTAGTTTTTATCTGAAGATGTTTCTTATTTCACCATAGGGCTCCATGCTCTCTGAAGTATACATTTGCAGATACTACAGAAACAGTGTTTCCAACCTGCTGAATGAAAAGAAAGGTTGAACTCTGTGAGGTGAATGCTCACAACAAAAGCGATTTCTGATAGCTTCCTTCTAGTTTCATCCCGGGATATTCACCTTTTTTCATTGGCCTCAACGAGCTAACAAATGCCAATTCACAGCATGGACAAAACTGTTTTTCCAAAGCACTCAATGCAAAGAATGGTTTAACTCTTTGAGACGAATGCACACATCACAAAGCAGTTTCTCAGAAAGCTTCTTTCTAGTTTTTATCTGCAGATGTTTCCTTTTTCACCATAGGCCTCAGTGCTCTCTGAAATATCACTTTGCAGATTCTACAAAAATAGTGTTTCCAAACTGCTGAATGAAAAGGAAGGTTTAACTGTGTGAGATGAAGCACACATCACAAAGCGGTTTTTGAGCTAGCTTCCTTCTTGTTTTTATCTTGGGTTATTCCCATTTTCGCCATTGGCCTCAAGGAGCCCCCAAATGTCCATTCACCAAGTGGACAAAAGCAGTGTTTCAAAACTGTTGATTCCAAAGGAAGTTTTAACTCCCTGACATATATGCAAACATTATAAATCAGTTTCACAGAAAGCTTTTGTCTAGTTTTCATCTGAAGACTGTGAGATGTGAGGCCTATTTCACCATAGGCCTCAATGCTCTGTGAAGTATCCCTTTGCAAATTCCAGAAAAAGAGTGTTTCCAAACTGCTGAATGAAAAGGAAGGTTTATCTCTTTCAGATGAATGCACACATCACAAAGTGGTTTCTCAGATAGCTTCCTTCTAGTTTTTATCCTAGATTATTCCCCTTTTTGCCATTGACCTCAATGAGTTCCAAATTGTGCATTCACAGAATGGACAAAAACATTTTTTCCAAACTGCTGAATCCAAAGAAAGGTTTAACTCTGTGAGATGAATGCACAAAACACAAGGAAGTTTCTCACAAAGCTTCTTTCTAGATTTTATCTAAAGATGTTTCCTTTTTCACCATAGGCCTCCATGATCTCTGAAATATGCCTTTGCAGATTCTACAAAAGCACTGTTTCCAAACTGCTGAATGAAAAGGATGGTTTAACTCTGTGAAATGAATGCTCACATTACAAACCAGTTTCTCACATAACTTTCTTCTAATTTTTATGCTGGGATATTTGCTTTTTCGCCTTCGGCCTCAAAGAACTCCAAAATGTCCATTCCCAGAATGGACAAAAACTGTGTTTGCAAACTACTGAATCCAAATAAAGCTATATATCTGTGAGATGAATGCACACATCACAAAGCAGTTTCTAAGAAAGCTTCTTTCTAGTTTTTACCTGAAGATTTTTCCTTTTTTACAGAAGGCCTCAATGCTCTCCAAAATATCCCTTTGCAGATACAACAAAAACAGTGTTTCCAAATTGCTGAATGAAAACAATGATTCAACTCTGTGACGTGAATGAACATATCACAAAGTGGTTTTTCAGATAGCTTCCTTCTAGTTTTTATCCTGGGATATTCCCATTTTAACCTTTGGCCTCAAAGAGCCACTAAATATCTATTCACTGCATGAATAAAAAAGTGTTTCAAAACTTCTGAATCCAAAGAAAGGTTTAAGTCTGTGAGATGAATGGCTCACATCACAAAAGCGGTTTCTCAGAAAGCTTCTTTCTAGTTTTTTTCTGAAGCTGTTTCCTAATTCACCATAGGTCTCGGTAGTCTCTGAAATAACCCTTTGCCGATCCTACAAAATCAGTGTTTCCAAACTGCTGAATGAAAAGAAAGTTAACTCTGTGAAATGAATGCTAACATCACAAAGCGGTTTCTCAGATAGCTACATTCTAGTTGTAATCCTGGGTTAGTCCCTTGTTTGCCCTCGGCCTCAATGAGCTCCCTAATGTCCATTCACAGTATGGGCAATAACCGATTTTCCAAACTGCAGGATCCAAAGAAATGTTTGACTCTGTGAGACGATTGCACACATCACAAGGCAGTTTCTCAGTAAGCTTCTTTTTAGTTTTATCGGAAGATGTTTCCTTTTTCACCATAGGCCTCAATGCTCTCCGAAATATCCCTTTGCAGATTCTACAAATCACTGTTTCCAAACTGCTTTATGAAAAGAAAGCTTTAACTCTGCATGATGAATGCACACTTCACAAACGATTTCACAGATAGCTTCCTTCTAGTTTTTGTTCTGGGATATTTGCTTTTTTGCCATTGGCCTCAATGAAGTTCAAAATGTCCATTTGCAGAACAGACAGAAACACTCTTTCCAAATTACTGAATCCCAAGAAAGGTTTAAATCTGTGAGATGAATGTACACATCACAAAGCAGTTTCTCAGAAACTTTCTTTCTAGTTTTTATCTGAAGATGTTTCCTTTTTTACCGTAAGCCTCAAGGCTCTCCGAAATATCCATTTGCAGATTCAACAGAACAGCATTTCCAAACTGCTGTATGAAAAGCATCATTTAACTCTGTGAGATGAATGCACACAACACAAAGCAGTTTCTCAGATAGCTTGCTTGTAGTTTTTATCTGAAGCTGTTTCCTATTTCACCACAGGCCTAAACAATTTCCAAAAAAACCCTTTGCAGATTCAACAAAAACAGTGTTTCCAAACTGATGAGTGAAAAGAGAGGTTTACCTCTGTGAGATGAATGCTCACATCACAAAGCGGTTTCTCATTACCTTCCTTCTAATTTTTATCCTGGGATATTCACTTTTTTGCCATTGGCCTCAATGAACTCCCTAATGTCCATTGGCAGCATGAGCACAACCAGTTTTTTGAAACTGCTGAATCCAAATAATGGATTAACTCTCTGAGATGAATGCACACATTCCAAAACAGTTTCTCAGAAAGCTTCTTTCTAGTTTTTATCTGAAGATGTTTGCTATTTCAACATAGGCCTCAGTGCTCTCTGAAGTATCTCTTTGCAGGTACTACAAAAGCAGTGTTTCCAAACTGCTGAATGAAAAGAAAGGTTTAATTTTGTGAGTTGAATGCATACATCACAAGGCAATTTCTCACATAGCTTCCTTGTAGTTTTTATCCTGGGTTATTCCCCTTTCAGCCATTGTCCTCTATGAGCTCCCAAATGTCCATTTTCAGAATGGACAAAAACAGTTTTTCAAAACTGCTGAATCCAAAGAATGTTGTAACTCTGTAAGGCGAGTGCACACATCACAAGGCAATTACTCAGAAAGTTTCTTGTAGTTTTTATCTGAAGTTGTTTCCTTTTTCAACATAGGCCTCAATGCTCCCTGAAATACCCCTTGCAGATTCCACAAAAGCACTGTTTCCAAACTGGTGAAGGAAAAGAAAGGTTTTACTCTGTGAAATGAATGCTCACATCAGAAAGCGGTTTCTCAATACATTCCTTCTACTTTTTATTCTTGGATATTTGCTTTTTCACCATTGGTCTCAATTAAGTACCAAATGTCCATTTGCAGAATGAACAAGAACATTCTTTCCAAAATACTGAATTGAAAGAAAGGTTTAACTCTGCGACTTGAATGCACACATTATGAGGCAATTTCTCAGAAAGCTTCTTTCTAGTTTTTATCTGAAGATGTTTCCTATTTCACCATAGGCCTCAATGCTCTCTGAAGTATCCCTTTGCAGATTCTACAGAAACAGTGTTTCCAAACTGCTGAATGAAAAGGAAGGTTTAACTCTGTGAGATGAATGCACACATCACAAAGCGGTTTCTCAGATGGCTTCCTTCGAATTTTTATGCTGGGATAGTCGCTTTTTCACCATTGGCCTCAATGAACTCTGAATTATCAGTTCATGGAGTGGACAAAAACCGTGTATCCAAATTACTGTATCCAAAGAAAGGCTTAACTGTGTGAGTTGAATACACACATCAGAAAGCACTCTCTCAGAATGCTTCTTTCAACTTTTTATCTGAAAATATTTCCTATTTCACCATAGCCCTCAAAGCTTTGTGAAATATGCATTTGCAGATTCTACAAAAACAGTGTTTCCAAACTGCTGAATCCACAGAGAGGTTTAACTCTTTGAGATGAATGCACACATCACAAAGCAGTTTCTCAGAATTCTTCTTTCTAGTTTTTATCTGAAGATGTTTCCTTTTTCACCATAGGCCTCAATGCTCTCTGAAATTTCCCTTTGCAGATTCTACAGAAATAACGTTTACAAACTGATGAATGAAAAGATAGGTTTAACTCTGTGAGATGAATGTACACATATCTTTTTCATTGTTGGCCTCAAAAAGCTACCAAATATCCATTTGCAGAATGGAGTAAAATAGTTTTTCCAAACTGCTAATTCCAAAGAAAGTTTTAAATCTGTCAGATGAATGCACATATCACAGAGCAGTTTCTCAGAAACCTTCTTTCTCATTTTTCTCTGAAGATGTTTCCTATTTCACAATAGGCCTCATGCTCTCTGAAATATCCCTTTGCAGATTCTAAAAAAAGTGTTTGCAAACTGCTGAATGAAAAGAAAGGTTTAAGACTGTGAGATAAATTCACACATCCCAAAGCGGTTTCTCAGATAACTGCCATCTTGTTTTTATCCTTGTATATTTTATTTTTCACAATTGGTCTCCATAATCTGCCAAACGTCCATTCACAGAATGGACAAAAACACTCTTTCCAAACTATCAAATCTAAGGAAAGGGTTAACTCTGTGAGACGAATTCATTATCACAAAGCAGTTTCTCATAAATCTTCTTTCTAGGTTTTCTCTGAAGATGTTTCCTTTTTCACCATAGGCCTTAATCCTCTCCAAAATATACCTTTGCAGATTCTACAGATACAGTATTTTGCAACTGCTGAATCCAAAGAGAGTTTTATCTCAGTGAAATTAATGCACACATTAAAAGAAGTTTCTGAGACAGCTTCTTTCTAGTATTTATCTGAAGATGTTTTATTTTTCACAGTAGACCTCAATGATTTCTGAATTATCCCATTTCAGATCCTGCAAAAACAGTATTTCCAAACAACATATGTTTATTGTGGCACTGTTCACAATAGCAAAGACTTGGAACCAACCCAAATGTCCAACAATGATAGACCGGATTAAGAAAATGTGGCATATATACACCATGGAATACCACGCAGCCATAAAAAATGATGAGTTCATGTCCTTTGTAGGGACATGGATGAAATTGGAAATCATCATTATCAGTAAACTATCTCAAGGACAAAAAACCAAACATCACATGTTCTCACTCAATGATGAGAACTGAACAATGAGAACACATGGACACAGGAAGGGGAACATCACACTCTGGGGACTGTTGTGGGGTGGGGGGAGTGGAGAGAGATAGCATTAGAAGATATACCTAATGCTAAATGACGAGTTAATGGGTGCAGCGCACCAGCATGGCACATGTATACATATGTAACTAACCTGCTCATTGTGCACATGTACCCTAAAACTTAAAGTATAATAATAATAAAAAAAGAAAAAAAGTTTTATCTCTGTGAGATGAATGCATACATCACAAAGAAGTTTCTCACATAGCTTCCTGCTAGTTTTTGTCGTGGGATATTCAATTTTTCCCAATTGGCCTCAATAAGCTCCCACATGTCCATTCGCAGAATGAACAAAAGCAGTATTTCCAAACACTGAATCCAAAGTAAGTTTTAAGTCTGTGAGGTGAATGCACAGATCACAAAGCAGTTTGTTACAAAGCTGCTTTCTAGTTTCTATCTGAAGATGTTTCCTTCTTCACCATAGGTCTCAATACTCTCCAGAATATCCCTTTGAAGATTCTACAAAAACACTGTTTCCAAATTGCTTAATGAAAAGGAAGTTATAACTCTGTGAGGTGAATGCACACATCACAAAGCCATTTCTCAGATTGTTTCCTTCTAGTATTTATCCTGGGACATTCACTTTTATGCCTTTGGACTCAAATGCACTCAAAAATGTGCATTCACAGAATGGACAAAAACTGTGTTTCCCAACTGCTGAATCCAAAGAAAGGTTTAAGTCTGTGAGATGAATGCACACATTGCAAAGCATTTTCTCAGAAAGCTTCTTTCTAGTTTTTATCTGAAGAAGTTTCCTTGTTCAGTATAGGCCTCAATTCTCTCTGAAACGTCCATTTGCAGATTCTAAGAAAAAAACAGTGTTTCCAAACTGCTGAATGAAAGAAAGGTTTAGCTCTGTGAGATGAATGCACACTTCACAAAGCAGTTTCTCAGATAGCTTTCTTCTTGCTTTTATACTGGGATATTCAATTTTTGGCCATTGGCCTTATTTAGCTCCCAATATGGCCCATTATGTCCATTTGCATAATGGACATTAACAGTGTTTCCAATCTGCTGAATCCAAAGAGAGCTTAGGTCTGTCAGTTGAATGCACACATCACAAAGCAGTTTCTCAGAAGGCTTCTTTCTAATTTTTATCTGAAGATGTATCTTTTTTCACCCCAGGCCTCAATGCTCTCTGAAATATCCCTTTTGTAGATTCTACACAAACATGTTTCCAAATGGCTGTACAAAAAGGAAGTTTTAGCTCTATGATATGAATGCATACATCACAAAGTGGTTCCTCAGATAGATTCCTTCTAGTTTTTATCCTTTTATATTTGCTTTTTGCCATTGGCCTCAATGTTCTCCCTATTGTCCATTCACAGAATGGACAAAAACTGTGTTTCCAAACTACAGAATCCAAACCAAGATGTAGTTCTGTCAGACGAATGCAAACCATGCAAAACAGTTTCTCAGAAAACTTATTTCTAGTTTTTATCTGAAAATGTTCCCTTTTTCACCATTGGGCTCAATGCACTCCCAAATATCCAATCACAAATTCAGAACAAAAAAACTGTTTCAAAACTGCTGAATGAAAAGAATCATTTAAGTCTGAAAGATGAATGCATGCAACCCAAAGCAGTTTCTCAAACAACTTCTTTCTAGTTTTTTCCTAGGATACACACTTTTTCACCATTGACCTCAATGAGCTCCCAAATGTCTATGTGCAGGACATACAAAAACAGTGTTTCCAAACTGCTGAATTCAAAGAAATATTTAACTCTGTGAGATGAATGTACACATCACAAAAAAGTTTCTCAGAAAGCCTGCTTCTAGTTTTTATCTGAAGATGTTTCCTTTTTCACCATAGTCCTCAATGCATTCCCAAATATCCCTTTGTAGATTCTACAAATACAGTGTTTTCAAACTGCTGATTGAAAAAAAAGGCTTAACTCTGCCAGATGAATGCACACATCACAAAACTGTTACCCAGAGACCTTCCTTATGCTTTTAATAATGGGATATTTCCTTTTTTGCCATTGGCCTCAATGAGCGACAAAATATACATTTGTAGAATGGACAAAAACGGTGTTTCCAAACTGCTGAATTCAAACAAATTTTAAACTCTGTGAGATGAATGCACACATCACAAAGAAGTTTCTCAGAAAGCTTCTTTCTAGTTTTTTTCTGAAGATGTCTCCTTTTTCACTGTACGCCTCAAAGTGCTCCCAAATATCCCTTCCCAGATTCTACAAAAATAGTGTTTCCAACTGCTAAATGAAAAGAAAGGTTTCACCTTCTAAGGTTAATGCATCCATCACAAAATTCTTTCTCAGATAGCTGCCTTCTTGTTTTTATGCTGAGATATTCGCTTTTATGCAAATAGCCTCAATCAGCTCTCAAATGTCCATTTGCAAAGTAGACAAAAAGAGTGTTTTCAAACTGCTGAATCCAAAGAAGGTTTTAACTATTTGAGATGAATGAACATGTTACAAAGCAGTTTCTCAGAAATCTTCTTTATTGTTTTTATCTGAAGATGTTTCCTTTTTCATCAGAGGCCTCAAAACCCTCCCAAATATCCCTTCATAGTTTCTGAAAAACAGCGTTTGCAAACTGCTGAATGAAGTGAAAGGTTTAACTCTGTGAGCTGAATGCACGCATCACAAAGCATTTTCTCAGAAACCTTCCTACCATCTTTTCTCTGGGGTATTTCCTTGTTTGCCATTGGCCACAGGGAGCTCTCAAAAGTCCATTCATTTTCAGAAGGAAAAGAGTGTTTCCAAACTGTTGAATCCAAAGAAAGCTTTAAGTCTGTGAGATCAATGCACACATCACAAAGCAGTTTCTCAGAACGCTTCTTTCTAGTTTTCAACTGAAGATGTTTCCTTTTTCACCTTAGGCCTCAATGCTGTCTGAAATATCCCTTTGCAGATTCTACAAAAACAGTGTTTCAAAACTGGTGAATGAAAAGAAAAGTTTAACTAAGTAAGATGAATGCACACATTGCATAGCAATTTCTCAGATGTCATCCTTCTAGTTTTTATCCTGGGATATTCGCTTTTTCACCATTGGCTTCTATGAGCTCCTAAATGTCCATTTGCAAAATGGACAAATACAGTGTTTCCAAACTGCTGAATCCAAAGAAAGTTTAAACTCTGTGGGATGAGTTTTCACCTTATGCCACCATTTGCAGATTCTACAAAAACAGTGTCTCCAAACTGCTGAATGAAAAGAAAGATTTAAGTGTGTTAGATGAATGCGCAGTTCACATAGCAGTTTCTCAGATTGACTCCACCTACTCTTTATCCTGAGATATTTGCTTTTTCCCCATTGGTCTCAATGAGATCCCAAATGTCCATTTGCAGAATGGACAACAGTGTTTCCAAACTACTGATTCCAAAGAAAGGTTTAAGTCTGTGAGATGAATGCACACATCACAAAGCAGTTTCTCAGAAAGCTTCTTTCTAGATTTTTTCTGAAGATGTTTCCTTTTTCACCATAATCCTCAATACTTTTTGAAATATCACTTTTCAAATTCTACAAAAACAGTGTTTCCAAATTGCTGAATCCAAAGAAACATTAAACTCTGTGAAATGAATGCTCACATCACAAAGCAGTTTCTGAGAAATCTTCTTTCTACTTTTTAGCTGAAGATGTTTCCTTTTTCACCATAAGCCTCAGTGTTCTCAAAATGTCCCATTGAAGATTCTACAAAAACAGTGTTTCCGAACTGCTGAATCCAAAGTAAAGTTAAACTCTATGAGATGAATGCACACATCAGAAAACGGTTTTTCAGAAAGCTTCTTTCTAGTTTTTATATGAAGATATTTGCTTTTTAACCATAGGCCACAATGCTCTCCGAAGTATCCATTATCAGATTCTACAAAAACAGTGTTTCCAAACTGCTGAATGAAAAGGAAGTTTTAATTGTGTTAGATGAATGCACACTTCACATGGCAGTTTCTCAGATAGCTTCCACCTACTCTTTATTGTGGGCTATTTGGTTTTACCCCATTAGCCTCAATGAGATCCCAAATGTCTATTTGCAGAAAGGACAAAAACAGTGTTTCCAAACTACGTATTCCAAAGAACGGTTTAAATCTGTGAGATGAATGCACACATCACAAAGCAGTTTATCAGAGTGCTTCTTTCTAGTTTTTAGCTGAAGATGTTTCCTTTTTCACCATAGGCCTCAATGCTCTCCAAATATACCTTTGCAGATTCTACAAAAGTGGTTCCAAATTGCTGAATCCAAAGAAAGTTTAAACTCTGTGGGATGAATGCACACATCAAAAAGCAATTTCTCAGAAAGCTTCTTTCTAGTTTTTATATGAAGATGTTTCCTTTTTCACCGTATGCCTCTATACTCTCTGAAAGACCACTTTGCATATTCTACAAAAACAGTGTTTATAAACTGCTGAATGAAATGGAAGGTTTAACTCTGCAAGATGAATTCACACATCACATAGCAGTTTCTCAGATGGCTTCTGTCTAGTTCTTATCCTGAAATACTCTGTTTTCTGACATTGACCTCATTGAGCTCCCAAATGTCCATATGTAGGAAAGACAAAAAGACTCTTTACAAACTACTGAATCCAAACAAAGGTTCACCTCTGTGAGATAAATGCAAGCATTGCAAAGGAGTTTCTGAGAAACCTTCTTTCTTGTTTTTATCTGAAGATGTTTCATTTTTCACCATCTGCCTCAATGTTATCCAAAATATCCTTTTGCAAAACCTAAAGAAATAGGATTTCCAGACTGCTGAATGAAAAGGAAAGTTTACCTGTGTGAAATGAATGCACACATCACAAAGCAGTTTCTCAGATAGCTTCTGTCTATCTACTTTTTATCCCAGGATATTTGCTTTTATGCCCCTGGCCTCAATGAGCTCCCAAATGTCCGTTCTGCGAATGGAGAAAAGCAGTGTTTCCAAACTACTGAATTCAAAGAAAGGTTTATGTTTGTGAGATGAAAGCACACATGAAAGCAGTTCCTCAGAAAGATTCTCTCTAGTTTTCATCTGAAGATGTTTCCTTTTTCACCATAGGCTTTAGTGCTCTCCATAATATCCCTTTGCAGAGCCAACAAAAACGGTGTTTAAAAACTGCTGAATGAAAAGAAAGATTTCACTCTGTGAGATGAGTGCACACATCCCACAGCAGTTTCTCAGATAAGTTCCATCTAGTTTTTATCATGGGATACTCGCTTTTTTGACATTGGCCTCAATGGGCTCCAAAAAGTCCATTTGCAGCATGGACAAAAACACTCTTTACAAACCACTGTATCCAAATAAAGTTTTAACTCTTTGAGGTGAATGCACACATGACAAAACAGTTTCTCAGAAAGCTTCTTTCTTGTTTTTATCTGAAGATGTTTCCTTTTCCACCATAGGCCACAAGGCTCTCTGAAATATCAGTCTGCAAATTCTTCAAAAACAGTGTTTCCAAACTGTTGAATGAAAAGTAAGGTTTAACTCTGCAAGATGAATGCACACATCACATAGCAGTTTATCAGGAAACTTCGGTCTACTTTTTATCCTGGGATGTTCCCTTTTTCCCCATTGGCCTCAATGAGCTCCCAAATGTCCATTCACAGAATACACAAAAACCGTGTTTCCAAATGCAGAATTCAAAGAAAGGTTTAACTCTGTGAGATGAATGCACATATCACAAAGCAGTTTCTCAGAAAAGTTCTTTCTCATTTTTATCTGAAGAAGCTTCCTTTTCCCCATAGGCCACAATGCCATCTAAAATATCCCCTTCCAGATTCTACAAAAACAGTGTTTTAAAACGGCTGAAAGAAATGAAAGGTTTAACTCTCCCAGACGAATGTAAACATCACATAGCAGTTTCTCTAATACCTTCCAACGAGTTTTTATCTTGGATTATTCGCTTTTTCACCATTGGCCAAAATGAACTCCAAAATGTCCATTCGCAGAATGGAAAAAAACACCGCTAAAAAACTACTGAATCCAAAGAAAGGTTTAACACTGTGAGATGAATGCTCACATCACAAAGCAGTTTCTCAGAAAGATTGTTTCAAGTTTTTATCTGAAAATATTTCCTTTTGCACCATTGGCCTTAATGCTCTCTGAAATATCCCTTTGTAGATTCTACAAAACCAGGGTTTCCGAACAGCACAAGGTAATGAAATGTTTAACTCTATGAGATGAATGCACACATCAGAAAGCCATTTACCAGAAACCTTCTTTCTGGTTTTTATCCTGGTATATGCCCTTTTTCACCATTGGCCTCAATGAGCTCTAAAATGTCCATTCACAGAATGAACAAAAACAGTGTTTCCAAACTGACAAATTCAAAGAAAATTTAAACTCTGTGAGATGAACACATACATCACAAAGCAGTTTCTCAGAAAGCTTCTTTCTAATTTTTGTCTGAAGATGTTTCCTTTTTCACCATAGGCCTCAGTTCACTCCCACTTATCCCTTTGCAGATTCCACAAAATAAGTTTTTCAAAACTGCTGAATGAAAGGAAAGGTTTAACTCTGCAAGATAATGCACACATCATGAAGCTTTTTCTCAGATAGCTTCCTTTTATTTTTTTATCTTTGGGTAATTCATTTTTTTGAGATTGGCCTCAATCAGTTCCCAAATGTCCATTAACAGAATGGAGAAAAACAATGTTTCCAAACTCCTGAATTCAAAGAAACGTTTAACTCTGTGAGATGAATGTACACATCACAAAGCAGTTTCTCAAAAAAGCTCTTTCTAGTATTTATCTGAAGCTATTTCCATTTTCACCATAGCCCCAATGTGCTCCCGAATGTCCCTTTGAAGATTCTACAAAAACATTATATCCAAACTGATGAATGAAAAGAAACCTTTAACTCCACGAGGTTAATGCACAAGTACTAAAGCTGTTTTTCAGGTATCTTCCTTCTAGTGTTTATCCTGGGATATTTGCTTTTTCACCATTGGCCTAAATGATCTTCCAAATATCCATTCTCAGAATGGAGAAAAACAGTATTTCCAAGGTGCTGAATCCAAAGAAATGTTTAATTCTCTGAGATGAATGTATGCATCAGATATCAGTTTCTCAGAAAGCTCCTTTCTAGTTTTTGTCTGAAGATGTTTTCTTTTTTACCATAGGACTTAATGGGCTCCCAAATATCCCTTCACAGATGATACTACAAAACATAGTTTCCAAACTGCTGAATGAAAAGAAAGGTTTAACTCTGTGAGATGAATGCACACATCACATAGCAGTTTCTCACATAGATTCCTTTTATTTTTTATTTTTGATATTGGATTTTTTGCCATTGGCCTCAATGATTTCCCAAATGTAAATGTGCAGAAAGGACAAAAACATTGTTTACATAGTGCTGAATCCAAAGTAAAAATTAACTCTGTGAGATGAATGTACACATCAAAAGGCAGCTTCTCATAAAGCTTCTTTCTAGTTTTTATCTGAAGTCATTTCCTTTTTCACCATAGCCCCAGTCCACTCCAAAATACCCCTTCTCAGATTCTACAAAAACAATGTTTCCACAATGATGAATGAAAAGAAAGTTTTAAACATCTGAGGTGAATGCACACATAATAAAGCAGTTTCTCAGATAACTTCCATTTATTTTTTGTCCTAGGGTAATTCAATTTTTTGCCATTGGCCTCAATGAGTTTCCAAATGTCCATTCACAGTATGGACAAAAACAGTTTCTCCAAACTGCTGAATTCAAAGAACGGTTTATCTCTGTGAGTTGAATACAGACAGCCCAAAGCAGTTTTTCAGAAAACTTCTTTCTATTTTTTGTCTGAAAATGTTTCCTTTTTCACCATAGACCTCAATGCACTTCAAAATATCCCTTTGCAGACCCCCTAAAAAATGTTTTTTCCAACTTTTGAATGAAAGAAAGATTTGAGGGCAGTTTCAAGATCACCAAATAGGAACAGCTGCAGTATACAGCTCCCAGGGTGAGCAATGCAGAAAGTGGGTGATTTCTGCATTTCAAACTGAGGTACTGGATTTATCTCAGTGGCATTCGCTAGACAGTGGGTGCAGGACAGTGAATGCAGTGCACTGAGCATAAGCTGAAGCAGGGCAAAGCATCACCTCACACGGGAAGTGCAAGGGGTCAGGGAATTCACTTTCTTAGCCAAGCAAAGCTGTGACACAAGGCACCTGGAAAATCAGGTCATTCCCACCATAATACTGTGCTTTTCCAATGGTCTTAGCAAAAGGCACACCAGGAGATTATATCCTGTGCCCAAGTCTGAGGGTCCCAAGCCCACAAATCCTCGCTCATTGCTAGCACGGCAGTCTGAGATCGAACTGTAAGACAGCAGCGAGCCTACAGGAGGGGCGCCCACTGTTGCTGATGTTTGAGTAGATACACAAAGGGACCAGGAAGCTACAACTGGGTGGAACCCACTGTAGCTCAAGGGGCCTGTCTGCCTCTTTAGACTCCACATCTGGGGACAGGGCATAGTCAAACAAAAGGCAGCAGAACCCTTGGCAGGCTTAAGTGTCCCTGTCTGACAGCTTTGAAGACAGTAGTAGTTCTCCCAGCATGGAGTTTGAAATCTGAGAACAGACAGACTGCCTCCTCAAGTGTGTCCCTGAACCCTGAGTAGCCTAGCTGGAAGGCACCCCTCAGTAGGGGAAGAGAGACCCCTCACACGGCCTGGTACCCCTCTGAGATGAAACTTCCAGAGGAAAGATCAGGCAGCAAATTCGCTTTTCAGCAATCTTCAGAGTTTTGCAGCCTCCGTTGCTGATACCCAGGCAAACAGGGTCTGGAGTGGACCTCCAGCGAACTCCAACAAACATGCAGCTGAGGATCCTGACTGCTAGAAAGAAAACAAACAAACAGAAAGGACATCCGCACCAAAACCCCATCAGTACGTCACCATCATCAAAGACCAAAGGTAGATATAACCACAAAGATGGGAAAATCAGAGCAGAAAAACTGAATATTCTAAAAATCAGAGCACCTCTCCTCCTAAAAAGGAACACAGATCCTCATCAGCAATGGAAAAAAGCTGGATGGAGGATGACTTTGACGAGCTGAGAGAAGAAGGCTTCAGAAAATCAAACTTCTCCAAGCTAAAGGACGAAATTTGAATTCATCCCAAAGAAGTTGAAAACCTTGAAAAATATTAGACGAATGGCTAACTAGAATAACCAATGCAGAGAATTCCTTAAAGGACCTGGTGGAGCTGAAAACCATGGCACAAGAACTATGTGATGAATGCACAAGCTTCAGTAGCTGTTTCGATCAACTGGAAGAAAGGGTATCAGTGACTGAAGATCAAATGAACGAAATGAAGTGAGAAGAGTAGTTTAGAGAAAAAAGAAGAAAATTAAATGAACAAAGCCTCCAAGAAATATGGGACTATGTGCATAGACTAAATCTACGTCTGATTGGTGTACCTGAAAGTGACAGGGAGAATGGAACCAAGTTGGAAAACACTCTGCAGGATATTATCCAGGGGAACTTCCACAACCTAGCAAGGTAGCCCATATTCAAATTCAGGAAATACAGAGAACACCACAAAGATAGTTATTGAGAAGAGCAACTCCAAGACACACAGTTGTCAGATTCACCAAAGTTGAAATGAAGGAAAAAATGTTAAGGGCAGCCAGAGAGAAAGGTCGGGTTACCCACAAAGGGAAGCCCATTAGACTAAAAGCTCATCTCGTGGCAGAACCTCTACATGGCAAAAGAGTGTGGGGACAAATATTCAACATTCTCAAAGAAAAGAATTTTCAAACGAGAATATCATATCCAGCCAAACTAAGCATCATAAGTGAAGGAGAAATAATATGCTTTACAGAGAAGCAAATGCTGAGAGATATTGTCACCATGAGGCCTGCCCTAAAAGAGCTCCTGAGGGAAGCACTAGACATGGAAAGGAACAACGGGTATCAGCCACTGCAAAACATGCCAAATTGTAAACACCATCAATGCTAGGAAGAAACTGGAACAACTAACGAGCAAAATAACCAGCTAACATCATAATGACAGGATCAAATTCACACATAACAATATTAGCCTTAAATGTAAATGGGCTCAATGCTCCAATTAAAAGACACAGACTGGCAAATTGGATAAGAGTCAAGAATCATCAGTGTGCTGTATTCAGGAAACCCATCTCATGTACAGAGACACACATAGGCTCAAAATAAAAGGATGGAGGAAGATCTACCAAGCTGATGGAAAACTAAAAAAGGCAGGGGTTGCAATCCTAGTCTCTGATAAAATGGACTTTAAACCAACAAAGATCAAAAGAGACAAAGAATACCGTTACACAACAGTAAAGGGATCAATTCAAGAAGAAGAGCTAACCATCCTAAATATATATGCACCCAATACAGGAGCACCCAGATTCATAAAGCAAGTCCTTGGAGAGCTACAGAGAGACTTAGACTGCCACACAATAATAATGGGAGACCTAAGCACGCCACTGTTAACATTAGACAGATCAAAGAGACAGAAAGTTAACAAGGATATCCAGGAATTGAACTCAACTCTGCACCAAGCAGACCTAATAGACATCTACAGAACTCTCCACCCCAAATCAACAGAGCATACATTCTTCTCAACACCAAACTGCACTTATTCCAAAATTGACCACGTAGTTGGAAGTAAAGCACTCCTCAGCAAATGTAAAAGAACAGAAATTATAACAAACAGTCTGTCAGACCACAGTGCAATCAAACTAGAACTCAGGATTAAGAAACTCATTCAAAACCTCTCAACTACAAGGAAACTGAACAATCTTCTCCTGAATGACTACTGGGTAGATAAAGAAATGAAGGCAGAAATAAAGATGTTCTTTGAAACCAACAAGAACAAAGATACAGCATACTAGAATCTCTGGGACACATTTACAGCAGTGTGTAGAGGGAAATTTATAGCACTAAATGTCCACAAGAGAAAGCAGGAAACATCTAAAATTGACACTATGACATCACAATTAAAAGAACTAGAGAAACAGAGCAAACACATTCAAAAGCTAGCAGAAGGCAAGAAATAACTAAGATCAGAGCAGAACTGAAGGAGCTAGAGACACAAGAAACCCTTCAAAAAATCAAAGAATCCAGGAGCTGCTTTTTTGAAAAGATCAACAAAATTGATAGACAGCTGGCAAGACTAATAAAGAAGAAAAGAGAGAAGAATCAAATAGATGCAATAAAAAATGAAAAAGGGGATATCACCACTGATACCACAGAAATATAAACTACCATCAGAGAATACTATAAAAACCTCTACGCAAATAAAGTAGAAAATCTAGAAGAAATGAATAAATTCCTCAACACATAAACTCTCCCAAGACTAAACCAGGAAGAAATTGAATCTCTGAGTAGACCAATAACAGGCTCTGAAATTGAGGCAATAATTAATAGCTTACCAACCAAAAAAGTCCAATACTAGATGGATTCACAGCCGAATTCTACCAGAGGTACAAGGAGGATCAGATACCATTCCTTCTGAAACTATTCCAAACAATAGAAAAAGTAGGAATCCTCTCTAACTCATTTTATGAGGCCAGCATCATCCTGATACCAAAGGCTGGCAGAGACAAAACAAAAAAACGATAATTTTAGACCAATATCCCTAATATGAACATCGATGCAAAAATCCTCAATAAAATACTGACAGAACGAATCCAGTGACACATCAAAAAGCCTATCCACAATGATCAATTCGGCTTCATTCCTGGGATGCAAGGCTGGTTCAACACATGCAAATCAATAAATGCAATCCAGCATATAAACAGAACCAAAGACAAAAACTACATGCTTACCTCAATAGATGCAGAAAAGGCCTTTGAAAAAATTCAACTATGCTTCATGCTAACAACTCTCAATAAATTAGGTATTGATTGGACGTTTCTAAAAATAATAAGAGCTATCTATGACAAACTCACAGTAACTGTCATACTGAATGGGAAAAACTGGAAGCATTCCCTTTGAAAACAGGCACAAAACAGGGATGCCTGCTCTCACCACTCCTATTCAACATAGTGTTGGATGTTCTGGTCAGGGCAATTAGGCAGGAGAAAGAAATAAAAGATATTTAATTAGGAAAAGAGGAAGTCAAATTGTCCCTGTTTGCAGATGACATGATTGTATATCTAGAAAACCCCAGTGTCTCAGCCCAAAATCTCCTGAAGCTGATAAGCAGCTTCAGCAAAGTCTCAGGATCACAATCAATGTGCAAGAATCACAAGCATTCTTACAGAGCAATAACAGACAGAGAGCCCAATCATGAGTGAACTCGCCATCACAATTGCTTCAAAGAGAATAAAATATCTAGAAATCCAACTTACAAGGGATGTGAAGGACCTCTGCAAGGAGAACTACAAACCACTGCTCAATGAAATAAAAGAGGATACAAACAAATGGAAGAACATTCCATGCTCTTGGATAGGAAGAATCAATATCATGAAAATGATCATGCTGCCCAAGGTAATTTACAGATTCAATGCCGTCCCCATCAAGCTACCAATGACTTTCTTCACATAATTGGAAAGAACTACTTTAAAGTTCATATGGAGCAAAAAAGGGCCCACATTGCCAAGTCAACCCTAAGCCAAAAGAACAAAGCTGGAGGCATCACACTACCTGACTTCAAACTATACTACAAGGCTATAGTAACCAAAAGAGCATGGTACTGGTACCAAAACAAAGATATAGACCAATGGAACAGAACAGAGCCCTCAAAAATAATACCACATATCAACAACCATATGATCTTTGACAAACCTGACAAAAACAAGAAATGAGGGAAAGATTCCCTATTGAACAAATGGTGCTGGGAAAACTGGCCAGCCATATGTAGAAAGCTGAAACTGGATCCCTTCCTTACACATTAAACAAAAATTAATTCAAGATGGATTGAAGACTCACATGTTAGACTTAAAACCATGAAAACCCTGGAAGAAAACCTAGACAATATCATTCAGGACATAGGCATGGGCAAGGACTTCATGTCTAAAACACCAAAAGCAATGTCAACAAAAGCCAAAATTGACAAATGGGATCTAATTAAACTAAAGGACTTCTGCACAGCAAAAGGAACTACCATCAGAGTGAACAGGCAACCTACAGAATGGGAGAAAATTTCCACAACCTACTCATATGACAAAGGGATACTATCCAGAATCTACAACGAACTCAAACAAATTTACAAGAAAAAAAAAACCGTCAACAAGTGGGAGGAAGATATGAATAGACACTTCTCAAAAGAAGAATTTATGCAGCCAACAGACACATGAAAAAATGCTCATCATCATTGGCCATCGGAGAAATGCAAATCAAAACCACAATGAGATACAATCTCACACCATTTAGAATGGTGATCATTAAAAAGTCAGGAAACAACAGGTGCTGGAGAGGATGTGGAGAAATAGGAACACTTTTACACCGGTTATGGGAGTGTAAACTAGTTCAACCATTGTGGAAATCAGTGTGGCGATTCCTCAGGGATGTAGAACTAGAAATACCATTTGACCCAGCAATCCCATTACCGGGTATATACCCAAAGGACTATAAATCATGCTGCTATAAAGACACATGCACACATATGTTTATTGTGGCACTATTCACAATAGCAAAGACTGGGAACCAACCCAAATGTCCAACAATGATAGACTGGATGAAGAAAATGTGGCACATAGACACCATGGAATACTATGCAGCCATAAAAAATGATGAGTTCATGTCCTTTGTAGGGACATGTATGGAACTGGAAACCATCATTCCCAGAAAACTATCAAAAGTACATAAAACCAAACACTGTGTATTCTCACTCATAGGTGGGAAATGAATAATGAGAACACTTGGACACAGGAAGTGGAACATCACACACCGGAGCCTTTTGTGGAATGCAAGGAGGTGGGAGGGATAGCATTAGGTGACACACCTAATGTAAATGACGAGTTAAGGGTTGCAGCACACCAACATGGCATATTTATACATAAACTTGCACATTGTGCACATGTACCCTAGAACTTAATGTGTAAATATATATATATATTTACTTTGCTGTTTCTATAAAATCAGTGTTTCCAAACTGCTGAGTGAAAAGTAAGGTTTAATTCTGTGAAATGAATGCTCACAACACAAACCTGTTTCTCAGATAGTTTCCTTCTAGTTTTAATCATGGGATATTCCCTTTTTTCTGATTGTCCTCAATTAGTCCCCAAATGTCCATTTGCAGAATGGACAAAAACAGTTTTTCCAAATTGCTGGATGCATGGAAACGTTTGACTCTGTGAGATGAGTGCACACATCACAAGGCAGTTTCTCAGATTGCTTCTTTCTACTTTATGTCTGAAGATGTTTCCTCTTTCGCCATAGACCTGAATGCTCTCCAAAATATCCTCTTGCAGATTTTACAAAAATGCTTTTTCCAAACTGCTGCATGAAAAGAAACCTTTAAATCAGCGAGATGAATGCACTCATCACAAAGCAGTTCCTCACATAGCTTACTTCTAGTTTTTATTCTGGAATATTTGCTTTTTTGCCATAGTCCTCAATGAAGTGCCAAATGTCCATTCACAGAATGGACAAAACCACTATTACTAAATTACTAAATCCAAAGAAAAGTTTAACTGTGCGAGATGAATGCACACATCACAAAGTAGTTTCTCAGAAAGACTCTTTCTAGTTTTTATCTGAAGATGTTTCCTTTTTCACCATAGACCTCAATGCTCTCTGAAATATCCCTTTGCAGATTTAACAAAAACAGTGTTTCCAAGCTGCTAAATAAAAGGCATGGTTTAACTCTGTGAGATGAATGCACATATCACAGAGTGGTTTGTCAGATAGCTTCCTTCTAGTTTTTATCCTGGGATAGTACCTTTTTCAACATTGGTCTCAATGTGCTCCCAAATGTCCATTTGCTGAGTAGACAAAAACAGTGTTTCAAAACTGTTGAATCCAGTGTACGGTTTAACTCTATGAGATGAATTCACTCATCACAAGGCAGTTTCTCAGAAATATTCTTTCCAGTTTATATCTGAAGATATTTCCTTTTTCACCATAGTCCTCAATTCTCTCCAAAATATCCCTTTGAAGATTCTACAAAAACACTGTTTCCAAACTTCTGTATGAAAAGAAAGCTTTAACTCTGTGAGACGAATGTACACATCACAAAGCAGTTTCATAGATAGCTTCCTTCAAGTTTTTATACAGGGATATTCACTTTTTTGCCAATAGCCTCAATGGAGTACCAAATGTCCATTCAAAACACTCTTTTCAAATTACTGAATCCAAAGAAAGGTTTAACTCTGTGAGATGATTGCAAACATCACAAAGCAGTTTCTCAGAAAGCTTCTTTGTAGTTTTTATCTGAATAAGTTTCCTTTTTCACCATAGGCCTCAATGATCTCTGTAGTATCCCATTGCATATTAAACAAAAACAGTGTTCCAAACTACTGAATGGAAAGCATGGTTAATTCCATGAGATGAATGCACACATCACAGAGTGATTTCTCATGTAGCTTCCTTCTAGTTTTCATCCTGGGATATTACCTTTTTCACCATTGGCCACAAAGAAATCCCAAATGTCCATTCACTGAGAGGACAAAAAAAGTGTTTCAAAACTGCTGAATCCAAAGAAAGGTTTAATTCTGTCAGATGAATGCACACATCACAAGGAAGTTTCTCAGAAAGCTTCTTTCTAGTTTTTATATGAAAATGTTCCCTCTTTCACGATAGGCCTGATTACTCTCCTAAATATCCATTTGTGGATACTACAAAAACAGTGTTTTGAAACTGCTGTATGAAAAGAAAGGTTTAACTCTGTGAGATGAATGCACACATACCAAAGCGGTTTCTCAGATAGCTGCCTTCTGGTTTTAATCCTGGGATATTTGCTTTTTCGTCATTGTCCTCAAGGAGCTCAGAAATATCCATTTGCAGAATGGACAAAACAATATTTACAAGCTACTCAATCCAAAGAATGTTTTAATTCTGTGAGATGAATGCACACATCACAGGGCAGTTTCTCAGAAAGCTTCTTTCCACTTTTTATCTGAAGATGTTTCCTATGTCACCATAGGCTTGAATGCTCTCCAAAGTATCCCTTTGCAGATAGTTCAAAAACAAGTGTAACCAAACTACTGAATGAAAAGAATGGTTTCACTCTATGAAATGAATGCTCACATCACAAAACGGTTTTTCAGACAGATTCCTTCCAGTTTTTATTCTGGGATATTTGTTTTTTTGCCATTGGCCTCAAAAAGCTCTGAAATGTCCATTTGCAGAATGGACAAAAACTGTGTTTCCAAGAAACTGAATGCAAAGAAAGCTTTAAGTCTGTGAGTTGTATGTACACATCACAAAGCAGTTTCTCAGATTGCTTCCTTCTAGTTTTTATCCTGGGATATATCCCTTTTCGCCATTGGCCTCAATGAGCTCCTGAATGTCCATTCGCTCATAGGACAAAAATGGTTCTTGAAAAATGCAGAACCCAAATACAGATTTGTCTCTCTGAGATGAATGCACACATCACAAAACAGTCTCTCAGAAAGATTCTTCCTACTTTTTATCTGAAGGTGTTTCCTATATCACCATAGGTCTCAATGCTCTCCAAAATATCCCTTTGCAGATTCTTCAAAAACACTCTTTCCAAACTTCTGATTCCAATGAGAGACTGAAGCTTGCGAGATTAATGTACACTTCACAAAGCAGTTTCACAGAAAGCTTCTTTCTGGTTGTTATCTTAAGATGTTTCCTTATTCACCATGGGCTTCAATGCCCTCTGAAATATCCCTTTGCAGATTCTACAAAAACACTGTTTCCAAACTGCTGTATGAAAAGAAAGCTTTAACTCGGTGAGATGAATGCACACATCACAAAGCAGTTTAACAGAAATCTTCTTTCTAGTTTTTATCTGGAGATGCTTCCTTTTTTAACATTGGCCTCAATGCTCTCCAAAGTATCCCTTTGCAGATTCAATAAAAACAGTATTTCCAAACTGCAGAATGAAAAGGATGGTTTAACACTGTGAGATGAATGCACACATCACAAAGTGGTTTCTCAGATAGCTTCCTTGTAGCTTTTATCCTGGGATATTCTCATTTCTGCCATTGGCCTCAAAGAGGCCCCAAATGTCCATTTGCTGAATCCAAAGAAAGATATAACTCTGTGAGATGAATGCACACATCAGAAAGCAGTTTCTCTGAAAGGTTCTTTCTAGTTTTTAACTAAAGATGTTTCCCATTTTACAATAGGCCTCAGTGCTCTGCGAACTATCCCTTTGTAGATGCTACAAAAACAGTGTTTCTAAACTGCTGAATGAAAACTGCAGTTTCTTAGATAGCTTCCTTCTACTTTTATCCTCGGTTATTCCTATTGTTGCCATCGGCCTCAAAAAGCCCACAAATGTCCATTCACTGAGTTGTGAAAAACAGTGTTTCAAAACTGCTGAATCTAAAGAAAACTTTAAATCTGTGAGGTGAATGCACTCATCACAAAGCAATTTCTCAGAACACTTCTTTCTAGTTTTTATCTGAAGATGTTTCCTATTTCACCACAGGCCTCAATACTCTTGGAAATAACACTTTGCAGATTTTACCAAAACAGTGTTTCCAAACTGCTGGATGAAAAGAAAGGTTTAACTCTGTGAAATGAATTCTCACATCACAAAGCAGTTTCTCAGATAGCTTCCTCCTAGTTTTAATATAGGGATATTCCCTTTATTGCCATTGACCTCAATGAGCTCCCAAATATCCATTCACAGAATGTCAAAAAACGTTTTTCCAGACTACTGAATCCAAAGAAAGTTTAACACTGTGAGATGAATGCACACATCCAAAGCAGTTACTCAGAAAGCTTCTTTCTAGTTTTTATCTGACAGTGTTTCCTTTATCACCCTTAGACTTGATGCTTTCTGAAATATCGCTTTGCAGATTCTACAAAAACAGTGTTTCCAAACTAAAGAATGAAAAGAAAGGTTTAACTCTGTGAGATGGATGCACATATCACAATGCGTTTCCTCAGACAGATTCCTTCTAGTTTTACCCTGGTATAATCTATTTTTCACCATTGGCCTCTATGAGTTCCCAATGTCCATTCACAGAATGGACAAAAACAGTATTTCCAAACTACCGAATCCAAAGAAAGGTTTACGTTTTTGAGATGAATCAACACATCCAAAAACAGTTTCTCAGATAGCTTCCATCTAGTCTTTATCTGAAGATTTTTCATTTTTCACTGTAGACCTCAATGCTTTCTGAAATATCTCTTTTGAGATTTGCAAAAACATCATTTCCAAACTGCTGAAGCCAAAGAAATGTTAACTCTGTGAGATGAATGCACACATCACAAAGCCGTTTCTCAGAAAGCTTCTTTCTATTTTTATCTGAAGATGTTTCCTTTTTCACCAGAGGTCTCACTGCTCTCTGAAATATCTGTTTTCAGATTCTACAAAAACAGTGTTTCCAAACTACTGAATCCAAAGACAGCTTTAATTCTCTGAGATGAATGCACACATTACAAAGCAATTTTTTAGAAAGCTTCTTTATAGTTTTTATCTGAAGATGTTTCCTTTTTCACCACAGGCCTCAATGCTCTTCAAAATACCTGTTTTCCAATTCTACAAAAACAGTGTTCCCAAACTGCTGATCCAAAGACAGGTTTAATTCTGTGAGATGAATGCACACTTCAGAAAGCAGTTTCTCAGAAAGCTTCTTTCTAGTTTTACCTAAGATGTTTCATTTTTAACAGTAAGTGTCAATGCTCTGCGAAATATCCCTTTGGAGATTCTAGAAAAACAGTGTTTCCGAATCTGCTGAATCCAAAGGCAGGTTTACCTCTGTGACGTGAATGCACACATCACAAAGCAGATTCTCAGATAGCTTCCTTCTAGTTTTTATCTTATGATATTCACATTTTCACAATTGGCCTCAGTGAGCTCCCAAATGTCCATTCGCGTGGAAAAAAACAGTGTTTGCAAACTATTGAATTCAAAGAAACCTTTAAGTCTGTGAGATGAATGCACACATCACAAAGCAGTTTCTCAGAAAGCTGCTTTCTAGTTATTGTATGAAGGTGTTTCCTTTTTCACCACAGGCCTCAATGGTCTGGGAAATATCCCTTTGGAGATTCTAAAAAATAGTGTGTCCAAACTGCTGAATCCAAAAAAGGTTTAACTCTGTGAGATGAATGCCAACATCACAAAGCAGTTTCTCAGCAAGACTCTTTCTAGTTTTTATATGAAGATATTTCCTTTTTGACCATAGTCCTCAATGCTCTCTGAAATATCCCCTTGCAGGCTTCTACAAAAATACCGTTTCCAAACTGCTGAATGAAAAGAAAGGTTTAACTCTGCGAGATGAATGCGCACATCACATAGTAGTTTCTCACATAGTTTCCACTAGTGTTTATCGAGGGATATTTCACTTTTTCACCATTTGCCTCAATGAACTCCCAATTATCCATTCCCAGAAGGGACCAAAATAGTGTTTCAAATGACTGAATTGAAAGAAAGGTTTAACTCTGTGAGATGAATGCACATAGCACAAAGCATCCTCTCAGAAAACTTCTTTCTAATTTGTATCTGAATGTTTCCTTTTTCATCATAGGCCTAAATGCTCTTTGAAATATCCCTTTGCAGATAGATACTACAAAAAAAAGTGTTTCCAGAGTGCTGAATGAAAAGAAAGGTTTAACTCTGTTCAATGAATGCACACAACACACAGCAGTTTCTCAGATAGCTTCCTCCTAGTTTTTATCCTGCTATGTTTGATTTTTCAACATTGGCCTCAGTGAACCAGCAAATGTCCATTTGTAGATTGGAAAAAAACGGTGTTTTGAAAGTACAGAATCCCAGAAATATTTAAGTCTGTGACATGAAAGCACACATCACAAAGCAGGTTCCCAGAAAGCTTCTTTGTAGTTTTTATCTGAAGATGTTTCCGTTTTCACCATAGGCCTGAATGCTTCCCAAAATAGCCCTATGAAGATACTACAAAAACACTTTTTCCAAGCTGCTGAATCCAAAGGGAAGTTTAACTCTGTGAGATGAATGCACACATCACAAAGCAGTTACTCAGAAAGCTTCTTACTACTTTTTTCTGAACATGGTTCCTTTTTCACTGTAGGCCTCAATTCTCTCTGAAACATCCCTTTGCAGATTCTACAAAAACACTGTTTCCAAACTGCTGCATCCAAAGAAAGGTTTAACTCTGTGAGATGAATGCACACATCACAGGGCAGTTTCTCAGAAAACTTTCTAGTTTTTATCTGAAGATATTTCCTTTTTCACCGTAGACATCAATGATCTCCAAAATATCCCTTTGCAGATTCTACAAAAACTGTATTTCTAAACTGTTGAATGAAAAGAAAGGTTTAATTCTGCAAGATGAATATACATATAACATAGCAGTTTCTCAGATAGCTTCCATCTAGTTTTTCTCTTGGGATATTCGCTTTTTTGTCATGGGCCTCAATAAGTTCCCATCTGTCGATTTGCAGAAGGAACAAAAACTCTCTTTCCAAACTACTGCATGGAAAGAAAAGATTAATTCCTTGACATGAATGCACAAGTTACAAAGCAGTTTCTCAGAAAGCTTCTTTTTAATTTTTATCTGAAGATGTTTCTTTTTTCACCATAGTCTCCAATGCTCTGTGAAATATCCCTTTGGAGATTCTACAGAAGCAGTGTGTCCAAACTGCAGAATGAAAAGTAAGTTTTAACTCTGTGAGATGAATGCACATATCAAAAAGTGGTTTCTCAAATAGCCTCCATCTACTTTTTATCCTGGGATATCTGCTTTTTCCCCATAGGCCTCAGTGAGCTCCGAAAAGAAAGGTATAACTCTGTGAAATGAATGCTCACATCACAAAGTGGTTTATCAGATACCTGACTTCTAGTTTTAATCCTGGGATATTCCCTTTTTTACCTTTGGCCCCAAATGTTCTCCCAATTGTTGATTCACAGAATGGACAAAAACAGTGTTTCCAAACAGCTGAATCCAAAGAATGGTTTAAATTTTTGGGATGAACGCACACATCACACAACAGTTTCTCAAATAGCTTCCATCTACTTTTTATCCTGGGATATATGCTTCTTCCCCATATACCTCAATGAGATCCCAAATGCCCATTTGCAGAATGGACAAAAACAGTGTTTCCAAATTGCTGAATGAAAAGAAAGGTTTAACTCTGTTAGATGAGTGCCCATATCACAAAGCAGTTTCTCAGATACCTTCCTTCGAGTTTTTATCCTGGGATATTTGCTTTTTTGCCATTGTCTTCAGTGAGCTCCAAAATGTCAATTTGCAGAATGGATTAAAACAGTTTTTCCAAACTCTTGAGTCCAAAGAAGGGTTTAACTCTGTGATTTGAATGCCCACATCACAAGGTAATTTCACAGAAAGCTTCTTTCTAGTTTTTATCTGAAGGTGTTACCTATTTCACTGTAGGCCTCAATGCTCTTTCAATTATCCCTTTGCAGATAGTACAAAAACAGTCTTTCCAAACTGCTGAATGAAGAGAAGGTTTAACACTGTGAGTTAAATGCACATATCCCAAAGTGGATGCTCAAATACCATCCTTATAGTATTTATGCTTGGATATTCACTTTTGACCATTGGCTTCATTGAGCTCCCAAATGTTTATTTGTAGAATGGACAAAAATAATTTTTTCAAAGTGATGAACAAAAGAAAGATTTAATTATGTTAGATGAATGGACACAACACAAAGCAGTTTCTCAGAAAGGTTATTTCTAATTTTAATCTGAAATTGTTTACTTTTTTCAACATTGGCCTCTATGCACTCCCAAATATAACATAGCAGGTTCTACAAAACCACTGTTTCCAAACTGCTAAATGAAAAGGGAGTTTTAACTCTGTCAGATGAATGCACACATCAAAAACAGTTCCTCAGAGAGCTTCCTTTTAGTTTGTACCCAGGGATATTCCTTTTTTCGACATTGGCCTTGATGAGCTCTCAAACGTCCATTCACAGAATGGACAAAAACAGCCTTTCCATACTGCTGATTTGAAAGAAGTGTTTAACTCTGTGAGATGAATGCACACATCACAATGCAGTCTTTCAGAAAGCTTCTTTCTAGTTTTTATCTGAATATGTTTCTTTTTTCTCTGTATGTCTCAGTGTGCACCCAAATATCCCTTTTCAGATTCTATAAAAACAGTTTTTCCAAACTGCTGACTGAAAAGAAAGGTTTAACTCAGTGAGATAATGCACACAAAACAAAGCAGTTTCTCAGATAGCTTCCTTCTGGTTTTTGTCCTGGGATATTTGCTTTTTCGTGATTTGTCTCAATGAGCTCCCAAATGTCCATTCACAGAATGGACAAAAATACTCTTTCCAAACTGCTGAATCCAAAGAAAGGTTTAATTCTGTGAGATGTATACATAAATAACAAAGAACTTTCTCACAGTGCTTCTTTCTTGGTTTTATCTGAAGATGTTTCCTTTTTCACCATAGGCCTCAATGCATTCCCAAATATCACTTCACAGATTCTACAAAAACGGTTATTCCAAACTGGTGAGTGAAAAAAAAGTTTTAACTCTGTGAGATGAATGCACACATCATAAATCAGTTTCTCAGATAGCTTTCTTGTAGTTTTTATCCTGGGATATTTGCTTTTTCACCCCTGGCCTCAATGAGCTCCAAGATGTCCTATTACAGAATGGACATAGCAGTGTTTCCAAACTGCTGAATACAAAGAAAGGTTTAATTATGTGAGATGAATGCACACATCAAAAATCAGCTTATCAGAAATATTCTTGCTAGTTTTAATCCGAAGATGTTTCCTTTTTCACCATGCACATCTATGTACTCCTTAATATCACTTCACAGATTCTACAAAAACAGTGTTTCCAAACTGCTGAATGAAAAGAATGGGTTAACTCTGCAGATGAATGCAAACATCCCAAAGCGGTTTCTCAGATAGCTTACTTCTAGTTTTTATCCTAGGATATTCACTTTTTCCCCTTTGGCCTCAAATATCTCCCAAATATCCATTGGCAGAATGGAAAAAAACCGTGTTTCCAAACTGCTGAATTCAAAGAAAGGCTTAAATCTGTGAGATGAATGCATACGTAAAAAAGCAGTTTCTGAGAAAGCATTTTCCTAATTTTTATCTGAAGATGTTTCCTATTTCACCATAAGCCTCAAGGTTCTCTGAAATATCCCTTTGCAGATTCTACAAAAACAGTGTTTCCAAACTGCTGAATGAAAAGAAAGTTTTAACTCTGTGAGATGAATGCACACATCACAAAGCGGTTCCTCAGATTGCTTCTTTGTAGTTTTCAGACTGGGTTATTCTCTTTTTTGCCTTTGGCCTCAAAGAGCTCCCAAATGTCCATTCGCTGAATGGACAAAAACAGTGTCTCCAAAATACTGAATCCAAAGAAAGGTTTAACTCAGCGAGGTGAATGCACATATCAGAAAGAAGTTTCTTAGAAACCTTCTTTGTAGTTTTTACCTGAAGAGGTTTCCTTTTTAATCATGGGTCTCAATGCACTCACAAATATCCCTTTAGAGATTCCACAAAAACAGTGTTTCCAAACTGCTGAAAGAAAAGAAAGGTTTAACACTGTGAGATGAATACACACATCACAAAGCAGTATCTCAGAAAGCTTCCTGCTAATTTTTATCAGCAGTTTCCTTTTTCACCATAGGCCTCAATGCACTCCCAAACTTCCCTTCACAGATTTTACAAAATCAGTGTTTCCAAACTGCTGAATGAATAGAATAGTTAATCCTGTGAGAGGAATGCAAACAACACAAAGTGGTTTATCAGATATCTTCCTTGTAGTTTTGATCCTGGGATATTCAGTTATTCACCATTGGCCTCAAAGACCTCCCAAATGTCCATTTGCAGAATGGACAAAAACAGTGTTCACAAACTGCTGATTCCAAAGAGAGCTTTAAGTCTGTGAGATGAATGCACACATTACAGATCAGTTTCTTATAAAGGTTCTTTCTAGTTTTTATCTGAAGATATTTTCTTTTACACAATAGGCCTCATTGAGCTCCCAAATATCCCCTCATGGATTGGACAAAAAACATTCTTTCCAAAATGCTGAATGAAAAGACAGGTTTTCCTCTGTGAGATAAATGCACACATCACAAAGCAGCTTCACAGATAGCGTCTTCTAGTTTTTAACTGTAATATTCAATTTTTTGCCATTGGCCTCAATGAATTCCGAAAAGTCCATTCACAGAATGGAAAAGTACGTTGTTTTCAAACAGCTGAATCCAAGGAAAGTTTAACTCTGTGAGATGTATACAATCATAACAAAGCACTTTCTCACAGAGCTTCTTTCTTGTTTTTATCTGAAGATGTTTCCTTTTTCATCATGCATTCCCAAATATTGCTTTGCAGATTCTACAAAAATGGGTATTTCAAACGGCTGAGTGAAAAGAAAGTTTTAAGTCTGTGAGATCAATGCACAGATCACAAATCGCTTTCTCAGATAGCTTCCTTGCAGTTTTTATGCTGGGATATTTGCTTTTTCACCACTGGCCTCAATGAGCTCCAAGATGTAGTTTCGCAGAATGGACATAAACAGTGTTTCCACACTGCTAAATCCAAAGAAAGGTTTAATTATGTGAGATGAATGGACACAACACAAAGCAGTTTATCAGAAAGCTTCTTTCTAGTTTTTATCCAAAGATGTTTCCTTTTTGACTGTACACATCCATATACTCCCAAATATGCCTTCGCAGATTCTACAAAAACAGTGTTTCCAAAATGCTGAATGAAAAGAAACGGTTAACTCTGCAGGATGAATGCACACACCCCAAAGCAGTTTCTCATATAGATTCCTTCTGGTTTTTATCCTGGGATATTCACTTTTTCTCCATTGGCCTCAGTGAGCTCCCAAATATCCATTTGCATAATGGACAAAAACAGTATTTCCAAACTGCTGAATCAAAAGAAAAGTGTAACTGTGAGAGTTGAATGCACACATCACAAAGCAGTTTTTCAGAAACATTGTTTTTATCTGAAGATATTTCCTTTTTCTCCCTAGGCATCAATTTGCTGCTAAATACCCCTTTGCAGATTCTACAAAAACAGTGTTTCCAACCTGCCATATGAAAAGAAAGGTTTAGCCTTGTGAGATGAATGCATACATCACAAAGCGGTTTCTTGGATAGCTAGTATTTGTGCTGGGATATTCGCTTTTTCACCATCGCCTTCATTGAGCTCCCAAATATCTATTCACAGAATGGACAAAAAGAATTTTTCCAAACTGCTGAACAAAAGAAAAGGTTTAATTCTTTTAGATGAAGACACACATCACAAAGAGTTTTTCAGAAAGGTTCTTTCTAAATTTTAACTGAAGATGTTTCCTTTTTCAAGAGGCCTCTATGCACTCCCAAATATCCCATAGCAGATTCTACAAAACCATTGTTTCCAAACTGCTAAATGAAAAGAAACTTTTAATTCTGTGAGATGAAAGCACACATCACAAAGGAATTCCCCAGATAGCTTCCTTCTAGTTTCTACCCTGGTATAATTGCTTCTTTGACATTAGCCACAAAGAGTTCTCAAATGTCCATTCACAGAATGGACAAAAACAGCCTTTCCATACTTCTGAATCTAAAGAAATATTTAACTCTGTGAGATGAATGCCAACATCACAAAGCAGTTTCTCAGAAAGCTTCTTGCTAGTTTTTACCTGAAGATATCTCCTTTTTACCATAGGCCTCAATGCTATCCAAAATATCCCTTTGCAGATGCTACAAAAACAGTGTTTCCAAACTGCTGAATGAATAGAAATATTTAACAGTGTGAGAAGAAGGCACACATCACATAACAGTTTCTCAGGTAGCTTCCATGTACTTTTTATCCTGGGATATTTTCTCTTCCCCATAAGCCACAATGAACTCAAAAATGTCCATTCCAAGATTGGACAAAAGCAGTGTTTCCAAACTGCTGAATCCAAAGAAAGTTTTAACTCTGTGAGATGAATGCACAAAGCAGAAAGCAGTTTCTCAGAAAGTGTCTTTCTAGTTTTTATGTGAAGATATTTCCTTTTTCACAATAAACCTCAATGCTCTCCAAAATATCCCTTCGCTGGTTCTACAAAAACACTGTTTCCAAACTTCTGTATGAAAAGAAAGCTTTAATTCTGTGAGATGAATGTACACAACACAAAGCCATTTCTCAGATAGCTTCCTTCTAGATTTTACCCTGATATATTCACTTTTTCACCATTAGCCACAAGGAACTCCCAAAAGTACATTCACAGAATGAACAAAAACAGTGTTTCCAAACTGCTGAATCCAAAGAGAGGTTTACCTCTGTGAGATGAACGCACGCAACACAAACCAGTTTCTAAGGAAGCTTCTTTCTAGTTTTTATCTCAAGATGTTTCCTTTTTCAACACAAGCTTCAATGCTTTCCAAAATATCCCTTTGCAGATTCTGCAAAAACAGTGTTTCCAGACTGCTGAATGAAAAGAAATGTTTCTCTGTGGATGAATGCACACATCACAAAGTGGTTTCTCAGAGAGCTTCCTTCTAGTTTTTATACCATGATATTCTCTTTTTTTGGCCTTAATGAGCTCCCTAAAGTCCATTTGCAGAATGGACATAAACAGTGTTTCCAAACTGCTGAATCAAAAGAAAGCTTTAACTCTGGGAGATGAATGCACACATCACAAAGTAGTTTCTCAGAAAGCTTCTTTCTAGTTCTCATCTGAATGTTTAGATTTTCACCAAAGACCTCAAAGCTCTCAGAAACATCTCTTTGCAGATTCTACAAAAACAGTGTTTCCAATCTGCTGAATCCAAAGAAAGGTTTAACTCTGGGAGATGAATGCGCACATCACATAGCAGTTTCTCAGATATCTTCCATCTACTTTTTGTCCTGAAATATTCACTTTTTCACCATTGTCCTCAGTGAGTTTACAAATGTCTATCCACAGAATGGACAAAAACTGTGTTTCCAAACCACTAAATGAAAAGAAAAAGTTTAACTCTGTGAGATGAATGCACACATCACAAAGCAGTCTCTCAGATGGCTTCCTTTCAGTTTTTATCCTGTAATATTCATTTTTCACCATTGGCCTCAATGAGCTCCCAAATGTCCATTCGTAGCATGGACACAAACAGTGTTTCCAAATATCGAATCTAAAGACAGGTTTAACTGTCTGAGATGAATGCAGACATCACAAATCAGTTACACAGAAAACTTCTTTCTAGATTTTATCTGAAGATGTTACCTTTCCCACTATAGACTTCAATGCTCTCTGAACTATACCTTTGCAGATTGTACAAAAACAGTGTTGCCAAACTGCTGAATCCAAAGGAAGGTTTAATTCTGTGACATGAATGCACACATCAGAAAGCTTCTTTCTAGTTTTTATCTGAAGATGTTTCTTTTACACCACAGGCCTCAAGGTTATCCAAAACATCTCTTTGCAGATTCTAGAGAAACAGTATTTCCAAACTGCTGAATGAAAAGAAAAATTTAACTCTGCAAGATGAATGTACACATCACATAGCAGTTTCTCAGAAAGCTCTTGTCTACTTTTTATCCTGGGATATTCACTTTTTTGCCATTGGACTCAGGGAGCTCCCAAATGTCCATTTGCAGAATGGAAAAAAAACAGTGTTTCTAAATGGCTGAGTCTAAAGAAAGTTTTAACTCTGTGAGATGAATACACATAAAAACACAGTTACAAAGAAAGCTTCTCTCTGGTTTTCATCTGAAGATATTTCATTTAACCATAGGCATCAATGCTCTCTGAAATATCCCTTTGCAGATTCTACAAAAACAGTTTTGCAAAACTGCTGAATGAAAAGAAAGGTTTAATTCTATGAGATGAAAACATGCATCATAAAGAGGTTTCTCAGAAAGCATCTTGCTAATTTTTATGTGAAGTTATTTCCTTTTTCACCATAGGTTTCAATGTCTCTGAAATATACTTTTGCAGATTCTAGAAAAACACTGTTTCCAAATGGCTGTATGGAGAGAAATATCTACCTCTGTGAGATAAATGCACAAATAACAAAATTGTTTCTCAGATAGCTTCCTTCTTGTTTTGTTCCTGGGATATTTCCTTTTTTGCAATTCCTTCAATGAACTCCCAAATGTCCATTTGCAGAATGGACAAAAACTGTGTTTCCAAACTGCTTAATCCAAAGAAAAGTTTAATGCTTTGAGATGAATGCACACATCACAAATCAGTTTCTCAGATAGCTTCCTTTTAGTTTTTATCATGGGATACTCGCTTTTTTGCCTCTGGCCTCAATGAGCTCCCAAATGTCCAATCACAGAATGGACAAAAACAGTGTTTCCAAACTGCTGAATCCAAAGATATGTTTAACTCTGTGAGATGAATGCACACATGACAGAGCAGTTTCTCAGAAAGCTTCTTTCTAGTTCTTCTCTAAAGATGTTTTCTTTTTCACCATAGGCATCTATGCTTTCCAAAGTATCCCTGTGCAGGTTCTAAAAAAACAGTGTTTCCAAATTGCTGAATGAAAAGAAAGGTTTAACTCTGGGAGATTAATGCACACGTCATAAAGCAGTTTCTCAGAAAGATTCTTTTTAGTTTTTATCTGAAGATGTCTCCTTTTTCAACATTAGCCTCAATGCTTTCCAAAATATCCCATTGCAAATTCTACAAAGACAGTCTTTGCAAACTGCTGAATGAAAATATTTAACTCTGTGTGATAAAAGCACACATAACATAGCATTTATCAAGAAGATTCGTTCTAGTTTTTATCTGATGATGTTTCCTTTTTCAATATTGGTCTCAATGTTCTCCAAAATATCCCTTTGCAGATTCTACAAAAACACTCTTTCCAAACTGCTGAATGAAAAGAAATATTTAACTCTATGTGAGAAATGCACACATAACAGCATTTCTCAGATAGATTTTTTTTTTTAGTTTTTATCTTGGGATATTGGCTTTTTCACCATTGGCCTCAAAGAGCTCCCAAATGTCCATTTGCAGAATGGAAAAAAAAACAGGGTTTCCAAATTGCTGAATGAAAAGAAATGTTTACATCTGTGAGATGAATGCACACATCGTAAAGAAGTTTATCAGAGATCTTCTTTCTAGTTTTTCTAAAGATGATTCTTTTTTAACATATGCCTCAATTCTCTCTGAAATATCCCTTTGCAGATTCTACAAAAACAGTGTTTCAAAACTGCTGAATGAAAAGAAAGTTTTAATTCTGTGAGATGAATGCACACATCACAAAGCAGTTTCTCACATAGCTTCCTTCAAGTTTTTATCCTGCGATATTCAGTTTTTCACCATTGGCCTCAATAAGCTCTTAAATATCCACTCACAGAATGGACAAAAACTGAGTTTCCGTACTGTTGAATTGAAAGAAAGGCTTAACACTGTGAGATGCATGCACACATCATGTACAGTTTCTTAGAAATCTTTCAAGATTTTGTCTGAAGATGTTTCCTTTTTCGCCAGAGGCCTCAATGTTCTCCAAAATATCCCTTTGCAGATTCTACAAAAACAGTGTTTTGAAACTGCTGAATGAAAGAAAAGTTTTAACTCTGTGAGATGAATGCACACATCACAAAGCAGTTTCTCATATGTCATTGGTGTAGTTTCTATCCTGCTATATTAACTTTTACAACATTGGCCTCAAAGAGCTTCCAAATGTCCATTCACAGAATGGGCAGAAATAGTGTTTCCAAACTGCTGAATCCAAAGAAAGGTTTACATCGGTGAGATGATGCACACAGCACAAAGTAGTCTCTCAGAAAGCATCTTTCTCATTTTTACCTGAGATGTTTCCTTTTTCACTGTAGACCACAATGCTCTCTGAAATAACCCTTTGCAGATTCTGTAAAAGCAGTGTTTCCAACTGCCGAATGAAAAGAAATGTTTAACTCTGTGAGATGAATGCACACATCACACAACAGTTACTCAGATAGCTTCTTTCTAGTTTTTAAACCTGGGACGTTCACTTTTTGGCCATTGGGGCAAATGAGCTCCCAAATGTCCATTCACAGAAAGGACAAAAACAGTGTTTCCAAACTCCTGAATCCAAAGAAGAGTTTAACTCTGTGAGGTGAATGCATACATCATGAAGTAGTTTCTCAGAAAGCTTCTTTGTAGTTATCATCTGAAGATATTTCCTATTTCACCATAGGCCTCAAGGCTCTCTGAAATATCCCTTTGTAGATACTACAAAAACAGTGTCTCCAAAATGCTGAATGAAAAGAAAGGTTTAACTCTGTGAATAAATCCACACATCACAAAGCAGTTTTCCAGATAGCCTCCTTCTAGTTTTTATCCTGGGATATTTGCTTTTTCACCATTGGCCTCAATGAGTTCAAAATACCCATTTGCAGAATGGACAAAAACATTGTTTCCAAACTGAAAAATTGAAAGAAAGGTTTAAATCTGTGAGATGAATGCACACATCACAATGCAGTTTCTCAGAAAGCTTCTTTCTAGTTTTTATGTGAAGATGTTTCGTTTTTCAACATAGGCCTCAATGCTCTCCAAAATGTCTCTTTGCATAGTCTACAAAAGCAGTTTTTCCCACCTGCTGAATGAAGCGATGGGTTTGCCTCTGAGAGATGAATGCACACATCACATAGCAGTTTCTCAGATAGCTTCCTCCTAATTTTTATCCTGTGATATTGGCTTTTTCACCATTGGTCTCCATGAGCTCCATAATTTCCATTCACAGAATGGACAAAAACAGTGTTTCCACACTGCTGAATCCAAAGAAAGGATTAACTCTGTGAGATGACTGTATCCCTCACATAGCAGTTTCTAAGATAGATTCAGTCTAGTTTTTTCCTGAGATATTTGCTTTTTCACCATTGGCCTCAATGAACTCCTAAATGTCCATATGCAGAATAGACAAAAACTGTTTTCAATCTGCTGAGTACAAAGAAAGCTTTAACTATGTGAGATGAATGCACACATCACAAAGCAGTTTCTCAGATAGCTTCCTTTTAGTTTTTATCCTGGGATATTCACTTTTTCACCTTTGGTGTCAATGAGCTCCAAAATGTCCATTCACAGAATGGACAAAAACACTTTCCAAGCTACTGAATACAAAGAATGGATTAACTCTGTGAAATAAATGTACACATCACAAAGCAGTTTCTCAGAAAGCTTCTTTCTAGTATTTTTCTGAATATGTTTCTTTCTAGTTTTTATCTGAAGATGTTTCCTTTTCCACCATAGCCCTCATTGCTCTCCAAAATATCCCTTTGTGGATTCTAGAAAAACAGTGTTTCCGAATTGCTGAATCACAAGAAAGGTTTAACTCTGTGAGATGAATGCATTCATCACAAAGCCGTTTCTCAGAGAGTTTCTTTCTAGTTTTTATCTGAATATGTTCCCTTTTTCACCATAGGCTTCAAAGTTCTTCCAAATGTCCCTTCACAGATTCTACAAAAACAGTGTTTCCCAACTGATGAAGGAAATGTAAGATTTTCCTCTGTGAGATGAATATCCACATCAGAAATCGTTTTCTCAGGTAGTATCCTTCTGGTTTTTATCCTGCGATATTCCCTTTTCACCAGTTGCCTCAGTGAGCTCCCAAATGTCCATTCTGCGAATGGACAAAAACAGTGTTTCCAAACTGCTGAATCCAAAGAAAGATTTAATCTGGGAGATGAATGCATTCATCACAAAGCAGTTTCTCAGAGAGTTTCTTTCTGGTTTTTATCTGAATATGTTCCCTTTTCACCATAGGCCTCCAAGTGCTTCCAAATATCCCTTCACAGATTCTACAAAAACAGTGTTTCCTAACTGATGAAGGAAATGTAAGATTTTCCTCTGTGAGATGAATACTCACATCAGAGATCGTTTTCTCAGATAGTATCCTTCTGGTTTTTATCCTGGGATATTCCCTTTTCACCAGTGGTCTCAGTGAGCTCCCAAATGTCCATTTGCAAGATGGACAAAAACAGTGTTTCCAAACTGCTGAATCCAAAGAAAGATTTAACTCTGGGAGATGAATGCGAACATTACAAAGTAGTTTCTCTGAACTTTTCTTTCGGGTTTTTTTCTGAAGATGTTTCCTGGTTCACTGTGGGCCTCTATGAGCTCCCAAGTATCTCTTCACAGCTTCTACAAAAATAATTTTTCCAAACTGCTCAATGTAAAGAAAGGTTAAACTCTGTGAAATGAATGCACACATCACAAAGTGGTTTATCAGATAGCTTCCTTCTAGTTTATATCCTGGAATAGTCATTTTTTCACCCCTGGCCTCAATGAGCTCCCAAATGTCCATTCACAGAAAGGACAAACACAGTGCTTCCAAACTGCTGAATCCAAAGAAAGGTTTAACTCTCTGAGTTGAATGAACACAACATGAATCAGTTTTTCAGAAAGTTTTTTCTACTTTTCGTCTGAAGATGTTTCCTTTTTTATCATGGACCTCAATACACTCCCAAATATCCCTTGGCAGATTCTAAAAAACAGTGTTTCCAAACTGCTTAATGAAAAGAACGTTTTAGCTCTGCCAGATGAATGCACACATCACAAAGTTGTTTCTCAGATAGCTTCCTACTAGTTTTTATCCTGGGATATTTGCTTTCTTTCCTTTGGTATCAATGAGCTCCCAAATGTAGATTTGCAGAATGGACAAAAGCAGTGTTTCCAAACTGCTGAATCCAAAGAAAGGTTAACACTATGAGATGAATGGACACATCACAAAGCAGTTTCTCAGAGAACTTCTTTATAGTTTTTATCTGAACATGCTTCTTTTAACCATAGGCCTCAATGCACTCCCAAATATCCCTGAGTAGATTGTACAAAAACATTGTTTACAAGCTGCTGAATGAAAAGAAAGGCTTTACTGTGTGAGATGAATGCACACATCACAAAGAAATTTGTCAGAGAGTTTCTTTCTAGTTTTTATCTGAAGATATTTCCTTTTTTACCATAGGCCTCAATGCACTGCCAAATATCCCTTCGCATATTTTATGAAAACAGTGTTCCCAAACTCTGAACATAAAGAAAGGTTTAACTCTCTGAAGGGAACGCCCACTTCACAAACCGTTTTCTCATATAGCTTCCTTCTAGTTTTTATCCTGGAATATTCGATTTTTTCCATTGGCCCCAATGAGCTCCCAAATATCCATTAGCAGAATGGATAAAAACAGTGTTTCCAAACTGCTGAATCCAAAGAAAGGATCAACTGTTTGACATGAATGCAAACATCCCAAACACCTTCTCAGAAAGCTTTCTACTTTTTAATCTGAAGATATTTTCTTTTTCACCATATGCCTCAATGTGCTTCCAAATAATCCTTTGCATATTCTACAAAAACATTCTTCCCAAAGGGCTGAATGAAACAAAGTTTAAATCTGTGCAATGAATGAACACATCACCAAGTGTTTCCTCAGATGGCTTCCTTCTAGTTTTTATCCTGGAATATTCACTTTTTCTCTTTGGCCTCAATTAGCTCCCAAATGTCCATTCACAGAATGGACAAAACCAGCATTCCAAACTGCTGATCCAAAGAAAGTTTTATATCTGTGCGATATATGCACACATCACCAAGCTCTTTCTCAGAGAACTTCCTTCTTGTTTTTTTCTGAAGATGTTTCCTTTTTCACCATAGGCCTCAATGCTGTCTGAAATATCCCTTTGCATATCCTACAAAAATGGTGATTCCAAACTGCTGAATTAAAAGAATGGTTTATCTCTGTGAGATTAATGCACACATCACAAAGCAGTTTCTCCGATAACTTCCTTCCAGTTTGTATCCTGGAATATTCCTTTTTTTGCTATTGGCCTCAATGAGGTCCTAAATGTCCAATCGCACAATGGACAAAAACCCTATATCCAAACTGCTGAAACCAAAGAAAGGTTTAATGCTGTAAGATGAATGCACACATCACAAAGCAGTTTCTCAGATAGATTCCATCAAGTTTTTATCCTCGGATATTCTATTTTTCACTACTGGCCTCAATGAGCCTAAAATGTCCATTCGCAGAATGGACAAAAACAGTGTTTCCAAAGTACTGAAGCCAAAGAAAGGTTTAACTCTGAGATGAATGGACGTATCTCAATGCTGTTTGTCAGAAACCTTCTTTCTAATTTTTATCTGAAAACGTTTCCTTTTTCACCATGTGTATCATGCACTCCCAAATATCCCTTCACAGATTCTACAAAAACAGGGTTTCCAACATGCTGAATGAAAAGAAAGTTTTAACTCTGTGAGATGAATGCCCACATGTAAAGCGGTTTCTCAGAGTGCTTCTTTCTAGTTTTTATCCTAGGATATTCACTTTTTCACCATTGGACTCAATGAGCTCCCAAATATCCATTTGCTGAATGGACAAAAACAGTGTTTTCAAACTGCTTAATCCAGGGAAATTGTAACTCTGTGATATGAATGTTCACATCACAAAGCATTTTCCCAGAAAGCTTCTTTCTAGTTTTTATCTGAAGATTTTTCTTTTTTCAACATAGGCCTCAATGAGCTCCCAAATACCCCTATGCAGATTCTACAAAAACACTGTTTCAAAACTGCTGAGTGAAAAGAAAGGTGTAACTCTCCATGGTGAATGCACACATCACTAAGCAGTTTCTCAGATAGTTTCCTTCTAGTTTTATCATACGATATTCTCTTTTTCACCATTGGCCTCAATGAGATCCCAAATGTCCATTTGCAAAATGGACAAAAACAGTGTTTCCAAACTGTTGAATCCAAAGAAAGTTTTAATTCTGAGATGAATGCACACATGAAAAGGCAGTTTCTCAGAAACCTCCTTTCTAGATTTTATCTGAAAATATTTCCTTTTTCACCATATGCCTCAATGCGCTCCCAAATATCCCTTAGCAGATTCAAAAAAAAAAAAACAAACAAAAAAAAACAGTGTTTCCAAATTGCTGAAGGTGAAGAATCATTTACCTCTGTGAGATGAATGCACACATCACAAAGCGGTTTCTCAAACAGGTTCTTTCTAGTTTTTGCTTGGGATATTCACTTTTTCGCCATTAACCTCAATGGGCTCCGAAATGTCTATTTGCAGACTTGACAAAAACAGGGTATCCAAACTGCTGAATCCAAAGAAAGGTTTATCTCTGCAAGACGAATGCACACCTAAGAAAGCATTTTCATAGAAAGTTTCCTTCTAGTTCATATCCTGGGATATTTGCTTTTTTGCTATTGGCCTCGATGAGATCCCAAATGTCCATTTGCAGAATGCCCAAAAACAGTGTTTCCAAATTGCTGTATCCCAAGAAAGGATTAACTTTGTGAGATGAAATACACATCACAAAGTAGTTTCACAGAAAGCTTCTTTCTAGTTTTCATCTGAAGATGTTTCCTTTTTCTACATAGGCCTCAATGCACTTTCAAGTATGCCTTTGCTGTTTCTACAAACACAGTGTTTCCAAACAGCTGAATGAAAATAAAGTTGTAATGCAGCAAGATGAATGCACACATCAGAAATCAGTTTCTCAGATAACTTCTATATAGTTTTTATCCTAGGTTATTCACTTTTTCACCATTGGCCTCAATGAGCTCCCAAATGTCTATTCACAGAAGGGACAAAAACAGTGTTTCCAAACTGCTGAATTCAAAGAAAGGTTTAACTCAGTGACGTGAATGCACACATCAGAAAGAAGTATCCCAGAAATCTTCTTTCTAGTTTTTATATGAAGATTTTTCCTTTTTCACTACAGGCCTCAATGTGCCCCAAAATATCCCATCACAGATTCTAAAAAAAAAGTATTTCCAAACTGCTGAATGAAAAGGAAGGTTTTATTCTGCAAGATGAATGCACCCATTACAAAGCAGTTTCTCAGAGAACTTCTTCCTTATTTCTATCTGATGATATTTCCTTTTCACCATAGGCCTCAAAGCACTCCCACATATCTCTTTGCAGATTCTACAAAAACAGTGTTTCCAATCTGTTGAATGAAAAGAGAAGTTTAATTCTGCGAGTTGAATGAACACATCACAAAGTTGTTTTTCAGATATTTTCCTTTTAGTTTTTATCAATGATATTCCCTTTTTCTCCATTGGCCTCAATGAGCTCCAAAATGTCCATTTCTAGAATGGATAAAAACAGTGTTTCCAAACTACTGAATCCAAAGAAATGTATAACTCTGTCACATAATGCACAAATCACAAAGCAGTTTCTCAGAAAGCATATTTTGAGTTTTTATCTGAAGATGTTTCCTTTTTCATCATAGGCATCAATGCACTCCCAAATATCCTCTTTCAGATTTTACAAAAACAGTGTTTCCAAACAGCTGAATGAAAAGAAAGGTTTAACTCTGCATGATTAATACACACATCACAAAGCTGTTTCTCAGATAGCTTCTTTCTAGTTTTTATGCTGGGATAATTGCTTTGTCGCCATTGTTCTCAATGAACTCCCAAATGTCCATTTGCAGAACGGACAAAAACAGTGTTTCTAAACTGCTGAATCCATAGAAAGTTTTAACTCTCTGAGATAAATGCACACACCACAAAGCAGTTTCTCAGAGTGCTTCTTTCTACTTTTTATCTGAAGATGTTTCCTTTTACACCATAAGCCTCAATGCGCTCCTAAATATTTCTTTGCAGATGCAACAAAAACACTACTTGCAGACTGCTAAATGAAAAGAGCTTAACTCTGTGAGATGAATGCAGACATCACAACACAGTTTCTCAGAGGGCTTCCTTCTAGTTTTTATCCTGGGATATTCACTTTTTTTTCTTTGGCCTCAATGTGTTCTCAAATGTCCATTCACCAAATGGACAAAAAGAGTGTTTCCAAACGGCTGAATCCAAAGAAAGTTTCATCACGGTGAGATGAATGCACACATCAAAAGCCAGTTTCTAAGAAAGCTTCTCTCTAGTGTTTATCTGAAGATGTTTCATTTTTCACCATACACCTCAACACGCTCCCAAATATCCCATCGCAGATGTTATACAGTGTTTCCAAACTGCTGATTGTAAAGAAAGGTTTAACTCTGCAAGATGAATGACATCACAAAACCATTTCTCAGACAGCTTCTTTCCAGTTTTTTTCTTGAGACAGTCACATTTTCACCATCAACCTCAATGAGCTCCCAAATGTCCATTGCCACTAAGAACAAAAAGAGTGTTTCCAAACTGCTGAATCTAAAGAAAGGTTTAAACTTGTAAGATGAATGCACACATCACAAAAGATTTTCTCAGAAAGCTTGTTTCTTGTTTTTATCTGAAGATGTTATTTTTTTCACCACAGCCCTCAAAGTGCTCAACATGTCCTTCACAGGCTCTACAAAAAAAGTTTTTCCAACCTGCTGAATGAAAATGAATGTTTAACTCTGTGAGATGAATGATCACATCTCAAAGTGGTTCCTCAGATAGCTTCCATCTAGTTTTTATCCTCGGTTATTCGTTTTTTCATCGTTGTCCTCAATGTTCTCCCTAAAGTCCATTTGCAGAATGGATAAAAATTGTGTTTCCAAATGGCAGAATGCAAAGAAAGAGTTAAATCTGTGAAATGGATGCACACATCAGAAAGCTGTTTCTCACAGAACTTCTTTCTAGTTTTGATCTGAAGATATTTCCTTTTTCACCTTAAGCTTCATTGTGTTCTCAAATATCCCTTCACAGATACCACAAAAATTTGTTTCCAAACTGTTGTACGAAGATAAAGTTTTAAATCTGCGTGATGAATGCACACATGACAAAGCGAATACTTAGATACTGTCTTTCCAGTTTATATCCTTGGATAATCGCTTTTTCACTATTATCCTCAATGTTTTCCCAAATGTCCATTTGCAGAATTGACAAAAACTGTGTTTCCACACTGCTGAATCCAAAGAAAAATGTGTCTCTGTCAGATGACTGTACACATCACAAAGCAGTTACTCATTAAATTTATTTCTAGTTTTTATCTGAAGATGTTTCCTTTTTCACCATAGCCTTCAATGCAGTCTTAAATATCCCTTCACAGATTCTACAAAAACAGTGTTTCCAAAATGCTGAATGAAAAGAGAGGTTCATTTCTGTGAGATGAATGCACACGTCACAATGCTGTTTCTCAGAGAGCTTCCTTCTAGTTTTTATCCTGGCATATTCTCTTTTATGCCATTGTCTTCAATGAACTACAAAATGTCCATCCACATAATGGGCAAAAATACTTTTCCCAACTGCTTAATCCAAAGAAAGGTTTAACAGTGTGAGATGAATGAACACCTCACAAAGCAGTGTCACAGGAAGATTCTTTCTAATTTTTATCTGAAGATGTTCCTTTTTCACCATTGGCCTAAATGTGCTCCCAAATATCCCTCCACAGATTCTACAAAAACAATGTTTCCAAACTGCTGATTGAAAAGAAATGTTTATTTCTGTGAGATGAATGCACACATCACAATTCAGTTTATCAGAGTGCTTTTTTTCCCATTTTTATCCTTAGATATTCACTTTTTTGCCATTGGCCTCAATGAGCTCCCAAATGTCCAACCGCAGAACGGACAAATAGAGTGTTTCCAAACTACAGATCTTCAGAAACGTTTAACTCTGTGAGATTAATGTACACATCACAAACCAGTATCACAGAAAGGTTCTTTCTAATTTTTATCTGAATATGCTTCCTTTTTCACCATAGGCCCCAATGTTTCCAAAATATCCCTTTGCAGATTCTACAAAAACAGTGTTTCCAAACTGCTGAATGAAAAGAAAGGTTTAACTCTTTGTTATGAATGCACATATCACAAAGCTGTTTCTCAGATAGCTTCTTTCTAGGTTGTATCCTGGGATATTCACTTTTTTGACGCTGGCCTCAATGAGCTCCCAAATGTCCATTCAGAGAAAGAACAAAAAGAGTGTTTCCAAACTGCTGAATCCAAAGAAATATTTAACTCAGTAAGATGAATGCACACATCTCAAAGAAGTTTCTCAGAAGTCTTCTTTCTTGTTTTTATCTGAAGATGTTTCCTTTTTCACCTAGGTTTCAATGTGTTCCCAATTATCAATTCTCAGATTCCACAAAACCTGTGTTCAAAACTGTTGAATGAATAGAAAGATTTGTCTGTGAGATGAATGCACACATCACAAAGCAGTTCTCCAGATAGCATCCTTCTAGTTTTTATCCTGGGATATTTGCATTTTTGTTGTTGTTCTCAATGAGATCCTCAATGTTCATTCTCAGAATGGACAAAAACAGTATTTCCAAACTGCTGAATACAAAGAAAAGTTTAACACTGAAATATGAATGCACACATCACAAAGCAGTTTCTCAGATGGCTTCCTTCTAGTTTTTATCTTGCCATATTCCCTTTTTCTCCATTGCCCTCAACGGGCTCCCAAATGACCATTCACAGGATGGACAAAACAGTGTTTCTAAACTGCAGAAGCCAAAGAAATATTTAACTTTGTGAGATGAATGTAAACATCACAAAGCAGTTTCTCAGAGAGCCTGTTTCTAGTTTTTATCTGGCGATGTTTCCTTCTCCACCATAGACCTTAGTGCTTTCTGAAATATCCCTTTGCAGATTCACCATAGGCCTCAATGTGTTTCCAAATATCTCTTTGCAGATTCTATGAAAACTGTTTTCAAGCTGCTGATGGACAAGAAATTTTAACTTTGTGAGGTGAATGCGCACATTACAAAGCAGTTACCCAGAGACTTTTCTTACAGTTTTAATTATGGGATATTTGCTTTTTCACCATATGCCTCAAAGAGCTCTCAAATGTACATTTGCAGAATGCACAAAACAATGTTTCCAAATTTCTGAATTCAAAGAAATTTTAAACTCTGTGAGATGAATACAAATCACAAAGCATTTTCTCAGAAAGCTTCTTTCTAGTTTTTATCTGAAGATGTTTCCTTTTTCACTATATGCCTCAACATGCTTCCAAATATTCCTTCCCACATTCTACAAAAACAGTATTTCCAAATGCTGAAAGAATAGAAAGATTTAAATCTGTGAGGTGAGTGCACACATCACAAAGTGGTTTCTCAGATAGCTGCCTTCTAGTTTTTAGTTAGATATTCGATTTTTTTGTCATTGGCCTCAATGAGCTCTCGAATGTCCATTCGCAAAATAGACAAAAAGAGTATTTTCAAACTGCTGGATCCAAAGAAGGTTTTAACTCTGTGAGATGAATGAACACGTTACAAAGCAGTTTCTCAAAAATCCTCCCTCTAGTTTTTACCTGAAGATGTTTCCTTTTTCATCATAGGCTTCAAAACACTCCCAAATATCTCTTAGTAGATTCTACAAAAACGGTGTTTGCAAACTGCCAAATGAATAGAGAGATGTAACTCAGTGAGATGAATGCCCACATCACAAAGCAGTTTCTCAGAAAGCTTCCTTCTATTTTTTCTCCTGTGATATTTACTTGTTCACCATTGGCCACAATGAGCTCTAAAATGTACATTAGCATTAAGAACAAAAAGAGTGTTTCCAAACTGCTGAATCCAAAGAAAGATTTAACTCAATGAGAAGAATGTATACATCATGAAGCAGTTTCCCAGAAAGCTTCTTTCTAGATTTTATCTGAAGATGTTTCCTTTTTCACCATAGGCCTCAATGTGCTACCAAATATCCCTTCACAGATTCTACAAAAACAGTGTTTCCAAACTGCTGAATGAAAAGAAAGGTTTAAGTTTGTGTGATGAATACTCACATCACAGAGTAGTTCCTCGGATACTTCCTTCTAGTTTTTATCCTGGGATATTTCCTTTTTTGACATTGTTCTCAATGAGATCTCCAATGTCCATTCTGAGAATGGACAAAAACAGTGTTTCCAAACTGCTGAATCCAAAGAAATGTTTAACATTGAGAGATGAAGGCACACATCACAGAGCGGTTTCTCAGATAGCTTCCTTCTAGTTTTTATGCTGGGGTATTCACTTTTTCACCATTGTTCTCAAAGAGCTCTCAAATGTCCATTTGCAGAATGGACAAAAACAGTGTTTCCAATCTGCTGAATCCAAAGAAAGGTTTAACTCTGTGAGATGAATGCAGACATCACAAAGCAGTTTCTCAGGAAGCTTCTTTCTAGTTTTTTTTTTTTTTTTTTTGAAGATATTTCCTTTTTCACAATACGCCTCAATTTTCTCTGAAATATCCCTTTGAAGATTCTATAAAAACAGTGTTTCCAAACTGCCGAATGAAAAGAAAGCTTTATTTCTGCAAGGTGAATGCCACACATCACAATACAGTTTATCTGAGAGGTTTTTTCTAGTTTTTATCATGGGATATTTACTTTATTTCCATTGGCCTCAACGATCTCCCAAATATCCAATTACAGAGGGGACAAAAAGAGTGTCTCCAAACTGCAGAGTCCTAAGAAAAGTTTAACTCTGTGAGATGAATGCACCCATCACAATGCAGTTTTCCAGAAAGCCTCTTTTTAGTTTTTTTCTGAAGATGTTTCCTCTTCACCTTAGGCTTCAATGCACTCCCAAATATCCCTTTGCAGATTCTACAAAAACTGTCCTCAAAATTCCTGAATGATAAGAAAAGTTTATTTCTGTGAGATGAGTGCACTCATCCAATGCAGTTTCTCAGAGGGCTTCCTTCTAGTTTTTATCCTGGGATTTTCTCTTTTTCTCCATTGTCTTCAATAAGTTCCAAAGTGTTCCTTCACAGAATGGGTAAAAATAGTTTTTCTAAACTGCTGAATCTGAAGAAATGTTTAACACTTTGAGATGAATGTGCATATCACAAAGCAGTATCACAGAACGCTTCTATCTAGTTTTTATCTGAAAATGTTCCCTTTCTCACCATAGTCCTCAGGGCAATCCCATTTATCCCTTCACAGATTCTACAAAAACAGTGTTTCAAAACTGCTGAATGAAAAGAAATGTTTACCTCTTTGGATGAATGCACACATCACAAAGTTGTTTCTCAGATATCTTCTTTCCAGGTTGTATCCTGGGACACCCCCTTTTTTGACATTGGCCTCAATGAGCTCCCAAATGTCCATTTGCAGAAAGAACAAAAAGAGTGATTCCAAACTTCTGAATCCAAAGGAAAGTTCAACTCTGTGAGATAAATGAACGTATCACAAAGAAGTTTCTCAGAAATCTTCTTTCTTGTTTTTACCTGAAAATGTTTCCTTTTTCACCTAGGCCACAATGTGTTCCCAAATATCCCTTCTCAGATTCTACAGAACCAGTGTTCAAAACTGTTGAATGAAAAGCAAGTTTTAAGTCAGTGAGTTGAATGCACACATCACAAAGAGATTCCTCGGATAGCTTCCTTCTAGTTTTTATCCTGTGATATTTGCTTTTTTGACATTGTTCTCAATGAGATCCCCAATGTCCATTCTCAGAATGGACAAAAACAGTGTTTCCAATCTGCTGAATCCAAAAAAAAAAAAAAAAAAAAACAATTAGAGATCAATGCACACTTTACAGAGCAGTTTCTCAGATTGCTTCCTTGTAGTTTTTGTCCTGCCATATTCCCTTTTTCACCATTAGCCTCAAAGAGCTCTCAAATGTCCATTCACAGAATGCACAAAAACAGTGTTTCCAAGTTGCAGAATCCAAAGAGATGTTTAACTCCATGAGATTAATGCAGACATTACAAAGCATTTTATCAGAAAGCTTCTTTCTATTTTTAATATGAAGATATTTCCTTTTTCACCATAGGCTTCAATGCACTCTCAAATGTCCCTTTGCAGATTCTACAAAAAAAGTGTTTCCAAACAGTTGAATGAAAAGAAACATTTAACTCAGCGTGTTGAATGCACACATCACAAAGCTGTTTTTCAGATAGCTTCCCTCTACTTTTTATGCTGGGATATTCTCTTTTTCACCATTGTTCTCAATGAGCTCCCAAATGTCCATTAACAGAATGGACAAAAACAGTGTTTCCAAATGGCTGAATCCAAAGAAATGTTTAACTCTGTGAGATGAATGCACACACCACAAAGCAGTTTCTCTGAAAGCTTCTTTCTAGTTTTTATTTGAAGATGTTTCCTTTTTCACCACAGGCCTCAATGTCCTCCCAAATATCTCTTCGCACATGCTTCAAAAACACTGTTTGCAAACTGCTGAATGAAAAGGGTGGTTTAACTCTGTGAGATGAATGCAAGCATCACAACACAGCTTCTCAGAGACCTTCCTTCCTTCTAGTTTGTACCCTGGGATATTCTTTTTTTGCCATTGGCCTCAGTGAGGTCTTAAATGCCCATTTGCCAAAAGGACAAAAAGATTGTTTCAAAATGGTTGAATCCAAAGAAAGTTTAATCACTGTGAGATGAATGCACACATCAAAAGCCAGTTTCTCAGTAAGCTTCTTTCTAGTTTTTATCTGAAGCTGTTACCTTTTTCACCACATACCTCAATGTGATCCCAAATAGCCCTTCGCAGATGCTATAAAAACAGTGTTTCCAAACTGCTGATTGAAAATAAAGGCTTAAGTCTGTGAGATGTGATGATGTGAATCCACACATCAGAAAACCGTTTCTCATATAGCTTCCTTCTAGTTTTTTTCTCAGGATATTCACATTTCACCATTGATCACAATGAGCTCCCAAATGTCCATTCCCATTAAGAACTAAAAGAGAGTTTCCAAACTGCTGAATCAAAAGAAAGGTTTACATCTGTAAGAAAAATGCACACATCTCAAAACGTTTTCTCAGAATGCTTCTTTCTTGTTTTTACCTGAAGCTGTTTCATTTTTCACCATAGGCCTAAAAGTGCTCAAAATGTCCTTCACAGACTCTAGAAAAAAGTGTTTCCAAACCACTGAATGAAAAGTAGTGTTTAACTCTGTGAGATGAATGCTCACATCTCAAAGTGGTTCCTCAGATAGCTTCCATCTAGTTTTTATCCTGGGTTATTCGTTTTTTTGCCATTGTCCTCAATGTTCTCCCAACTAGCCATGCAAAGAATCGACAAAAACTGCTGTTTCCAAGTGGTGGAATGCAAAGAATGATTTAACTGTGTGAGATGAAGGCACACATCCCAAAGCTATTTCTCAGGCAGCTTCTTTCTAGTTTTTACCTGAAGATATTTCTTTTTTCACCATAGACCTCAATGTGCTCCCAAATATCACTTCTTAGATTCCATACAAACAGTGTTGACAAGCTGCTGTAAGAGGAGAAAATTGTAACTCTGCAAGACAAATGCACATATCACAAAGCGATTTCTCAGATAGCGTCCTTCTAGTTTATATCCTGGGATATTCACTTTTTCACCATTGTCCTCAATGTTCTCCCAAATGTCCATTTGCAGAATGGACACAAGCTGTGTTTCCAAACTGCTGAATTGAAGGAAAGATTTAACTCTGTCAGATGAATGCACACATCACAAAGCAGCTTCTCAGAAAACTTCTCTCCAGATTTTATCTGAATATGTTTCCTTTTTCACCATAGGTTTCAATGCACTCCTAAATATCCCTTCACAGATTCTACAAAAACAGTGTCAAAGAGCTACAGAATGTCCATCCACAGAATGGGCAAAAATAGTTTTTCCAAACTGTTGTATCCAAAGAAAGGTTTAACACTGTGAAAAGAATGCACACATCACAAAGCATGTCACAGAAATCTTCTTTCTAGTTTTTGTCTGAGGATGTCTCATTTTTCAACATAGACCTCAATGCACCCCCAAATATCACTTTGCAGATTCTACAGAAACAGTGTTTCCTAACTGCTGAATGAAAAGAAAGGTTTATTTCTGTGAGATGAATGTACACATCACAGCGTGGTTTATAAGAGCTTTTTTCTAGATTTTATCTTAGGATTTTTGCTTTTTTGCCATTGGCCTCCATGAACTCCCAAATGTCCCAATTGCGGAATGGACAAAAAGAGTGTTTCCAAATGGCTGAATCCAAAGAATGTTTTAAATCTGTGAGATGAATACACACATCAAAAGCCAATTTCTCAGAAAGCTTCTTTCTAGTTTTTATCAGAAGATGTTTCCTTTTTCACCACACACCTCAATACCCACATAAATAGCCCTTTCAATACTCTACAAAAACACTTTTTACAAAATGCTGATTGAAAAGTGTGGTTAAACTCTGTGAAATGAATGCAGACATCACAAAGCCATTTCTCAGATAGCTTCCTTCTTGTTTTTTTCCTTGGATATTCACTTTTTGACCATTGGCCTCAGAGAGTTCCCAAATGTCCATTTGCAGAATGGACAAAAGCAGTGTTTCCAAATGGTGGAATCCAAAGAAAGGTTTAACTCTGTGACATGTATGCACATGTCACAAGGAAGTTTCCCAAAAAGCTTCTTTCCTGTTTTTATCTGAATATGTTTCCTTTTTCACCATTGGATTCAAGGCACTCCCAAATATCCCTTCACAGATTTTACAAAAACAGTGTTTCCAAAGTGCTGAATTAAATAAAACTTTTAATTCTGTGAGATGAGTGCCACATCAGAAAGCAGTATGTCAGAAAGGTTCTTTCTAGTTTTTATCTGAAGATGTTTCCTTTTTCACCACTGGGCTCAATGCACTCCCAAATATGCCTTTATATTCCCTTTTTCACAATGGCATCAATGAGCTCCAAAATGTCCATTCACAGAATGGACAAAAACATTCTTTCCAACCTAGTGAATACAAAGAATGGCTTAACTCTGTCAGATGAATGCACATCTCACAAAGCAGTTTCTCAGAACGCTTCTTTCTAGTTTTTATCTGAAGATGTTTCCTTTTTCACCATAGGCCCCAATGTTCTCAGAAATATCCCTTTGCACACTCTACAAAAACAGTTTTTCCAATCTGCTGAATGAAAAGAATGGTTTAACTCTTCGAGATGAGTGCACTCATCACATATCAGTTTCTCAGAGAGCTTCCTTCTAGTTTTTATCCTGGTATATTCACGTTTTCGCCATTGGCCTCCATGACCTCCCAGGTGTCCAATCGCAGAAAGGACAAAAAGAGTGTTTCCAAACTGTAGAATCCTAAGATAGGTTGAACTCTGTCAGCTGATTGCACACATTACACATAAGTTTCTCAAAAAGCTTCTTTCATTACTGGGTATATACCCAAAGGACTATAAATCATGCTGCTGTAAAGACACATGCACACGTATGTTTATTGTGGCATTATTCACAATAGCAAAGACTTGGAACCAACCCAAATGTCCAACAATGATACACTGGATTAAGAAAATGTGGCACATATACACCATGGAATACTATGCAGCCATAAAAAATGATGAGTTCACGTCCTTTGTAGGGACATGGATGAAATTGGAAATCATCATTCTCAGTAAACTATCGCAAGAACAAAAAACCAAACGCCGCATATTCTCACTCATAGGTGGGAATTGAACAATGAGAACACATGGACACAGGAAGGGGAACATCACACTTTGGGGACTGTTGTGGGTTGGGGGGAGGGGGGAGGGATAGCATTGGGAGATATACCTAATGCTAGATGACGAGTTGGTGGGTGCAGCGCACCAGCACGGCACATGTATACATATGTAACTTACCTGCACATTGCGCACACGTACCATAGAGCCTAAAGTATAAGAAGAAGAAGAAGAAGAAGAAGAAGAAAAAAAAAAATTAGCAAAAAAAATAAAAAATAAAAAATAAAACTAAAAAAAAAAAAAAGCTTCTTTCTTGTTTTTATCTGAAGATGTTTCTTTTCTCACCATAGGTATCAGTGTGCTCACAAATATCCCTTCTCTGAGTCTACAAAACCAGTGTTCAAAACTGTTGACTGAAAAGAAAACTTTAAGTCTGCAAGATGAATGCACACATCACAAAGCAGTCCCTTGAATAGCTTCCTTCTAGTTTTTATCCTGGGACAATTTCTTTTTTGCCATTGTTCTCAATGAGATCCAAAATGTCCATTTCAGAATAGACACATATAGTGTTTCCAAACTGCTGATTCCAAAGCAAGGTTTAACACTGAGAGATGATTGCACACATTACAGAGCAGTTTCTCAGATACCTTCCTTCTAGTTTTCATCTTGCCATATTCCCTTTGTTGCCATTGGCCCCAGTCTTCTCCCAAACGTCCATTTGCAGAATGGGCAAAAACTGTGTTTCCAAAAGGCAGAATGAAAAGAAAATTTCACTCTGTGAGATGAATGTACACATGACAAAGCTGTTTCTCAAAGAGCTTCTTTCTACTTTTTATCTGAAGATGTTTCGTTTTTCATCACACTCTGCAATGCACTCCCAAATATCCCTTTGCAGACCCTACAAAAACAGTGTTTCCAAACTGCTGAATGAAAAGAAATTTTTAACTCTGTGAGATGAATGCACACATGACAAAGCTGTTTCTCATATAGCTTCCTTCTAGTTTTTAAGCTGGGATATTCACTTTTTCACCATTGTTCTCAATGAGCTCCCAGATGTCCTTTCGGAGGATGGACAAAAACAGTGTGTCCAAAGGGCTGAATCCAAGAAAAGGCTTAAGTCTGTGAGATAAATGTGCACATCACAGAGCAGTTTCTCAGAAAGCTTCTTTTTAGTTTTTATCTGAAGATGTTTCCTTTTTTATCGTAGGTCTCAATGCGCTTCCAAATATTCCTTTGCAGATGCTACAAAAACACTTTTAGCAAACTGCTGGATGAAAAGAAAAGTTTAACTCTGTGAGATGAATGCACACATCACAATGCAGTTTCTCAGAGAGCTTCCTTCTAGTTTGTATCCTTGGATATTTGCTTTTTTGCCTTTGTCCTCAATGAGCTCTCAAATGTCCATTCACCAAATGGACAAAAAGAGTGTTTCCAAATGGCTGAATCCAAAGAAATTTTTAACACTCTAAGATGAATGCACACATCAAAAGCCAGTTTCTCAGAAAGCTTCTTTCTAGTTTTTATCTGAAGATGTTTCCTTTTTCACCACACACCTCAATGCATTTCTATATATTGCTTCACAGATGCTGTAAAAACACTGTTTCCAAACTGCTGATTGAAAGGACAGGTTTACCTCTGCAAGATGAATGCACACATCAAAAACTGTTTCTCAGATTGCTTCCTTCTGGTTTTATTCTTGGGATACTCACATTTTCACCATTGACCTCAATGAGCTCCCACATGCCCATTCCCATTAAGAACAAGAAGAGTGTTTCCAAAATGCTGAATCCAAAGAAAGGCTTAACTGTCTGAGATGAATGCACACATCACAAAGCAGTTTCTCAGAAAGCTTCTTTCCAGTTTTTATCTGGAGATATTTTCTTCTTCACGATGCGCTTCAATGCACTCCGAAATATCACTTTGCAGATTCTACAGAAACCTTGTTTCCAAACTGATTAATGAAAAGAAAGATTAATTTCTGTGAGATGAATGCACATATCACAAAGCAGTGTCTCAGATAGATTTCTGCTTGTTTTTATCATGTGACATTCCCTTTTTCACCATTGGCATCAATGAGCTTCCAAATGTCCACTTGCAGAATGGACAAAAACAGTGTTTTCAAACTGCCGAATCAAAAGAAAGGTGTAACCCTGAGAGGTGAATGCACACATCACAAAGCAGTTTCTCAGATAACTTCCTTCTAGTTTTTATCATGCAATATTCCCTTTTTCACCATTGGTATCAAAGAGCTCCAAAATGTCCATTCTAAGAATGTACAAAACCAGTATTTCCAAACTGCTGAATCAAAAGAAAGGTTTAACTCTGAGAGATGAATGCACACATCACAGACAAGTTTCTCAGAAAGATTCCTTCTAGTTTTTATCTGAAGATATTTTCGTTTTCACCAAAGACCTCAAATTGCACCCAAATATTCCTATGCAGGTTCTTCAATAAAATGTGTTTCCAGGCTGCTGAATGAAAAGAAAGTTTTAACTCTGTGAGCAGAGTGCACACATCACAAACCAGTTTCTCAGATACCTTCCTTCTAGTTTTTACCATGGCATATTCCATTTTTCGCCATTGGCAACAATGAGCTCCCATATATCCATTTGCAGAATGGACAAAAACAGTGTTTACAAACTGCTGAATCCAAAGAAAGGTTTACATCTGTGAGATGAATGCACACATCACAAAGCAGATTCTCAGAGAGCTTCCTGCTTGTTTTTATCTGAAGATAATTCCTTTTTGTCTCTAGGCCTCAATGCACTCTCAAATATCCCCTCAAGGTTTCTACAAAAACATTCTTTCCAAATTGCTGAATGAATTTGAAAGATTTAACTCAGCGAGATGAATGCACAAATCACAAAGCCTTTTGTCAGATAGCTTCCTTCTAGTTTTTATCCTGGAATATTCTCTTTTTCTGCATTGGCCTCAATGAGCTCCCATATGTCCTTTCACAGAATGGACAAAAACAGTCTTTCCATACTGCTGAATCAAAAGACAAGTTTAACTGTGTGAGATGAATGCAAACATCAAAAAGAAGTTTCTCAGAAACCTTCTTTCTAATTTTTACCTGAAGAGGTTTCGTTTTACACCATGGGCAGCAGTGCACTCAAATTTATCCCTTGGCAGATTCTACAAAAGCAGTGTTTCCAAACTGCTGAAAGAAGGGAAAGGCTTAACCGTTAGAGATGAGTGCAAAAGTCACAAAGATGAATGCATGCATCACAATGCAGTATCTCAGATAGCTTCCTTCTAGTTTTTATCCTGGGATAATCGCTTTTCGCCATTGGCCTCAAAGAGATCCCAAATGTCCATTCATAGAATGGACAAAAAAAGTGATTCCAAACTGCTGAAGCCAAAGAAAGATTTAACTCTATGAGTTGAATGCAAACATCAAAAAGTAGTTTCGCAGAAAGTTTCTTCTTGTTTTTACCTGAAGATGTTTACTTAGTCACCATAGGCCACAAGGGTCTCCGAAATAGCCCTTTGCAGATTCTACAGAAATAGTGTTTCCAAATGGCTGAATCCAAAGAAAGATTTAACTCTTTGAGGTGAATGCACACAACACAAAACAGTTTCTCATAAAGATTCTTTCTAGTTTTTATCTGAAGATGTTTCCTTTTTCACCTTAGGCCTCAATGCTCTCCAAAATATTCCTTTGCTGATAATACAAAAATAGTGTTTCCAAACAGCTGAATCCAAAGAAAATTTTAACTCTTTGAGATGAATGTACACATCACAAAGTGGTTTCTCAGACAGCTTCTTTCTAGTTTTTATCCTGGGATATTCACTTTTTTGCAATAGGCCTCAATGAGCTTCCAAATTTCCACTTGCAGAATGGACAAAAACACTATTTCCAAACTACTGAATCCAAAGAAAGGTTTACTCTGTGTGATGAATGCACACATCATAAAGCAGTTTCTCATATAGTTTACTTCTAGTTTTAATCCTCGTGTATTCAATTTTCCTCCATTCACCTCAATTAGCTCCCAATTATCCATTCGTAGAAGGACAAAAACAGTGTTTCCAAACTACTGAATCCAAAGAAAAGTTCAAGTCTCTGAGATAAATGCACACATCCCAAAGCGGTTTCTCAGAAAAATTCTTTCTAGATTTTATATGAAGATGTTTCCTTTTTCACCAAAGGCCTCAATGTTCTCTGAAATGTCTCTTTGCAGATTCTACAAAAACAGTTTTTCCAAATTATTTAATGAAAAGAAAGGTTTCACTCTGCGAGATGAATGCACACCTCACAAAGCAGTTTCTCAGAAAGATTTCTAGTTTTTATCTGAAGATGTTTCTTTTACCACCATAGGCCTCTAGGCTCTGCTAAATTTCCGTTTTCAGATTCTACAAAAACAGTGTTTCCACACTCCTGAATAAAAAGAAAGGTTTAACTCTGTGAGATGAATGCACACATCACAAAACACTTTCTCAGAAAGATTCTTTCTAGTTTTTACCTGAAGATGTTTCATCACCATAGGTCTCAATGCACTCCCAAATATTCCTTTGCAGATGTTATAAAAACACTTTTTGCAAACTGCTGAATGAAAAGAAAGGTGTAACTCTGTGAGATGAATTCACATATCACAACGCAGTTTCTCAGAGATCTCCCTTCTTGTTTGTATCCTTGGATATTCGCTTTTGTGCCATTGGCCACAATGAGCTCTAAAATATCTATTGGCCAAATGGACAAAAAATGTGTTTCCAAAAGGCTAAATCCAAAGAAGGTTTTAACACTGTGAGAGAAATGCACCCATAAAATGCCAGTCTCTCAGAAAACTTTTTTCTAGTTTTTATCTGAAGATGTTTCCTTTTTCACCACACACCTCAATGCACTCCCAAATATCCCTTCGCAGATGCTATAAAAACAGTGATTCCAAACTCCTGATTCAAAAGAAAAGTTTAATTCTGTGAGATGAATGCACACAACACAAAACCATTTCTCAGAGAGCTCGCTTCTGTTTTTTTAATTGGGATATTTGCATTCTCACTATTGATCTCAATGAGCTCCGAATTGTCCATTCACATTAAGAATAAAAAGAGTTTTCAACCTGCTGAATCCAAAGACAGATTTAACTCTGTAAGGTGAAAGCACACATGACAAAACAATTTCCCAGAAAGCTTCTCTCTAAATTTTATTGGAAGACTTTTCTTTTTTCTTTTTTTTAATTTTATTATTATTATACTTTAACTTTTAGGGTACACGTGCACAACATGCAGGTTAGTTACATATGTATACATGTGCCATGCTGGTGTGCTGCACCCATTAACTCGTCATTTAGCAATAGGTATATCTCCTAATGCTATCCCTCCCCCCTCCCCTCACCCCACAACAGTCCCCAGAGTGTGATGTTCCCCTTCCTGTATCCACGTGTTCTCATTGTTCAATTCCCATCTATGAGTGAGAATATGCGGTGTTTGATTTTTTGTCCCTGTGGTCGTTTACTGAGAATGATGATTTCCAATTTCATCCATGTCCCTATAAAGGACGTGAACTCATCATTTTTTATGACTGCATAGTATTCCATGGTGTATATGTGCCACATTTTCTTAATCCAGTCTATCATTGTTGGACATTTGGGTTGGTTCCAAGTCTTTGCTATTGTGAATAGTACTGCAATAAACATACGTGTGCATGTGTCTTTATAGCAGCATGATTTATAGTCCTGTTGGTATATACCCAGTAATGGGATGGATGGGTCAAATGGTATTTATAGTTCTAGATCCCTGAGGAATCGCCACACTGATTTCCATAATGGTTGAAGTAGTTTACAGTCCCACAACCAGTGTAAAAGTGTTCCTATTTCTCCACATCCTCTCCAGCACCTGTTGTTTCCTGACTTTTTAATGATTGCCATTCTAACTGGTGTGAGATGATATCTCATTGTGGTTTTGATTTGCATTTCTCTGGTGGCCAGTGATGGTGAGCATTTTTTCATGTGGTTTTTGGCTACATAAATGTCGTCTTTTGAGAAGTGTCTGTCATGTCCTTCGCCAACTTTTTGATGGGGTTGTTTGTTTTTTTCTTGTAAATTTGATTGAGTTCATTGTAGATTCCAGTTATTAGCCCTTTGTCAGATGAGTAGGTTGCGAAAATTTTCTCCCATTTTGTAGGTTGCCTGTTCACTAGGATAGTAGTTTCTTTTACTGTGCAGAAGCTCTTTAGTTTAATTAGATCCCATTTGTCAATTTTGGCTTTTGTTGCCATTGCTTTTGATGTTTTAGACATGAAGTCCTTGCCCATGCCTAAGTCCTGAATGGTAAAGCCTAGGTTTTCTTCTAGGGTTTTATGGTTTTAGGTTTAACGTTTAAGTCTTTAATCCATCTTGAATTAATTTTGGTATAAGGTGTAAGGAAGTGATCCAGTTTCAGCTTTCTACATATGGCTAGAAAGTTTTCCCAGCACCATTTATTAAATAGGGAATCCTTTCCCCGTTGTTTGTTTTTCTCAGTTTTGTCAAAGATCAGATAGTTGTAGATATGTGGCGTTATTTCTGAGGGCTCTGTTCTGTTCCGTTGGTCTATATCTCTGTTTTGGTACCAGTACCATGCTGTTTTGGTTACTGTAGGCTTGTAGTATAGTTTGAAGTCAGGTAGTGTGATGCCTCCAGCTTTGTTATTTTGGTTTAAGATTGACTTGGCGATGCAGGCTCTTTTTTGGTTCCATATAAACTTTAAAGTAGTGTTTTCCAATTCTGTGAAGAAAGTCACTGGTAGCTTGATGGGGATGGCATTGAATCTATAAATTACCTTGGGCAGTATGGCCATTTTCATGATATTGATTCTTCCTAACCATGAGCGTGGAATTTTCTTCCATTTGTTTGTATCCTCTTTTATTTCCTTGAGCAGTGGTTTGTAGTTCTCCTTGAAGAGGTCCTTCCGGTCACTGGTAAGTTGGATTCCTAGGTATTTTATTCTCTTTGAAGCAATTGTGAATGGGAGTTCACTCATGACTTGGCTCTCTGTTTGTCTGTTATTGGTGTATAAGAATGCTTGTGATTTTTCTACATTGATTTTGTATCCTAAGACTTTGCTGAAGTTGCTTATCAGCTTAAGGAGATTTTGGGCTGAGACAATGGGGTTTTCTAGATATACCATCATGTCATCTGCAAACAGGGACAATTTGACTCTCCCTTTTCCTAATTGAATACCCTTTATTTCCTTCTCCTGCCTAATTGCCCAGGCCAGAACTTCCAACACTGTGTTGAACAGGAGTCCTGAGAGAGGGCATCCCTGTCTTCTGCCAGTTTTCCAAGGGAATGCTTCCAGTTTTTGCCCATTCAGTATGATATTGCTTGTGGGTTTGTCATAGACAGCTCTTATTATTTTGAGATAGGTCCCATCAACATCTAATTTATTGAGAGTTTTTAGCCTGAAGGATTGTTGAATTTTGTCAAAGGCCTTTTCTGCATCTATTGAGATAATCATGTGGTTTTTGTCTTTGGTTCTGTTTATATGCTGGATTATATTTATTGATTTGCATATATTGAACCAGCCTTGCATCCCAGGGATGAAGCCCACTTGATCATGGTGGATAAGCTTTTTGATGTGCTGCTGGATTCGGTTTGCCAGTATTTTATTGAGGATTTTTGCATAAATGTTCATCAAGGATATTGGTCTAAAATACTCTTTTGTGGTTGTGTCTCTGCCCGGCTTTGGAATCAGGATGATGCTGGCCTCATAAAATGAGTTAGGGAGGATTCCCTGTTTTCTTATTGATTGGAATAGTTTCAGAGGATATGGTACTAGTTCTTCCTTGTACCTCTGGTAGAATTCAGCTGTGAATCCATCTGGTCCTGGACTCTTTTTGATTGGTAAGCTATTGATTATTGCCACAATTTCTGAGCCTGTTATTGGTCTATTCAGAGATTCAACTTCTTCCTGGTTTAGTCTTGGGAGGGTGTATGTGTCAAGGAATTTACCCATTTCTTCTAGATTTTCTTGTTTATTTGCGTAGAGCTGTTTTTAGTATTCTCTGATGGTAGTTTGTGTTTCTGTGGGATTGGTGGTCATATGCCCTTTTTCATTTTTTATTGCATCTATTTGATTCTTCTCTCTTTTCTTCTTTATTAGTCTTGCTAGTTGTCTATCAATTTTGTTGATCCTTTCAAAAATCCAGCTCCTGGATTCAATAATTTTTTGGAGGGTTTTTTTGGTCTCCATTTCCTTCAGTTCTGCTCTGACTGTAGTTATTTCTTGCCTTCTGCTAGCTTTTGAATGTGTTTGCGCTTGCTTTTCTACTTCTTTTAATTGTGATGTTAGGGTGTCAATTTTGGATCTTTCCTGCTTTCTCTTGTGGGCATTTAGTGCTATAAATTTCCCTCTACACACTGCTTTGAATGTGTCCCTGAGATTCTGGTATGTTGTGTCTTTGTTCTCGTTGATTTCAAAGAACATCATTATTTCTGCCTTAATTTCCTTATGTACCCAGTAGTCATTTAGGAACACGTTGTTCATTTTCCATGTAGTTGAGCAGTTTTGAGTGAGATTCTTAATCCTGAGTTCTAGTTTGCTTACACTGTGGTCTGAGAGACAGTTTGTTTTAATTTCTGTTCTTTTACATTTGCTGAGGAGAGCTTTACTTCCACCTATGTGGTCAAATTTGGAATAGGTGTAGTGTGGTGCTGAAAAAAATGTATATCCTGTTGATTTGGGGTGGAGAGTTCTGTAGATGTCTTTTAGGTCCGCTTGGTGCAGAGCTGAGTTTAATTCCTGAGTATCCTTGTTAACTTTCTGTCTCATTGATCTGTCTAATGTTGACAGTGGGGTGTTAAAGTCTCACATTATTATCATGTGGGAGTCTAAGTCTCTTTGTAGGTCACTCAGGACTTGCTTTATGAATCTGGGTACTGCTGTATTGGGTGCATATATATTTAGGATAGTTAGCTCTTCTTGTTGAATTGATCCCTTTACCATTATGTAATTACCTTCTTTGTCTCCTTTGATCTTTGTTTTTTTAAAATCTGTTTGATCAGAGACTAGGATTGCAACCCCTGCCCTTTTTTGTTTTCCATTTGCTTGGTAGATCTTCCTCCATCCTTTCATTTTGAGACTATGTGTGTTTCTGCACGTGAGATGGATTTCCTGAATACAGCACACTGATGAGTTTTGACTCTTTATCCAACTTGCCAGTCTGTGTCTTTTAATTGGAGCATTTAGACCATTCACATTTAAGGATAATATTGTTATGTGTGAATTTGATCCTGTCATTATGATGTTAGCTGGTTATTTTGCTCATTAGTTGATGCAGTTTCTTCCTAGCCTTGATGGTCTTTACAATTTGGCATGATTTTGCAGTGGCTCATACCGGTTTTTCCTTTCCATGTTTAGTGCTTCCTTCAGGAGCTCTTTTAGGGCAGGCCTGGTGGTGACAAAAATCTCTCAGCATTTGCTTGTCTGTAAAGTATTTTATTTCTCCGTCACTTATGAAGGTTAGTTTGGCTGGATATGAAATTCTGGGTTGAAAATTCTTTTCTTTCAGAAAGTTGAATATTGGTCCCCACTCTCTATTGGGTTGTAGAGTTTCTGCCGAGAGATCCACTCTTAGTCTGTTAGGCTTCCCTTTGTGGGTAACTGACCTTTCTCTCAGTTCCCTTAACATTTTTTTCCTTCATTTCAACTTTGGTGAATCTGACAACTATGTGTCTTGGAGTTGCTCTTCTCGAGGAGTATCTTTGTGGCATTCTCTGTATTTCCTGAATCTGAATGTTGGCCTGCCTTGCTAGATTGGGGAAGTTCTCCTGGATAATATCCTGCAGAGTGTTTTACAACTTGGTTCCATTCTCCCCATCACTTTCAGGTATACCAATCAGACGTACATTTGGTCTTTTTACATAGTCTCATATTTCTTGAGTCTTTGTTTGTTTCTTTTTATTGTTTTTTCTCTAAACTTCCCTTCTCGCTTCATTTCATTCACTTCATTTTCCATCATGGATACCCTTTCTTCCATTTCATCGCATTGGCTCCTGAGGCTTCTGCATTGTTCACGTAGTTCTTGAGCCTTGACTTTCAGCTCCATCAGCTCCCTTAAGCACTTCTCTATATTGGTTATTCTAGTTATACATTCGTCTAAATTTTTTTCAAAGTTTTTAACTTCTTTGCCTTCGGTTTGAATTTCCTCCTGTAGCTAGGAGTAGTTTGATCATCTGAAGCCTTCTTCTCTCAACTTGTGAAGAGAGCAGTTGTTCTCCCAGCATGCAGCTGGAGATCTGAGAATGAGCAGACTGCCTTCTCAAGTGGGTCCCTGACCCCTGACACCCAAACAGCCTAACTGGGAGATACCATCCAGTAGGGGCAGACTGACACCTCACACAGCCGGGTACTCCTCTGAGACAAAACTTCCTGAGGAACGATCAGACAGCAGCATTCACAGTTCATGAATATCCACTTATTTGCAGCCACTTCTGCTGATGCACAGGCAAACAGATTCTGGAGTGAACCTCTAGCCAACTCCAACAGACCTGCAGCTGAGGGTCCTGTCTGTTAGAAGGAAAACTAACAAACAGAAAGGACGTACACACCAAAAACCCTTCTTTACATCACCATCATCAAAGGCCAAATGTAGATAAAACTGCAAAGATGGGGAAAAACAGAGCAGAAAAACTGGAAACTCTAAAAAGCAGAGCACCTCTCCTCCTTCAAAGGGTCGCAGTTCCTCACCAGCAATGGAACAAACCTGGATGGAGATTTTTCTTTTTTCTCCATAGGCCTTAAATTGCTCAAGCTATCCTTCACCGACTATACAAAGAAGTGTTTCCAAGCTGCTGAATATAAAGAAATGTTTAACTCTGTGAGATGAATTCTCACATCACAAAGTGGTTCCTCAGATAGCTTCCATCTAGTTTTTATTCTGGAATATTTGATTTTCCACCTTTGGCCTCAGTGAGCCACGAATGTCCTTTTGCAGAAAGGACAAAAATAGTGTTTCCAAACTACTGAATCGAAAAACTGTTCAACTCTGTGAGATAATGCACACATCAGAAAGCATTTTCTCATAAAGCTTCTTTCTACTTTTTTATCTGAAGATGTTTCCTTTTTCACAATGGGTTTCAATGTGTTCCCAAATATCCCTTTGCAGGTTTTACAAAAATGGTGTTTCCAAAGTGCAGAATGAAAAGAAATGTTTAATTCTGCAAGATGAATGCATATATCAGAAAACCGTTTCTCAGATAGCTTCCTTCTAGTTTTTTTCTTGGGATATTCACAATTTTACAGATGACGTCAATGAGCTCCCAAATTTCCATTGCCTTTAAGAACAAAAGGAGTGTTTCAAACTTCTGAATCCAAAGAAAGTTTTAAATCTGTGAGATGAATGCACGTATCACAAAGCATTTTCTCAGAAAGCTTCTTTCTTGTTTTTATCCGAACATGTTTCCTTTTTCACCATAGATCTCAAAGTGCTCAAAATACCCTTTGCAGACTCTACAAAAAATGTGTTTCCAAACTGCTGAATGAAAAGAAAAGTTTAACTGCGAGATGAATACTCACATCACAAAGTGATTCCTAAGGTAGCTTCCATCTAGTTTCTATCCTGGGTTGTTCACTTTTTCACCATTGTCCTCAATGTTCTCCCAAATATCCTTTTCCAGAATGGGCAAAAACTGTTGTTCCAAATGATGGAATGCAAACAGATGCACACATCACAAAGCTTTTTTTCAGATAGCTTCTTTCTAGTTTTTACCTGAAGAGATTTCCTTTTTCACCATAGGCGTCATTGTGTTCCCATGTATCCCTTTGTAGATTCCACACAAACAATGTTTCCAAACTGCATTATGAAGAGACAATTCTAACTCTGTGAGATGAATGCACATATCACAAAGCTGTTTCTCAGATAGTGCCCTTCTTGTTTATATCCTGGGATATTTACTTTTTCACAAGTGTCCTCAATGTTCTTCCAAATGTCCATTCACAGAATGGACAAATACTGTCTCCAAACTGGTGAATACAAAGAAAGATTTAACTCTGTCAGATTAATCCACACAGCACAAAGCAGTTTCTGAGAAAACTTCTTTCTAGTTTTTATCTGAAGATATTTCCTTTTTCACTGTAGGCTTCAATGCACTCCTAAATATCCCTTCGCAGATTCTACAAAAACAGTGTTCCCAAATTGCTGAATGAAAAGAAAGGTTCATTTCTGTGAGATGAATTCACATATTCCAGTGCTGTTTCTCAGAGAGCTTCCTTCTAGTTTTTATCCTGAAATATTCTCTTTTTTGCCATTGTCTTCAATGAGCTCCAAATTGTCCATCTGCAGAATAGGCAAATATAGTTTTTCCAAACTGCTGAATCCAAAGAAAGTTTTATCAGTGTGAGAAGAATGCACACATCACAAAGCATGTCACAGACAGCTTCTTTCTTGTTTTTATCTGAAGATGCTTCGTTTTTCATCATTAGCCTCAATGTGCTCGCAAATATCACTTCGAAGATTCTACAGAAACAGTGTTTTCAAGCTGCTGAGTGAAATGAAAGGTTTATTTCTGTTATATGAAAGAACACACCACAATGCATTTATCTGAGAGCTTTTTTCTAGTTTTCATCCTAGGATATTCACTTTTTTGCTGTTGGCCTCAATGAGCTCCCAAATGTCCAAACACAGAATGGACAAAAAGTGCATTTCCAAATGGCTGAATCCAAAGAATGTTTTAAAACACATATAAATACACACATAAAATACACAGATTAAAGGTCAGTTTCTCAGAAAGCTTCTTTCTAGTTTTTATCAGACAATGCTTCCTTTTTCACCATACCCCTTAATACGCTCCCAAATATCCCTTTGCAGAAGTTACAAGAAGAGTGTTTATAAAATGCTGATTGAAAAGAACAGTTAAACGCTGTGAGATGAATGCAGACATCACAAAGCCGTTTCTCAGGTAGCTTCCTTCATTTTTTTTTTCTTGGATATTCCCTTTTTGACCATTGGACTCAGAGAGTTCCCAAAACCCCATTCGCAGAATGGAAAGAAACAGTGTTTCCAAATGGTGGAATCCACACAAAGGTTTAACTCTGTGAGATGAATGCACACAATCACAAAGCAGTTTCCCAAAAAGCTTTTTTCTTGTTTTTATCTGAAGACGTTTCCTTTTTCAGCATTGGGTTCAACTTGCTCCAAATTGTCCCTTTGCAGATTTTAAAAAACAGTGTTTCCAAAGTGCTGAATGAAATGAAAGGCTTAATTCTATGAGATGAATGCACACATCAGAATGTGGTATCTCAGAAAGATTCTTTCTGGTTTTTATCTGAAGATGTTTCCTTTTTCACCACTGGGGTCAATGCGCTAGCAAATATCCCTTCACAGATTTTATGAAAACAGTGTTTCCAAACTCCTGAATGAAGAGAAAGTTAAACTCCATGAGCTGAATGCTCACATCACAAAGGGGTTTCTAGGATAACTTCCATCTAGTGTTGTTCCTGGGATATTTGTTTTTTCACCATTGTCCTCAATGTTCTCCCAAATGTCCTTTCACAGAATGGACAAAAGCTATGTCTCCAAATGGTGGAATGGAAAGAAAGATTTAACTCTGTGATATGAATGCCCACATTACAAAGCTGTTTCTCCAAAAGCTTCTTTCTAGTTTTGACCTGAAGATATTTTCTTTTTCACCATAGGCCTCAATTTTCTCCCAAGTATCCCTGTGCAGGTTCTTCAAAAACAGTTTTTCCACACTGCTGAATGTAAAGAAATATTTAACTCTCTGAGATGAATGGACACATGAAAAACCGGTTTCTCAGATACTTTCCTTCTAGTTTTTATCCTGGGATAATCCCTTTTTCACCGTTGGCCAAAATGAGCTCCCAAATGTCCATTTGCAGAATGGACAAGAACAGTGTTTCCAAACTGCTGAATTCAAAGAAAGTTTTAAATCTGTAATGTGAATGCAAACATCACATAGCAGATTCTCAGAAAGCTTCTTGTTTGTTTTTATCTGAAAATAATTTCTTTTCACCCCTAGGCCTCAATGCATCCCAATTATCCCCTCAAAGATTCTACAAAAATATTCTTTTGGAAGTGCTGAAGGAAAAGAAGGGTTTAACTCCGTGAGATGAATGCATACATCACAAAGTGTTTTCTCAGATAGCTTCCTTCTAGTTTTTATCCTGGAATATTCACTTTTTTGCATTGGCCTCAATGAGCTCCCAAATGGCCATTCACAGAATGGAAGAAAACAGAGTTTCCAAACTACTGAATCAAAGGCAGGTTTAACTGTGTGAGATGAATGCACACATTACAAATAGCTTTCTCAGAAACATTCTTTCTAGTTTTTTTCTCAAGGGGTTTCCTTTTTCACAATGGGCCTCAATGCACTCCCATATATCCCTTCACAGATTCCACTAAAACAGTGTTTCCAAACTGCCAAAAAAAAAAAAGAAAGCTCCAACTGTGTGAGATGAATGCATATTTCATGAAGGAGTTTCTCAGAAAGCTTCTTTCTGGTTTTTATCTGAAGTTGTTTCCTTTTTCACCACAGGCCTCAATGCACACCAAATCTTCCCTTCGCAGATGCTACAAAATCAGGGTTTCCAAACTGCTGAATAAAATCAAGGTTTAACTATGTGAAATATATGCACACATCATGATGCAGTTTCCCAAGGAGCTTCCTTCTAGGTTTTATCCTGGGATATTCACTTTTTCGTCATTTGCCTCAGTGATTTCCCAACTGTCCATTCTCATAATGGACAAACACACTGTTTCCAAACTGCTGAATCCAAAGAGCACTGTGAGATGAATGCACACATAAGAAAGCAGTTTCTCAGAAACCTTTCTAGTTTTTATCTGAAGATATTTCCATTTTCACCATAGGTCTCAATGCACTCCCAAATATCTCTTCACAAATTCCAGAAAAAGAGTTTCCAAACTGCTGAATCAAAATACAAGTTTAACTCTCTGAGACAATGCACATGTCATAAAGCAGCTTCAAAGATAGCATCTATCTAGTTTTTATCTTGCAATATTTGCTTTTTTCCATTGGGCTCAATGAGCTCCCAAACGTCCATTTGCAGAATGGAAAAGAACAGTGTTCCCAAACTGCTCAATCCAAAGCAGTGTTTAGATCAGTGAGAAGTATGCACACATCACAAAGCTGTTTATAACAGAGCTTCCTTCTTGTTTTTATGTGAAGATGTTTCCTTTTTCACCCTAGGCCTCAATGCATTTCCAAATATCTATTAGAAGATTCTACAAAAATGGTGATTCAAAACTGCTGAAAGAAAAAAAAACGTTTAACTCAGTGAGATGAAGGCACACGTCAAAAAGCGGTTTCTCAGATACCTTCCTTCTAGTTTTTATCCTTTGATATTAGTTTTTACATCATTCTCCTCAATAAGCTCCAAAATATCCATTCACAGAACAGACAAAACCAGTGTTTCCAAACTGCTGAATCAAAAGAAAGGTTAAATTCTGTGAAGTGAATGCACACATCACAAAGGAGTTTCTCAGAAAGCTTCATTCCTGTTTTTATCTGAAGACATTTTCCTTTTCAACATATGCCTCGAATTTCTCCCAAATATCTCTATGCAGATTCTTCAGAAACACTGTTTCCAGACTGCTGAATGAAATAGAAATTTTTAACTCTGTTAGATAATGGACAGAAGACAAAGCAGTTTCTCAGATACATTCCTTCTAGTTTTTATCTGGAGATAGTCCCCTTTTGGCAATTGACCTCAATGAGCTCCCAAATGGCCATTCGCAGAATGGACAAAACAGTGTTTCCAAACTGATGAATCTAAACAAAGTTTTAACTTTTTGAGCTAAATGTACACATCACAAAGCAGTTTCTCAGAAAGCTTCTTTCAAGTTTTTATCTCAATACATTTCTTTTTTCACCACAGGTCTCAACATGCTCCTAATACACCTTTACAGATTCTAGAAAAACAGTATTTCCAAGCTGCTGAATGAATAGAAAATTTAACTCTGTGAGATGAATGCACACAACACAAAGCTCTTCCTGAGATTGCTTCCTTAGAGTTTTACCTTAGGATATTCACTTATTTGACTTTGGCCTCAAAGAGCTCCCAAATGTCCATTCCCAGAATGGACAAAAATGTTTTTCCAAACAGCTGATTCCAAAGAAATGTTTAACTCTGTGACAGGGATGCAATCATCATAATGCAGTTGCTCAGAAAGCTTGTTTCTATTTTTTATCTGAAGTTGTTTCCTTTTTCACCATAGGCCTCAATGCACTCCCAAATAACCCTTCACAGATTCTACAAAACACAGTGTTTCCAAACCGCTGAATGAAAAGAAAGGCTTTACTCTGCAAGATGAATACAAACTTCACAAATTATTTTCCCAGCTAGCTTCCTTCTAGTTTTTATCCTGGGATATTCACTTTTTTGCCATTGGCCTCAATGAACTCCCAAATGTCCATTCGCAGAATGGACAAAAACTGTGTTTCCAAACTGCTGAATGCAAAGAAAGGTTTAACTGTTAGGTGAATGCACACATCACAAAGCAGTTTTTGAAAAAGTTTTTTTCTAGCATTTATCTGTAGATGTTCCCTTTTTCACCATAGGCCTAAATGCGCTTCTAGATATCCCTTTGCAGATTCTACAAAAACAGTGTTTCCAAACTGCTGAATGAAAAGGAAAGTTTAACTCTGCGAGATGAATGCACACATCACAAAGCAGTTTCTCAGAAAGCTTTTTTCTTGTTTTTATCTGTAGAAGTTCCCTTTTTTACCATAGGTCTCAATGTCCTCCCAAATATCCCTTTGCAGATTCCACGAAAACTGTGTTTCCGTACTGCTGAATGAAAAGAAGGGTTTAGCTCTCTGAGATGAATGCACACATCAAAAACCAATTTCTCAGATATCTTCCTTCTAGTTCCTATCGTGGGATATTCCCTTTTTCACCTTTGACCTCAATGAGCTCCCAAATGTCCATACGCAGAATGGACAAAACAAGTGTTTCCAAACTGCTGAATCTAAAGAAAATTTTAAATGTGAAGTGAATGCAAACACCACATAGCAGATTTTCAGACAGCTTCTTGCTTGTTTTTATCTGAAGATATTTTCTTTTTACCCCTAGGCCTCAAAGTGCAACCAAATATCCCCTCATGGATTCTACAAAAACATTCTTTTGAAAGTGCTGAATGAAAATAAAGGTTTAGCTGTGCAAGATGAATGCAATCATCAGAAAGTGTTTTCTCAGATAGTTTCCTTCTAGTTTTTATCCTGGAATATTCGCTTTTTTGCCATTGGTCTCAATGAGCTCCCAAATGTCTATTCTCAGAAATCTTCTTTCTAGTTTATATCTGAACATTTCCTATTTTCCATAGACCTCTTTGCTCTCTGAAATATCCCTTTGCAGAGTCTACAAAAACAGTGTTTCCCATTTGCTGTATGATAAGAAAGGTTTAACTCTGCGTGATGAATGCCCACATCACAAAACTGTTTCTCAGATAGCATTCTTCTAGTTTTCATCTTGGAATACTCACTTTTTCGCCATTGGCCCCAATGAGCTTTAAAAGTCCATTCACAGATTGGAGGAGAAGGGGATTTAACTCTGTGAGATGAATGTACACATTAAAAATCAGTTTCTCAGAAGGCTTCTTACTAGTTTTTATCAGATGTTTCCTTTTTCACCATAGGCCTTAATGCGCTCCCAAATATACCTCCACAGATTGTACAAAAACAGTGTTTCCAAACTGTTGAATGCAAAGAAAGTTTTAACTCTGCCTGGTGATTGAGAATATCACAAAGCAGTTTCTTAGAGAGATTCCTTCTAGTTTTTATCCTGCTATATTTGCTTTGTCTCCTTTGGCATAAATGAGTTCCCAAGAGTCTACTTGCAAAATGGACAAAAACAGTGTGTCCAAACTGCAGAAGCAAAAGAAAGGTTTAACTCTGTGAGCTGAATGCACTCATCACAAAGTGGTTTCTGAGATGGCTTCCTTCCAGTTTTTATCATGGGATATTCTCTCTTTTGCATTGTATTCAATGAGCTCCAAAATGTCCATTCACAGAATAGACATAAACAGTGTTTCCATACTGCAGAATCAAAAGCAAAGTTAAACTCTGTGAGATGAATGCATACAACAAAAATCAGTGTCTCAGAAGGCTTAATTCTAGTTTTTATCTGAAAGTGTTTCCATCTTCACCATAGGCCTAAATGCACTCCCAAGTATACCTTCACAGGTCCTGCAAAAACAGTGTTTCAAAACTGCTGAATGAAAATAAATGTTTAACTCTATGTGATGAATGCAAATATCACAAAGCAAATTCTCAGATAGCTTATTTCTAGTTTTTATTCTGGTATATTTGCTTTCTCACCATAGGCCTAAAGGTAGTCTCCAATGTGCATTCACAGAATGGACAAAAACAGTGTTTCTGAACTGCTGTACCCAAAAAAAAGTTTAACTCTGTGAGACGATTGCACAGAACACAAAGCAGTTTGTCAGAAAGCTTGTTTCTATTTTTTATCTGAAGATGTTTCCTTTTTCACCATGGGCCTCAATGCCCTCACAAATATCCCTTTGCAGATTCTACAAAAACAGTCTTTCCAAACTGTTGAATAAAAAAGAAAGGTTTACCTCTGTGAGGTGAATGCACACATCAACAAGCTGTTTATCTGAGAGCTTCCTTCTAGGTTTATTCTGGGATATTTGCCTTTTCACCATTGGCCTCAATGAGGTCCCAAATGTCCATTCACAGAATGGACAAAAACAGTGTTTCCAAACCAGTGAATCCAAAGAAAGTTTTAAGTCTGTGAGATGAATGCACCCATCACAAATTCGTTATTCAGAAAGCTTCTTTCTAGTTTTTATTTGAAGATGTTTCCTTTTTCACCATAGGCCTCAATGCTCTAAGAAAGATCCCATTGCAGATTCTACAAAAACAGTGTTTCCAAGCTGCTGAATCCAAAGAAAGGCTTAACTCCATGAGATGAATGCACACATCACAGTTTCTCACTTAGCTTATTTCTAGTTGTCATTTGAACATGGTTTTTTTTAACCATAGTTCACAATGCTCTCCAAAATATCCCTTTGCAGATTCTACAAAAACAGTGTTTCCAAACTGCTGAATGAAAAGAAAAGTTTAACTGCAATATATGTGCATATGTCACATAGCAGTTTCTCCAAAAGCTTCCATCTAGTTTTTATCCTGTGATATTCGCTTTTTCCCCTTTGGCCGTAATGAGCTCCCAAATAGCCATTCGCAAAATGGCCAAAAACCTCTTTTCAAACTACTGAATTGGAAGAAAGGTTTAACTCTCTGAGATGAATGTAAACATCACAAAGCAATTTCTCAGACAGATTCCTTCTAGTTTTTATCCAGTGATATTCTCTTTTTTGCCTTTGGCCTCAATGAGTTCCTAAATGTCCTTTTGCAGACTGTACTAAAACAGTGTTTCCAAACTACTGAATCCCAGAGAAAGGTTTAAGTCTGTAACATGAATGCACACATCACAAAGCAGTTACCCAGGAAACTTCTTTCTAGTTTTTATCTGGAGATGTTTCCTTTCCACCAGTGGCCTCAATGCTCTCTGAAATATCCCTTAGCAGATTCTACAAAAAAAGTGTTTTCAAACTGCTGAATGAAAAAAAATGTTTACCTCTGTGAGATGAATGCACACATCACAAAGCAGTTTCTCAGAAAGCTTCTTTCTTTTTATTTTCTAAACATGTTTCCTTTTCACCATAGGCCTCAATGCTTTTGAAAGTATCAGTTTGCAGGTTCTACAAATACAGTGGTTCCATACTGTTGAATGGAAACATAGTTTTAACTCTGTGAGATGAATGCACACATCACTAAGCGGTTTCCCGGATAGCTTCCTTATGGTTTTTATCTGGGGTGTTTACTTTTTTTGCATTGACTTCAATGAGCTTCCAAATATCCATTCACAGAATAGACAAAAACAATGTTTCCAAACTGCTGAATCCAAAGAAAGCTTTAACTCTGTGAGATGAAAGCACATGTCACAAAACAGTTACTCAGAAAACTTGTTTCTAGTTTTTATCTGAAGATGTTTCTTTTCCACCATAGGCCTCAATGCTTTCTGAAAGATCCCTTTGCAGATTCTACAAAAACAGTGTTTCCAAACTTCTGAATCCACAGGGTGGTTTAACTCTGTGAGATGAATGCACACGTCACAAAGCTGTTCCTCAGAAACCTTCTTTCTAGTTTATATCTGAATATGTTTTCTATTTTCCATATGACTCATTGCTCTCTGAAATATCCCTTTGCAGATTGTACAAAAAGAGTGTTTCCCATTTGCTGTATGAAAAGCAAGGTTTAACTCTGTGAGATGAATGTATACATCACAAAGCAGTTTCTCATGTAACTTCCTTCCAGTTTTTATCCTGGAATATTTGCTGTTTCACCATTGGCCTCAATAAACTCCCAAATGTCCATTCACAGAATGGACAAAAGCACTCTTTCCAAACAACTGAATCCAAAGGAAGGTTTATCTCTGTGAGTTGAATGTGCACATCACAAATCAGTTTCTCAGAAAATTTCTTTCTAGTTTTTATGTAAAGAGGTTTCCTTTTTTACTGTAGGCCTCAATGCTCTCTGAAATATCCCATTGCAGATTCAACAAAAACAGTGTTTCCAAACAGGTGAATGAAAAGAAAGGTTTAATTCTGTAAGATGAATGCATACTTCACAAAGCAGTTTCTCAGACAGCTTCCTTCCAGTTTTTATCCTGGGATATTCGCTTTTTAGCCATTGGCCTCAAAGAGCTCCCAAATGCCATTTGCAGAATGGACAAAAACAGTTTTTCCAAACTGCCAATTACAAAGAAAGTTTAATTCAGTGAGATGAATGCACACATCACAAAGCAGTTTCTCAGAAATCTTCCTTCTAATTTTTATCTGAAGCTCTTTCCATTTTCAAAATATGCCTCAATGCTCTCTGAAATATCACTTTGCAGATTGTATGAAAAAAAGTGTTTCCAAACTGATGACTGAAAACAAAGATTTATCCCTGTGGGATGAATGCACACACCATGAAGTGGTTTCTCACAGTTTCTTTCTAGTTTTTTTCCTGGGATATTCACTTTTTCACCATTGGCCTCAAAGAGCTCCCAAATGTCCTTTTGCAGAATGTAAAAAAAGCAGTGTTTCTAAACTCCTGAGTTGAAAGAAAGATTTAACCCTGTGAGATGAATGCAGACATCACAAAGAAGCTTCTCAGAAAACATCTTTCTGGTTTTTATCTGACTATGTTTCCTTTTTCACCACAGGCTTCAATGCTCTAAGAAATATCCCTCTGCAGATTCTACAAAAACAATTTTTCCTAACTACTGAATGAAAAGAAAAGTTTAATTCCAGAGGATGAATGCACACATGATATAACAGTTTCTCAAATAACTTCCATCTATTTTTTATCCTTGGATATTTTCTTTTTCGCCATTGTCCTCAATGAGCTCCCAAATGTCCATTCGCAGAATGGACAAAAAGATACTTTCCAAACTTCTGAATCTAAAGAAAGGTTTATCTCTGTGAGGTAAAGTCACACATCACAAAGAAGTTTCTGAGAAAGATCCTTTTTCATTTTTATCTGAAAATGTTTCCTTTTTACACCATAGGTCACTATGCTCTCCAAAATATCCCTTTGCAGGTTTTACAAAAACAGTTATTCCAAACTGCTGAATGAAAAGAAAAGTTTAATTCTGTGAGATGAAAGCATACATTACATAGGAGTGTCTCAGATAGCTTCCCTATACTTTTTATCCTGGGACATTTGCTTTATCGCCATGGGCCTCAGTGAGCTCCCAAATGTCCATTCACATAATGGACAAAAAGAGTGTTTCTAAACTACTGAATCCAATGAAAGGTTTAAGTCTCTGAGCTGAATGCACACATCTCAGAGCAGTTTCTGAGAAAGCTACTTTCTAGTTTTTATCTGAAGATAATTCTTTTTCAACCATAGGCCTTAATGTTCTCCAAAATATCCCTTTGAAGATTCTAGAATAACAGTTTCTGAAAGCACTGACTCTAAAGAAAGGTTTATCTCTGTGAGATGAATGCAGACATCACAAAGCAGTTTCTCAGAGAGGTTTTTCTGGTTTTAATCTGAAGATAATTCATTTTTTTCCATAGGCCTCAATGCTCTCTGAAATATCCCTTTGGAATTCTACAAAAACAGTGTTTCCAAACTGCTGAATGGAAAGAAAATTTCAGCTCTGTGAGATGAATGATCACATCACACAGCAGTTTCTCAGATATCTTCCTTCTAATTTTTATCCTGGGATATTCATTTTTTCACCATTGGCCTCAATGAGCTCCCAAATGTCAATTGCACAATGGACAAAAACAGGGTTTCCACGCTGCTGAATCCAAATAATGGTTTAACTCTGTGAGATGAATGCACACATCACAAAGAAGTTCCTCAGAAAGCTGCCTTCTAGTTTTTTTCTGAAGAGATTTTCTTCTTAACCATAGTCCTCAAAGTGCTCTAAAATATACATTTGCAGATACTACAAAAATAGTGTTTCTGAAATGCAGAAAGAAAAGAAAGGTGTAACTCTCCAAGGTGAATGCACACATCACAAAGCAGTTTCTCAGAAAGCTTCTTTCTAATTTTTATCTAAAGATGTTTCCTTTTTCACTATAGTCTTCAAAACGTTCCCAAACATCCTTTGCAGATTGTACAAAAACTGTGTTTCCAAGCTGCTGAATGATAATAAACGATTAACTCTGTGAGAGGAATGCAGACATCTTAAAGCAGTTTCTCAGAAATCTTCTTTCTAGTTTTTATCTGAAGACACCTCCTTTTTCACAATAGGCCTAAATGCACTCTAAAATATCCCTTCTCACATTCTATAGAAAACAGGGTTTCCAACCTTGTGAATGAAAAGAAAGGTTTAACTCTGTGAGATGAATGCATGCATCAAAAACAGTTTCTCGAGAAAGCTTCTTTCCACTTTTTATCTGATCATATTTCCTTTTTCACCATAGGCCCCAACGCTCTCGGAAACATACCTTTGCAAATACTACAAAAATACTGTTTCCAAACTGCATAATCAAAAGAAAGTTTTAACTCTTTGAGATAAATGCAGACATAACAAAGCAGTTTCTTTGAGAGTTTCCATCTAGTTTTCATCCTGGGATATTCACTGTTTTGTAATTTGCTACAATGAGCTCCCAAGTGTCCATTTGCAGAATGGACAAAAACAGTGTTTCTAAACTGCTGAATCCAAAGAAAATTTCAACTCTGCAAGATGACTGCACACATCTCAAAGCAGTTTCTCTGCATGCTTCTTTGCAGTTTTTATCTGAATATGGTTCCTTTTTAACCATAGGCCTCAAAGCACTCAAAAATATCACTTTGCAGATACTACAACAAGAGTGTATCCAAACTGCTGAGTGAAAAGAAAGATTTAATTCTGTGAGAGGAATGTACACATCCCAAAATTGTTTCTCAGATAGCTTCCTTCTAGGTTTACCCTGCAACATTCATATTTTGGCCATTGGCCTCAATTAACTCTCAAATATCCATTTGCAGAATGGACAAAAACACTGTTTCTAAACTATTGAATCCAAAGAAAAATTTAACTCTGTGAGATGAATGCAGTCATCACAAAGGAGTTTCTCAGAAAGCTTCTTTCTAGTTTTTATCTAAAGATGTTTACTTTTTTAACATAAGCCTCAAAGCTCCCTGAAATAGCCCTTTGCAGATTACACAAAAACAGTATTTCCAAACTGCAGAAGGAAAAGAGAGGTTTCACTCTGTGAGATGGATGTTGACATCATATAGCATTTTCTCAGATTGCTTCCTTATCATTTTTATCCTGAGATGTTCACTTTTTCACCATTGGACTCAATGAGCTCCCAAACATCCATTTGCAGAATGGACAAAAACACGTTTTCCCAACTACAGTATCCAAAGAAAAGTTTAACTCTGCAAGATGAATGCTGACACCACATAGCAGTTTCTCAGATTACTTCCATCTGATTTTTATCCTGGGATATTTGCTCCTTCCCTGTTGGCCTCAATGAACTCACAAATGTCCGTTCACTGAATGGACAAAAACAGTGTTTCCACTACTGAATCCAAAGCAAGGTTTAACTCTGTGAAATGAATACACATATCACAAAGCAATTTCTCAGAAAGATTCTTTCTAGTTTTAATCTGAGGATGTTACCTTTTTCACCATAGGCCTCAAAGCTCTCCGAAATATCCCTCTGCAGATTCTACAAAAAGAGTGTTTCCAAACTATGGAATGAGAAGGAAGGTTTAACTATGTGAGATGATTGTCCACATCGCATAGAACTTTCTCAGATTGGTTTTGTATAGCTTTTATCTTTGGATATTTGCTTTTTTGACATTGGCCTAAATGAGCACCGAAATATACATTTGCAGAATGGACAAAGACACTCTTTCCAGGCTACTGTGTCCAAAGAAAGTTTAACTCTGTGAGATGAATGCAAATATCACAAAGCAGTTTCTCAGAAAGCTTCTTTCTAGTTTTTGTCTGAAGATGATTCCTTTTTCACCATAGGTCTCAATGTTCTCCTAAAAATTCCTTTGCAGATACTACAAAAACAGTGTTTCCAAACTGCTGAATGAAAGGAAAGTTTTAAGTCTGTGAAATGAATACACACATCACAAAAAGGTTTTTCAGATAGCATTATTCCAGTTTTACCCTGGGATATTTGTTTTTTTTTGCCTTTGGCCTCAAGAAGCTCACACGTGTCCATTCCCAGAATGTAGAAAAAAGGTGTTAGCAAACTGCAGTAACTAAAGAAAGTTTTAAATCAATGAGATTAGTGCATACAGCACAAAACGGTTTCTCAGAAACTTTCTTTCTAGTTTTTATCTGAAGACGTTTCCCATTGCACCATAGACCTCTATGCTGTCCGAAGTATCTCTTTGCAGATTCTACAAAAACAGTGTTTCCAAACTGCTGAATGAAAATAAAGTTTTAACTCTGTGAGATGAATGCACATATGACAAAGCGGTATCTCAGATAGCTTCCTTCAATTTTTTATCCTGGGATATTTGCTTTTTCACCATTTGCCTCAAAGAGCTCCAAAATGTCCTTTTGCAGAATGGGCAAAAATAGTGTTTCCAAAGTGCTGAATCCAAAGAAAGGTTTAACTCTGTGAGATGAATGCACACATCATAAAGCAGTTTCTCAGAAAGCTTCCTGCTAGTTTTTATTAAGATATTTTACTTTTAACAATAGGTAGCAATGCTCTCCAAAATATCCTTTTGCAGATTCTACACAAAAAGTTTTTCCAAATAGCTGAATAAAAAGAAAGTTTTAACTTTGCGTGATGAACATACACATCACATAGCATTTTTTCAGATAGCTTCCGTCTAGTTTTTGTTCTTGGATATACGCTTTTTCCAAATTTCTAGAAAGGAGATAAACAGTGTTTCCAAAGTGCTGAATCAAAAGAAAAGTTTAAAATTGCGAGATGAATGCACACATCACAGGGCAGTTTCCCAGATAGCTTCTATGTGCTTTTATCCTGGCATATTCACTTTTTGCCTTTGGTCTCTATGAACTCCAAATTGTACATCTGCAGAAAGGACAAAAACACTGTTTCAAAACTGGTGAATGCAAAGAAAGGTTTAACACTGCGAGATGAATGTCAACATCACATAAGAGTTTCTCTGATAGCTTCCATCTATTTTTATCCTGGAATATTTTCTCTTTCTTCATTGGCCTCAAAGAGTTCCCAAATGTCAATTCGCTGAATGGACAAAGACAGTATTTCCAAACTGCTGAATCCAAAGAAAAGTTTAACTCTGTGAGGTGAATTCACACATCACAAAAAATTTCTGAGAAACCTTGTTTCTCATTTTTATCTGAAAATGTTTCCTATTTCCCCGTAGGCCTCAATGCTCTCTGAAAGATCCCTTTCCAGATTCTACAAAAAGAGTGTTCCCAAAATGCTGAATGAAAAGAAAATTTTAACTCTGTGAGATGAAAGCACACATCACAAAGAGGTTTTTCAGAGAGCTTCTTTCTGATTTTTATCCTGGAATATTCTGTTTTTCACCATTGGCCTCAATGAACTCCTAAATGTCCATTCGTAGTCTAAACAAAAACAATGTTTCAAAATGGTGAACAGAAAGAAAGTTTTAACTCTCTGAGATGAATGCTGACATCACAAATCAGTTTCACAGAAAGCTTCTTTCTAGTTTTTATCTGAAGATGTTTCCCTTTTCACCATAGACCTCAATCCTCTTTGAAATATCCCTTTGCAGATTCTACAAAAACAGTGATTCCAAACTGCTGAATTCAAAGGAAGGATTAACTCTGTGAGATTAATGCACAAATCCAAAGCAGTTTCTCAGAAAACTTCATTCTAGTTGTTATCTGAAGATGTTTCCTTTCTCACCATAGACCTCAATGTTATCTGAAATATCCCTTTGCAGATTCTACAGAAAAAGTGTTTCCAAACTGCTGGCCAAAAAGAAAGGTTTAACTTTGTGAGATGAATGCACACATCACATAGCAGTTTCTCAGATATCTTCTGTCTACTTTTTATCCTGGGATATTCTCTTTGTCACTGTGGACCTCAATAAGCTCCCAAATGTCCATTTTCAGAAAGGACAAAAATTTTTCCAAACTACTGAATCCATAAAATGTTTTAGTCTGTGGGATGAATGCACACATCTGAAAGCAGTTTTGCTGAAAGCTTCTTTCTAGTTTTATCTGAAGATGATTCATTTTTCGCCATAGGCCTCAATGCTATCTGAAATATATCCTTGCAGATAATGAAAAAACAGTGTTTCAAAACTGCTGAATCCAAAGAAAGTTTTAACTATGTGAGATGAATGCACACATCACAAAGCAGTTTCTCCACAGCTTCTTTGTAACTTTTTACATGATTCTTTTTCATCATAGGCCTCAAACTCTCTGAAATATAGCTTTGCAGATTCCACCACAAGTGTTTCCAAACTACTGAATGAAAATAAATGTTTAACTGTGTGAGATGAATGCACACGTCACATAGCAATTTCTCAGATATCTTCTGTATAGTTCTTATCCTGGGATATCCCCTTTTTCATCATTGGCCTGAATGAGCTCCCAAATGTCCATTCACAGAATGGACAAAAATAGTGTTTCCATACTGCTGAATCCGAAAAAACTTTTAACTCTGTCAGGTGAATGCAGACATCACAAAGCATTTTCTCAGAAAGTTTCTTTCTACTTTTTATCTGAAGATGTTTCCATTTCACCATAGGCCACAATGATCTCTGAAATATCCCTTTGCAGATTCTACAGAAACATTGTTTCCAAACTGCAGAATCCAAAGTAAGTTTTAACTCTGTGAGAAGAATACACACATCACAAAGCAGTTTCTCAGAAAGCTTCTTTCTTGTTTTTAACTGAAGACCTTTCCTTTTTCACCACAGGCCTCAGTTCTATCTGAAATATCCCTTTGCGATCCTACAAAAAAAGTGTTTCCAAACTGCTGGGTTAAAAGAATTTTTTTACTCTGCGAGATGAATTCACACATCACATAGCAGATTTTCAGATAGCTTCCATGTAGTTTTTATCCTGGCATATTTGCTTTTTCACCATTGGCCTCAATGAGCTGCCAAATGTCCATTAGCAGAATGGACGGAAACAGTTTTTCCAAACTGCTGAATACAAAGAAAGGTTTAACTCTATGAAATAAATGCACACATCACTAAGCCATTTCTCAGAAAGCTTTTTTTCTTGTTTTTATTTGAAGATTTGCACAGAGGTTGCAATGCTCTGCTCTCCAAAATGTCCCTTTGTACATTCCACAAATACAGTGTTTCCAAACTGCTGAATGAAAAGAAAGTTTTAACTCTGTGAGATAAATGCAGACATCACATAGCGATTTCCCAGATAGATTCCTCCTAGTTTTTATCCTGTGATATTCACTTTTTTGCCATTGGCCTCAAAGAATTCCCTAATGTCCATTTGCAGAATGGATAAAAACACTCTTTTGAAACTGCTGAATGGAAAGAAAAGTTTAACTCTGTGAGATGAATGTGCACATCACACAGCAGTTTCTCAGACATCTTCCTTCTAGTTTCTATCTGAAGATGATTCCTTTGTCACCATATGCCTCAATACTCTCTTAAATATCCCTTTGTAGATTCTACAAAAAAGTGTTTCCAAACAGCTGAATGAAAAGAAAGTTTTAATTCTGTGAGATGAATGCACACATCACAAAGCAGTTTCTCAGGTAGCTTCCTTCTAGTTTTTAACCTGGTACATTCACTTTTTCACCATTGTCTTATATGAACTTCGAAATGTCTTTTCACAGAATGGTCAAAAAACCTGTTTTCAAGCTGCTGAATGAAAAGGGAGGTTTAATTCTGTGAGATGAATCCTTACATCAAAAAGAGGTTTCCCAGATAGGTTCCTTCTAATTTTATCCTGGCATATCCACTTTTTTGCCAGTGGCCTCAATAGGCTCCCACATGTCCATTCGTAAAATGGACAAAAGCTCTGTTTTCAAACTGCTGAATTCAAAGAAATTTTAACTCTGTGAGATGATTGCTCACATCACAAAGCAGTTTCTCAGAAAGCTTCATTCTTGTTTTTAGCTGAAGATGTTTCCAATTTAACCATAGGCATCAATGTTCTCCTAAATATCCCTTTGCAGATAGTACAAAAAGAGTGTTATGAAACTGCTGAATGAAAAGAAAGGTTTAAATCTGTGGGATGAATGCACACATCACAGAGCAGTTTCTCAGATAGCCTCCTTCTAGTTTTTATCCGGGGATATTCACTTTCTTGCCATTGGCCCCAATGGTCTCCCAAACGTCCATTTCTAGAATGGACAAAAACAGTGTTTCCAAACTGCTGAATTGAAAGAAAGTTTTAACTCTGTTAGATGAATGTACACATCCCAAAGCAGTTTCTCAGAAAGCTTCTTTCTAGTTTTACCTGAAGTTGTTTTCTTTTTCAACGAAGGCCTCAATGCTCTCTGAAATGTCCCTTTGCAGATTCTACAAAAAGAGTGTTTCCAAAGAGCTGAATGAAAAGGATGGTTTAGCAGTGTGAGGTGAATGAACACATCACAAAGCAGTTTCTCTGATAGATTCTGTCTGTTTTTTATCTTAGGATATTCGATTTTTGGACTTTGGCCTCAAGGAGCTCCCAAATGTCCACTCACAGAATGGACAGAAACAGTGTTTCCAAAGTGCTGAATCCAAAGAAAGTTTTAACTTTATGAGATGAATGCACATATCACAAAGCAGTTTCTCAGGAAGATTCTTTCCACTTTTTTTCTGAAGAAGTTTCCTTTTTTGCCATAGGCCTCCATACACTCCAAAATATCCCTTTGCTGATTCCTCAAAAACAATGTTTCCAAACTGCTGAAAGAAAAGAAATGTTTACCTCTGTGAGATGAGTACCCACATCACATTGCAGTTTGTCAGATAGTTTCCGCCTACTTTTTATCCTGGAATATTCACTTTGTCCTCACTGGCCTCAAAGAGCTCCCAAATGTTTATTTGCAGAATGGACAAAAACAGTGTTTCCAAACTGCTGAATATGAAGAAAGGTTTAACAGTGTCAGATGAATGCACACACCACAAAGCAGTTTCTCAGACAGCTACTTTGTAGTTTTTATCTGAAAATGTTTCCTTTTTCACAATAGTAGTCAATGCTCTGTGCAACATCCCTTTGCAGATTCTAAAAATAATGTGTTTCCAAACAGCTGAATCCAAAGAAAATTTAACTCTGTGTGATAAATGCATGAATCTTAATGCGTTTTTTCAGCTTCCTTCTGGTTTTAATCCCGGGATATTCACTTTTTCACAATTGGCCTCAATGAGCTCCCAAATGTCCATTTGCAGAATGGAGAAAAACAGCGTTTCCAAACTGCTGAATACAAAGGATGTTTTAACTCTGTTAGATGAATGCACACATCATAAAGCAGTTTCCCAGAAAGCTTCTTTCTAGTTTTTATCTGAATATTTGTAATTTTTCAGTCTAGGCCTCAATGGTCTCAGAAATATCCCTTTGCAGATTCTACAAAAACAGCGTTGCCAAACTGTAGAATGAAAAGAAAGGTTTACCTCTGCAAGATGAATGCACATGTCACATGGCAGTTTCTCAGATAGCTCCCGTCTACTTTTTATCCTGGGATGTTCGCTTTTACCCCATTGGCCTCGATGATCTCCCAGATGTCGTTTCACAGAATGGACAAAAACAATGCTTACAAATGGCTGAATCCAAAGAAAGGTTTAACTTTGTGACATGAATGCACACATCACAAAGCAGTTTCTCAGAAAGCATCTTTCTATTATTTTTCTGGAGATGTTTCCTATTTCACCATTGGCCTCAATGTTCCCCGAAACATCCCTTTGCAGATTCTACAAAAACAGTGCTTCCAAACTGCTGAATGAAAAGAAAGGTTTAATTCTCCTAGATGAATGCACACAACACACAGAAATTTATCAGATAGCGTCCATCTAGGTTTTACCCTGGGATATTTGCTTTTTCTCCATTGGCCTCAATAGCTCCCAAATGTCCATTTGCAGAATGGACAAAAGTAGTGGTTCCAAACTGCTGAATCAAAAGAAATGTTTAAGTCTGTGAGACAAATGAACACATCACAAAACAGTTTCTCAGAAAGCATCTTTGTAATTTTTATCTGAAGATGTTTCCTTTTTCACTGTAAGCCTCAATGCTCTCCAAAATATCTCTTAGCAGATTCAACAAAAATAGTGTTTCCAAACTTCTGAATCCAAAGAAAGGTTTAACTCTATGAGATGAATGCACACATCACAAAGCAATTTCTCAGAAAGCTTCTTTATATTTTTATCTTAAGGTATTTCGAATTCATGTCCTTTGTAGGGACATGGATGAAATTGGAAATCATCATTCTCAGTAAGCTATCGCAAGAACAAATAACCAAACACTGCATATTCTCACTCATAGGTGGGAATTGAACAATGAGAACACATGGACACAGGAAGGGGAACATCACACTTCAGGGACTGTTGTGGGGTGGGGGGAGGGGGAGGGAGAGCATTGGGAGATATACCTAATGCTAGATGACGAGTTAGTGGGTGCAGCACACCAATATGGCACATGTATACACATGTAACTTACCTGCACCTTGCGCACATGTACCATAAAACCTAAAGTATAATAATAATAATAATAATAATAAATAAAAATATAAAATTAAAAAAAGATATTTCCTTTTTCACCATAAGCCTTAATGCTCTCTGAAATATTGCTTTGCACATTCTACAAAAACAGTGTTTCCAAACTGCTGAATGAAAAGAAAGGTTTTACTCTGGGAGATAAATTTGCAAATCACAAAGCTGTTACTCAGACCGCTTCCTTCCAGTTTTTATCCTGGCATATTCGCTTTTTCGCCATTGACCTCAAGGAGCTCCCAAATGTTTATTCACAAAATGGACAAAAACAGTGTTTCCAAGCTGCTGAATCTGAAGAAATGTTTAACAGTGTGAGATGAAGGCACACATCACAAAGCAGTTTCTCAGAAAGCTTTTTTCTAGTTTTTATCTGAAAATGTTCCATTTTCCACAATAAGCTTCAATGCCATCCACAATATCATTTTGCAGATTTTACAAAAAGAGTGTTTCCAAACTGCTCAATGAAAAGGAAGGTTTAACTCTGAGAGATAAATGCTACATCTCAAAGTGGTTTCACGGATAGTCTCCTTCTAGTGTTCATCCTGTGATATTTCTTTTTTTGCCATTGGTCTCAATGAGCTCCCAATTGTCCATTCGCAGAATGGAAAATAACAGTGTTTCCAAACTTCTGAATCCAAAGAAGTGTTAAACTCTGTGAGACGAATGCACACATCACAAAGTAGTTTCTCAGAAAGCTTCTTTCTAATTTTTATCTGAATATGTTTCATTTTTCACCATAGGCCTCAATATGATCCCAAATATCCCCTTACAGATTCTACAAAACGAGTGTTTCCAAACTGCTGCATTAAAAGAAACTTTTAACTCTGTGAGGTGAAGGCATACAACACAAAACAGCTTCTCATATATCTTCCTTATAGTTTTCATCCTGGGATATTCTCATTGTGTCAATGAGATCCAAAATGGATCTCATTGCAACAATGAGATCCAAAATGTCCATTTGCAGAATGGACAAAACAGTTTTTCCAAACTGCTGAATCCAAAGAAAGGTTTAACTCTGTGAGGTGAATGCACACAACAATAAGAAGTTTCTCAGAAAGCTTCTTTCTGGTTCTTATCTGAAGATGTTTCCTAATTCACCATAGGCCTCAAGGCTCTGCAAAATATCCCTTTGCTGATTTTACAAAAAGATTGTTCCCACACTGATGAATGAAAAGAAAGGTTTCATTCTGTGAGATGAATGCACACATCACAAAGCAATTTCTCAGATGGCTTCCTTCTAGTTCTTATCCAGGGATATTCATTTTTTCACCACTGCCCTCAATGAGCTCCAAAATGGCCATTTGCAGAATGGACAAAAACAGTGTTTCCAAACTACTGAAACCATAGAAATGTTTAACTCTGTGAGATGAATGCACACAACACAAAGAAGTTTCTCAGTAAGCTTCTTTCTAGTTTTTACTTGAAGATGTTTACTTTCTCACCATCAGCCTCAATGCTCACTGAAATATCCCTTTGCAGATTCTACAAAAACACTGTTTGCAAACTCCTGAAAGAAAAGAAAGCTTTAACACTGCTAGATGAATGCAGGTAGCACAAAGCTGTTTCTCAGATAGCTCTCTTTTAGTTTTTTATCCTGGGATATTCGCTTTTTCTCCTTTGGCCTCAATGAGCTCCCAAGTGTCCATTCACAGAATGGACAAAAACAGTGTTTCCAAACTACTGAATCTATAGGAGTTTTTAACTCTGTGAGATGAATGCACACATAACAAAGCAGGTTCTTAGAAAACTTCTTTCTTGTTTTTGTCTGAAGATGTTTTCTTTTCCACCATAGGCCTCAAAGCTCTCTGAATTATCCTTTTTCAGATTTGACAAAAACAGTGTATACAAACTTCTGAAGGAAAAGAAAGGTTTACCTCTGTGAGATGAATGCATACATAAGAAAGTCTTTCTCAGACAGCTCCTTTCTAGATGAAGATACTTCCTTTTTTACCATAGCTACAATGCTTTCCCAAATATCCCTTCACACATTCTACAAAAACAGTGTTTCAAAACGGCTGAAAGAAAAGAGATGTTTAACTCTGTGAGGTGAATGCACGCATAATAAAGCGGTTTCTCAGATAAGGTCTTTCTAGTTTTTATCCTTGGATATTACCTTTTTGTCATTGGCCACAAGGAGAACCCAAATGTCCTTTCACAGAATAAGGAAAAAAAGTGTATCCAAGCTGCTGAATCCACAGACAGGTTTAACTCTCTAAGTTGAATGTACACAACATAAAGCAGCTTCTCAGAAAGCTTCTTTCTACTTTTTGTCTGAAGATGTTTCCTTTTTCACCACATGCCTCAATAGGCTCCAAAATATCCCTTCACATATTCTATAAAAGCAGTGATTTCCAAGTGCTGAATGAAAAGAAAAGTTTAACTCTGTTAGTTGAATGCACACATCACAAACTGTTTCTCAGATTCTTTCCTTCTATTTTTTATCCTGCTATATTCTATTTTTCTCCATTGTCCTCAATGAGCTCCCAAATATCCATTTGTACAAAGGACAAAAACAATGTTTCCAAACTGCTGAATCCAAAAAATAGTTTAAGTCTGTGAGATGAATGCAAACATCAAAAAGTAGGTTCTCAGAAAGCTTCTTTATTGTTTTTATCTGAAGACGTTTGCTTTTTCACCATAGGCCTCAATGCTCTCTGAAATAACCCTTTGGAAATTCTTCAAAGACATAGCACACTGAGGGCTGTGTTGGAAAAGGAAATGCCTTCAGACACAAACTAGACAGAAGTTTTCTGAGAAGCTGCTTTGTGATGTGAGCATTCATCTTACAGAATTAAAACTTTCTTTTGATTGGGCAGTTTGGAAACTCTGTATTTGTAGAATTGCAAAGGGATATTTCAGAGTGCACTGTTGCCTATGGTGAAGAATTAAATATCTTCAGATAAAAACTAGAAAGAAGCTTTCTGAGAAACTGTTTTGTGATGTGTGCCTTCAACTCACATAGTTAAACCTGCTTTTTGAGAAGTTTGGAAATACAGTTTTTGAAGAATCTGGATGGGATATTTGGGAGCATATTTAAGCCTATGGTGATAAAATAAATATCTTTGGATAAAAACTATAAAGAAGCTTTTTGAGAAGCTGCTTTGTGATGTGTCCTTTCAACTCAGACAGATAAATTTTTTTTTTTGACTGAGCAGTTTGGGAACCCTGTTTTTCTGTAATCTGAGAAGCAATGTTTGGTAGCACAAAAAGGCCTGTGGTGAGCAAGGAAATAACTTCAGGTAAAAACTAGATAAAAGCATTGTGTGAAACTGCTTTCTGGTGTGTGAGTTAATCTCACAGAGTTAAATCCTTCTTTTGATGGATCAGTTCAGAACCACTGTTTTACAGAATCTGTGAAGGGATACTTTGGAGCACATTAAGGCTTATGGTGGAAAAGGAAATATCTTCAGAGAAGAAATAGTCACCTTTTCTGAGAAACTGATGTCTGATGGGTGTGTTCGTCTCACAAAGTTAAATACTTCTTTTAATGGAACAGTTCAGAAACACTGTTTTTATAGATCTGTGAAGGGATAGTTTGGAGTGCATCGAGGCCTATGATGGAAGAGAATATATCTTCAGAGAAGAATTAGACCGAATCTACTTGAGAATCTGCTTTGTGATGAGTGCATTCATCTCACACATTTATACATGTCTATTGATTGAGCAGTTTGAAAACACTGTGTTTGTGGTAAATGCAAAGGTATATTTTGGGTCGCACAGAGGTCTATGGTGAAAAAGGAAATATCTTCAAATAAAAACTAGAAATAGGCTTTCTGAGAAACCTCTTTGTGATGTGTGCATTCAATTCACAGAGTTAAATTTTGTGTTGATTGACCAGTTTGGAAATACTATTTCTGTAGAATCTGCAATGGTATATTTGGGAGCATGTTGAAGCCAAAGGTAATAACTTTAGATAAAAACTACAAAGAAGCATTTTGAGAAACTGTTTTATGATGTGTGCATTCATCTCACAGAGGTAAACTTTTATTTTGACTGAGCACTTTGGAAACTGTTTTTGCAAAATTTGCAAAGCAATATTGGGTAGTGCAAAAAGCTTATGGTAGAAGGAGTCAAGATGGCTGAATAGGAACAGCTCCGGTCTACAGCTCCCAGCATGAGTGATGCAGAAGATGGGTGATTTCTGCATTTCCATCTGAGGTACCGGGTTCATCTCACTAGGGAGGGCCAGTCAGTGGGTGCAGGACAGTGGTTGCAGCACACTGTGTGCCAGCCGAAGCAGGCTGAGGCATTGCCTCACTTGGGAAGTGCAAGGGGTCAGGGAATTCCCTTTTCTGGTCAAGGAAAGGGGTGACAGACGGCACCTGGAAAATCGGGCCACTCCCACCCCAATACTGCACTTTTCCGATGGGTTTAGGAAACGGCACACCAGGAGATTATATCCCACACATGGCTCGGAGGGCCCTAAGCCCATGGAGTCTCACTGATTGCTAGCACAGCAGTCTGAGATCAAACTGCAAGGTGGCAGCGAGGCTGAGGGAGGGAGGCCAGCCATTGCCCAGGCTCGCTTAGGTAAACAAAGCAGCTGGGAAGCTCGGACTGCATGGAGCCCACAACAGCTCAAGGAGGCCTGCCTGCCTCTGCAGGCTCCACCTCTGGGGCAGGGCACAGACAAACAAAAAGACAGCAGTAACCTCTGCAAACTTAAATGTCCCTGTCTGACAGCATTGAGGAGAGCAGTGGTTCTCCCAGCAAACAGCTGGAGACCTGAGAACAGGCAGACTGCCTCCTCAAGTGGGTCCCTGACCCCTGACCCTCGAGCAGCCTAATTGGGAGGCATCCCCCGGTAGGGGCAGACTGACACCTCACACGGCCGGGTACACCTCTGAGACAAAATTTCCACAGGAATGATCAGACAGCAGCATTCGCAGATCACGAAAACCTGCGGTTCTGCAGACACCGCTGCTGATACCCAGGCAAACAGGGTCTGGAGTGGATCTCTAGCAAACTCCTACAGAACTGCAGCTGAGGTTCTGCCGTTAGAAGGAAAGATAACAAACAGAAAGGACATCCACAACAAATAAACATTTGTACAACACCATCAGCAAAGACCAAAAGCAGGTAAAACCACAAAGATGGGAAAAAAACAGAGCAGTAAAACTGGAAACTCTAAAAAGCAGAGCGCCTCTCCACCTCCAAAGGAACGCAGTTCCTCACCAGCAATGGAACAAAGCTGGATGGAGGATGACTTTGACGGGTTGAGAGAAGAAGGCTTCAGACGATCAAACCACTCTGAGCTACAGGAGGAAATTCAAACCAAAGGCAAAGAAGTTGAAAACTTTGAAAAAAATTTAGACGAATGTATAACTAGAATAACCAATACAGAGAAGTGCTTAAAGGAGCTGATGGAGCTGAAAGCCAAGGCTCGAGAAATACATGAAGAATGCAGAAGCCTCAGGAGCTGATGTGACAAACCGGAAGAAAGGGTATCAGTAATGGAAGATGAAATGAATGAAATGAAGTGAGAAGGGAAGTTTAGACAAAAAAGAATAAAAAGAAATGAACAAAGCCTCCATGTAATATGGGACTATGTGAAACGACCAAATCTACGTCTGATTGGTGTACCTAAAAATGATGGGGAGAATGGAACCAAGTTGGAAAACACTCCACAGGATATTATCCAGGAGAACTTCACCAATCTAGAAAGGCAAGCCAACATTCAGATTCAGGAAATACAGAGAGCACCACAAAGATACTCCTCGAGAACAGCAACTCCAAGACACATAATTGTCAGATTCACCAAAGTTGAAATGAAGGAAAAAATGTTAAGGGAAGCCAGAGAGAAAGGTCGGGTTACTCATAAAGGGAAGCCCAGCAGACTAACAGCAGATCTCTCAGCAGAAACTCTACAAGCCAGAAGAGAGTGGGGGCCAATATTCAACATTCTTAAAGAAAACAATTTTCAACCCAGAATTTCATATCCAGCCAAACTAAGCTTCAAAAGTGAAGGAGAAATAAAATACTTTACAGACAAGCAAATGCTTAGAGATTTTGTCACCACCAGGCCTGTCCTAAAAGAGCTCCTGATGGAAGCACTAAACATGGAAAGGCACAAATGGTACCAGCCACTGCAAAATCATGCTAAAATGTAAAGACCATCGAGACTGGGAAGAAACTGCATCAACTAACGAGCAAAATATCCAGCTAACATCATAATGACAGGATCAAATTCACACTTAACAATATTAACTTTAAACGTAAATGGACTAAATACTCCAATTAAAACACACCGATTGGCAAATTGGATAAAGAGTCAAGATCCATCAGTGTGCCATATTTAGGAAACCCATCTCATGTGCAGAGACACACATAGGCTCAAAATAAAAGGATGGAGGAAGATCTATCAAGCAAATGGAAAACAAAAAAAGGCAGGGGTTGCAATCCTAGTCTCTGATGAAACAGACTTTAAACCAACAAAGATCAAAAGAGACAAAGAAAGCCATTACATAATGGTAAAGGGATCAATTCAACAAGAAGAGCTAACTATACTAAATAAATATGCACCCAATACAGGAGCACCCAGATTCATAAAGCAAGTCCTAAATGACCTACAAAGAGACTTAGACTCCCACACAATAATAATGGGAGACTTTAACACCCCACTGTCAACAAGAGACAGATCAACGAGACAGAAAGTTAACAAGGATACCCAGGAATTGAACTCAGCTCTGCACCAAGGGGAAACAATAGACATCTACAGAACTCTCCGCCCGAAATCAACAGAATATACATTTTTTTCAGCACCACACTACACCTATTCCAAATTTGACCACTTAGTTGGAAGTAAAGCTCTCCACAGCAAATGTAAAAGAACAGAAATTATAACAAACTGTCTCTCAGACCACAGTGCAATCAAATTAGATCTCAGGATTAAGAAACTGACCCAAAACCACACAACTACATGGAAACTGAACAACCTGCTCCTGAATGACTACTGGGTACATAACGAAATGAAGGCAGAAATAAAGATGTTCTTTGAAACCAATGAGAACAAAGACATAACATACCAGAATCTCTGAGACACATTCAAAGCAGTGTGTAGAGGGAAATTTATAGCACTAAATGCCCACAAGAGAAAGCAGGAAAGATCCAAAATTGACACTCTAACATCACAATTAAAAGAACTAGAAAAGCAAGAGCAAACACATTCAAAAGCTAGCAAAAGGCAAGAAATAACTAAAATCAGAGCAGAACTGAAGGAAATAAAGATGAAAAAACACTTCCAAAAATTAATAAATCCGGGAGCTGGTTTTTTGAAAGGATCAACAAAATTGATAGACCACTAGCAAGATTAATAAAGAAAAAAAGAGAGAAGAAACAAATAGACACAATAAAAATAATAAAGGGGATATCACCACCGATCCCACAGAAATAGAAACTACCATTAGAGAATATTACAAACACCTCTACACAAATAAACTAGAAAGTCTAGAAGAAAGGGATAAATTCCTTGACACATACACCCTCCCAAGACTAAACCAGGAAGAAGTTGAATTTCTGAATAGACCAATAACAGGCTCTGAAATTGTGGCAATAATCAATAGCTTACCAACCAAAAAGAGTCCAGGATTAGATGGATTCACAGCCGAATTCTACCAGAGGTACAAGGAAGAGCTGGTACCATTCCTTCCAAAACTATTCCAATCAATAGAAAAAGAGGGAATCCTCCCTAACTCATTTTATGAGGCCAGCATCATCCTGATACCAAAGCCGGGCAAAGACGCAACCAAAAAAGGGTATTTTAGACCAATATACTTGATGAACATTTATGCAAAAATCCTCAATAAAATACTGGCAAACTGAATCCAGCAGCACATCAAAAAGCTTATCCACCATGATCAAGTGGGCTTCATCCCTGGGATGCAAGGCTGGTTCAATATATGCAAATCAATAAATGTAATCCAGCATATAAACAGAGCCAAAGATAAAAACCACATGATTATCTCAATAGATGCAGAAAAGGCCTTTGACAAAATTCAACAACCCTTCACGCTAAAAACTCTCAATAAATTAGGTATTGATGGGACTTATCTCAAAATAATAAGAGCTAACTATGACAAACCCACAGCCAATATCATATTGAATGGGCAAAAACTGGAAGCATTCCCTTTGAAAACTGGCACAAGACAGGGATGCCCTCTCTCCCCACTCCTATTCAACATAGTGTTGGAAGTTCTGGCCAGGCAATTAGGCAGGAGAAGGAAATAAATTGTATTCAATTAGGAAAAGAGGAAATCAAATTGTCCCTGTTTGCAGATGAAATGATTGTATATCTGGAAAAACCCGTTATCTCAGCCCAAAATCTCCTTAAGCTGATAAGCAACTTCAGCAAAGTCTCAGGATACAAAATTCATGTACAAAAATCACAAGCATTCTAATACTTAGGAATCCAACTTACAAGGGATGTGAAGGACCTCTTCAAGGAGAACTATAAACCACTGCTCAGTGAAATAAAAGAGGATACAAACAAATGGAAGAACATTCCATGCTCATTGGTAGGAAGAATCAATATCGTGAAACTGGCCATACTGCCCAAGGTAATTCATAGATTCAATGCCATCCCCATCAAGCTACCAATGACTTTCTTCACAGAATTGGAAAAAACTAGTTTAAAGTTCATATGAAACCAAAAAAGAGCCCACATTGCAAATTCAATCCTAAGCCAGAATATCAAAACTTGAGGCATCACACTACCTGACTTCAAACTATACTACAAGGCTACAGTAACCAAAACAGCATGGTACTGGTACCAAAACAGAGATATAGATCAATGGAACAGAACAGAGCCCTCAGAAATAATGCCGCATATCTACAACTCTCTGATCTTTGACAAACCTGAGAAAAAGAAGCAATGGGGAAAGGATTCCCTATTTAATAATTGGTGCTGGGAAAACTGGCTAGCTATATGTAGAAAGCTAAAACTGGATATGTTCCTTACACCTTATACAAAAATTTATTCAAGATGGATTAAAGACTAAAACTGGATATGTTCCTTACACCTTATACAAAAATTAATTCAAGGTGGATTAAAGACTTAAACGTTAGACCTAAAACCATAAAAAACCTAGAAGAAAACCTAGGCATTACCAGTCAGGACATAGGCATGGGCAAGGACTTCATGTCTAAAACACCAAAAGCAATGGTAACAAAAGCCAAAGTTGACAAATGGGATCTAATTAAACTAAAGAGCTTTTGCACAGCAAAAGAAACTACTGTCAGAGTGAACAGGCAACCTACAAAATGGGAGAAAATTTTCACAACCTACTCATCTGACAAAGGGCTAATATCCAGAATCTACAATGAACTCCAACAAATTTACAAGAAAAAAAAAAACAACCACATCAAAAAGTGGGTGAAGGATATGAACAGACGCTTCTCAAAAGAAGACATTTATGCAGCCAAGGGACACATGAAAAAATGCTCATCATCACTGGCCATCAGAGAAATGCAAATCAAAACCAAAGTGAGATACCATCTCACACCAGTTAGAATGGCAATCATTAAAAAGTCAGAAAACAACAGGTTGTGGAGAGGATGTGGAAAAATAGGAACACTTTTACACTGTTGGTGGGACTGTATACTAGTTCAACCTTTGTGGAAGTCAGTGTGGCGATTCCTTAGGGATCTAGAACTAGAAATACCATTTGACCCAGCCATCCCATTACCAGGTATATACCCAAAGGACTATAAATCATGCCGCTATTAAGACACATGCACACGTATGTTTTTTGTGGCACTATTCACAATAGCAAAGATTTGGAACCAACACAAATGTCCAACAATGATAGACTGGATTAAGAAAATGTGGCACATATACACTGTGGAATACTATGTAGCCATAAAAAGTGATGAGTTCATGTTCTTTGTAGGGACATGGATGAAATTGGAAATCATCATTTCTCAGTAAACTATCACAAGGAGAAAAAACCAAACACCACATATTCTCACTCATAGATGGGAATTGAACAATAAGAACACATGGATACAGGAAGGGGAACATCACACTCTGGGGACTGTTGTGGGTTGGGGGGAGGAGGGAGGGATAGCATTGGGAGATATACCTAATGCTAAATGGTGAGTTAATGGGTGCAGCACACCAGCATGGCACATATAGAGCGAACCTGCACATTGTGCACATGTACCCTAAAACTCAAAGTATAGTAATAAAAAATAAAAAAAAAGCCTATAGTAAAAAAGGAAATGTCTTGAGGGAAAAACTGGTAGGAAGCACTATGAGAAACTGCTTTCTGATCTGTGCATTCATCTCACAGAGTTAAGTCCTTCTTTTGAATGAACACTTTGGAAACACTGCTTTTGTAGAATCTTTGAAGGGATATTGGGGAGTACATTGAGGCCTGTGGGGGAAAAGGAACTATCTTCAGGGAAGAACTAGATAGAAGCTTTCTGAGAAACTGCTTTGTGATGTGTACATTCATCTCACATAGTTAAACTTTTCTTTTGATTGAGCTGTTTGGAAACAATGTTTTTCTAAAATCTGGAAAGGGATATCTGGGAGTGCATTGAAGCCTATGATGAAAAGAAAATATCTTCAGATAAAAACTAGAAATAAGCTTTTTGAGGAACTCCTTTGTGACGCATGCATTCTTCTCACAGAGAGAAGCTTTTCTTTTGACTGAGCAGTTTGGAAAAAAATGTTTTTGTATAATCTGTGAAGCTATGTTTTGTAGCACAAAAAGGCCTATGGTGAACAAGGAAATGTGATAAAAACAGCAATGAAGCGTTATGAGAAACTGCTTCCTGATATGTGTGTTCTTCTCACAGAGTTAAATCCTGCTTTTGATGAAACAGTGCGCAAAAACTGTTTTCATAGAATCTGCAAAGGCATATTTGGGAGCACATTGAGGCCTATGGTCGAAAAGGAAATATCATCAGAGAAGAACCAGACAGAATTTAGCTGAGGAACTGCTTTGTTATGTGTGTATTCACCTCACTGAGATAAACCTTTATTTTGATTGTGCAACTTGTTAACACTGTTTTTGTAGAATCTGCAAAGAGTTATTGGGGAGTGCACTTAGGAATATGGTGAAAAAGTAAATATCTTCGGATAAAATCTAGAAATCAGCTTTTTGAGAAAGTGCTTTGTGATGTGTGCATTCACCTCACAGAGTTAAATCTTTCTTTTGATACAGCAGTTTGGAAACACTGTTTTTGTATAACCTGTGAAATGATATTAGGTATAACAAAGAGGCCTATGGCGAAGAAGGAGTTATCTTCAAATAAAAAGTGGAAAGAATCTTTCTGATACATGGATTTGTGATGTGTGCATTCATTTCACAGTGTTAAATGTTTCCTTTTATGGAGACTTTTTGAAACACCCTTTTGGCAGAATCTGCAAAGAGTTATTTGTAACCACATTGAGGCCTATGGTGAAAAAGGAAATATCTCCAGATAAAAACTAGAAAGAAACTTTCTGAGAAACTGCTTCCTGATGTCTGCATTCATCTGACAGAGTTAAACCTTTCTTTTGATTGAGCAGTTTGGAATCAGTGTATTGTTAGAATCTGCAAAGGGATATTTGGGATCGCATGACCCAATGGTGAAAAACGAATTAACTATGGATAAAAATTACGAAGAAGCTTTCTGTGAAACTGCTTCATGATGTGTGCATTCTTCTCGAAGATTTAAACCTGCCATTTATTGAGCAGTTTGGAAAAATTGTTTTTGTAGAATCTGCAAGGGGATATTTGAAAGTGCAGTTAGGCCTACAATGGAAAAGGAAATAAATTTGGATTAAAAACTGGAAAGAAGCATTGTGATAAACTGTTTTCTGGTGTGTGCATTCATCTCACAGAGTTAAAAGTTCTTCTTTTGATGGAACAGTTGGAAAACACTGTTTTTGTAGAATTTGCGAAGGGATATTTGGGAGCACCTTGAGGCCTAAGTTTGGAAAGGAAATATCTTCATTGAAGAACTAGACAGAAGCTTTCTGAGAAACTTCTTTGTGATGTGTGCATTCGTCTGACAGACTTAAACCTTTCTTTTGATTGAGAAGTTTGGAAACACTGCAAAGGGATATTGGGGAACACAGTGAGGCCTATGGTGAAAAGGATATGTCTTGAGATAAAAATTAGAAAGAAGCTTTTTGAGAAACTGCCTTGTGATGGATGCATTCATCTCACAGACATAAACTTTTCTTTCAACTGAGCACTTTGTAAACACTGTTTTTGTATAATATATTATGGGATATTTGGGAAGACTCTGAAGCCTATGGTGGTAAAGGAAATACCTTCAGATATAAACTAGAAAGAATGTGTTTGAGAAACAGCTTTGTGATGTGTGTATTCATCTCACAGAGTTACATCTCTCTTTTGATTGGTCAGTTTAGAAACACTCTTTTTGTAGAATCTGCAAAAGGATATTTAGGGGCACACATAGTCTATGGTGAAAAACGAAATAACTTCAGATAAAAACTACAAAGAAACTTTCTGAGAAACTGCTTTGTGATGTGTGCATTCTTCTCACAGAGTTAAATGTTTCTTTTGATTGAGCAGTTTGGACCCACTGTTTTTGTAGGATCTGCAAACTGATATTTTTGAGCACACTGATTTCTATGGTGAAAAAGAAAATATTTTTGGATAAAAACTAGAAAGAAGCTTTTTTAGAAAGTGATTTGTAAAGTATGCATTCATGTCACAGACGTGAACTTTTGTTTTGACTGAGTAGTTTGCAAATACTCTTTTTGTAGAATCTGCAAAGTAATGGTAGGAATGTGAAATGCCTATGGTGAACAAGGAAATATTTTCAGATAAAAACTGGAAGGAAACGTTATGAGAAACTGATTTCTGATATGTGCATTCCTCTCATGGAGTTAAATCATTCTTTTCATGGAGCAGTTCAGAAACAATGTTTTTATAGAATCCACAAAAGGATATTTGGGAGCATGTTGAGGCCTATGGTGGAAAAGGAAATATCTTTGGAGAAAAACGGGAAAGAAGCTTTCTGAGACACTGATTTATCAAGTATGCATTCATTTCACAGTGGTAAATTTTTCCTTTGATGGAGCCGTTTGGAAACACCCTTTTAGTAGAATCTGTGAAGGGTTATTAGGGAGCACATTGAGGCCTACAATGAAAAAGGAAATATCTCCAGTTAAAAAATAGTAAGATGCTTTCTGAGAAACTTCTCTGTGATGTGTGCATTCATCTCACAGAGTTAAAACTTTGTTTTGATACAGCAGTTTGGAAACACTGTTTTTGGATAATCTGCAAAGTGATAATTGGTAGCCTGAAGATGCCTATGGTGAAAAAGTAAATATCTTCAGATAAAAACTGGAAAGAAGCTTTCTGAGACACTGATTAGTGATGTGTGCCTTCATTTCACAATGTTAATCTTTCCTTTGATGGCACTGTTTGGAAACACCATTTTCGCAGAGTCTGTGAAGAGTTATTTTGCAGAGCATTGAGGCCTACTGTGAAAAAGGAAATATCTCCAGATAAAAACTAGAAAGAAGTTTTCTGAGACACTGCCTTTTATGTGTGCACTCATCTCACAGAGTTAAACTTTTCTTTTGATTGAGCAGTTTGGAAAAATTCTTTTTGTAGTATCTGTGAAAGAATATTTGGTAATGCACTGAGACCTACTGTGAAAAAGGGAATAACTTCGGATAAAAACTACAAATAAGCATTCTGAGAAACCCCTTTGTGATGTCTATGTTCTTCTCACAATTTTAAATTTTTATTTTCATTGAGCAGTTTTAAAACACTGTTTTTGTAGAATCTGCAATGGAATATTGGAATGCGCATTTAGCCCCATGGTGAAAAAAGAAATATCTTCAATAAAAACCAGAAAGAAGATCTTTGAAGAACTGCTTTGTTATGTGTTCATTTATGTCACAGAGTTAAACGTTTCTTTTGATCGATCAGTTTGGAAACACTGTTTTTGTAAAATCTGCAAAGAGATGTTTGGGAGCCTAGGAGGTCTATGGTGAAAAAGGAAATAACTTCAGATAAAAAATTGAAAGAAGCTTTCTGAGAACTGCTTTGGGATGTGTGCATTCTTCCCACAGGGTTAAATGTTTCTTTCAATTGAGAGGTTTGGAAACACTGTTTTTGTAGAATCTGCAAAGGGATATTCTGGAGCACACTGAGGACTATGGTGAAAAAGAAAATATCTTTGGACAAAAACTAGAAGGAAACATTTTGAGAAACTGCTTTGTAATGTATGCATTCATCTCACAGACTTAAATCCTTATTTGGATGGAACAGTTCAGAAACACTGTCTTTATGTAATCTGCAAAGGGATATTTGGGAGCACATTGAGGCCTATGTTGTAAAAGGAAATACTTCAAAGAAGATGTAGTCAGAATCTATCTGAGAAACTACTTTGTGCTGTGTGCGTTCATCTCACAGACTTTAAACTTCGTTTTGATGGAGAAGTTTGGAAACATTGCTTCTGTAGAATCTGTGAAGGGATATTTGGGAGTGTTATGAGGCCTACGGTGGAAAAAGAAATATATTTAGAGAAGAACTAGACTGAAGCTATCTGAGACACACTTTGTGATGTGTGCCTTCATGTCAAAGAGATAAACGTATGTTTTCATTGCACAGTTTGGAAGCACTGTTTTGTATAATCTGCAAAGGGATATTTTTGAGTGCATTGAAGCCTAGAGTGAAAAAGGAAACATCTTCGGATAAAAACCAGAAAGGAGCTTTTTGAGAAACTTCTTTGTGATTTGTGCATTCATCTCACAGAGTTAAACCTTTCTTTGATTGATCAGTTTGGAAACACTGATTTTGTAAAATCTGCAAAGGTATATTTGGGAGTGCACAGATGCCTATAGTGAAAAAACAAATATTTGGATAAAAACTAGAAAGAAGATTTTTTGAGAAAAAGTTTTGTGGTGTGTATTTTCAACTCATGGAGATAAACGAGTTTCTTAATTGAGCCGTTTGGAAACACTGTTTTAGTACTATCTTCGATGTGATATTTGGGAGTACTTTGAAGTCTTTGGTGTTGAAATATCTTAGGATAAGAACTAGGATGAAGATTTTTGAGAAAGTACTTTGTGATGTGTGCATTCATCTCACAGAGTTGAAACTTTCTTTTGAATGAGTAGTTTGGAAACACTGCTTTTGCAAAATGTGTGAAACAATATTTTGTATCAACAAAAAGCCTACAGTGAAAAAGAAAATACCTTCAGATAAAAACAGGAAAGAATCATTATGAGAAACTGCTTTATGATGTGCGTATTCATCTCACTGAGGTAAGTCCTTCTTTTGATGGAAGAGTTTGGAAACACTGTTTTTGTAGAATCTGTGAAGGGATATTTGGGAGTGCTTTGAGGCCTATAGTGGAAAAGGAAATATCTCCAGAGAAGAACTAGAGAAGCTATCTGAGAAACTGCTTAGTGACGTGTACATTCACCTCACAGGTTTAAACCTTTCTTTCATTGCACAGTTTGGAAACACTGTTTTTGTAGAATCTGCAAATGTATATTTTGGAGGGCACTGAGGTCTATGGTGAAAAAAGAAATGTCTTTGGATAAAAACTAGAAATAAGCTTTTTGGGAAACAACTTTGTGATGTGTGCATTCAACTCACAGGGATAAATCTGTTTTTTTGATTGAGCATTTTGGAAACACTATTTTTGAAGAATCGGCGAAGGGATATTTCGGAGTGCATTGAAACCTACAGTGAAAAAGCAAATATCTTCACATAAAAACTAGAAAGAAGCCTTTTGAGAAACTGCTTTGTGAAGTGTGCATTCATCTCGCAGAGATAAACCTTTCTTTTGACTCAGCAGTTTGGTAACACTGTTTTTGCAAAATCTGTGATGCGATATTAGGTAGTGCAAAAAAGCCTATGGTGAATAGCGAAATATCGTCACATAAAACCTGGAAGGAAGTGTTATGAAAAACTGCTTTCTGACGTGTGCATTCATCTTACAGTATTAAGTCCTTCCTTTAAAGAACAGTTTGGAAACACTCTTTTTGTAGAATCTGTGAAGGGATATTTCGGAGCTCATGGAGGACTGTCGTGGAAAAGGAAATATTTTCAGAGAAGAACTACACAGAAGCTTTCTGAGAAACTGGTTTGTGATGTGTGCATTCATCTCACAGAGTGAAACCTTTCTCTTTACTGAGTTGTTTAGAAACACTGTTTTTGTTGAATTTGTGAAATGATATTTTGTAGCACATTGAACCAATGGTGAAATTGGAAATATCTTTGGATAAAAACTAGAAAGAAGATTTTGAGAAACTGCTTTCAACTCAGAGTGTGAAACCTGTGTTTTGATTGGTCAGTTTTGAAACACTGTTTTTGTATTTGAAACAGTGTACAATCTGCAACAGGATATTTGGGAGCCCAATGAAATATTGTGATAAACAAAAAATCTTCGAATCAAAACTAGAAAGAAGATTTCTGAGATGCTGCTTTGTAATGTGTGTATTCATCTGACTGATGTAAAACTTTCTTTTGGCTGAGAAGTTTGGAAACACTGTTTTTGCAAAATCTTTGAGGCGATATTTTGTACCACCAAAAAGCCTATGGTGAAAAGGGAATATCTTCAGATAAAAACTCGAAAGAAGTGTTATGAGAAACTGCTTTGTGATATGAGAATTCATCTCATAGAGTTAAGTCCTTTTCATGGAACAGTTTGGAAACACTGTTTTTGTTGAATCTGTAAAGGGATATTTGGGAGCACATTGAGGCTTATGGTAGAAAAGGAAATATCTTCAGAGAAGGACTAGAGAGAAGCTTTCTGAGAAACTGCTTTGTGAAGTACATATTCAAGAGTTAAATTTTTCTTTTGATGGAGCTGTTTGTTAACCTTTTTTTGTATAAACTGCAAAGGGGTATTTTGGAGTGCATTGAGGCCTAAGTTGAAAATCACAATGTTGTTAGCAAAAACTACAAAGAAGCTTTCTCAGAAATTGCTTTGTGATGTGTGCATTCATCTCACAGAGTTATACATTTCTTTTGATTGGGCCGTTTGAAAGCACTGTTTTTGTAAAATCTGCAAGGGGATATTAGGGAACCCATTGAGGCCTGTGGTGAAAAGAGAAATATCTTCAGAGAAAAACTAGCAATAAGCTTTCTGAGAAACTGCTTTGTGATGTGTACATTCATCTGACAGGTTTAAAATTTTGTTTTGAAGGAGCAGTTTCTCAACCCTGTTTTTGTATAAACTGCCATGAGATATATTAGAGTGCATTGAAGCCTGTGGTGAAAAGAGAAATATCTTTTTTTCTTTTATTATTATTATTATTATTATACTTTAGGTTTTATGGTACATGTGCACAATGTGCAGGTAAGTTACATATGTATACATGTGCCATGCTGGTGCACTGCACCCACTAACTCGTCATCTAGCATTAGGTATATCTCCCAATGCTATCCCTCCCCCCTCCCCCCACCCCACAACAGTCCCCGAAGTGTGATGTTCCCCTTCCTGTGTCCATGTGTTCTCATTGTTCAATTCCCACCTATGAGTGAGAATATGTGGTGTTTGGTTTTTTGTTCTTGCGATAGTTTACTGAGAATGATGATTTCCAATTTCATCCATGTCCCTACAAAGAACATGAACTCATCATTTTTTATGGCTGCATAGTATTCCATGGTGTATATGTGCCACATTTTCTTAATCCAATCTATCATTGTTGGACATTTGGGTTGGTTCCAAGTCTTTGCTATTGTGAATAATGCCACAATAAAGAGCCTGCATCGCCAAGTCAATCCTAAGCCAAAAGAACAAAGCTGGAGGCATCACACTACCTGACTTCAAACTATACTACAAGGCTACAGTAACCAAAACAGCATGGTACTGGTACAAAAACAGAGATATAGATCAATGGAACAGAATAGAGCCATCAGAAATAAT